>NC_133408.1:33853181-34506590 GCF_049350105.2 Macaca mulatta
AAACATTAAGGAGATGGTGTTTAACCATTTGTGAGGGATCCTCTCCCAATGCCCAGTTTTCACCCCTCAACCCCACTATAATCCCCCCATTCTCCCCAATCCCCACCTTCCAACACCCACTGCCCTCCTTGATTAAATTACCTTCCACCCGGCCCCAATTTTAACATTTCTGATTACAATTCCACATGAGTTTCTGTAGGGACAAACAGCCAAATTTTATTATTCTGTCCCTGCCTCCCAAAATCTCATGTCCTTCTCACTTTGCAAAATACAATGATGCCTTATCTACCGTTTCCCCAAGCTACTATCCTTTTTTACAGCCTGCAGAACCATGAGACAATTAAACCCCTTTTTGTTATGGTCATAGAGAAAATTAGTACCGGGAAGTGAAGCTATGAAAAGCCTTCATTGATTTTCCCCCATCATCTTGACTAACACCCTTAAGATCTTAAGTCAGTCCCACATTTACTCAAATGTCTGAAGCCCAAAATCTCACCTGAGACAAATCTGCAGTTCCTTCTGCCCCTGAGCCTGTGAAATAAAAGCAAGTTAACTACTTCCAAGATACAATGATTATCCAAGCATTGAATAAGAGTTCCCACCCAAAAGGAAGATATTTGCCAGAGAGAACAAAACACAAATGGAACTTACAGGTCCCATGAAAGTCCAAAACCCAGCAGGCCAGTTATTCAAACCCATGGCTCCAAAGTCATCCTTTTTTAATCCTTGTACTGGTGTGAGGGCTGGGCTCCCAAGGCCTTGGGCAGCTCGGCACCTGTGGCTTTGCAGTGTTCAGCCCCACAGGCTGCCCTCATGGGCTGTGCTGGTGTTGAGTGCCTGTAGCTTTTACCCACAGAGGGTACAAAGCTCTTGGTGGGTCTATGCATCTGGGGTCTGCATGATGGTGGCCTCCAGTGTGGAGGCTCCAACCACGTATTTTCCCTCTGCAATGCCTTAGAGGTTTCCATGAGGCTCTGCCTTTTTGGCAGTCTTCTGTCTGGACACCCAGGCATTTTTTTTTTTTTTTTTTTTTTTTTTTTGAGGCGGAGTCTCGCTCTGTCGCCCAGGCTGGAGTGCAGTGGCGCGATCTCGGCTCACTGCAAGCTCCGCCTCCCGGGTTCCCGCCATTCTCCAGCCTCAGCCTCCCGAGTAGCTGGGACTACAGGCGCCGCCACCACGCCCGGTTAATTTTTTTGTATTTTTAGTAGAGACGGGGTTTCATTGTGTTAGCCAGGATGGTCTCGATCTCCTGACCTCGTGATCCGCCCGTCTCAGCCTCCCAAAGTGCTGGGATTACAGGCTTGAGCCACCGCGCCCGGCCCGCCCAGGCATTTTCATACATCTTCTGAAATCTATACGGAGGCTCCCAAGCCTCTGGACTCCCAAGCCCAAGACTCTTAAGTGGTCTGTGAACCCGCTGGCTTAACATTATGTGGAAGCCATGAAGGTTTATAGCTTGCATCCTCTGAAGCAGTGAACCAATCTGTACCTGTGCATCTTTCAGTCAAGGTTGGAGCAGGAGCCAGGCTGCCAGGATGCAGGCAGCAGTGTCCTGAGGCTGCACTCAGCAGTGGGGCCATGGGGCTGGCCCAGGAAACCATTCTTCTCTCCTAGGTCCCTGGGCCTCTGACAGCAAGGGCTACTGCAAACATCTGTGAAATGCTTCCAAGACTTTTTCCCCATTGTCTTGGCTACTGGCCCTGGACTCCATTTTATGCAAATTTCTGGAGCCTTCATGAATTTTCCCCTTGAAAATCAGTTTTTCTTTTTGACCACTTGGCCAGGCTGCAAATGTTTCAAACTTTTGAGCTCTGCTTGTCATTTAAATGTACGTTCCAACTTGAGGTCCTTTTCTCGGTCACACATAAGAGCACAGGTGGTTAGATGCAGACAGGACCCCTCTTGTGCTGTGCTGCCTAGAAGTTCATTCCACCAGATACGCACTAAATCATTACCCTCCCGTTCAAAGTTTCAGAGATCTCCAGGGCAAGGTCACTCTACAGCCACGTTCTTTGCTACAGGAAAACAAAAGTAACCTTGGCTCCTGTTCTCAGTAAGTTCCTCATTTTCATCTGAGACCCTCATAAGCCTGGCCTTCATGGTCCATCCTTCTGTCAGCCTTTTAATCACAACTATTTAACAAGTCTCTACAATGGTCCAAATTCTCCCTCATATTCCTGTCTTCTTTCAAGCTCTCCAAACTCTCCAAACTCCGGCTGTTACCCACTGCTGAAAGTGTTTTACATTTTTAGCTATCTCTGTTGCAGCATAGCAATGTAGAAGAAAAAGAAGTCCATTTTCAGGGGGAAACTTCTAGAAGGCTTCAGATATTTGCATTTAAAAAAAATCCAGTGCTAATAGCCAAGACGATGGGGAAATGTCATTGAAGATATTTCATGGCTCCACTTTGCAGTACTTATGTTCTGTATGATCACAACAAAAAGGGGTTTAACTGGCTCATGATTCTGCAGGCTATAAAGAAAGCATAGTGGCTTCTGCTTCTGGGAGGACTCAGGAAGCCTACAAATCATACCAGAAGGAAAATAGCAATGAAACATTCCATATGGCAGGGGTATGAGCAAGACAGAGAGGAAGGAGGTGCCACACCCTGTTATACAACCAGATCTCATGAGAACTCTCAGGAGAGCAGCAGCAAGAAAATTAACCACTGGTGAAGGATCCGCCCCCCAACACACCTCCACCCCCTACTGTTTCCAGACAAGCCTCATGCAGAGGCAGAGCCTCTTGGGAAACCTCTACTAGGGCAGCACAGAAGAAAAATATGGGCTTGGAATCCCCACCCAGGATGCCACCATCCTCCAGACCCCAGAGTCATAGACCTACCAACAGCTCCCACCCTCAGGATGGAAAAGCTACAGGCACTCAACACCAGCCCAGCCCCCAAGAGCAGCCATGGGGGCTAAAGCCTGCTAAACCACAGGGGCACTGCCTTGGTAGAGGTTTCCCATGAGACTCTGTCTCTGCAGCAGCTACTCCCCCTTCCTACTACCCGCCACCTTCACACCAACCTACAGCCAGCCCACTCTTAACAACTCTACCCACCCCCTTTCTCCTTCCATCCCCTTTCTCCTTCCATCCCCACCTCTCCTGTCTATGATTAACTAATCTCCCACCAGACCCCAACTCCAACATTTGGGATTACAATTCCACATGACATTTCTATGGGCCCACAGCCAAACCATATTATGCTGACTTTGACATTTCCGAATCTCATGTCCTTCTCACATAGTAAAATACAAACATGCCTTTTCCAAAGTTTCCAAAAGCCTTAAGTCATTCCCGCATTAACTTAAATGTAAAAAGTTCAAAGTCTCATCTGAGACAAGGCTATAGTCTCTTCTATGAGTCCCTGAAATTAAAAAGGCATTCGTTTCTTTCAAGGTAGAATGATGGTACACGTATTGGGTAAGTGTTCTCAATCCAAACGGAAGAAATTTCCAAGAAAAATAACAGAATGGGACCACAGTCACAATGGACATCCAAAACCTAGCAGACCAGTGTTCATTCAATCTCACAGCTCCAAAATCATGCAGAGAACTCACTATCAGAAGGACAGCATTAAGGAGATGGTGTTTAACCATTTCTGAAGGATCCACCCCCACCCCTGCCTTTCACCCCCAACCCCACCATAATCCCCCCGAATCTTCCCCACTCCCACAACTTCCAACCTTCACTCTCCACTCTCCACCATGACTAAATCATCTTGCATCAGCCCCACTTTAACATTTCCCATTACAATTCCACATGAGTTTTGGTAGGGACACGGAGTCAAATCATATTATTCTGTCCCTGGTCCCCCAAATCTCATGTCTTTCTCACATTGAAAATTATAATGATGCTTTCCCTACAGTCTCCCAGATCTTAACTCATTCCAGCATTTACTCCAATGTCCAAAGCCCAAAGTCTTATCTGAGACAAATCTACAGCCCCTTCTGCCCATGAGCCACTGAATTAAAAAGCAAGTTAACTTTATAATTCCAAGGTACAATGATTCTACAGGCAATGGATACACATTCCCAGCCAACAGAAGAAGAAAAAATGCTAGAAAGAAGTACAAAACAGAGACGGGACTCATAGGATACATAAACATCCGAAACCCAGCAGGCCAGTCACTCAATCCTACAGCTCCAAAATCATCCTTTTTGAATCCCCGTCCCACATCCATGGCACAGGGCTGTGAAGGCTGGGCTCCCAAGGCCTTGGGCAGATCTGCACCTGTGGCTTTGCAGGGTTCAGCCCCCGTGGCTGCTCTCATGGACCCGGCTGGTGTTGAGTGCCTGTAGCTTTTCCACGCTGAGGGTGCAAGCTGTTTGTGGGTCTATGAATCTGGGGTTTGGAGAAAGATGCCTCCCTGTGTGGGGGCTTCAACCCTATATGTCCCTTCTTTGCTCCCCTAGTAGAGGTTTCCCATGAGGCTCTGCCTCTTGGAAAAGCTTCTTTCTTGGACATCCAGGTTTTTCTGTGCATCTTCTGGAGTCTGAACAGAGGTTTCCAAGCCTCTAGTCTTTTGCTCTGTACACCCGCTGGCTTAACATTATACAGAGAAAATCAAGGCGTGGGGCCACCTCTGAAGCAGTACTTGTGCATCTTTGAGCCATGGCTGGGGCTGGTGTTGCAGGGATACAGGCAGCAGTGTCCTGAGGATGCACGCAGCAGCGGCCATAGAGCTTGCCCAGCAAACCATTCTTCTCTACCATGTCCCAGGGCCTGTGACAGCAAGGGTTGCTGCAGAGGTTTCTGAAATGCCTTCAAGGCCTTTTTCCCATTGTCTTGGCTATTTGTACTGCACTCCTTTTTATGCAGATATTCTAAGCCTTCTTGAATTTTCCCCTTGAAAATCAGCTTTTCTTTTTGACCACTTGCTCAGGCTGAAGGTTTTCCAAACTTCAGATCTCCACTTGTCATTTAAATGGAAGTTCCAACTTGAAGTCATTTCTTAGGTCACACATAAGAACACAGGCTGCTCAATGCAGAGAGGACACCTCTTGCACTATACTGCAGAGATGTTCCTTCCACCAGATACATTTTAAATCTTCACCCCCAAGTTCATAGTTTCACAGATCTCCAGGGCAGGTTCACTGTGCAGCCACATTATTTGCTAAGGCCAATGAAATGGAACCTTGCCTCTTCACAGGAAATTCCTCATTTTCATCTGGGACCTTTTAAGTCAGGACTTCAGTGTTGATCCTTCCGTCAGCCTTCTCATCACCAGCTTTTCACAATGCTCTATAGTGGTCAAACTTTTCCTCATCTTGCTGTCTTCTAAGCTTTCCCAACTCTCCTGACCTCTGTCTTTTATCCACTTCTGAACCTGCTTCTACATTGTCAGCTATCTTTATCACAACCTGGCAATGTGGTAAAAGAAGACAAGTCCATTTTCAGGGGGAAAATTCATGAAGGCTTCAGATATTTGCATAAAAAGTAGCTGAGTGCTGCTTGCCAAGACAAAAGGGAAAGGGCCTTGAAGGCATTTCATAGCTCCACTTCATATACTAATTTTCTGTATGATCATAAAGAAAAGAGGTTTCATTGGCTCATATTAAATGAGCCAATTAAATCTGCAGGCTGTAAAGGAAGCACGGTGGCTTCAGCTTCTGGGAAGACTCAGGAAGCCTCACAACCATACCAGAAAGTCAAGGGGCAAGGAGATGTTTCTTGTGGCAGGAGTAGAAGAAAGACTAAGAGAGGAAAGAGGTGCCACACCCTGTTATATAACCAGATCTCATGAGAACATGCTATCATGAGGACAGCGTCAAGAAGATAGTGCTTAACCATTGGTGAAGGATATGCCTCCCACCCCCACCTCCCAATGTTTCCAGGCAGAAAACTGCTGCAGAGGCAGAGTTCCTGGGAAGCCTCTACTAGGGAAGTGCAGAAGGAAAACATGGACTTGGAGCCCCCACGAAGGGGACTACCACCCTCCAGACCACAGATTCATAGACCAACGAACAGCTTGCACCCTCAGGGTGGAAAAGCTACAGGCACTCAACACTAGCCCAGTCCATGAGAGCAGCCATGGGGGCTCAAACCTGCAAAGCCACAGGTGCATTGCCCTAGGAGGACTTTTCCATGAGGCTCTGCCTCTGCAGAAGGCTACTCCCACTTCCTACTACCCACCACCCTACAGCCAACCTACAGCCAACCTACTCCTTCCCACCCTAAACACCCCCCCTTTTTCCTTCTACACCCACCCCGCTATCCATGATTAAATCACTCCCTCCCTCTCCCTCAACTTTCTATCATGCTCTAATGCCTCCAAACCCTTCCAATGTTTGCTAGCCACTACTGAGCCTGCTTCTACTTTGTCAGGTATCTGTATAGCAGGTTGGCTATGTAGCAATAACACAAAACCCCATTTAAGGGGAAAAATTCAAGGTTTCAGAAATTTGCATATCAAGAAGCCCTGTGCTAATAGCCAAGATGAAGGAAAAAAAGCCTTGAAGGCATTTCACAGCTCTCTCTGCAGTTCTAATTTTCTGTATTATTGCAAATAAAAGATATTTAATTGACTCATGGTTCTGCAAGCTGTGAAGGAAGCAAAGTGTCTTTATGGTTTCTGGGAGGAATCAGGAAGCCTCCTAATCATACCAGAAAGCCAAGGGATAATGAGCTGTCTCCTAATGCAGGAGTAGGAGCAAGACAGAGTGAGGAAAGAGGTTCCACAGCCTTCTAAACAACCAGATCTCGTGAGAACTCACCATCAGGAGGACAGCGTCAAGGTGCTTTATCATTCATGAAGGATCCACCCCTCACCCTTTTCTGACTAAACCTTTTTCCACCTAGGCCTCCACATGGTGTTTTTTCCACATGGGTTTTGATGGGGACATAGAGACAAACCATATTATTCTGTCCCTGACCCCACAAACGTCATGTCCTTCTCACATTGCAAAATACAATCATGCCTTGCCAGCATGAGTCTTAACTCATTTCAGCATTAACTCAAAGTTACAAAGTTCAAAGCCTCATCTGAGTCAAGGTTACAGCCTCTTTCGCCTATGAGCCTCTGAAATAAAAAGCAAGTTCACTCCTTCTAAGGTATAATGATGGTACAGGCATGGTGGAAGCTTTCCATATCCAAAAGGAAGACATTTTCCAGAAAGTTTATTTCTATCTGAGACCTCCTCAGCCTGGCCTTCGCTGTCCATGTTTCTGTCAGGAATTTTGTCACAACCACTGAACCAGTCCCTAAGACACTCCAAAAATTTTCTCCTCTATCTTTTTTTGAGGCCTCCAAACTCTTCCAACCTCTGCCCAGTACCTGGTTCCAAAGCTGCTTCCACATTCCCGGGTAGCTTTATAGCAGTGCTCCCATCCTCATTTGCCACTTTCTGTATGATTTATTTTGAAAAAGAGGTTTAATGATGAGTTGACGGGTGCTGACGAGTTGATGGGTGCAGCACACCAACATGGCACAAGTATACATATGTAGCAAACCTGCACATTATGCACATGTACCCTAGAACTTAAAGTATAATAAAAAAAAAAAAAAAAGAAAGAAAAAGAGGTTTAATTGGCTCATGACTCTGCAGGGTGGACAGAAAGCACAGTGGCTTCCACTTCAGGGAGTCCTCAGAAATCTCTCAATCTTCACGCAAGGCAAAGAAAGAGTGAGTTGTCTCACATAGCAAGAAGAAAACACGGAGAGTAGGGAGGTGACATAGACTTTTCAGTGACCAGGTCTCACGAGAGGTCACTCGTGATTGTGAGGATGGTACAAGGGGATGGTGCCGAACCATTCATGAGAAATTCGCCTTCATAATTCAATCACCTTATACCAGGATCCACCTTCCACATTAAGAAATATAATTAAATATGAGATTTCGTGGGGACACATATTCGAATTGTATCATCAATCTTTGAGTATCAAGACTTCCACAGTGGACTTTATGCAGTCAACTTCCTTGAGACTCTTTATAGGGTTTGAGGTCTACAGCATAGACACTACAATATTCACACTTCAAAAAGCAATAAAGTGGCATTCTCATTCATTCCAAAAGGTACAATGGTAGTGCAGGCGTTCGTAGCATGACTTAGTTCATGTTTGCTACTGTTTCTCTTCTATCACCATATTAACTCTTACCTACACAGTTCTGTATTCAGCTGGATTTCAGTTGAGCACAAAACCATCCTGGCACTACCACCGATAGCTGGCACTAGCTCTTTGTAAGTGTTATTATTCTGCTGTAGAAAGTATCCTTGAACTGGAAACAGTCCACAATCAAATATCTAGTCATTCAAATCTATCAATTCCTGGGTGACTTTTTGAAAAAACAGTCTCTCTTTTGCAAGAAATGCCACATCCGTGATTTCATGTCTCTCATTCAAATTGGATGGAAGCAGCGAATTTCCACTGAAGTAGCGAAATAAATCCTGTTCCTGTGATTCTGACGTCATCCGCCTCTACACCTCTGTCTTCTCTTCTGCCACGTGTTGCCTGCTCTCTGTGACTTTGGTAAATGCTTCCTTGTGTACATGGATGATGTCCAGGATGTTGCCTGGTGTCCCTGAGACAGCACTAACAGGTCCATGACTGGGTCCAGGTCCTGCCTGGAATGACTGGCAAAGCGCTCACTGACAGTGTGGAAGCATCTGTGGTGAAGTGGATGGCCTAGTCCATCTCCAAGGACTGGCTGAAGCTTGAAGAGGAACTGGCCACCTTCTGATGCTCCTTCTTAAAGTCTGTCACTATCACCTGCTTGTATGTCAACTCACTGGCTGTGAAGATGAGCTGAGTGCCCTGTTGTCCAACTTCTTAGTGAAGCACTTGAAACTGTCCATCTTGCTCTCCCACTCCCAAAGGTTGAGTGTCACCCTGGGGTTAGGCTCAGGGCCAGGGAGAGTCTGGCACTCACCATCTCAGCCTTCCTCTTGCCCCGTCTCCAGGCTGTCTCTTCAGTGCTGGTGGAGCACATCAGGAAGTGACAAAAGCTGTGGCACTGTGCCTGTACCACCCAGAAGCTGGCCGTGTGCTTCATCGACCAGATTGGGCCCTTTCTGCACTTGAACACTGATGTCACTTCACCACAGGTTGGCTCACAGCAACCTCTGTCTTCTGGGTTCAAGCGATTCTCTGGCTTCAGCCTCCTGAGTATCTGAGATTACACATGCCTGCCAATATGCTTTGCTAATTTTTGTATTTTTACTAGAGATGGGTTTCATTATGTTGGCCAGGCTGGTCTCAAAACGCTGACCTCAAGTGATCCACCTGCCTCGGCCTCCCAAAATGTTGGGATTACAAGTGTGAGCCACCGCGCCCGGCCAATCACAAAGCTTTTCACATAAAAATGGAAATGAACATTTTAGTGTTTCATGTAATTCATAAAATGCAATTATTTTGGATTCTACTATATAATAAACATCCGTATGTGGGGTAAAGTGCTTGGATGCCAATAATTCAGTTGTGATTGTGGGTGGGAAGAGTTGAGATGGTGCAAATAAACTTTAAATATTTTTTTTATTTTCAAGATGGAGTCTCGCTCTGTCACCCAGGCTGGAGTGCAGTGGTGCAATCTCAGCTCACTGCAACTTCTGCCTCCCGGATTCAAGCAACTCTCTCTCTCAGCCTCCCTAGTAGCTGGGATTACAGGTGTCCACCACCACTTGCGGCAAATTTTTTTTTTTTTGAACTTTTAGTAGAGATGGAGTTTCATCATCTTGGCCAGGCTGGTCTTGAACTCCTGACATCATGACACACCTGCCTTGGCCTCCCAAAGTGCTGGGATTACAGGCATGAGCCACCATGACCGGCTGCTGTAAAGAAACTTTAAAAGTGACATGAGCCAGGCACGGTGACTCATGCCTGTAATCCCAGCGCTGTGGGAGGCTGTGGCAGGCAGATCACAAGGTCAGGAGTTCAAGAACGGCCTGCTCAAGATGGTGAAACCCTGTTTCTACTAAAAACACAAACCTCAGTCAAGTGTAAGAGCGGATGCCTGTAGTCTCAGCTACTCGGGAGACTGAGGCAGGAGAACTGCTTGAACTCGGGAGGTGGAGGTTGCAGTGAGCCGAGATGGCACCACGACACTCCAACCTGGGCGGCGGAGTGAGACACTGCCTCAAAAGAAAAAAGCAAAAAAAAAAAAAAAAAATGTGGTATAAACCACAGCTAAACTACAGTCAAATAGAGAGTAAACCAAACCATCTCAAAGTATATCATCAATTATCAGGCAATAACGTGCAATTTCTGAAACCTAACTTAAATGCAGCTTTTAAAGACATTTTAAACATGTCAGTTGAGTCAGATTTGTTGAATAAAGTTAGCAAATGGATATCTCTTGAAAATGAGAGCTCCAGGGAATTAAAAAACATAAAATTCCCATTTCCTTTCTGTGTTAACAGAGCTAATTATGATCTTTACTTAACATGCATAAGTCAACAGAATAACTCAGTATTCCACCAAATTAAAAACAAGAATTATATTAGAGAAGTGAAACCCAAAAGAGAAACGGTCATATAACTAACCTCAGTCAAGTCGTTCTTGCAGTCATTTGAAGTCTGTGGGTTGGAAGTAGGAATTCTTACGGGCAGCTGGGGAATCTACTTTCCGTTGAGTCCTATACTAGAAAGATTTTCTACACAAGGTGACTCTGGGTCTCGCCTTGTAGGAAGAGTGCTGAGAAAATATTTCACCCGCTCTTTCTCCATAAGGAGCTTGGTGCTGATCATTGCTCTTTTCTTATTCCATCTGTAAAGATAGCAAAGACAAAGGCTTAGTGTTTCATTTTTCCTTAAATGATTCTTAATGACTTGCAGTTTTTAAAAACTTGCCCTGAGAGTAAACCAAATAACCCACTAAACAGAGCTTTCACACCAAGGATGTGTGAGGGCATACCTGTTGTAAGGATTTATAACTTTAAAATCGTTCTAAAGGAGCGCCTGTGTTTCTAAGGTGGTTTATACTGAACAAGCAGTTCAAAGTAGACACGGAAGACAAATGGCTATCAGTGATGTATGGCTCAAAAGGCAAAACTTGCTGCCTTGTAAAACGGCTCTATTTGTAAGATTCTGAAGATTCCATTAGAAATACTTGTATTTAAAGGGTAACAACATGGGACAATGAATATGTTGATTTGCTTGATTATAAGAACCACTTCACTAGAAATAATTTTATCAAAATGTCACACTGCACTCCTTAACGTAGGTTAAGAAAGCTAAAATGGACAGAAAAAAATCTAGGAATACTTGCGTTCAGTAAACCAGTTTCAGGCTTCACAAGGGTGAAGGGTACATTTCACCCATTATTTAGGAACAATTGAACATTTGGCACTGAGGAATAATTCAGAGCCACAACTCCTAGGGGAGAACTAGATTGGTTGGGGATCAAAAAGAATTAAAGCGTATCTGAAGGCAATTAGCCCCCAACACTGTGACCAAGGCACTGGAAGTGGAGCTTGTTCTTTCTGCCTTCCACACACCTCTTCAGGCTGAACAAGATGTTATTTTCTAACGACTTTGTGAATTACTCTTCTTTAAATTCCTGTGATAATTATTCCCTATTTCACAAGGAGGCCTTTCTGTAACATCTTGAAAATGTTACACAAAGAGGCTTTCTAGTGATAATATTAAAGATCACAGACAAAAACAATTGTGCCCAGAGTAGCAGTACCACTTGACACTTTGGGCTTAGGCTGTGATCTACCAAAAAATAAATTAAAATCGTTAATACTTCTATTTAGGGAAATTCTGACAAGTAATCTTATAACAAGATCACTTTACTAATTAAAAAACTTCAAACATACTTAGCGAAAAAAACTAACAGATCAGGTTAACTACATGAGACTTTTCAGGGGAGAAAAGCCATATGAAAACAAACAAAAAAAAATGAGAGGAGAGACAAACTACTCTTGACTATTAATCACTATCTCTCTATGATTATCTTTCTGATGAACATCATCTAGTTGCTGCTCAAGCCACGAGTTTTCACCTGGGAGTTGACATATCTTCTCTTCTACACAGTTCCACTTTCCAGTGGATTTACTCACCTTAGCTCCTGCATTTTGATACATCTTTTTCATTTCTTTTATTTGCTGCTGTTTGGCTTAGGTAGTTTTGTACAGTTTCTGAAGACAGTGAATTTTTTCTGAGAGTATCTCTTGTCTTATGAAACTTGTCTTTTAAGGTATTGAATTTAATTTGCCTTTTAGAACGTTGTTGAGTAAGAAACTCATTCTTATCTTCTACTTTGGAAGTATCAGAACTCATTTTTACTTGTAGAGAAACGTCTTGTGTTCTCTCTAAAGGGAGTCTTAGGTTTCTTTCTGTTTTCATACTTTCACCGTGTTTACTTATAGCAGCAGACAGTCTAGACTGATAAGATTCTATTTCAGCTTGCAGTCTTTCCTTGCTTTCTTTTTCCTTCAACGGTTTGGAATTGAGCCTTGTATTCTCAGTCTTGAGGTCACTAAGCTCTTGTTGATACTGGAATGCTGTTTTTATTATCATTTCCTCATTGAGTTTTATACTTTTTTCAAGGGCAGCGTTTATGTCTTTAACAATTTTAATGTCCTTACGATATTTACTTTCTTTTTCCAGGTTGTCATTTTTCATTGTGCATATTTCCTGCCTGAGTACAGCAATACTTGTCTTCAAAATGCAATTTTCACCCATCAGATCTTTCATTTCTTCTTGATTATGAAAATCCTAAGTAAAAGGAAAGAAAGTTTTAGCTAGTACCCAATGAAATAACATATCATGATTACCTCTGAAGTTAATAAATAACCTGCACATCCACACACTAACAAGGTTACTGTAAGTGGATGTAGAACTGGAGAAAAAGTTGAAACAAAACTTTGAACCTTGGAGAGCATAAATTTCAAGAAGTTCAGAAATGTATTTAAAGTCAATTAATTTAGAAAAGTAAACACACACACACATGCACGCACTCACGCACACCGGATATTTCACAGTATCAGAATTGGAAAAGCCTTTCCCTGAATTACAACAAACCCAAAAGCAGAAATTAAAGCGTTAACAAATTTGACTGAATTAAAATATATCCAAAAAATGGCATTTACATTTTGATAGCTAACCCATACACCACCCTACAGTAAGAACCTTAGTTCACACGTATTTGGACAGATAAAATTTCCCAAAGTTATTACAGTTCCATTTCACTGATAATATTGGACTGTAATTAGACTCTTTTAACACTTTTATCATCTGTTATAAGAATTACATTTTACTAACTCATAAATCTAGACCTTATACTAGTCACTCCTGTATACATTCATTGATGAACTCATCTAGTCACCTGAATTTTGAAAAAGAAAGGTTAAAAATATAAGCAAGCTACAGTGTTTTCCCCAGGACTTCTGACTCTGCTTCTAGTTTTCCAACAGATCGCAGTGATTTCTGTGATGTAAATATATCAATACAAAAGACAGCTTTTATTTCAAAACACTCATCGTAAATAAGATAAAATTTATAGAACTCTTCTTCGAATATCACGAGATTATTTGTGATTGAAATAATTTCTGTTTCTTCTTTTTCACATTAGGTGCAGTAATCAGTATGAAAGAGGGGAAAGTAAAAGGAACCATTTTACTGGGAACACAATTTTTATCACTAAGTATATATTATGGCATATTATTGTTTGCAAAAGCTCTTTGTAATAAAATAATTTTCTATGTGGATGTCAAGATTTATAATAAATATTAATAATTGTACCTGTAAGTGTCGTCATTCATTTTTAAAAATGAGACAACATTTCTGGTTTGTTTTCGACCTAAATCGTATATATGAAACCAAGTGGATATTATAAGCAAGACTGATAAAATGAAGTTTAAACTCTAGAATTTTTACCACAGATTGATTTACCTGATTTGGAGTACTTCTGAGAGTCTCCGGTTTCATCTCTCGTGATTGAACAGCTGGTCCAAGTTGTTTTGCTTCAACTTCTTTCTTACATGGTTTCTCTTTCCTTTCGAATTCTTCTCTACGCTTTTTTGTACAGCATATCAACATTTGTTTTTTCTTCATTTTCTTGCTTTAAAGTGCGTCTGCAGATAAAGACTTTATCTTAAAATTCATTTTGTTAAAAAATAAAAAGTTCATCCTGTGATCTACCTCTTCATATGTTGCTTATTATCCTAATAACATTTCTATGTTCTGGACTATTTTTCCTTTCTAGTTCTCAGATATTTAATTTCTCACTTCAACATCTTCAGAAGAATGCATATACTTGAAAAGTAGTAAGGAGAGAATATTCTGCTAATGTTTCTGTTGCTAGTCACCCTAGTACATATTATAAAAAAGCATACTGGAGATTATTCAGGAAAGTTAGAAGTTCAAAATTAACTTTCTAATCATGCAGTCATAATTACTCCCGAATTTAAAAAGATCATTTACAATTAACTGATTTTTTAAAGTTACTATTTACTGACAAGCATCAATTTGAATCTTTATGAAACATTGCAGGTATCTCCCCAAATGATTGACAGTGTAAGATGGCACCTTCAGATGTCTTTCACACAAACTCTGCAGATGACTGTAATCCAAAACTAGTCTAAAGAGTCTAACATCTCCACACTTTTCATATTTCTTTCTTAATACCTTCAATTCACCCTGTTATTACATCCATTTTATGTATTTATTGGCCTATTGTTCATTATGTGCAATATATAATTAATACCCTTAATAAGTGTGGGTCTGTTTACACAAGTTATGTTTTCCTGGGAAATCTAGTTCCAGAAGGAAGTTGTCGAGTTAAAGCGACGTCAGGTTATTTGAAATTTTGATACACAGCACTAAGTTACCCTTCAGAAATAATTTACCAATTTCATATACCGACAGTGTATGAGAATGCCTTTTTCCTCACATTTGCCAACACTAGTAATTACCTTTTATATATCAGCATGACCTTAAAAAATGTATCTTATTTTAGGTTCATTTGCATTTTTCTGATGACCAGACGGGGCTAAATATCCCTGGTAATAGTATAAAACTTGTTAATCAAAGAATATTAGTTCAAGTTTGAATTAGTTTATAGCACAATGACAATTATCTGCTGCTAAATACCGCTATAGGCGATCAGGCATGGTCGCTCACTCCTGTAAACAGCATTTTGCGAGGCCGAGATGGGCAGAACACCTGAGATCAGGAGTTCGAGACCAGCCTGGCTAACGTGGTGAAACGCCATGTCTACTAAAAATACAAAATATCAGCCAGGCATACTGGCACATGCCTGCAGTCCCAGCTACTGTGGAGGCTGAGGCAGGAGAATCGCTTGAACCCGGGAGGCAGAGGTTGCAGGGAACTGAGATCATACCATTCCACTCGAGCTTGGGCAATGAGAGAAATTCCATCTCAATACCAAAAAACATAACGAACAAACAAACAATAGGCTTACCTATCATGCTCTTCCTTCAGCTTCTTGGGAAATTGCTAAGGATATGTGTTACTAATCATTGTTTGTTGGGTTAATCTGTCAGCAGCAGCAGAAAATGGACTATCACATAGTTTTTCTGATATTTGTATTTTTCACTTTTGTTTGTGTTATTTCCTTCTTTGACATTTAATACAAGTAATATTTTTATTACTTTTAATAATAATAATTATATACTTTTTAAATACTAATCATTTTATTCAATAAAAGTAACTTTTTCCTTATTTCACTTGATTCAGGTTAACTGTCACCATCTTCATCATAAAAATATTGTGTGCTTAATTTAATTTTATCATTTTACATAATCATCATAATCATAAGATATCCTTACGATTTCATCATTGAAACTTTTTTAAAGTCTGCTTATTTCTGTTTGAGTGAATAGAAGAATATTTCAAAATTTCAAAACAGGCTCTTCTCCATTTCGTGCTTTTATTCCCATCCACTCTTTGCTCCCCGATACACATTTTTATGCTATCTGACTGGCAGAAACAGAGAAATAGAAAGACACACACGCAACATATGTCTTCTGTTTTTACCACCTGGATTTTACACGAAATAGCCAGATTAAGAGGCTGTGACCTTGTAGGGCCTCAGGAACAGAAAAGCAGCTTTCCCTTTTCTGCACAAAGCTATTCTTTTCCCCACTGCCTTTTATCTCTCTTGTTTTTTTCTTTTTTTCATTTGAATCCTGGAACATCAAAAAAGCAAAGGTATTCCCTGAACTATAGGAACAAAAGCTGCCACAACACAAAAAGCAGAGTGAAATTGCTGAGTTTCTAGGGCAGAATTCTGGAAAATGAGATGATTCCCAGATTTCACATTCAGTTACCACAAAAGTTTATAGGTGGAAAACATATGGTACAGTTACCTACTTTAGCCCCATTATCTACTGATAACGGGAGTCAAACCAGCCAAGACATATTAAATGTTTCATCCAAAGCTCCTCAGGTGGCATTCCCTAGCATTTCATGGCATCAAATAACATGACACAATTCCATATTGCTGAATTCCATAAATTACCAAATAAATGTATCAAATTAGTCATATATATTAAAAGTCTAACTTAAGCAAAGCCATTTGATGCCTCAGAGGGTGGAAAAAGGCCTCATCTGCTTTACTTTGAATGAAGTAAACCTCCAGATTGTTGTCAATCGTTAGAACACAGGGTACAGAACTCAACTTTCTACTAAAGAGTCAAAGTGCTAATTTTTTGGCTGAGAAGTTATGCTTCTTACATGATAAAAATCATACATGTCACAACTTACCATACTTTATTAAACAACATACCATAAAGGTCTGATTCAACAGAAATATTGGAGAGTGGTAATTTTTTTAAATATGTGGAAGTATATATTTGTTTTCAAAAATATTTGAAATAACCGTGATGGGACTGTAAGTTCAAACAGTTTGAGCTAAGCAGATAAACTCGCATGCATGAAAACACATTAAACAGACTCCTTTGGCTGGGAATATTCATTCCAACTCTCAAGGCTAGATGTGCTTTTCTGGCTCTTCTGACTCATTTCTTGCTTCCCTCCCATTGTATTCTCATTCTATCATTAAAGAAATGTAATTCATATCTAAATGAATACAGAAAAAAGAATCTAGAATCTAGAGCTTGTTTCTTCAGCAATTTCTTTGTTTCTCTGGTTCAGAAGGTCACATGGTATATGGCTGAATTCATTTCCCAGCTCACATGCCACTTGGAAGACTGATAGTGAGATTTAGGTTGATTAATGAACAAATATTATGAGAACATTCTCCAGAACCCTTATTTAGATCGCAGAACTAATCTACTTTGACACATAATTACACATTTAGATAACCCCACTGTAACTGTACACATGAGATTTTCTTGAATAGAAAATTAGACGGATCAAATAATCGATAAAGAGAGAAAAGAGAAGCAGCAAGTGAACCTCTGTCTTTTGACATGGAACTGTCTCTATCCCCAAAGCCAGGAACTCTACTTGTAGCTTGCCTACCTCATCCTTAAATCTTGGAATATCTTGCTGTAAGTCTTCTAGCTAGATACTTTTTATGTTCTCTCACTATGTGGTAGAGAATAACTCACATTTTATAATTCAAGATTCATGCTTTTGTAGTTATTAGCACTGGGATTGTCATATCGTGGCTTCTGGAACAAGCACTGTATTGGTTTTCTGTTTTTATACATATCTGTAACAGCAGATTTACTGTGGCTTTCTATCTGAATCATACGCTTCATTGCTTTGGGGTGTGTAAACCACAAATCAAAAAGACTTTTAGGATCTCTAGACTGAGGCCAATGCCTAACGTCTAATTTCCAATTAGTGGTATTTGGCTTTCTATTTTTTGCCATTTGCATGTTAAACTCAATCTCTTTCATTTCAATCATAATTACTGGGTTCCTTAATTTTTCCATTTCTTTATCATTACAAAAGTTTTCTTCATCTCTGTTAGAAACAAGCTATGTGTCTGGTTTGTTATCAGTTTTAGAGTCTGGTTTATTTTCATTTCAATGAAGTTCAGAACATAATTGCTAAGTATATTTCAGGGACCTGAAGTGTGAATAGAAGGAGAAGACATTTGACATGGGCTCTGACACCTCTGTTCAGGTGCTGCCTGGAATGCCACAGAGTTAGACCCTCCAGATGCATCTTCCTCCTCACAACCTGGGATATGATTCATCAGATTAGAGGGAACTGCCTTTAAGTTCGTCCCTCTTTAGAGTTACTATGTAGGAGCTCTTCCCTCAGGGCAAGCAGAAATTGTGGCGTTTTCAAAACTTACAAATATTCAGCTTGAACTTCTTTGTAATGAATTTTAAAGGAAGTACTGAACATACAGATACATTCCCTTTATCACAATTCCTACGAGGCTCTGGTTCTTGAGACTTTCTTTTTTCACAGGTGCAAAAGTTGAACACCAATTTTCTTGTTTTCTTTCTCAGATATATTTTCTGTCAGAGTGCATGTTTTAACATTAACTTTAATCACGTGTAAACCAAGAAATATTAGAAAATCATTAAAATTTAACTGTGAAACTTAATCTATGTGTTGCTACTCTTAAATGACAGGATCATAACTAAAAAGTGAAACAATTTGCCTCGGCTTAACATAAGAGAAAAACATGAACCGGCAAGCTGAACTCTCAGTGTTTGTTTGGACTAAACTTAATTCATTATGTGTTAAACCTACCAGAATTGAATTCAAAGATGATATGTGGAATTACAAAAGCTTCCTCTCTTGATAAGATTTTACCTCAGCATACCAAGAAGAGTGAGCCCCTACAGTGCATTTATATCTCTGAAGTTTAGAGACTAGGCAAACACTAAATTATTAAGAGCCAAACTGAACACCAATCAGAAAAAGAAGCAAAATTTTAAATTCTAATTCATATGATATACTACCATAGTGCTATGTATCTAGAGAGATTTTCTGCTTGTATCCACTCCCAATTGAGTTTACATTCCACTAGTGATAGTGGACGGATTTTTAAAATTTTGGTAATATTACCACTTATTTATGTTGAAATAAAGTGATTGCTTGTACCCTGACACCAATGGTCCCATTCTGGAAGGTATAATTCTCTTAATAGGCAACTGGGTTGACTTTTATGACCCCATTCATTCCCTGAACGCAGACACCAAAGTCAACTGACAACCACAAAACAGAAGAAATCCTCAAACTCGGCACTGGTGACCAGCAATATAAAACTGCAACATTTGAACCACTGGCAATGATGACTCCTTTAACATTAGTTTAACTCAGTGGCCATCATTTGTAAATTGTTCATAATTTCTCTTCCTTAGTAATATGACTCAATATTTTATGTTACCCTCTGTATTGTGAGTAAGGATATAAAAATGAAAAAGCAAGATAATTCTGGAAATGTCTTGCCTTAATTCCAAGGGGAAAGAGAGCTATGAGTTACTACAGATGGTAGGAATATGTTAAGTTTCATAACTGGTTAACATGTTTTAAAAATTAAATATAAAATTTTGATTTATTGGATTTGAAAGATGGATTCTAAAAGGTTGTGTCATTTGGACTATGCTTTGTTGCTAAAGCAAAAAAAAAAAAAAAAAAAAGCTAATATGAAACCCGAAACTTAAATATTTATATACCTGTGGTTGTTCTTTTCACTTCTTTCAAGCCTTTCTCGCTCTTCCTCTGAAGCCACTAGTAAGCCTTGTTCTGTTGAAAAATTCGTAGGTTGAGTTCAAATGAACTAAGAACAGTTAAATACTCTAATCCTCATAAAAATAGAGAATAAGATTTCTTTGTATTTTATATTTAAGAGTTTAAAGGAAGTTTAATGTTTACTGAAATATTTACTTATTTAAGAAATACTTTTAATTATCCAAAACTTCAACAAACCACTTAGGCAGACACTAGATATCACCAGGTTCAAGCCATGCACTGTCTCAGGGTCACTCACAAATTGTTCCACCCAACATAAATAAACAAAAGTGTTGGAAACAAAATTTTAAAATACAGTCAAAATATACAATGTAACACTTTACTGTACTTCCTAATAGTATCTTTTTAACAAAACACTAACTGAGCTGGCAGTTACTAATAATTGGCAAAATCATTGCTGTTTATACATTAATTAGTGTGCACCCCATGTTTTTACATTGCAAATATTCTACTATTCTGAGAAATTTATTTTCATCTTTTAAGACCCAGAAAGTAGGCTGGGCATAATAGTTCATATCTGTAATCCCAGCACTTTGGAAGGCCAAAAAGGGAGAATTGCTTGAGGTCAAGAGCTTAAGACAAGCCTAGGAACCACAGCTAAACCTTGACTCTACAAAAAATTACACAGGCATGGTGATATGTGCCTGTAGTCCCAGCTACTCAAGAAGTTTAGGTGAGAAGATCCCTTGAGCCTAGGAGTTTGAGGTTGCAGTGAGTCTCAGCCGTGCCATTACACTCCACCCTGGGAGACAGAGTAAGAACTTATCTCCAGCAACAGAAAAAGGAAAAAAAAAAAAAAAAAAAAGGCTCGGAATGCTATGTGAAGTCTTCCTTGATTCTAGCTATCTTGAGCCACATACACAGGTGTCTGCTTCTTGGGGCTCCCTTAGTACTCTGTCAATTTTTCTAGTGTCACTTTACCACCTGAACTGCACATCATGTCTTTAGATGTCCATCCCCTTTGCTGCTAGACTGCAGAAGACAATCTTTTGAATCATCTTTCTATAAACAGTCTTAACTTTGCTAAATCATTAGTTATTGAGCTCCTGTCAAGTGTTAGGCACTGGGGTATAAGGACGATAAATATACGCTGTGAGGGATGGCTTTCCTAAAGATCACGCATGAGCTGAGGCTTAGAGTGATGTTAGCCAGATTCAATCAGGCAGAGGGCAGGAAAGGTGAGCACACGCCAGGCAGCAACAAGAGAGGGAGAGAAGCCTCCAAGAGCATATCTATTTCTCTACAAAAGAGGAATGGTGAGGGGGGCATTACCTGCAGCTCAGTAATTCCAGAAAAAAAGACAGATGGGGAAAGGGCTACAGATGGAGATTTGGGCAGAAGTCGGTTTCTTTTTTTCTTTTCTTTTTTTGAGACATGGTCTTACTCTGTTTCCCAGACTGGAATGCAGTGGGGCATGATCTCGGCTCACCGCAACCCGGCCTCCCAGCTTCAAGCAGTTCTCCTGCCTCATCCTCCCAATTAGCTGAAATTACATGCACGTGCCAGTACTGCCTGCTAATGTTTGTATGTTTAGTAGAGATGGGGTTTCAGCATGTTGGCCAGGCTGGTCTCGAACTCCTGATCTCAAATGATCCACCCACCACAGCCTCCCAAGGTGCTGGGATTACAGACATGAGCCACCGTGCCCAACCCAGGATGTACTTTCTGAAAACCTTATATAAACCTTTAAGATGCTTGGACCTTAGGTATTCAGGAGTGGTTCACAGATCTCTTTGCATTCGAGATAATTAACTCTAAATACTGTGAGGAGCATAAAATTCTGAGGCATATAAATAAATGAACAAAGATAAAATATAAGGCAATGTTGCAAAGATGCTGCAGGCCTGAGGAGACGTTTTTAGAAATATTTAGAATGTAAGTATCAGTGCCCATTATAAGAATGAATTTTTATTGAATGAACACATGTGTTTATCTGGGTCCCTGGAGAAATACATTCTGTTCATTACTTTACAAAAGTTATCAAATAAGAAGTAAAACAAACTGTTTCAGTTACTTGTATTTACTTTATACTTTTTCTGTTTCAGTTTTACTGTGCCGAGAAAATGCATTTGGGTTTTGTGGCTGCAGCTGTTGTTCTTGTTGTTGCTGTTGTTGTTTGAGATGGAGTTTCATTCTTGCTGCCCAGGCTGAAGTGCAATGGTGGGATCCCAGCTCTCCGCAACCTCTGCCTCTCGGATTCAAGCTATTCTCCTGCCTCAGCCTGCCGAGTAAATGGGATTGCAGGCGTGTGCCACCATGCCCAGCTACTTTTATATTTTTAGTAGAGATGGGTTACTCTAGGTTGCTCAGGATGGTCTCAAACTCCCAACCTCAGGTTATCTGCCCACCTCGGCCTCCCAAACTGCTGGGATTACAGGCACGAGCCACCACACCTGGCCACATTTGGGGATTTTGTTTTAAAAGTTCTGCTTCCTGGATCTACCAAGCTCATGAGATAATAGAAGCAAACAAGCCATTTGCGTGGGTAAGAAACTTTGGATTTATGGCTTGTCATCACTACTCTAGAAGGTTATCATCACGTTTTGTACAACAAAATGTTAATTCTAGACATAAGAGGAAAAAGAAATTAATACTATAGGGGTGAAAAAATATTGTATAATTTATTACTGTTCATCTAAGCATATGACTAAGGGCACTGAATTTAACTTGTATGTAAAGTAGACCCCATAGTAGCTGCAGGTAATCAATAGACTGGGTGTTCTCACAGAAATAAATTTGATGCTCGTGTGTTACCTTTAAGTGATACAGCTCTGCTGAAAACCCGTACTCCTAGTGCACGATCATCCATTAAGACAAGGTGATGGAATGTGTGAGGACAGCTGAGGAGACACCACAAGGCAAATGTTCAACAGTCCCTATAAATATTGGGAAAATCAATATTCTAGTACAGAAAGCCATAGACATTATTTAATATTTGGTTTCAGAAGGTATTTTCAGTGACACTGCATATAGTCGTACTTAATAATTGCAAAATGGGAGATGTAAAAATAAATCAGAGCCACACTGTGTTTGAGTAGGAAATCCGTAGACGTCTACATGGTTTTCCCATCCAGCCCCATGGTACCCACGCTCCAATTTATATTCAATGGTAATCTCAATGAGATTCCTCTTTCTCCTCATTCTCTTTGTTATCTATATGTTGCTTTCCTTACAGGAAGAATACAAATGCTTTGCTAATAAGCATTCTGTTTGGTTATAGACTGCATAAGGGGAGTAAAGACAAACTACATTTGATCACAAAATGATTTTTTACAACTCAGAATTATGGTAGCATGAAGACAATTGAAGGAATCTAGAATAAAGTTTTCTATGCTTCTTTCCCTTCTTTGCTCTTTCTACTCAAAAGCTGTGATTCACACAGGTAATGAAGAGTATAATTCCCTGATAGAAACACAGCTCCAAGATTAATCCTTTCTTTAACTATGAAGTTCGTGTGTCCAAAGTCTGTCGTTGCTGTCTGGTTTTTGAACACTTAGGGCGATAGATAGGTATCATCATCGCACAGCTTCCCAAATTTTTGGAAAGTCTTACTATTGATGGTTCAAGTAGTAGAAATATCATCTAAAATATCTGAAAATAAAGGTTTTATTTACTACGATGTAAATAGTAATGCAAATTGTACTAAAGTATAACGTTTACTTCTTCACTGAAGCAGTACCATATTGACCTCTACCCCCACAAACACACTACTCCTTCAAGGTCTAATGTTACAAGTCCTGTAATTGCTATTAACTCAGACAAGTTTACTTAACTAGAGTCTCGCACTTTGTACTAAGCTTTTGTCATTTACTACAATTTACTTTGAATCACTCAATGATGTCTATTATATATTTTGCTTTCTATGAGAAATTTATTAGTAATCTTATCAAATATTTTCTTATCTCTCCAGAGATAAGAAAATATTTGAATAACTTTGTGCATAAACACATTAAGGTTAAATAGCCTTGACATTATTGTGTGTTTTCGTGTACTAGAGACAAAATCTTCAAAAGATATTTTAATGAATATACATTAAATTAAAAACTACTTTCATTAAACTGAGATGATCTTTCCTCAATGCATGAATACCTTCAGAATTCATATGTTAAGCCTTAAATATAGACCATAGATTTGTATAAAATATAATAGCCTTAAAAATCTTCTTTGTTGCACAGCGGCTCCCCTGTGTCATCCCAGCACATTGGAAAGCTGAGTTGGGCAGATCACCTGCGGTCAGGAGTTGGAGAGCACCCTGGCCAACTTGGTGAAACCCCATCTCTAATAAAAATGGAAAAGTTGGCCGGGCGCGGTGGCTCAAGCCTGTAATCCCAGCACTTTGGGAGGCCGAGATGGGTGGATCACGAGGTCAGGAGATGGAGACCATCCTGGCTAACACGGTGAAACCCCGTATATACTGAAAAATACAAAAAACTAGCCGGGCGAGGTGGCGGGCGCCTGTAGTCCCAGCTACTCGGGAGGCTGAGGCAGGAGAATGGCGTGAACCCGGGAGGCGGAGCTTGCAGTGAGCTGAGATCCGGCCACTGCACTCCAGCCTGGGCGACAGAGCGAGACTCCGTCTCAAAAAAAAAAAAAAAAAAAAGGAAAAGTTAGCGGGCTGTGGTTGCACATGCATGTGGGATCAGCTACTCGAGGGACTGAGGAGGAGAGCTGCTTGAACTCGAGGCAGAGGTTGTAATGAGCCAAGTCTGAGCCACTGCACTCCAGCCTGGGTGACAGAGCAAGACTCTGTCTCAAAAACACAAACAAACAAACAAGAAACCTAATTGTTCCCATATAAGAACAAGTCTAGTTCACACGAGATCTGAAACATATACAATGCTGTGAGACAGGACAGAAATATATTCAACAAGTTATATTCCTGGTTTCTGTATAAATAAAACTGTTGAATTTAAGCTTTTAAGACAAGTCAAGGAAAAGAGCAAAAAATGCCAAAGTGAAACTTGAACGTTCATTTCACCACCAAGGCCTCATCATCACCAAATGTTCACAAACTATATATGTTACTCAAAACATTAGTTCTAAATTTTGATCTGAGTATCCCCGGAGTTTCAGTTTCATTCAAGGATGTCCAAGAGGTCAAGTAAGACAATGCCATTTGCTCTTTTCTGTTTTCTTTTCTGAGAAGAGCACAGCAATCTTCTTCAGAGAAATGAATTGTCTTAACTTCAGAGGCTAAAGGCTCGTGAGTCATAGTTCTAAGGGCATTTATAAAATATGGTGGTGCATGCTTGCATTCTGAATTTTTCAGCTTTAAACTCTCATATAGTAAACATGAGTAGATACAAACTGATTGAATAAAAGCCTTTTTAATCTGACATTATATTTGTTTTTATCTCTTTCTTCATTTACCAGCAACAGGAGAGTCTAAATGTGCTAAAGTGGTCTAAGGGAATACAATGAAAAGTGTAAAATGAATTAAACCAGAGATACTCATATCACTCTGGATACACCTGGAAGATATAATACAACGTACACCAAAGAAAGTGGCAGAGAGGTATGTAAAGTGTATAACCACTCACATACCATTTTAGGACACAGATACAAATTCTGCACATTATTTCTGGACATCACAATATAGTTAAAGATTTCAAAAGGGCATTGAGATGAAAAACAACCAATTTATGATGTCAGTAGCCTCTATGCAATCATGTTTCAAAAACCTTAATATCACAAAGTCTCAAAATCACCATTCTAAAAGACTGTCTACCAGTTAGAAAATACTTTCCTCATTTTTAATAATCAAAGATGCCACAAACACATACACACACCTATACATACACATACACACATTCCCTTTCCTTTCGAATTCTTCTCTACTTTTTTTGTACAGCATATCAACATTTTTTTTTTGTTCATTTTCTTGCTTTAAGGTGCCTCTGCAGATAAAGACATTTATCTTAAAATTCATTTTGTTAAAAAATAAAAAGTTCATCCTGTGATCTACCTCTTCATATGTTGTTTATTATCCTAATAACATTTCTATGTTCTGGATTATTTTTCCTTTCTAGTTCTCAGATATTTAATTTCTCACTTCAACATCTTCAAAAGAATGCATATACTTGAAAAGTAGTAAGGAAAGAATATTCTGCTAATGTTTCTGTTGCTAGTCACCCTAGTACATATTATAAAAAAGCATACTGGAGAGCTTATCCACTATGAACCACACCTCACATTCAGAGAGAAGCTTAAGAAACACTGGGGAGGTATGGCAGGCTGCCAGGCAATACTATATGATGTGAAAAGTATATAGAAAGAAAACTCTATCAGTGCCCTTTTACTACCAGAATGTTCCAATGTTTGCCCTTCTCCCCGGTAGGGGAAAAAATTCTTTTTCACCTTACATAAAGCAAAACTCTCTTGCCATCCCTCGTGACAGAATCCAGTTGTAGGTGAGTCATGTCATTATACTAGCCTGTTGTCAAACTCATCCCTCAAAGGAGGAGGATCAGTGAGGAACCTATCTATTTACCTATAGCATTCACCGTCTGCTCTTATTTCTAACCGAAGTAAGAAAGACTTTGTGATTCCAGTTTTATAAAATACAATCCCTTGAACTTGTCCCCTTTCATTGCTAGAGAGTCTATCTGGACCCATCTCACGGAGCAAGAGGTCAGTTTGTGCTGTGTGGTACTGTATGGTGTCCTTTTCCTCAATCCTTTCCATTATGTGGCAAATACTTATACAATCTTGTTTTCTAAATATGTAAAGCATACGTCATCGGCATATATCTTTCTTTACAATGATAAAGAAGCAAAAGAGGCCGGGCGCTGTGGCTCAAGCCTGTAATCCCAGCACTTTGGGAGGCCGAGATGGGTGGATCACGAGGTCAGGAGATCGAGACCATCCTGGCTAACACAGTGAAACCCCGTCTCTACTATAAAATACAAAAAAAAAAAAAAAAAACTAGCTGGGCGAGGTGGCGGGCGCCTGTAGTCCCAGCTACTCGGGAGGCTGAGGCAGGAGAATGGCATAAACCCGGGAGGCGGAGCTTGCAGTGAGCTGAGATCCGGCCACTGCACTCCAGCCTGGCGACAGAGCAAGACTCCGTCTCAAAAACAAACAAACAAAAAAAAACAGAAGCAAAAGAAAAACAAAAGGACAATGAACATCTTAAACGACTACATTCAATTGCGACGGAGTTTTTTTTTTTTAATAACTATTCAAAAATATATCCACTGTATTATTCCAACTATATGACTCTTCTGAAAAAAGTAAAATTAAGAAGACAGAGTAAAGATCAATGGTTGCCAGGAAGAAAGTGAGAAATGAACAGGCATGTTTTACAGAATTTTTAGGGTAGTGAAACTGTTCTGTCAATAATATTACAATAATAGATATGTATCATTATACATTTTTGTCCAAATTCACAGAATGTACAGCATCAAGAGTGAAGCTTGATGTGACCTATAAACTTCAAGTGATTACAATGTGTTGATGTAGGTTCATCAGTTTTAACAAATGTACCACTCTGGTGGAAAATACTAACAATGGGGAAAGCTACGCAGGTGTGGGAGGCATGGAACATATGAGAAATCTCTGTACCTTCCTCTCCATTGTACTGTGAACCTAAAACTGCTCTAAGAAATAAAGTTATTGATTTAACAAAGATATTCACAGCTGGGCATGGTGGCTCACACCTATAATCTCAGCACTTTGGGAGGCAGAGGTGGGTGGATCACCTGAGGTCAGGAGTTCTAGACCAGCCTGGCCAACATGGTGAAACATCATCTCTACTAAAAATACAAAAATTAGCCTGGCATGGTGGCAGCCTCCTGTAATTTCAGCTATTCGGGAGGCTGAGGTGGGAGAATCGCTTGAACCCAGGAGGTGGAGGTTGCAGTTAGCCAAGATCGCACCACTGCACTCCAGCCTGGGTGACAGAGTGAGACTTCATCTCAAACAAGCAAGCAAGCAAACAAAAAACAAACAAACAAACAAGCAAAGATACTCACTGTCTATGCATCCCAGGATCTCCAGAACAAAAATTTAAAAAGAAAAAAAGATGGCCAGGTGCAGTGGCTCATGCCTGTAATCCCAGCACTTTGGGAGGCCGAGGTGGGTGGATCACGTGAGGTCAGGAGTTCTAGACCAGCCTAACAAACACGGTGAAACCCCACCTCTACGAAATACAAAAAAATTAGCTGGGCATGGTGGTGCATGCCTGTAGTCCCAGGTACTTGGGAGGCTGAGGCCAAAGAATTGCTTGAACCCAGGAGGTGGAGGTTGCAGTGAGCCGAGATTGTGTCACTGTGCTACAGCCTGGGTGACCGGAGCTAAACTGTCTCAAAAATGAAGATAAAAAATAAAAGATATTCACAGAAACTGTTATTATGATAAATTTAAGCAAGACACAGTGGCCCTAAAAATTAGACATCATTGAAGACCAAAGGAACAGCGTGTGGTCATTCTTTTGCAAATTGAAGTATATAATCTACATAAAATAAATAAATTTAATTGCATGTGTAGGCAAGAAAATGTTGATAAATGATTGACTATCTTATTTCATAATTCTAAACAGGGATTTAGCACCATATGAAAACTAGATTATTCATGTAATCAAAATAAAGGACAATTTTTATTCTAATTTTAACTCAGAAATTATTATGCTTATTTAACAATTTTGCTGATAGATTAATGAGTTACAAAGGACAGATTATCATTACCTAACATTGCTATGGCAACTTACATACAAATACCTGTTAGTCACCAAAAGTCAAAAAAGCAATTAGCATTACAACTTCAGATGGATCATACAACAGAAACTAG
Organism: Macaca mulatta; assembly: GCF_049350105.2. Taxonomy (NCBI): domain Eukaryota; kingdom Metazoa; phylum Chordata; class Mammalia; order Primates; family Cercopithecidae; genus Macaca; species Macaca mulatta. The sequence continues at coordinate 33,881,559 of NC_133408.1, forward strand.
TATCAAGTTACCTTATCTTATAATATTGAGTGTTATTAAAATCAAATTATAAAACAACACCAAAAATTAAGTTCGGGTTATAAGTGTTGTGCAAAAAAGATTTCATATAGCAGGTAAGAGACTTCCATCCTTAGAAAGGCCAGTATACAAGGCTGGCCCTTGGCTGGTGTTTAGGAAACTGGAATTGGGAGGGCTTTCACCATTCCCTGAGAAGACTGGCTCACTGTGTCTAACGTGTTTATACAAACAGTGTGGTTACTCTGAACAGCTGCTTTCCTTCTAGAAGTCTCTAACTTGGGTACATGTGAGGGAGAGTAACCTCCATATAAAAACTTGGGTACTTAGTCTCTAATGAGATTCTGGTAGTGGTAGACATCACTGCACCTGTGTTGTCAAAATGTGAGCCTGGGAGAATTAAGCAGATCCTGGGAACTCCACAGGAGAGAACTCCTGGAAACTTGTGCCTGGTTTCCTCCAGACTTGACCACAGGCACCTTTTTCTCTACTAATTTTACTTGTCTCCTTTCTTGTAATCAGTTAAAGATCTGAGTATGACTATTTGCTGAGTCCTGTGAGTCCTTCCGATGAACCACCAAACCTGGGGGTGGTCGTGGGAAACCTAGACACGTAAGCACTGCGTAAGATTTTATTAAGTTGATATGATATGTGTAACCGTAACCAGATGGTTATTTCACAAAATAACTTTCCCTAATCTTTTTTTTTTTTTGTCACCTTGATACTTGATTTGGAGATTCTTGTATTTCTATATCTATCCAATTGAATAAATCCATAAAAGGAAAAAATGAAACAATAATGTCAGAAAATAATGTGAAATAACCAGCAATCCTATTTCAACCAAATAAAAAATTGAGGATCTGGGTGATTGGCAATATGTTCTACAATATGAATGTTTCTAGAAAACAGCTGGGATTACAGACAGGTGTCAGCATGCCCGGCTAATTTTTGCATTTTTAGTAGAGAACTCCCAGGTTCAAGCAATTCTCCTCCCTCAGCCTCCCAAGTAGCTGGGATTAGAGGCAGGTGGCAGTATACCCGGCTAATTTTTGCATTTTTAGTGGAGAGGGGATTTCACCATGTTGGCCATGCTGGTCTCAAACTCCTGACCTCAAGTGATCTGCCTGCCTTGGCCTCCGAAAGTGCTGTGATTACAGGTGTGAGCCACTGTGCCCGGCCTATATTGTTTATTACCTATCATATGATATATATATTACTGATACATATACCATATATATTACAGATATACTGCTATGTAAGTTATATATACACGTTAGATGACAAGTAATACGTATATATACACAGTTGATGAAAAGTATGTTTTCATTTTACAGAGAATTCTTTCAAATCAAACCTTCAAAAACTCTAAAATTGCGCAAAGTGCTTTTTTCCAGATCTAGAAGTTACTTATGTACACTGGAAAAATTCCTTCACGTTTCTGGTATAAGAATTTAAATTAAAAGAGGAATGAAACAGTTTTCTATTCACAATATTTGTGAGGACGTTTTATATTCCTGCTTAAAGTTTAAGTTGCTGATTAAGGTATATATGCTATATGTATAGATGGTATATGTATCAGTAATATATGTATATCATATCATATATAATAAACAAAATAGGCCAGGCACGGTGGCTCAAACCTGTAATCCCAGCACTTTCGGAGGCCAAGGCAGGCAGATCACTTGAAGTCAGGAGTTTGAGACCAGCCTGGCCAACATGGTGAAATTCCCTCTCTACTAAAAATGCAAAAATTAGCCAGGCATACTGGCACCTGCTTGTAATCCCAGCTACTTAGGAGGCTGAGGGAGGAGAATTGCTTGAACATGGGAGACAGAGGTCGCAGTGAGCCAAGACCGTGCCACTGGACACCAACCTGGGCAAAGAAGCGAGAATGAGCAAAAAAAAAAAAAAAAAAAAAAAAAAATATATATATACACACACACACACACACACATATAATGAATGCCCTAAAAAATGAAAACATACTTTTCCTCTGAACATATGTATATAATATAGTTAATATTTTTCAAGTAAGCTCTCCTTTGTTTTGTTACTTTTTTTCCTGAAACACAGGCAGTTTTAATTTTTAGTTGGCTAAATCAACCTTCAGGATGTCTGCTTATGAGGCCATTCTTAGGAAGGCCTTTGTCAACATAAAAGGTACCTGTAAAACAAGCATTTGTGTTTTCTTCTGGTATCTTACTCATTTGCATATGTCAAAATTTCAATCTCTATTCCATCAGGAACTCATGTTTGTGACATAAAAGTTCATCAGTTTTCTTCAAACAGCAGGCATTTTTTCATTAATAATTCATCCTTTCCTGCTCATCAATCCTTACTTCTAGCCTACATAATTTCAGTGTTTCTGGGTTTCCTACTCTGTTGCATGTGTTTCTCTTTTCAGCTGTCAGTAAACAATTAATTGTAGACATTAATAGCACATTTTGCTATCTAGAGGAGCAAGTGCTTTTTCACTCCATTATGAGATTTTTAAAACTGTCATCACAATAGTGAAAGACTGCAGGTGTCATACAAAAATGTTAAAACCTTGGTATTTTCATTCGGTCTACGTAAAATTGATAAACACAGAAAGAGCTCACATGTTGAGAAAAATGTGTCTTCCCATTCAAGAACACAGAACCCACCTCCCACTTCCAAGTAAGCAACCTACCTACACAGGTGGATACGGTTGTAAAATGGACAGTTTTCTCTGGGAACTTTTCACCTACTGAAAATAACTCACGGTATTTTTGATAGGGGAATGAGTTTTCACACTAGGCACCTCCTACAATGTATAAACCTTGAATCTCTCTTGACATATTTGCATTGGCACAGTGTGCCAGTTTGGGGCCCAGGCTTAAAAGGTCCTAGATTCTTCTGTTATCTTATTCAGAATTCTTCCATGTCTATGAGAACAAGCCCATTTTAGCTTTCTGGAGGATAAAATAGCATGCTGAGAAAAGCCAAAGAGCCTCAGTCTACATAAAGCTCACTGCCAGAAGCAGAGCCACCTAATTCACAAGCAGCTGACCACTGACACCTGAAGGAGCCAATCTCAGCCTAGGAGAATAGCCCACCTGAGCCCAGCCTAAATTTCTAACCTGCTCAATCCTGAGCTAGTATGTTTTGGGATTGTTTGTTATGTAGTTATAACTGAGTAATATATACACCCATTAAACAGCACTATGAGAAGCTGAGGCAGAGGGGTCACCTGAGGTCACAAGTTTGAGACCAGCTTCGCCAACATGCTGAAACCCCGTCTCTATTGAAAATACAAAAATTAGCCAGGCATGGTGGCACATGCCTGTAATCCCAGCTACTCAGAAGGCTGAGGCTGGAGAAGGGCTTGAATCCAGGAGGCAGAAGTTGCAGTGAGCCAAGATCATGCCACTGCACTGCAGCCTGGGTGACAAGAGTAAAACTCCACCTCACAAAAAAAAAAAAAAAAAAATTAAAAGAAGATGTGTGATATTTTAAAAACAACTTCGTTAAGGTTTAATTTTAACATCTAATACCATGTGCATATTTACAGTGTAGAAATTTTAAAATTTAAGTTCTCTATTACAATACTTTACAGTCAAACTGGGGCAAAATATTTGCGACTTATGTCCTAAAAAGCTTATTTTCCTAATTTATGAAGTCCCATAGACTGTAAGAAAAAGAGAAACATGGAAAAGAAAAATGGGCAGCTGCTATGTGGAAAGACAGATAAGTCTTGAAAAGCAGATTAAAAAGGAGAACTTTGAAGGAAGTAGTACCTATCAAATGCCAACTCTTCTAACATTTTTGAGATACAGAAGTTTATATATTGCACTTATCTATTCTGGGTTTCTTAATCAGGAGTATATCCGAACCTTGAGGGTTTTGTTTGTTTGTTTTGGCTGTTGTTGTTAGAGACAGGTGTCTCACTAAGTTGCTCGAGCTGGACTCAAAATCATTTGTAGCATTTTAAAAATTATCTTATTGATAACATAAAATAATGGGGCATCACACAATCCACGTCCCTTACTCTGTGTCGGGATGGAAATTTCTGCCTCTTGAGACCCAGCTGCAGTCGCTCCACGCACCAGGCCAATCCCTGGGCCAACTGCTTGTACCTGTGACGGATTTGGGGCCGCGGCTATGAGAGGGCGCTGGGACACAACACAACGCCCGGCCCCACTCCATCCCCCTCCCCGCCTTAACTCCGCGGACCCGTGGATCACACGTGCCCGTGGATTCGCACCGGGGGATTCCACCCTTCCCGACTGACGCCCGCCCCTGCCTCAGCCTCAGCGCTTACGGGAACTTCCTCTGGGGCGGGTTTCTTTGAGGCCTTCTCGCCTCCACTTGCCACCGAGGCCCTGTTCCAGGTTTTCTTCCTCTTCTTTCGTGCCTTCATCGCCTAACGGGTGCGCTCTGGGGTCGGTGTTACTGCGCGCGGGTTGTCCTGGGCAGAGAGACAGTGGAAGGATTCCCGGTGCTGGAAACCGGGCCGGGAAGCCGGCGTCTGCGGGAGGCGCAGTGAGTACCCGGGCCTGGGGCCCACGCTGCCTCCCGGGCATGAGGTCCTAGGGCTTGGAGGAAGGCGCGCAGCACGAGGGTGCCGGAGGGCCGCCGCAGTGCAAGGCCCCGCCACCCGCGCGTCTTCTCCACACTGCTCGCCGCCATGCGTCGCAGTCGCCTCCGGAACTACGCGGGGCTCCGAGTCCGACGCCGAATTCCGTCCTCTGGAAACGCGACTGCGACTCTAGGTTCCCCAGAACCGCTGGCGGGGCGGGGCGCGGGGGCCGTGAGGGGAAGCGGCGAGGCTGGGGCGGGGTCAAGTTGGGGCGAGGCGAAGCCAGGGCGGGGCGGGGCGGGGCGGGGCGGGGCAGGGCAGGGCAAAACCCAGATACACTGTATCAAAATCTAAACTTCAAAGCCTTAAAGGTGATTCACACGCACGTTAACAATTGTTAGGTGGCAGTGATTCTATATTTGAAAGGGAAATGGATATATGGCTGTATTGATTTGTCAGAAAGGCAAAGACTGTATGTTTCAATGCATATACATCTTATCTTACAGAAAATGAACACAACAATAAAGTGGGTGTGGGGAAGGAGCTGAACCAGAAATTAAACAGAAATGAGACAGAATTAGTAGATGTTGAGGCTGAGCATCAGCCTATTACACTATTTTGGACATTGTGTGTAAGAATTTAAAACATGCTCCAATAAAACACTAGTATAAAAAAGAAAAGTCATCTAGAACACTAGCTCTTAGGCTTGTGCTTACATTTGGGGAGGAGGAAGAGGAAATAGCTGGTGGACAAAAACAAAGGTATTTCCATTCTATAGTTACACTAATGTATTAGCTTTGTTATAATTTATTGAACATTACATTAATATTTTATTGCATATATACTTCTGTATGCATGCTATGTACATCAATAAAAATTTAAATCTTACATACTTATCCTAACTTAAGAGTTCAGAATAGTAGCAATGTTACTCTGTTTGAATAGTTTCTTGAAACAGTCTTACTCTGTCGCCAGGCTGGAGTGCAGTGGCGCGAGCTCGGCTCACTGCAACCTCCGCCTCCTGAGTTCAAACGATTCTCCTGCCTCAGCCTTCCGAGGAGCTGGGACTACAGGCGCACGCCGGCACACCCGGCTAATTTCTGTATTTTCAGTAGAGATGGGGTTTCACCCTGTTGGCCAGGATGTTCTTGATCCCTTGACCTCATGATCCACCCGCCTTGGCATCATAAACGGCTGAGATTACAGACGTGAGCCAGCGTGCCCTGCCGGTATTGTTTTATTTGAAAGGGGGCAATTAACACTCGGGCTTCATGAAATGGATATTAATATTCCAAGGTATTTATTCTTGTCCTGACCCTTGGGAGTCCCCCCTTAGTCTTTTTGATTAGTATTATTATTTTTTATTTCATTTATTTATTTTCCTTTGAGACGGAGTCTCGCTCTTGTCGCCCAGGCTGGAGTGCAGTGGTGCGATCTCGGCTCACTGCAAGCTCCGCCTCCGGGGTTCACGCCATTCTCCTGCTGCAGCCCCCACCAGTAGCTGGGACTACAAGTGCCCCCCACCACGCCCTGCTAATTTTTTGTAGTTTTAGTAGAGACGGGGTTTCACCATGTAAGCCAGGATGGTCTCCATCTCCTGACCTCGATCCACCCACCTTGGCCTCCCAAAGTGTTGGGATTGCAGGCATGATAGTCTTCCATTTTTTACCTCAGTTGAGTAAGTAGCATGGTTTTAGTTTTGGGGAATGCAATTTCGTACAGCAAAGTCCTTCCTCTGTAATAATATATATATGTGTGTATATATGTATATATTTAGTATACAACTATATTAATATATATTAATATATAAGCATATAAATATATAATATATAAATATATTATTGATGTGTATATTAAATATATATATAAAATCTCATTAAAATAGATTACCTAATTGTCTCCTATCACTGAGCTCATCAATCACACCAAGGACAGAAAACAAACAGGTATCAAAACCTGGCTGGAATAACTACAGCTTCTTCTCTACCTCCTCACACTCTGGGCCATCAGATCCGTGCTAGGATGCTGGATCTCCATGGTCCTCTCCAACTAGCAGACAAGACAAAACCCTGCTTTTTTTGTTTTTCAGTTCCATGAAGGCAAGGCAAGTTGGCATTTTCCCATTTCCAAGACATGTACCAACAACATGTAACATCCCCTTGTTACTCAGCTCTGCTCTCATTTCAGAGATCACTGTACATCAACAGTTTTAGAGTGATAATTATAATTTCAGTATTGGGTGTCTCCCGTTTTGGTTTCACTCACACTGCTTCCTTGGAGCTACTCAACAAATAGTCAACTAACTTGAACTTTTTTTTTTTTTTTTTGAGAGGGAGTCTTGCTCTGTCGCCCAGGCTGGAGTGTAGTGGCCAGATCTCAGGTCTGCAAGCTCCACCTCCCGGGTCTACGCCATTCTCCTGCCTCAGCCTCCCCAGTAGCTGGGACTTCAGGCGCCCACCACCTCGCCCGGCTAGTTTTTTGTATTTTTCAGTAGAGACAGGGTTTCACCGTGTTAGCCAGGCTGGTCTCGATCTCCTGACCTCGTGATCCGCCTGTCTCGGCCTCCCAAAGTGCTGGGATTACAGGCTTGAGCCACCGTGCCTGGTCTAACTTGAACATTTCAACACCCAACATACTATTAGAAAACTCAGGCCTGGCATGGTGGCTAACACTTTGAGAGGCCAAGGCAGGAAGATTACTTGAGCTCAGGAGCTCAAGACCAGCCAGGGAAACAGAGTGAGACCTTGTCTCTACCAAGAAAAGGAAAAGAAAAAAGAAAAAAGAAAAAAAGAAAATAAAAGAAGTCAAAGATGTGGCTCCTTTTATCCCATGCATGGGGATTATACTTAGACTAAAATGAACATTGAGATCCCTAGGGATAAAGGTCTTAAAAATCCTGAAGAAAGCTTGCCCTCTACTTCTAACTAATCTAGACTTCTGCTTCATTTCTGACTAAAAGGTAGACTAACTCATTGCTATTTCAAACTACCAGAACCAAACTATGAACTCTCGCCTAATATATAAGATGGAATAGTTGCAATTATTTTAAACTTCAATTTAGTATTAACTGATCTTTTAACATAAACACTTACTTTGTCAACCCACAAGAGTGTAATCTTCGGCCTCTCATCCACACGTCTTGAGTAAGCTGTTAACATTTTGCTCAAGAAGGATGTTGATAATACCTGGTGAGTCATAGTGCACAGTAAGCATGAGGGCTGTTTTAAAATAACAAAGAAATCAGTCCACTCAAGACCTTCAATAAAGACTTTTTTAACCCACTCTTGTGGGTTGACAAAATAAGACTTGGTGGTCAGTGTCCTCCCAATTGTGGGGTAGGGGCGAGGCTAGAATGGTAAAATGCTCAGAAGAAACCGGTGAAGAAGACAACTTCTGAAATAATAAATTGTACTATTCCATAGCGGAGGCCTTTTTGGACGGGTATTGTGTGATGGACTTAGTAAGTACTTTCTCGAACAATGTCGGGTCATCATTGATACATAGTTAACATATTAGTTAGGAGGCCTAGTATTAATAGGGTGTTGGAATAAAAGTGAAATCATATAATTAAACCAGATGTTATTAGGAGGGCTGAGAAGGCTTCTGTTAGTGGTCAGGGACTAGGTTTAACTATGTGGTAGGCATGGAATTGGTGGGTCATTAGGTGTTGTCGTGTAGGTAGAGGCTAACTAAGAGTGTGAAGACATAGGCTTGAATTAGAGCGACGGCAATTTCCAGAATGCTTAAGAGTACTAGGAGTGTGAAGATAATTGAGGTGGTAGGGGGGCTAACAGTTGATAATGCTAATGCAGTGCTTCCAATTAGGTGCATGAGTAAATGACCTGCTGTGATGTTGGCAGTAAGCGTACAGCTAAGGCCACTGGTTGAATAAATAAGCTAATGGTTTCAATGATGACTAATATGGGGATATGGGGTGTGGGTGTACCTTGTGGTAGAAAGTGAGCTAGAGAGTTTTTAGTTTTAAAATGAAATCCTATGATTACTGTGCCTGCTCATAGGGGGATTGCTATAGCTAAATTTATGGATAATTGGGTGGTTGGTGTAAATGAGTGAGGTAGAAGTCCAAGAAGGTTGGTTATAGTGATAAAGATAATTAGGGATATTAGTATGAGGGATCAGGTTTGCCCTTTGGTATTGTGAATTGCTATTATTTGCTTTAGGGCAAGTGGAGTTAGTTTTTGTTGAACAGTAACTAGCCGGTTGTTAATAAGGTGGTTGGAAGTTGGAAATAGTAAGGAGGGAAATAGAATAATAGGTACTGCAGCAGGCAGGCTTAGAATTGTTGGGGCGATGAATGGGGTAAATAGATTTTCATTCATTTTGATTGTCAAGGGCTGTTGTAGTTTTGTGTGTTAATTTTTTGTGAGGAGGATAAGTGGTAATTTGTGTTTAGTAATTTTAGTTGTATGATGAGGAGTATAGATGTGATGATGGTTGGTCATGTAGTTGTATTTAGTTGGGGCATTTCACAGTAGAGAGGGGTTGCTTCTCTCGGTCTTTAACTTAAAAGGTTAATGCTGGGGCAGCTATACAGTGGGTCTGTAGAGATATTTTGTAAAGATTTATGGGTGGGGTGTGTTAGAGGCATAGAGTGGAGTGTGGTGGGTCTATAGAGTAAATACGGGTCCTATTTCAAAAGCTTTTAGTGGAATTAGTTCTACGACGATGGGTATAAAGCTGTGGTTGGCACCGCAGATTTTTGAGCATTGTCTGTAGTAGACGCCTGGTCGTATGGCGGTAAAGGTAGTTTGGTTTAAGCATCCGGGGACTGCGTCTGTTTTTAACGCTAGTGTAGGAAGGGTTCATGAGTGTAGGATGTCCTGAGATGTAATTATTATACGAACAGGAGCTTCAATTGGAAGAACTACTCGGTTGTCAACTTCGAGGAGCTGAAGGTCTCCTGGGTTTAAAAATAATGGTGGGAGTATATAAGAGTTAAAGATTATCCCTCCATAATCTGTGTATTCGTGGGTTCAGTATCATTGGTGTCTGATTGATTTGATAGTAAAAGAGGGTTATTGATTTCGTCTGTCAAATAGAGGCTGTGTAAGGATGGGAGAGCGATTAAGACTAAAATGATAGCGGGTAGGATGGTTCAAATGGTTTCTATTTCTTGGGCATCTGTGATATTGGTGTTGGTTAGTTTTGTTGTGAGTGTTAGGGAGAGGACATATAAAACTAGAAAGCTAATTAAGAAAATTATTATAAGAGCGTGGTCGTGAATGAAAGGTGATTAGTTCCTCTATAATAGGGGATGTGGCGTCTTGAAGACCTAGTTGAACTGGGTGAGCCATTAAGATATACAGGATTCAACCTATAATTTAACTTTGACAAAGTTATGAAATAGTTTTTCTAATACCTTATTGAAAAAGTTATAGGGGTTATAGGGTTGGCTTGAAACCAGTTTTAGGAGGTTCTATTCCTTCCTTTTTCATCTAGGTTTTTTTTGTTTTGTTTTGTTTTGTTTTTTCTTTTTGAGACGGCGTCTGGCTCTGTCGTCCAGGCTGGAGTGCAGTGGCCGGATCTCAGCTCACTGCAAGCTCCGCCTCCCGGGTTTACGCCATTCTCCTGCCTCAGCCTCCCGAGTAGCTGGGACTACAGGCGCCCGCCACCTCGCCCGGCTAGTTTTTTTGGTTTTTTTTTTTTTTTTTTTTTTTGTATTTTTTAGTAGAGACGGGGTTTCACCGTGTTAGCCAGGATGGTCTCGATCTCCTGACCTCGTGATTCGCCCGTCTCGGCCTCCCAAAGTGCTGGGATTACAGGCTTGAGCCACCGCGCCCGGCTGTCATCTAGGTTTTATGTAGGTTGGCTCTTCAAATGTATGGTAGGGTGGGGGACAGCCGTGCAACCACTCTAAGTTAGTAGAGGGTTGTTCGATTAGTAAGACTTTATGTTTTGAGGCAAAAGCTTCTCAGGTTATATAGATTATTAATATTACTGCTACTAGGGAAATGAAGGAGCCCATAGATGATAGAATGTTTCATGTGGTATATGCATCAGGGTAGTCGGAATAGCATCGGGGTATTCCAGATAAGCCGAGAAAATGCTGTGGAAAAAAAAGTTAAATTTACGCCTATAAATATAATGGCAAAATGGGCTCTGGCATAAGCTTGGTCTAGTGTGTAGCCTGAAAATAGGGGAATCCGTGGATAAAACCTTCTATAATAGCGAATACAGCTCCTATTGATAGGACATAGTGAAAGTGGGCTACAACATAGTACGTGTCATGTAATACAATGTCTAATGATGACTTTGCTAATACAATGCCCGTTAAGCCTCCCACTGTGAAGAGAAAAATAAAGCCTAGGGCCCAAAGTATTGCGGGGGGATCATTTGGTATTGCTTCCGTGGAGTGCAGCAAGTCAGCTAAAAACTTTAACACCGGTGGGGATAGCAATAACTATAGTGGCAGAGGTGAAGTAGGCTCGTGTATCTACCTCTGTACACACTGTGAACATGTGATGGGCTCATACAATAAAGCCTAAGAATCCAATTGATATCATGGCTCAGACTATGCCCATATAGTCAAATTGTTCTTTTTTTCCGGAGTAGTATGTTACAATATAAGAGATTATCCCGAACCCTGGTAGAGTGAGGATATAGACTTCGGGGTGACCGAAGAATCAGACTAGGAAAATGAAAAAGATGTATCAAAATGCAGAAGCTAAGGTGAGTAAATCCACTGAAAACTGTGTAGAAGAGAGGATATGTCAACTCCAAGGTGAAAATCCGTGGCTTGAGCAGCAACTAGATGATGTTCATCAGAAAGATAATCAGAGAGAGATAGAGATTAATAGTCAAGAGTAGTTTCTGTCTCTCCTCTCATTTTTTTTTTGTTGTTGTTGTTTTCATATGGCTTTTTTCCCCTGAAAAGTCTCATGTAGATAACCTGATCTGTGAATTTTTTTCACTAAGTATTTTTGAACTTTTTTAATTAATAAAGTGATCTTGTTATAAGATTACTTGTCAGAATTTCCCTAAATAGAAATATTAACGATTTTAATTTATTTTTCGGTAGATCACAACCTAAACCCAAAGTGTCAAGTGGTACTGCTACTTTGGGAACAATCATTTTTGACGGTGATCTTTAGTATTATCACTAGAAAGCCTCTTTGTGTAACATTTTCAAGATGTTACAGAAAGGCGTCCTTGTGAAATAGGGAATGATTATCACAGGAATTTAAAGAAGCGTAATTCACAAAGTCGTTAGAAAATAACACCTTGTTCAGCCTGAAGAGGTGTGCGGAAGGCAGAAAGAACAAGCCCCACTTCCAGTGCCTTGGTCACAGTGTTGGGGGCTAATTGCCTTCAGAGACGCTTTAGTTGTTTTTGATCCCCAACCAATCTAGTTCTCCTCTAGGGGTTGTGGCTCTGAATTATTCCTCAGTGCCAAATGTTTAATTGTTCCTAGATAATGGGTGAAATGTACCATTCACCCTTGTGAAGCCTGAAACTGGTTTACTGAACGCAAGTATTCCTAGATTTTTTTCTGTCCATTTTAGCTTTCTTAACCTACGTTAAGGAGTGCAATGTGACGTTTTGATAAAATTATTTCTAGTGAAGTGGTTCTTATAATCAAGCAAATCAACATATTCATTGTCCCATGTTGTTACCCTTTAAATACAAGTATTTCTAATGGAATCTTCAGAATCTTACAAATAGAGCCGTTTTACAAGGCAGCAAGTTTTGTCTTTGAGCCATACATCACTGATAGCCATTTGCCTTCCGTGTCTACTTTGTTTGAACTGCTTGTTCAGTATAAAACACCTTAGAAACACAGGCGCTCCTTTAGAACGATTTTAAAGTTATAATTCCTTACAACAGGTATGCCCTCACACATCCTCGGTGTGAAAGCTCTGTTTAGTGGGTTATTTGGTTTACTCTCAGGGCAAGTTTTTAAAAACTGCAAGTCATTAAGAATCATTTAAGGAAAAATGAAACACTAAGCCTTTGTCTTTGCTATCTTTACAGATGGAATAAGAAAAGAGCAATGATCAGCACCAAGCTCCTTATGGAGAAAGAGCGGGTGAAATATTTTCTCAGCACTCTTCCTACAAGGCGAGACCCAGAGTCACCTTGTGTAGAAAATCTTTCTAGTATAGGACTCAACGGAAAATAGATTCCCCAGCTGCCCGTAAGAATTCCTACTTCCAACCCACAGACTTCAAATGACTGCAAGAACGACTTGACTGAGGTTAGTTATATGACCGTTTCTCTTTTGGGTTTCACTTCTCTAATATAATTCTTGTTTTTAATTTGGTGGAATACTGAGTTATTCTGTTGACTTATGCATGTTAAGTAAAGATCATAATTAGCTCTGTTAACACAGAAAGGAAATGGGAATTTTATGTTTTTTAATTCCCTGGAGCTCTCATTTTCAAGAGATATCCATTTGCTAACTTTATTCAACAAATCTGACTCAACTGACATGTTTAAAATGTCTTTAAAAGCTGCATTTAAGTTAGGTTTCAGAAATTGCATGTTATTGCCTGATAACTGATGATATACTTTGAGATGGTTTGGTTTACTCTCTATTTGACTGTAGTTTAGCTGTGGTTCATACCACATTTTTTTTTTCTTTTTTCTTTTGAGGCAGTGTCTCACTCCACCGCCCAGACTGGAGTGTTGTGGTGCCATCTCGGCTCACTGCAACCTCCACCTCCCAGGTTCAAGCAATTCTCCTGCCTCAGCCTCCCGAGTAGCTGAGACTACAGGCATCCGCTCTTACACTTGACTGAGGTTTGTGTTTTTAGTAGAAACAGGGTTTCATCATCTTGAGCAGGCTGTTCTCGAACTCCTGACCTTGTGATCTGCCTGCCACAGCCTCCCACAGCGCTGGGATTACAGGCATGAGTCACCGTGCCTGGCTTATGTCACTTTTAAAGTTTCTTTGCAGTGTCCGGTCATGGTGGCTCATGCCTGTAATCCCAGCACTTTGGGAGGCCAAGGCAGGTGTGTCATGAGGTCAGGAGTTCAAGACCAGCCTGGCCAAGTTGGTGAAACTCCATCTCTACTAAAAGTTCAAAAAAAAAAATTTTCCGCGTGTGGTGGTGGGCACCTGTAATCCCAGATACTAGGGAGGCTGAGAGAGAGAATTGCTTGAATCTGGGAGGCAGAGGTTGCAGTGAGCTGAGATTGCACCATTGCACTCCAGCCTGGGTGACAGAGCGAGACTCCATCTTGAAAATAAAAAAAATATTTAAAGTTTATTTGCACCATCTCAACTCTTCCCACCCACAATCACAACTGAATTATTGGCATCCAAGCACTTTAGCCCACATATGGATGTTTATTATATAGTAGAATCCAAAATAATTGCATTTTATGAATTACATGAAACACTAAAAAGTTCATTTCCATTTTTATGTGAAAAGCTTTGTGCTTGGCCGGGCGCGGTGGCTCACACTTCTAATGCCAACATTTTGGGATGACAAGGCAGGTGGATCACTTGAGGTCAGCAGTTTGAGACCAGCCTGGCCAACATGATGAAACCCATCTCTAGTAAAAATACAAAAATTAGCAAAGCATATTGGCAGGCATGTGTAATCTCAGATACTCAGGAGGCTGAGGCCGGAGAATCGCTTGAACCCAGGAGACAGAGGTTGCTGTGAGCCAACCTGTGGTGAAGTGACATCTGTGTTCAAGTGTAGAAAGGGCCCAATCTGGTCGATGAAGCACACGGCCAGCTTCTGGGTGGTGCAGGCACAGTGCCACAGCTTTTGTCACTTCCTGATGTGCCCCACCAGCACTGAAGAGACAGCCTGGAGACGGGACAAGAGGAAGGCTGAGATGGTGAGTGCCAGACTCTCCCTGGCCCTGAGCCTAACCCCAGGGTGACACTCAACCTTTGGGAGTGGGAGAGCAAGATGGACAGTTTCAAGTGCTTCACTAAGAAGGTGGACAACAGGGCACTCAGCTCATCTTCACAGCCAATGAGTTGACATACAAGCAGATGATAATGACAGGCTTTAAGAAAGAGCATCGGAAGGTGGCCAGTTCGTCTTCAAGCTTCAGCCAGTCCTTGGAACTGGACCACGCCACCCACTTCACCACAGATGCCTTCCACACTGTCAGTGAGCGCTTTGCCAATCATTCCAGGCAGGACCTGGACCCAGTCATGGACCTGTTAGTGCTGTCTCAGGGACACCAGGCAACATCCTGAACTTCATCCATGTACACAAGGAAGCTCTTACCAAAGTCACAGAGAGCAGGCAACACGTGGCAGAAGAGAAGACAGAGGTGTAGAGGCGGATGACGTCAGAATCACAGGAACAGGATTTATTTCGCTACTTCAGTGGAAATTCGCTGCTTCCATCCAATTTGAATGAGAGACATGAAATCACGGATGCAGCATTTCTTGTAAAAGAGAGACTATTTTTTCAAAAATTCACCCAGGATTTGATAGATTTGAATGACTAGATATTTGATTGTGGACTGTTTCCAGTTCAAGGATACTTTCTACAGCAGAATAATAACACTAACAAAGAGCTAGTGCCAGCTATCGGTGGTAGTGCCAGGATGGTTTTGTGCTCAACTGAAATCCAGCTGAATACGGAACTGTGTAGGTAAGTGTTAATATGGTGATAGAAGAGAAACAGTAGCAAACATGAACTAAGTCATGCTACGAACGCCTGCACTACCGTTGTACCTTTTGGAATGAATGAGAATGCCACTTTATTGCTTTTTGAAGTGTGAATATTGTAGTGTCTATGCTGTAGACCTCAAACCCTATAAAGAATCTCAAGGAAGTTGGCTGGATAAAGCCCGCTGTGGATGTCTTGATACTCAGAGATTGATGATACAATTCGAATATGTGTCCCCACGAAATCTCATATTTAATTATATTTCCTAATGTGGAAAGTGGATCCTGGTATAAGGTGATTGAATTATGAAGGCAAATTTCTCATGAATGGTTCGGCGCCATCCCCTTGTACCATCCTCACAATCACGAGTGACTTCTCGTGAGACCTGGTCACCGAAAACTCTGTCACCTCCCTACTCGCCGTGTTTTTCTTTTGCTATGTGAGACAACTCACTCTCTCTTTGCCTTGCATGAAGATTGAGAGATTTCTGAGGACTTCCTGAATTGGAAGCCACTGTGCTTTCTGTCCACCCTGCAGAGTCATGAGCCAATTAAACCTCTTTTTCAAAATAAATCATACAGAAAATGGCCAATGAGGATTGGAGCACTGCTGTAAAGCTACCTGGGAATGTGGAAGCAACTTTGGAACCAGGTACTGGGCAGAGGTTGGAAGAGTTTGGAGGCCTCAAAAAAAGACAGATAGACGAGAAAATTTTTGGAGTGTCTTAGGGACTGGTTAAGTGGTTGTGACAAAATTCCTGACAGAAACATGGACAGCAAAGGCCAGGCTGAGGAGGTCTCAGATAGAAATAAACTTTCTGGAAAATGTCTTCCTTTTGGATATGGAAAGCTTCCACCATGCCTGTACCATCATTATACCTTAGAAGGAGTGAACTTCTTTTATATCAGAGGCTCATAGGCGAAAGAGGCTGTAACCTTGACTCAGATGAGGCCTTGGACTTTGTAACTTTGAGTTAATGCTGAAATGAGTTAAGACTCATGCTGGCAAGGCATGACCGTATTTTGCAACGTGAGAAGGACATGACGTTCGTGGGGTCAGGGACAGAATAATATGGTTTGTCTCTATGTCCCCATCAAAACCCATGTGGAATTTTACTCCACATGGGGAGGCCTAGGTGGAAAAAGGTTTAGTCATAAAAGGGTGAGGGGTGGATCCTTCATGAATGATAAAGCACCTTGACGCTGTCCTCCTGATGGTGAGTGATTCTCACGAGATCTGGTTGTCTAGAAGGCTGTGGAACCTCTTTCCTCACTCTGTCTTGCTCCTACTCCTGCCTTAGGAGACAGCTCATTATCCCTTGGCTTTCTGGTATAATTAGGAGGCTTCTTGATTCCTCCCAGAAACAGGAAAGGCACTTTGCTTCCTTCACAGCTTGCAGAACCATAAGTCAATTAAATCTCTTTGGTTTGCAATAATACAGAAAATTAGAACTGCAGAGAGAGCTGTGAAATACCTTCAAGGCCTTTTTCCCTTTGTCTGGGCTATTAGCACAGGGCTTCTTGATATGCAAATTTCTGAAATCTTCTTGAATTTTTCCCCTTAAATGGGGTTTTGTGTTATTGCTACATAACCAACCTGCTATACAGATACCTGAAAAAGTAGAAGCAGGCTCAGTAGTGGCTAGCAAAGATTGGGTGGTTTTGGAGGCATTAGAGCATGACAGAAAGATGAGGAAGTGGGAGGGAGTGATTTAATCATGGATAGCGGGGTGGGTGTAGAAGGAAAAATGGGGGGTGGTTACGGTGGGAAGGAGTAGATTGGCTGTGTAGGTTGGCTGAAGTGTGGTGGGTAGTAGTGTTATGCCCAGACCCTCTGTTCCCCAAAGAAGACCACCAGAGTCCAGAGTCAAAGCCAAGCGGCAAGGATCTTTACGACAAGTTCGAACTTGGTCCCTCCATTACACAGCATACAAGAGGGCCCCGAACAATGCGAGTGTTTGCTTTTTATAGCCCGAAAGTTACAGGGGAACAAAGGAATTCTTTTGGTTCCCGCGCTTTCAGTAAAACTTTGAACGGCTGCCTCCTTATCGGAGACTTTTCCAGGTGGTGTTTGTACTGGGCTCAGGAAGTTTGAGAGATATATGGCGATATGTGGTGGGATGGGAGGATGGGATGTGTTTGTACTGGGCTCAGGAAGTTTGAGAGATATATGGCGATATGTGGTGGGATGGGAGGATGGGATGTGTTTGTATTGGGCTTGTTTGTTTTGAGCCCGGGGCTGAGGAATGTGCCCGGCTCCTCTCAGTAGGAAGAGGGAGTTGCATTCTGCAGAGTCAGAGCCTCATGGAAAACCCCTCCTAGGGCAATGCACCTGTGGCTTTGCAGGTTTGAGCCCCCATGGCGGCTCTCATGGACTGGACTAGTGTTGAGTGCCTGTAGCTTTTCTACCCTGAGGGTGCAAGCTGTTGGTGGGTTTACGAATCTGGGGTCTGGAGGGTGGTAGTCCCCTGCGTGGGGAGTCCAAGTCCACATTTTCCTTCTGCACTGCCCTAGAGGCTTCCCAGGAACTCGGTCTCTGCAGCCGGTTTCTGCCTGGAAACAGTGGGAGGTGGGGGTGGGAGGCATATCCTACACCAATGGTTAAGCCCTATCGTCTTGACACTGTCGTCTTCATGATAGTGCGTTCTCACGAGATCTGGTTATAGAACAGGGTGTGGCACCTCTTGTCCCTCTCAGTCTTGCTTCTACTCCTGCCGCATGAAACATCTCCTTGCCCCTTGGCTTTCTGGTATGGTTGTGAGGCTTCCTGAGTCCTCCCAGAAGCAGAAGCCACTATGCTTCCTTTTCAGCCTGCAGATTTAATTGGCTCACTTAATATGAGCTGATTAAACCTCTTTTCTTTATGATCATACAGAAAATTAGTATATGAAGTGGAGCTATGAAATGCCTTCAAGGCCCTTTCCCTTTTGTCTTGGCAACCAGCACTCAGCTTCTTTTCATGCAAATATCTGAACCTTCATGAATTTTCCCCCTGAAAATGGACTTGTCTTCTTTTACCACATTGCCAGGTAGTGATAAAGATAGCTGTCAATGTAGAAGCAGGTTCAGAAGTGGGTATAAGACAGAGGTCAGAAGAGTTGGGAAAACTTAGAAGACAGCAAGATGAGGAAAAGATTGACCACTATAGAGAAGTGTGAAATGCTCGTGATGAGAAGGCTGACAGAAGGATCAACACTGGAGTCCAGACTTAAAAGGTCCCAGATGAAAATGAGGAATTTCCTGTGAACAAGAGTCAAGGATCCATTTCATTGACCTTAGCAAAGAATGTGGCTGCACAGTGACCCTGCCCCGGAGAGCTGTGAAACTATGAAGTTGGGGGTGATGATTTAGGATGTATCTGGTGGAATGAATGTCTCCGCAGCATAGCGCAAGAGGTGTCCTCTCTGCATTGAACGGCCTGTGTTTTTATGTGTGACCTAAGAAATGACTTCAAGTTGGAACTTCTATTTAAAAGACAAGTGGAGATCTAAAGTTTGGAACATCTACAGCCTGACCAAGTGGTCAGGCTGATTTTCAGGGGAAAATTCAAGAAGGCTTAGAGTATCTGCATAAAAAGGAGCCCAGTAGAAACAGCCAAGACAATGGGAAAAAGGCCTTGAAGGCATTTCAGAGACCTCTGCAGCAACCCTTGCTGTCACAGGCCCTGGGGCCTGGCAGAGAAGAATGGTTTCCTGGGCAAGCTCCATGGCCGCTGCTGTGTGCATCCTCAGGACACTGCTGCCTGCATCCCTGCAACACCAGCTCCAGCCATGGCTCAAAGATGCACAGGTACAGCTTGGGTTACTGCTTCAGAGGCGGCTCCACGCCTTGATGGTTTCCAGATAGTGTTAAGCCAGCAGGTGTTGTACAGAGCAAGAGACTAGAGGCTTGGAAACCTCTGTCCACACTCCAGAAGATGCACAGAAGAGCCTGGATGTCCAAGAAAGAAGCTTTTCCAAGGGGCAGGGCCTCGTGGGAAACCTCTACTAGGGGAGCAAAGAAGGGACATATAGGGTGGAAGCCCCCACACCGGGAGACATCATTCTCCAAACCCCAGATTTGTAGACCCACAAACAGCTTGCACCCTCGGCGTGGAAAAGCTACAGGCACTCAACACCAGCCGGGTCCATGAGAGCAGCCAGAGGGGCTGAACGCTGCAAAGCCACAGGTGCAGATCTGCCCAAGGCCTTGGGAGCCCAGCCTTCACAGCCCTGTGCCATGGATGTGGGACGGGGATTCAAAAAGGATGATTTTGGAGCTGTAGGATTGAGTGACTGGCCTGCTGGGTTTCGGACGTTTATGTATCCTATGAGTCCCGTCTCTGTTTTGTACTTCTTTCTAGCATTTTTTCTTCTTCTGTTGGCTGGGAATGTGTATCCATTGCCTGTAGAATCATTGTACCTTGGAATTATAAAGTTAACTTGCTTTTTAATTCAGTGGCTCATGGGCAGAAAGGGCTGTAGACTTGTCTCAGATAAGACTTTGGGCTTTGGACATTGGAGTAAATGCTGGAATGAGTTAAGATCTGGGGGACTGTAGGGAAGGCATCATTGTGTTTTGCAATGTGAGAAAGACATGAGATTTGGCGGACCAGGGACAGAATACTGTGCGGGAATGAGTTAAGGCTTTTGGAAACTTTTGAAAAGGCATGTTTGTATTTTACTCTGTGAGAAGGACATGAGATTCAGAAGGGTCAAGGTCAGCATAATATGGTTTGGCTGTGTGCTCCTAGAAAAAGTCACGTGGCATTGTCATCCCAAAAGTTAGAGTTGGGGTCTAGTGGGAGATTATTTAATCATGGACAGGAGAGGTGGGGATGGAAGGAGAAAGGGGGTGGGTAGAGTTGTTAAGAGTGGGCTGGCTGTAGGTTGGTGTGAGGGTGGCGGGTAGTAGGAAGGGGGAGTAGCTGCTGCAGAGGCAGAGGCTCATGGAAAACCTCTCCCAGGGCAGTGCCCCTGTGGCTTTGCAGGCTTTAGCCCACATGGCTGCTCTCGTGGGCTGGCCTGGTGTCGCCTGTCCGTAGCTTTTCCATCCCGAGGGTGGGAGCTGTTGGTGGGTCTGTGACTCTGGGGTCTGGAGGATGGTGGAATCCCGGGTGGGGGCTCCAAGCCCATATTTTCCTTCTGTGCTGCCCTAGTAGAGGTTTCCCAAGAGGCTCTGCCTCTGCATGAGGCTTGTCTGGAAACAGTAGGGGGTGGAGGTGGGTTGGGGGGCGGATCCTTCTCCCGTGGTTACTCTTCCTGATGCTGATCTCCTGATAGTGAGTTCTCCTGAGATCTGGTTTTATAACAGGGTGTGGCACCTCTTTCCTCTCTGTCTTGCTCCTACTCCTGCCATATGGAACTTTTCATTGCTGTTTTCCTTCTGGTGTGATTGGGAGGCTTCCTGAGTCCTCCCAGAAGCAGAAGCCTCTATGCTTTCTTTATAGCCTGCAGAACCATGAGCCAATTAAAACCCTTTTTGTTGTGATCATACAGAACATAAGTACTGCAAAGTGGAGCCATGAAATATCTTCAATGACTTTTCCCCATCGTCTTGGCAATTAGCACTGGGTTTCTTTTTAATGCAAATATCTGAAGCCTTCTAGAAGTTTCCCCCTGAAAATGGACTTCTTTTTCTTCTATATTGCCAGGCTGCAACAGAGATAGCTAAGAATGTAAAGCAGGTTCGGCAGCGTGTAACAGCCAGAGTTTGGAGAGCTTGAAAGGAGACAGGACTGTGAGGGAAAGTTTGGACCATTGTAGAGACTTGTTAAATAGTTGTGACTGAAAGGCTGACAGAAGGATGGACCGTGAAGGCCAGGCTCACGAGGGTCTCAGATGAAAATGAGGAACTTACTGGGAACAGGAGCCAAGGTTACTTTTGTTTTCCTGTAGCAAAGAACGTGGCTGTAGGGTGACCTTGCCCTGGAGATCTCTGAAACTTTGAACGGGAGGGTGATGATTTAGTGCGCATTTGGTGGCAGCACAGCATAAGAGGGGTCCTGTCTGCATCAAACCGCCTGTGCTCTTATGTGTGACCGAGTAAAGGACCTCAAGTTGGAACGTATATTTAAGCGACAAGCAGAGGTCAAAAGTTTGAAGCATTTGCAGCCTGGCCCAGTGGTCAAAAAGAACAGCTGATTTTGTTTTTGGGGGAAAATTCATGAAGGCTCCAGAAACTTGCATAAAATGGAGCCCAGCGCTAATAGCCAAGACAATGGGGAAAAAGCCTTGGAGGCATTTCAGAGATGTTTGCAGTAGCCCTTGCTGTCAGGGGCCCTGGGACCTAGGAGAGAAGAATGGTTTCCTGGATCAGCTCCATGGCCCCGCTGCTGTGTGCCGCCTCAGGACACTGCTGCCTGCATCCCGGCAGCCCCAGCTCCAGCGCCAACCTTGGCTGAAAGATGCAGAGGTACAGATTGGTTCACTGCTTCAGAGGGTGCAAGCTATAAACTTTCATGGCTTCTACATAGTGTGAAGCCAGCGGGTTCACAGAGCACTAGTCCAGAGGCTTGGGAGCCTCTGTATCGATTTCAGAAGATGTATGAAAATGCCTGGGTGTCTAGACAGAAGACTGCCAGGAAGGCGGAGCCTCATGGGAAACCTCTACTAAGGCAGAGCAGAGGGAAAATTTGTGGTTGGAGCCTCCACACTGGAGGCCACCATCATGCAGACCCCAGATTCGTAGGCCCACCCTCTGTGGGTAAAAGCCACAGGCACTCAACACCAGCACAGCCCATGAGGGCAGCTTGGGGGGCTGAACCCTGCAAAGCCACAGGTACAGAGCTGCCCAAGGCCTTGGGAGCCTAGCCCTCACACCAGGGACAGGGAGCCGTGGGTTTGAATAACTGGCCTGCTGGGTTTTGGACCTTCATGGGACCTGTAATTCCCATTTGTGTTTTGTTCTCTCTGGCAAAAATCTTCCTTTTGGGTGGGAACTCTCATTCAATGCCTGGACAATCATTGTACCTTGGAAGTAGTTAACTTGCTTTTATTTCAGAGGCTGAGGGGCAGAAGGGACTGCAGCTTTGACTCAGATGAGACTTTGGGCTTCAGACGTCTGAGTAAATGTCGGACTGAGTTAAGATCTTGGGGGTCTTAGCCAAGATGATGGGGAAAATCATTGAAGGCGTTTCATAGCTTCACTTCCTGCTGGTAATTTTCTGTATGATCATAAGGAAAAGGGGTTTAATTGGCTCATGGTTCTGCAGGCTGTAAAAAAGTATAGTAGCTTGGGGAAGTGGTAGGTAAGGCATCGTTGTATTTTGCATGGTGAGCAGGACATGAGCTTTTGGGAGGCAGGGAGAGAATAATAAGATTTGGCTGTGTGTCCCTCCAGAAGGTCATGTGGAATTGGAATCAGAAATGTGAACACTGGGGCCAGGTGGAAGGTAATTTAATCATGGAGGGCAGTGGGTGTTGGAAGGTGGGGATTGGGGAGAATGGGGGGATTATGGTAGGGGAGAGGGTGAAAAGTGGGCATTGGAGGAAGATCCCTCACAAACGGTTAAACACCACCTCCTTCATGTTTCCTCATGACAGTGAGTTCTCATGATGGTTTTGGAGCTGTAAGATGGAATGGATACTGATCTCCCGGGTTTTGGACTTGCACTGGGCCTGTGACCCCATTTGTGTTATTTTCCTGGCAAACGTCTACCTTTGGATTGAGAAACATCACCAGATGCCTGAACCATCATTGTAGCTTGAAAGAAAAGAACCCCTTTTTTAATTCAGGGACTCATAGGCAAAAGGAACTGAAGCCTTTTCTCAGGTGGGATGTTGAACTTTTTACACTTGAGTTAATGCTGAAATGACTGAAGACTTGGCAACTTTTGAAAAGGCATAATTGCATTTTACTCTGTGAGAAGGATATGATATTCAGGGGATCAGGGTCAGAATAATATGGTTTAGCTGTGTGTCCCTACCTAAATTCATGCGTAATTGTAATCCCGAATGTTGCAGATGGGGCCTTCCGGGAGGTGATTTATTCATGGATGGGAGAGGGGTGGGGTCGGAAATAAACAGAGGTGGGGAGGAGTAGGCTGGATATAGGGTGGTGGGTAGTAGGAGGGGAGCAGCCTGCTGCAGAGGCAGAGGCTCATGGAAAACCTCTACTAGGGCAGTGTACCCATGGCTTTGCAGGCTTTAGCCCCCCACGGCTGCCCTCATGGGCTGGGCTGGTGTTGAGTGCCTGTTGCTTCTCCATGCTGAGGGTGTCAGCTGATGGTGGGTCTATGACTCTGGGGTCTGGTGGATGGTGGTATCCTTCGTGGGGGCTCCAAGTCTATATTTTCCTTCTGCACTGCCCTAGTAGAGATTTTCCCAGAGGCTCTGCCTCTGCCTCAGGCTTTTGCTTGGAAACAGTGGGGGGTGGATACGGGGTGGTGGGAGGATCCTTCACCAACAGTTAAGCACTATCTTCTTGATGCTGATCTCCTGATAGTGAGCTCTCATGAGATCTAGTTGTATGACAGGATATGGCACCGCTTTCCTCGCTCTGTCTTGCTTCTACTCCTGCCATATGAAACATTTCATTGCCGCTCGGCCTTCTGGTATGATTGGGAGGCTTCCTGAGTCCTCCTAGAAGCAGAAACCACTATGCCTTCTTTACAGCCTGAAGAACTGTGAGTCAATTAAACCTCTCTTCTTTATGTACAAACAGAAAATTAATGCTGCGAAATGAAGCTATGAGATGTCTGCTGGCCTTTTCCCCAATCTCTTGGCTATTAGTACTGGGTATTTTTCATGCAAATATTGGAGGCCTTCTTGATGTTTCCCCCTGACAATGGACTTTTCTTCTTTTACCACATTGCCAGGCCTTGACAAAGCTGACAATGTAGAAGCAGGTTCCGAATGGGGCAATGGCCAGAGGTTAGAGAGTTTGGAGAGCTTGGAAGAAGACAGGAAGATGAGGGAAAGTTTGGACCATTGCAGAGACGTGTTAAATGGTTGTGATTAAAAGGCTGACAGAAGGATGGACAGTGAAGGCCAGGCTTAGAAGGTCTCAGATGAAAATGAGGAACGTACTGGGAACAGGAACCAAGGCTTTTTTGTTTTGCTTTAGCAAAGTAAGTGGCTACACAGTGACCCTGCCCTGGAGATCTGTGAAACTTTGAACTTGAGGGTTTTGTATCTGGTGGAATGAACTCCTAAGCAGCTAAGCTCAGGCCAACGTCGAACACGTTCTTGTGTGTGATCAAAGAAATGACCCTAAGTTGGAACTCATATTGAAATGAGAAGCAGAGCTTAAACCTTTGGAAAATTTGTAACCTGGACAAGTGGTCCAAAGGAAAAGCTGGTTTACAGGGGGAAGATCTAGAAGGCTTCACGTATTTGTATGAGAAGGAGCCCAGTGCTAATAGTTCAAGACAATGGGGAAAACGGCCTTGAAGGCCTCTCAGAGACCTTTGTAGCAGCCCTTACTGTCATTGGCCCTGGGGCTTAAGAGAAAAGAATGGTTTCCTGGGCCAGCCCCATGGCCCCACTGCTGTGTGCAGCCTCAGGACACTGCTGCCTTTATCCCTGCAGCTCCAGCTCCAGCCATGCCTGAAAGATGCACAGGTACAGCTTGTGTCACTGCTTCAGGGGTGCAAGCTCCAAGCCTTGGTGGCTTCCACATAGCGTTAAGCCAGCAGGTGCATAGAGCACAAGATTAGAGGCTTCAGAGCCTTCGCCTGGGCTCCAGAGGATGTATCAGAAAGCCTGGGTGTCCAGCCAGAAGCTTTTCCAAGAGGCAGAGCCTCGTGAGAAACCTCTACTCGGGCAGCGCAGAAGGAGAGTACAGGGTTGGAGCCTCCATACCCATTCAGGGAGGCAGCCTTTCCAGGCCCCAGATTCATAGACCCACCAACTGCTTGCACCCTTAGTGTTGAAAAGCTACAAGTATTCAACACCAGCCCAACCCACGAGGGCAGCTGGAGGGGAAAGATTCTGCAATGCCACAGGTACAGAGCTTCCCAAGGCCTTGGGATCCCAGCTATCACACCACCCTGTGCTCCGGATGTGGACATAGATTCCCAAAAGATGATTTGGAGCTGTAGGATGGAATGAGTGGCCTGCTGGGGTTTTGACTTGCATGATATCTGTAAGTCCCATCTGTATTTTGTGCTGCTTTCTGGCAAATTTCTTCTTTTTGGCTTGGAATGCTTACCCAATGCCTGTACAATCTTTCTACTTTGGAATGAGTTAACTTGCGTTGTATTTCAGAGACTTAGGGGCAGCAGGGATGGCAGCCTTATCTCAGAAGAGACTTTGGGCTTTTGACATTTCAGTAAATGCTGGAATGAGTTAAGCCCTTGGGGGAACGTTGAGAATGCAAAGCTGTATTTTGCAGTATGAGAAGGACGTGAAATTGGGGGACAAAGGGGAGAATAATATGATTGGGCTCTGTCTCCCTACCAAAACTCTTGTGGAATTGTAACGGGGAATGTTAAATGTGGGGCTCTGTAGAAGGTGATTTAATCATGGTGGACAATGGAGGTTGGAAGTGGGAGTGTGGGAGAATGGGGTTTCATGGCGCGGGTGGGGGTGGAACGTGGGGATGGGCGGCAGATCCTTCATAAGTGGTTAAACGGTATCTCCTTAATGCAGTCTGTGTGATAGTGAGTTCTCATGAAAAATGATTGCTGTCCTGCAGAGTTTTGGACTCGCATTGGGCCTGTGTCCCAGTTGTGTTATTATTCTGGGAAGATCTTCTCTTTGGGTTGAGAAACCTCACCCAGTGCCTGTACCATCACTGTAACTTGAAAGAAAAGAACTCCCTTTTACATTCAGAGACTCATAGGCAGAAGGGATTGCAGCCTTGTCTTGGATGAGACTTGAACTTATTACAGGGATTACAGGCAGGTGCTAGCATGCCCGGCTAATTTTTGTAATCCCAGCTTCCTCTGAGGCTGAGGGAGAATTGTTTGGACCTGGGAGACACAGGTTGCAGTGAGCCAAGACTGTGCCACTGGACACCAGCCTGGGCAAAGAAGCGAGACTCTGAACCAAGAAAAAAAAGAAAATATATAAAATGAAGTCCCTATAAAATTAAAACATACTTTTCATCTGAATATATGTATATACATATGTATAATATAGTTAATATTTTTCAAGTAAACTCTCTTTTGTTTTGTTAATTTTTTTCCTGAAATACAGGCAGTTTTAATTTTTAGTTGGCTAAATCAACCTTCAGGATGTCTGCTTATGAGGTCATTCTTAGGAAAAGCTTTGTCAACATAAAATGTACCTGTAAACTAAGCATTTGTGTTTTTGCTATCTAGAAAAGCAAATGTTTTTCCACTCCATTATGAGATTCCTAAAACTGTCATCACAATAGTGAAAGACAGCAGGTGTCATACAAAAATGTTAAAACTTTGGTATTTTCATTCGGTCTATGTAAAATTGATAAACACAGAAAGAGATCACATTTTGAGAAAAATGTGCCTTTCCATTCAAGAACACAGAACCCACCTCCCACTTCCAAGTAAAGAACCTACCTACACAGGTGGAAACAGATAGGCTGAGATGGTGCAGCAGTTGTTTTTTAAAGTAAAAACCTGTGTATTCTAGAGTTGTAACAGTCAAGTCAGAAGTATTAATAAGATGCACGTAATTATTGGCATATAGTGAAAAATATCACCACGAACAATCAGGTAGACCAGCAACTATTTGGACTGAGTAACATAAAGAAGAGCATATAGTAGGATTCATCTTTTCGTGTAATATACAGTGTTGGTGATTTATAATCTGATGTTTTTGGTAATGTAAGCTTTTATTAGCTAAAGGGTTTTGTATGAGTTTTATCCATTTTTTTGTTTTTCCTTTCTTGAGACGGAGTCTCACTCCGTTGGCAGCCTGGAGTGCGGTGGTGTGATCTCGGCTCACTGCAACCTCCACCTCCCAGGTTCAAGCGATTCTCCTGCCTCAGTCTCCCACGTAGCTGGGACTACAGATGTGTACCACCGTGGCAAGCTGATTTGTCTATTTTTAGTAGAGATGGGATTTCACCGTGTTGGCCAGGGTGGTCTCAATCTCTTGATCTCTTGTTCTGGTCTCCCTGCCTTCCCAAGGTGCTGGGATTACAGGTATATGCCACTGCACTTGGCCAGTTGTATTAATTTTTAAAGTGTTAACTTTTAGTTTATGACTACTAATGTTGTCATTATGACTGTTGTTGTTATTTTCAGCCTGCAGATAACTCTTATCTGACCCTCAGGTGATGTGAATATATCAGACTAGGAAAGCAACGGTGAAATCTTTGCAACTCTCCCATCTTAAACATCAGGTGAGAGTTCATAGTTTGGTTCCGGTAGTTTGAAATAGCAATGAGTTAGTCTACCTATTAGTCAGAAAGCTGGTGATCTCTGAAATAAGAGCAGAGCTGAGTAACAAGGGGATGTTACATGTTGTTGGTCCACGTCTTGGAAATGGGAAAACGTCCACTTGCCTTGCCTTCATGGAACTGAAAAACAATAAAAGCAGGGTTTCGTCTTGTCTGTTAGTTGGAGAGGACCAAGGAGATCCAGCATCCTAGCCCGGATCTGATGGCCCAGAGTGTGAGGAGGTAGAGAAAGATTCGTAGTTGTTCCAGCCAGGTTTTGATACCTGGTAGTGTTCTGCCCTTGGTGTGATTGATGGGCTCAGTTATAGGAGACAATTTGGTAATCTATTTTAATGAGATTTTATACATATATATTTAATATAAAAATATATACAAACATGTATATTATATTAATATATATCATATATTTATGTATTAATATAACATTTACATATGAATTAATATTAATATAGTAATACATATTTATATATAATAGATAATATGTAATACATGATGTAATATATATAATATACAATGTAATATATAACAAGCAATATATAACATATATTTCCATATGAATATATATTTACATATAATATGTAATATGTTATATATAATTATATATTATATAAAATATATAATATATTGTATATATTATATATCATGTTATATATTACGTTAATATTGTATATGTTAATATATATTATTTTGTCTTGTCTGTTAGTTGGAGTTGATATATATTATATATAGTATACAGTATAGAATATATAATATATATTTTATATTATATATTTAAAATATTAATATTTATTTATTTATTTATTTTATTTTATTTTATTTTATTTATTATTTTTTTTGAGACGGAGTCTCACGCTGTTGCCCAGGCTGGAGTGCAGTGGCGCGATCTCGGCTCACTGCAAGCTCCGCCTCCCGGGTTCCCGCCATTCTCCTGCCTCAGCCTCCTTAGTAGCTGGGACTACAGGCGCCCGCCACCGCGCCCGGCTAATTTTTTGTATTTTTAGTAGAGACGGGGTTTCACTGTGGTCTCGATCTCCTGACCTTGTGATCCGCCCGCCTCGGCCTCCCAAAGTGCTGGGATTACAGGCTTGAGCCACCGCGCCCGGCCAAAATATTAATATTTAATATTGATGTATATTCATATTTAATATCTAATCTTTTATATATATATATATTCAAAGCACCTGAGATGAGATTTTCTGTTCAGTTGAGAAATATGTAATTTTGTGAATTATTAGTTTTTTCTCCTGTTTAATGGATAATACCACCCCACTTTTATTCGCTGAGGTTTGCAAGACAGAGAAAATGGTGGAATTTTTATTGAAAAAGCCCAGACACATGCCGTTGATAGGCTGAGATGGTACAGTAGTTCTTTTTTAAAGTAAAAACCTGTGCATTCTAGAGTTGTAACAGTCAAGTCAGATGTATTAATAAGATGTACGTAATTATTGGCATAGAGTGAAAAATATCACCACGAACAATCAGGTAGACCAGCAAGTATTTGGACTGAGTAACATAAAGAAGAGCATAGAGTAGGATATATTTTTTCGTGTAATATAGAGTGTTTGTTGTTGTAATCTGATGTTTTTGGTACTGTAAGCTTTTATTAGCTAAAGGGTTTTGTATGAGTTTTATCAATTTTTGGTTTTTCCTTTCTTGAGACAGTCTCACTCCGTTGGCAGCCTGGAGTGCGGTGGTGTGATCTCGGTTCACTGCAACCTCCACCTCCCAGGTTCAAGCGATTCTCCTGCCTCAGTCTCTCATGTAGCTGGGACTACAGGTGTGTACCACCGCGGCCAGCTAATTTGTCTATTTTTAGTAGAGATGGGATTTCACCGTGTTGGCCAGGGTGGTCTCAATCTCTTGATCTCTTGTTCTGGTCTCCCTGCCTTCCCAAGGTGCTGGGATTACAGGTAAAAGTCACTGCACTTGGCCAGTTGTATTAATTTTTAAAGTGTTAACTTTTAGTTTATGACTACTAATATTGTCATTATGACTGTTGTTGTTGTTGTTTTCAGCCTGCAGATAACTCTTATCTGACCCCCAGGTGATTTGAATATATCAGACTAGGAAAGCAATGGTGAAATCTTCCTCTAAATCATTGCCTACTTTAGATAAGCGACCTCAGCACAGTTTCTGGGCCATCAAAGAACTCTCAGTTAGCATCTTGTATTATGTCATACCCCAGTGGGGCAAGAGGATTCCTTGTGGTCCCTTCCTTTTAGCCTTGGTGATCATTTACAAAGATGAACACTTGAGCACCCTAGATGCTTTTCGACCCAAACTAGCCAGTCCATGCAAATGGCTATTCCGCCTACACTGACAGGCATATGTTAAAACAGTCAAGTATGTCAAACTAGCTGTTTAAAAAAGTCTTTATTAAAGTTCTTGAGTGGAGTGATTTGTTATTTTGGAAGAGCCCTCAAGCTTGCTGTGCGCTATGACTCGCCACGTGTTGTCAACCTCCTTCTTAAGCAAAACGTTAACAACTCTACTCAAGATATGTCTCGATGAGAGGCCGAAGATTACACTCCTGTGCGTTGACAAAGTAAGTGTTTATGTTAAAAGACCAGTTAATACTAAATTGAAGTTGAAAATAATTGCAACTATTCCATCTTAAACATCAGGTGAGATATCATAGTCTGGTTCAGGTACTTTGAAATAGCAATGAGTTAGTCTACCTGTTAGCCAGAAAGCTGGTGATCTCTGACATGAGAGCAGAACTGAGTAACAAGGGGACGTTACATGTTGTTGGTCCATGTCTTGGAAATGGGAAAATGTGAACTTGCCTTGCCTTCATGGAACTGAAAAACAATTAAAGTAGGGTGCATACCATCACATGCCGGGCTAATGTCTTGATGGTTACTTTTATAGAGACAGAGTCTCATTCAGTTGCCCGGGCTGGTCTCAAACTCCTAGGGTGAAGGAATAAAATTGGGGGGTATGGCCCATTAAAACGAAGAAAAAAATTAATAATTCACAAAATTACATATTTCTCAACTGAATCGAAAATTTTATCTAAGGAACTTTGAATCCATATATAACAATATATATTATAGATTATGTATTAAATATTAATATTTGTCTGTTAGTCTTGTCTGTTAGTTGGAGAGGACCAAGCAGATCCAGCATCCTAGCCCGGATCTGATGGCCCAGAGTGTGAGGAGGTAGAGAAGAAGTCGTAGATGTTCGAGCCAGGTTTTGATACCTGTTAGTGTTCTGCCCTTGGTGTGATTGATGGGCTCAGTGATAGGAGACAACTTGGTAATGTATTTTAATGAGATTTTATACATATATATTTCATATATAAATTAATATATACAAATATGTATATGTTAATATATATCATATATGTATTAATATATTATTTACATATTAATTAATAATATAGTAATACATATAATAGATAATATGTAATACTATATAATGTATGAAGTAAACCGTAATGTAATATAAAAAATATATTCATATTTTAATATATATTAGCATATTATATGTAACATTGTAATTATATCTAATTATAGATTGTATAAAGTATATATATTATGTTATTATATATCATTGTTATATAATATATATTAATATTGTATACATTAATATACATTATTTTGTCTTGTCAGTTGGAGTTGTTATATATTATATAGTGTACAGCACATAATATATAATATGTAATTGTGTATTATATTTAAAATGTATTATTTAATGTTAATATATATTTATATTTAATATATAATTAATCTTTTATATATATTCAAAGAACTTCAGATGAGATTTTCTGTTCAGTTGAGAAATATGTAATTTTGTGAATTATTAATTTTTATCTACTGTTTAATGGACAATACCACCCCACTTTTATTCGCTGTGATTTGCAAGACAGAGAAAATGGTGGAATTTTTACTGAAAAAGCCAACACAAACGCCGTTGATAGGCTGAGATGGTAGAGCAGTTTTTTTCAAATAAAAACCTGTGTATTCTAGAGTTGTAACAGTCAAGTCAGAGGTACTAATAAGACGCACGTAATTATTGCCATATAGTGAAAAATATCACCACGAACAGTCAGGTAGAGCAGCAACTATTTGGACTGAGTAACGTAAAGCACAGCACACAGTAAAGTTCACATTTTCGTGTATTATAGAGTGTTTGTTCTTATAATCTGATGTTTTGGTACTGTAAGCTTTTCTTAGCTAAAAGGTTTTGTATGAGTTTTATCAATTTTTTTTTCCCCTTTCTTGAGTCGGAGTCTCACTGGGTTGCCAGTCTGGAGTGCAGTGGTGTGATCTCGGCTCACTGCAACCTCCACCTCCCAGGTTCAAGTGATTCTCCTGCCTCAGTCTCCCACATAGCTGGGACTACAGATGTGTACCACCGCGGCAAGCTGATTTGTCTATTTTTAGTAGAGATGGGATTTCACCGTGTTGGCCAGGGTGGTCTCTAACTCTTGATCTCGCGATCTGGTCTCCTTGATTTCTTAATGTCTATTGTTAACATATAATGACATGTAATATATAATATATTTTAATCATATATAATTAAATATTGTATATTATATATTAATATATTACATAATATATACTAATATTAAAATATTGTATATATTAATACTACATATTATATTGTCTTGTCAGTTAGTTGGAGTTATATAATATGAAAGTATAGAGAATAAAATATAAAAAATATATTTACATATATATTTAATATCAATTAGTATGTAATATTAATATTAATATTTAATACATAATTAATCTATAATAGATAGTTATATATGGATTCAAAGTTTCTTAGATAAGATTTTCGGTTCAGATGAGAAATATGTAATTTTGTGAATTATTAATTTTTTTCTTCGTTTTAATGGGCCATACCTCCCCAATTTTATTCCTTCACCTTAGGAGTTTGAGACCAGCCCGGGCAATTGAATGAGACTCTGTCTCTACAAAAGTAACCATCAAGACGTTAGCCCGGCATGTTGATGGTATGCACCTTGTAGTTCCAGCTGTTCAGGAAGTTGAGGAGGGAATATTGCTTGAGGTCAGGATCTTGAGGCGGTAGTGAGCCATAACCATGCCACTGCATTCTAGCTCTGGGTTGACAGAGTGAGACCCAGTTTCATAAAAAGAGATTCATAAGACACTTTTGATGCGACTCATTATAATTTGTAAAGTGGAAACTCATTCTTGATATTACCTTAGCAGCGTGTCCCCGAGAAAGTGTCGGAGTCTTTACCTCGACCTTCCCGTGAAAAAGGTAATAGGGTAGTCAACGGAAAAGGAGAAGGTGAGAACCGTATTTTATTGAAAAAGTCATTGGACGGAACGCTTCTTTTCAAATAGGAGTACCAAGATAGTCTAATAGCTAAATAAAATGTCCTGTTAACTGTATAATAAGTAAAGGAGAAGTCAAATGGTGATAAGTTGTGTCTCTAACTAAGGGTCCGCAGTTGATGCTATTGCGAGTACCACTAAAGGAGCTGAGTTATGAGTTCCATTTTAAGATACTCTAAGACCTGAGGCAAGTCAATAAAGAGGGGAGAGGAAATGAATAAAACAGAAAGAAGGCATGAGGAGGGCGGAGGAGTGTACATGGAATCAATAAAAAAAAAAAAAATGTGGGTGTATGTAATGGAGGATAGTAAAGTCAAACTGTTCGGTAGAAGAAGGAAGAACAGGGTGTTAGAAATAGGAAGGGAGATAAAGGGAGCTTCCAATAGGAAAACGTGTCAGAGAATGAGAGTGACATGTTCCTCCTCTTGCTGTCATCCTCACTCCTGGGGAGGCATTAAATTGAGGTACTTTACCACACATTTACCACAGATGAGTATCACCAAAAATGGTCAGCCACGTGTGGCTAGAACTTAGTTTTGTAGAAAACGTTGTAACCTCACAGGATAGTATCGTATAGGTCGAATTAACATAATTGAAAGGAATAGTGTTGGGTGATGGAGAAGAAATCAATTAGAAAAGGTCCTGCCTGATGAAAAGTTCATGAGGAACACTATGGCTTATAATGTACTATTAAATTCAGGGATACAATAGGGAAGAAACTGAGGCTAAACCAAAAAGGGCAACTAGGGTAAAAAAAATACGGAAGCACATCGGTAGAGAACAGGCCATTCAAATTTTCATGAATCAGTTGAGGAACTTCTGGAAAATACACACTCTGATCGATTCTGCATTTCTCATGAGTACTCAGGTGCTGTTGGTGGTGCTGGTCCTTAGACACAGCTCTGAAGAGCAAGGGAATAGCCTTCCTTTAGAGAAATGTGGAAAAACCACCATTGGACCGCAATTTACAAAACAACAGAATCAAGGGCAAGCATGAATTTCCTTTTATTTCTGAGCATAATTCAAGCCACAGGGAAAGAGTATGAGATGAAAAAACAGAAATTATGGGTAGACACCACTGCTGAATACAGACGAAAAAAGTGGTTACAATTATCCATAGAAAAAGCAGTTCGGAAGGGAAGCATCGGGACAACAGATCTGAAGATTCCTTTTTCAAAGGAAGAGCGATTGTGGAAGGAGAATGAGGGAGGAAAGAAAGACATTCGCTGCAGTCTTGGGAGTTAAAGCGAAGTCAACCTGAGACAACTGATTTCTAGTTGCTTCAGCATATGCCCAGTCTCACAAAAGAGGTTACTGCTGTGGAGAGTACTGGAGGCAGGAGGGATGCTAGAATTGGGGTAAACCACTGCAGCCCATTTCACTTCATAAGTGTCAGGCCTCAGACAGAGAAGTCTCATTGACATGAGTGAAAAAGATGTGATTAAGTTGCGTAAAGATGCTTTGGCCAATGTGTTTGAGACAGCCAGCTCTTTGATATGATAGGTGTTTTATAAAAATCCTGTGCAGTGTCAGATGATATACCAACCTTAGCTAAATTTAGAAGCGACCACATTATAAAATTCATTCTGATTTATTATGCTTTGCATTTAGTAAATACACTGGGAAGTAACATTTCTTGTTGCATTAATTAAATACCACTAATTATGATTAATGTTTATTCTAATAAGGTCCCAGGTGAGCTCCCAAAGGAATGCTTTGTAACAAAGCGTCAGTCTTATGCTTTAAAAGACAAAACAAAACAAAACAAACAAGAACAAAAACAGGATCTAAAGCATACACACAGGTGTGCACAAGTTTTTTTCTTACTAAGGTAGAGTCTTGCTTTGTTTCCCAAGCTGGTCTCAAACTTCTGGGATCCTCGAGTGATCCTCCTGCCTCAGCCTCCTGAGTAGTTTGGATTACAGGCATGCATCACTGGGCCTTCTTATGCTTTTAATATTCTGTACCTTTATTATTGATTTAAAATGCATTTTGCCTGTTTCTTTAATAGATGTTGGAAGTTCTGATGAATCTGCAGTCAGGTAGGATTGTACAGATTTAAAAAATTATGTTAACCAAGGAAATATAGGTGGAAGGAACTAACATCTGTTGAGTGTTGTATTCGGGGTAGACATCCTATTGCACTTATCGTCTCATAAAGCCATCACGACATCTGTGTTCCTATCAACTACTGTTTGTTTAAAAAACGAGTATGGGTTGGAGCAGTGGATTAATTGGCTCATGATCCTCTAGTTAACAAAGTAGCTGACCCACTTTGATTGTCAGCCTGCCTGCCTTCCAAATCCCTTCTCTTGTTCCTCAGCATAGGTTGATAGACATCCATGTAGCACTTGGAACATGGTATACATCTGAAGCAGCTTAATTAAATTCATTAATTTAATTAACATCTAAATTAATGAGAGTTTAAATACCTTCAACACCCATTTAAGGTTATCGTTAGAAGGTGGTCAGTCCAGAGTCTGTCATCATAAATTTGACAATTTCAGTGGGAACCGGGATCTTCTTTTTGCCATCAGAAGTTTTAGGGCTGATCTTACTTAGCTTTGGCCACGAGACTGTAAGTTTTACAAAAGCAAGTTTAGGCAAGTCTTAGAAAGTATTTGATTTCTCAGTTTTGCTTTCATTTAGGCTAGTATTTCTGCTTACTTCCATCATACTTTTGGTAGTCTTGTTTATTTTTCCATGAATTTTCTATAATCGTGTCTTGAGGTTTTTAAAACGTTCTTCTCTGTTTTTTTTTTTTTTTTTTTGTCTTTGTTATTTCTTTAATTCTATTCGTTTTTCAAATTCTGCTGGCTATGTATTCCCAGAATCAGCAGCACATAGAATTACAGAATTTTAAGGAATCTTAGAATGAATTAAAACACGTTCTAGTATTGTCACGTCTGTTGAACATTCTGGTCAAGGGATCGTTTAGATAGAAAACTTGAGTCTCAGAAAGATTAGGATTCAAGAAGACATAGGAATTGGAAGAAATGAGATTTGTACTCATGTTAAATCCCAGTATTCTTCCTACTTTTTATATCCTATTGGCCTGAGTTTTGGTAATACAAACGGGAGTGAGTCTCGTGCACCCAGTGTCTAGAATGAGTGTGGAATTGACTAGTGAAGCCAATGAAAGCGGGTAAGAATGGAATGGGCAGGGCAAGGCCAAGTTTGAAGAGAAACAATGATCGATCGATAAATTCCAAAGATGACCGACACACAGAATGTTGGGAATTATCTACAAAGGCGCCTTAAAATAGAAGGTTCAAGGGAGCTCTAAAAACTTTGCTGCCTTTTTTTTTTTTAATTTATCAAGGACTGACAGATTTTTACTGAAAGATGTTAAAACATTTTGAGACACTGAAGGAGTGGCTACAGCAGAGAGAAATCTTCGTGGCACCATCTACTTCCATCCTGACTTACAGAAGGTGGTTTAGAGCCCCTGGAATACTAAGGGGCTGGAGATTGATGAACTCTACATAGCTCTGTGGCCCAGGACAGGTGGTCTCCTCACCTCTGCCTCTTTTCCTAATTCGCTGATGTTCCTTCCCTTGTTCATGTAGGCTGGGTCAGGGGCATGATTGGATGGCAAGTCAGTCATGGAGTTCAGCTGCGTAGCTGGTAGTGCGTCTGTGCTGGGGGAAGGTGATGGAGAGTCCAGTTAGCTTGTTTTTCAGGAGCAGGGATATAGACGGCTCGTATACTTGGTCATTTGAGGCCATCCTTTCAGGAATCGGTGCTTTCGGAGACTGAAGATTTGAAGGTTGGAGACTTCTGTAGAGTCTTGCAGAAGTGGAATCTGGAAGTTGGAGCCCATAGGAAGAAAGATATTGAGATGGTACTTAGGGAAATAGAGGCACAACTACCAGGACTCTATTTTTCCAGCATTCTCTTTCCTTGGGTATGAGTGCCTACGAACATTTTTGAGGGCTTGCTAGTTTATGTGGACCTGAATAAAGTAAGGGCTTATAGAGTGAAGATAATGGGATTTTATAATTGTTAACGTTTTAATCTTTCTGGCAGGAGTATTCTCAATAAGAACGTACACCTCTGCTCTTTGACTTTTGGACATTTAGCTTTCCTACATTTCAGCTATTGCAGGGGTTTCCCTGTACTGATTTAGGGAAAAGGAAACCAATAGGACCTTCCAGAGTGGTTTCCCTGCTGAGGAATCAAGACTGCCATTTTGAGGCGAAGCAGATTCGTCTTTTAACCATAGATAGATCATGGGCAAGGGACAGTGGATCTCTCTACCTTGTTTTAGGTCATCAGTTTTTTTCCAGATTAGGTAACACAATTGATGTCATCCGTTAAGTGAATTTTAAGCTCAGCTTCAGGTCGGATAATTTGTGAGGGTCAATTATTGTCAGGCTCTGCCAGTATATTGACCGTCACTACTGGCGATAGAGCTCAAGGTCAGTTTTCATTGAATATGTTACAGATTTAGACAGGTGGAGGCAGCGATAGGTAACCAGAATCTTTTACAGCAGGGGACATATTTTAATTATATCAAGAATCATTATTTAATACCTAGATCACTGGCCTTCCCCCAGATTGTTTTCCTTTTCTGAGGGCGAAGCTGGATAGAAACCAGCAGATAAAAACTGTAGAGAAATCAACTTGTTCATTTTCATTGTACATGTTTGCTTTCAAGCCTGTTCCACGAACTGTGTGTGGATTCATTGCCTACATCACATCGGATGAAAAAGACTTGAGTGTAGCTACGAAGTTAAAGTGATCTCTTGTAAAATTAATTTTCTCACTCTGCATCTAGTTTTGCATAGTATTTACTTTTAAAAGGGAGCAGTGGTGTACTGTTTATCATAGTTTGACGGTGGTAATGGAAAGTCAGTCAGAGAAAAACACACATATGGCTAGTTGATTCAAATAATTATTTGTTTACCATTGGTAACGAACAAAGATTGATAAGTACCGTGACAGGATGTGAGCTGAGAAAAATGAACTGGAAAGTTAAGTCGTGACAGGAAAATCCCATTAGGAAATGCTTTCTCCAATGGAGGAACATGAAATTTGGTTAAGGTTTATTTGGATAAATACTAACACTTTGACTTTTCAATCATTTGAGGGTAACTATCATATTTATGCTCGTATAAATCTTCAGGGGATCAAATTATTTGCGCTAATCATGGAATCCCCCGGTACCTTTTAGTTGCAAAAACGTTTAACACATTGCCTATGACCCTTTTTTTTTTTTTTTTCCTTCCTGGAAACTTACAATTTTGGTATCATACAGTTTTTAGGAGAGATTGTTTCTCTAGTTATGTTATTGGTTCTGTTGTGAGACGAATATTACAAGTTGTAGAACAATGGCTGAGTGTGGTGGTGTAGATCTGTGTGATCCCTGCTACTTGGGAGTTTGAGGCAAGAAGATTGCTTGGGCCCAGGAGTTTGAGAGAAGCCTGGGCAACATAACAAGACTGTACCTGACTTAAAAATATAAATCATAGAAATGTGGAAATTTAAATTTTTGCTCTCAAAATTTGTACCGCAAAGGGATTTTTTTTGGTGTGTTTTGTAAGTTGTCCATGAAGAGTTTCCATGAAACACTTCATCTGTTGCTGCAAATAAACAGTTCTCGAAGCAGAGACTCTTAATACCAATATGGTAATACTTCACTGTCATAATTTTGTCATTGTAGTTTATCTAAACTATTGACTTGGCCGGGCCCCGTGGCTCAAGCCTATAATCCCAGCGCCGTGGGAGGCAGAGGTGGGGGATGACCCGAGGTCAGGAGTTTGAGATCAGCCTGGCCAGCATGGTGAAACCTTGCCTCTAAAAGAAGAAAAGACACAAAAATTAGCCGGGCAGGCTGGTGCATGCTTGTATTCCCAGCTGCTCAGGAGGCCGAGGCCGGAGAATCGCTTCAACTCGGGACGCAGAAGCTGCAGTGAGCCAAGATCACACCGTTGCACTCCTGCCAGGGTGACAGAGCAAGACTACATCTTAAAACATAAAATGACCACTCAAAGTCCATCTATCACATTCTGCAATTTTGGGTTTCGGAAGTTTTTAGGTTTCCTTGTTTAAAAAATCATTGAAAGCGCCTGCATACCATGGGCCACTGGAGGTCAGCAAACATATTTGTGTGTATCCTGGAGTACCTAGAACACAGTCTTCCGCGTAAGCAGCATTTTAACGGCTGTTTTTTGAGAGGGGGATTCACTCTGTAACGCAGGCTGGAGTGCGGTGGCGAGACCTTGGCTCACTCCTATCTCCATTTCCTGGGCTCAGGTGATCCTCACACTTCAAGCCATCCAAGTCGTTTTGACCGTTGACCTGTGTCACCATGCTGGGCTGATTTCTGTAGTTTCTGTAGAGACGGGGTTTTGCCTTGTTGCCCAGGCTGGTCTTGAACTGTTGGGCTCAAGTGTTCTGTCGGCCTCAGCCTCTCAAAGTGCTGGGGTTTACAGGCGTGAGACATTCAGCCTTCATCGTTGCTTCATCTGAATAAATAGACAAATGAATTTTTCTCTCATGGAATGTGTCAAGTCATACACCTCATGTATCTAACGATTCAATATTTAAAATATTGCTTACATTTGTATTACATTTTAAAATTTAAGGATGTGTAAGTTTTGAGGTGTTATGTTGAGAAATTATGCCATCCATAAAAAGGAAATAAATTAGAAATAGGTCATCAGCAGCAAAGAGGATTGCAACGTATTCCCTAGTATCATTCAGCTAGAATCATGACGTTGTGATTGCAGATGAACATTTCTTATACTTTTTATTAGCTCCAACACATGACACGTTCTATGAAATATACCTTTTCAAGCCATACATTACTCTTTAGAATTCTGGTGACCAATTATTTTTCTAGGTGGAAAGTTGAAAGTTCCAGGTTTCTCTCTCTCTTATAATAGTGTTCTTTCAGGTAGTGGTAGAGTACCATGTTTAAGTAACTGAATGTCTTATAGTAATAAACTCTATCACAGCACTACTTACAACATCTAATTGTAGCATAAATATTAAGTAGCATCATTAGGGACAGGAAAGACCAAAATGCTCTGTTAGGGATCTATTTCTCCACGTCCTTGATTGTACTTCATGGGGTTTCCTTTCTTTCTTGGCTTAAGCTCGCATTTCGTTCAATGGTTCTTTTTCCACATTTCTCTAAAGGAAGGCTATTCCCTTGCTCTTCAGAGCTGTGTCTAAGGACCAGCACCACCACCATCACCTGAGTACTCATGAGAAATGCAGAATCGATCAGAGTGTGCATTTTCCAGAAGCTCCTCAACTCATTCAGGAAAATTTGAATGCCCTGTTCTACACCGATGTGCTTCCGTATTTGATTACCCTAGTTGCCCTTTTTGGTTTAGCCTCAGTTTCTTCCCTATTGTATCCCTGAATTTAATAGTACATTATAAGCCATAGTGTTCCTCATGAACTTGTCATCAGGCAGGACCTTCTCTAATTTGTTTCTTCTCCATCAGTCACCCAACACTATTCCTTTCAATTATGTTAATTTGACCTATATGATACTATCCCGTGAGGTTACAACGTTTTCTACAAAACTAAGTTCTAGCCATACGTGGCTGACCGTTTTTGGTGATACTCATCTACGGTAGATAAAACACAGGTCTGTGTGGTAAAGTACCTCAATCCTTAATGCCTCCCCAGGAGTGAGGATGACAGCAAGAGGAGGAACATGTCACTCTCGTTCTCTGACACATTTTGCTATTGGAAGCTCCCTTTATCTTCCTATTTCTGACACCCTGTTCTTCCTTCTTCTACAGAACAGTTTGACTTTACTACCCTCCATTACATACACCCACATTTTTTTTTTTTATTATTCCATGTACACTCCGCCCTCCTCATGCCTTCTTTCTGTTTTATTCATTTCCTCTCCCCTCTTTATTGACTTGCCTCAGGTCTTAGAGTATCTTAAAATGGAACTCATAACTCAGCTCCTTTAGTGGTACTCACAATAGCATCAACTGCGGACCCTTAGTTAGAGACACAACTTATTACCATTTGACTTCTCCTTTACTTATTATACAGTTAAGAGGACATTTTATTTAGCTATTAGACTATCTTGGTACTCCTATTTGAAAAGAGGTGTTCCGTCCAATGACTTTTTCAATAAAATACGGTTCTCACCTTCTCCTTTCCCGTTGACTATTCTGTTCCCTTTTTCACGGGAAGGTCGAGGTAAAGGCTCCGACACTTTCTCGGGGACATGCTGCTAAGGTAATATCAAGAATGAGTTTCCACTTTACAAATTATAATGAGTCGCATCAAGAGTGTCTTATGAATCTCTTTTTATGAAACTGGTCTCACTCTGTCAACCCAGAGCTAGAATGCAGTGGCATGGTTATGGCTCACTACCGCCTCAAGATCCTGACCTCAAGCAATATTCCCTCCTCAACTTCCTGAACAGCTGGAACTACAAGGTGCATACCATCAACATGCCGGGCTAACGTCTTGATGGTTACTTTTGTAGAGACAGAGTCTCATTCAATTGCCCGGGCTGATCTCAACCTCCTGGGCTGAAGGAAACCTTCCCCTTCTGCCTCCCAAAGTGTTGAGATAACCCGTGTGAAACACCACAGCCAGCACTCATCAATTCCTTTCAATAAACCTCAATGTTGCCCAGGCATGGTGGCTCACACCTGTAATCACAGCCCTTTGCCAGGCCAAGGTGGGTGGATTGCTTGACTTCGGGAATTTGAGACCAGCCTGGGCAGCATAATGAGAACACGTCTCTGCACAGAAATACAGGAAGGAGTCAGGCACGCTGGTGTGTGCCTGTATCCCACCTGCTCGGGAGGCTGATGGGGGAGGATCACTTGAGCTTTGGAGGTGGAGACTGTAGTGAGCCGAGATCATGCCACTGTA
This sequence comes from Macaca mulatta, assembly GCF_049350105.2. Lineage (NCBI taxonomy): Eukaryota > Metazoa > Chordata > Mammalia > Primates > Cercopithecidae > Macaca > Macaca mulatta. The sequence goes on from NC_133408.1 coordinate 33,923,203, forward strand.
CTCCAGCCTGGGCAACAGAGCAAGACCCTGACTCCACAAAACTTTCCATTTACAACGTGAGAACGGAGGGAAATACAAAAAACAAGCCTAATCGGTCAACGAAATGCGAGCTTAAGCCAAGAAAGAAAGGAAACCCCATGAAGTACAATCAAGGATGTGGAGAAATAGATCCCTAACAGAGCATTTTGGTCTTTCCTGTCCCTAATGATACCACTTAATATTTACACTACAATTAGATGTTGTAAGTAGTGCTGTGACAGAGTTTATTACTCTAAGACATTCCATTACTTAAACATGGTCATCTACCACTACCTGAAAGAACACTATTATAAGAGAGAGAGAAAAACCTGGAACTTTCAACTTTCCACCTAGAAAAACATTAGTTTATTTATTGGTCACCAGAATTCTAAAGAGTAATGTATGGCTTGAAAAGGTGTATTTCATAGAACCTGAGTTGGAGCTAATAAAAAGTATAAGAAACGTTCACCTGCAATCACAACGTCATGATTCCAGCTGAATGATACTAGGGAATACGTTGCAATCCTCTTTGCTGCTGATGACCTATTTCTAATTTATTTCCTTTTTATGGATGGCATAATTTCTCAACATAACACCTCAAAACTTACACATCCTTAAATATTAAAATGTAATACAAAGGTAAGCAATATTTTAAATATTGAATCGTTAAGATACATGAGGCATATGACTTGGCACATTCCATGAGATAAAACTTCATTTGTCTATTTATTCAGATGAAGCAACGATGAAGGCTGAGTGTCTCACGCCTGTAACCCCAGCACTTTGAGAGGCTGAGGCAGACAGAACACTTGCACCCAACAGTTCAAGACCAGCCTGGGCAACAAGGCAAAACCCCGTCTCTGCAGAAACTACAAAAATCAGCCCAGCATGGTGACACAGGTCTACGGTGGTCCCAACTACTTGGATGGCTGAGGTGTGAGGATCACCTGAGCCCAGGAAATGGAGATGGGAGTGAGCCAAGGTCTCGCCACCGCACTCCAGCCTGCGTTACAGAGTGAATCCCCCTCTCAAAAAACAGCCGTTAAAATGCTGCTTACGCGGAAGACTGTGTTCTAGGTACTCCAGGATACGCACAAATATGTTCGCTGACCTCCAGTGGCCCATGGTATGCAGGAGCTTCCAATGATTTTTTAAACAAGGAAACCTAAAAACTTCCAAAACCCAAAATTGCAGAATGTGATAGATGGACTTTGAGTGGTCATTTTATTTTTTAAGATGTGGTCTTGCACTGTCACCCTGGCAGGAGTGCAACGGTGTGATCTTGGCTCACTGCAACTTCCGCGTCCCGGGTTCAAGCGATTCTCCGGCCTCGGCCTCCTGAGCAGCTGGGAATACAAGCATGCGCCATCATGCCTGGCTAATTTTTCTGTTTCTTCTTCTTTTAGAGGCAAGGTTTCACCATGCTGGCCAGGCTGATCTCGAACTCCTGACCTCAGGTCATCCCCCACCTCGGCCTCCCACGGCGCTGGGATTATAGGCTTGAGCCACAGGGCCCGGCCAAGTCAATAGTTTAGATAAACTACAATGACAAAATTATGACGTTGAAGTCTTACCATATCGGTATTAAGAGTCTCTGCTTCGAGAACTGTTTATTTGCAGCAAACTATGAAGTGTTTCATGGAAACTCTTCATGGACAACTTATAAAACACACAAAAAAATCCCTTTGCGGTACAAATTTTGAGAGCAAAAATTTAAATTTCCACATTTCCACAATTTGTATTTTTAAGTCAGATACAGTCTTGTTATGTTGTCCAGGCTTCTCTCAAACGCCTGGGCCCAAGCAATCTTCTTGCCTCAAACTCCCAAGTAGCAGGGATCACAGGTCTACACCATCACACTCAGCGATTTTTCTACAACTTGTAATATTCCTCTCACGAAAGAACCAATAACATAACTAGAGAAACAATCCCTCCTAAAAACTATATGATACCAAAATTGTAAGTTTCCAGGAAAGAAAAAAAAAAAGTCATAGGCAATGTGTTCAACGTTTTTGCAACTAAAAGGTACCGGGGGATTCCATGATTACTGCAAGTAATTTGATCCCCTGAAGATTTATACGAACATAAATATGATAGTTACCCTCGAATGATTGAAAAGTCAAAGTGTTAGTATTTATCCAAATAAACCTTAACCAAATTTCATGTTTCCTCTATTGAGGAAAGCATTTCCTAATGGGATTTTCCTGTCACGACTTACTTTCCAGTTCATTTTTCTCAGCTCACATCCTGTCACGGTACTTATCAATCTTTGTTCGTTACCAATGTTAAACAAATAACAAACAGCTAGTTTCACACACTTTACCGTTTAACATATGCCTGTCAGTGTAGGCATAGTAACTATTTGCGTGGACTAGCTAGCTTGGGTCTATAAGCATCTAGGGTGCTCAAGCGTTCATCTTTGAAATGATCACCAAGGCCAAAAGGAAGGGACCACAAGGAATCCTCTTGTCCCACTGGAGTATGACATAATACAAGATGCTAAGTTAGAGTCCTTTGATGGCCCAGAAACTGTGCTGAGGTCGCTTATCTAAAGTAGACAAAGATTTAGATGAAGATTTCACCATTGCTTTTCTAGTCTGTTATACTATAATTCAAATCAGCTGGGGGTCAGATAAGAGAAATCTGCAAGCTGAGAATGACAACAACAACAACAATCATAATGACAGTATTAGTAGTCATAAACTAAAAGCCCACACTTTAAAAATTAATAAAACTGGCCAACTGCAGTGGCTTATGCCTGTAGTCCCAGCACCTTGGGAAGGCAAGGAGACCAGATCACGAGCTCAAGAAATTGAGACCTCCCTGGCCAACACGTTGAAATCCCATCTCTACTAAAAATATACAAATAAGCTCGCCGTGGTGGTACACACCTGTAGTCCCAGCTACGTGGGAGGTTGAGGCAGGAGAATCGCTCGAACCTGGGACGTGGAGGATGCAGTGAGCCGAGATCACACCAACGCACTCCAGGCTGGCAACGGAGTGAGACTCCGTCTCAAGAAAGGAAAAACAAACAATTTATAAAACTCATACAAAACCCTTTACCTAATAAAAGCTTACAGTACCAAAAACATAAGATTGTAAGTTAGAAACATTCTATATTGCAGAAAAAGATGTATCCTACTACATGCTCTTCTTTATGTTACTCAGTCCAAATATTTTCTGGTCTACCTGATCGTTCGTGGTGATATTTTTCACTATATGCCAATAATTACGTGCATCTTATAAAGACTTCTGACTTGACTGTTACAACTCGAGAATACGTAGGTTTTGACTTTAAAAAAGAAATGCTGTACCATCTCAGCCTATCAACGGCATGTGTATTGGCTTCTTCAATAAAAATTCCACCATTTTCTCTTTCTTGCAAGTCACAGCGAATAAAAGTGGGGTGGTATTGTCCATTAAAAAGTAGAAAAAAAGTAATAATTCACAAAATTACATATTGCTCAACTGAACAGAAAATCTTATGTGAGGTGCTTTGAATTCATATACATAAATGTATATTATAGATTAATTATATACTAAAAATGTTAATATTAAATATATATTAAATATAAAAAATAACATTGTATACTGTATACTATATATAACAATTCCAATTAACAGACAAGACAAAATAATGCATATTAACATATACAGTATTAATATATAAAATGATAATATATTTCATACTATAACATTTGTTATAACTGTAAGAATTATATTACATATAATTATATGTAATATTTATTGTATATTACATTATTTTCTATTATACATATACTACAGAGTAATACATTACATTAATATTTGCTAATACATAAATAATACATTAATACCTAAATATGATATATTAATATTCATATTTGTGTATATTTATATATTAAATATATAAGTATAAAATCTGATTAAAATAGATTACCAAATTGTTTCCTATCACTGAGCTCATCAATCACACCAAAGGGAGAAAACTAACAGGTATCAAAACCTGGCTTGAACAACTACAATTTCTTCTCTAACTCCTCAAACTCTGGGCCAGCAGATCCGTGCTAGGATGCTGGATCTCCATGGTCCTCTCCAACTAACAGACAAGACAAAACCCTGCTTTTCTTGTTTTTCAGTTCCATGAAGGCAAGGCAAGTTCACATTTTCACATTTCCAAGACATGGACCAACAACATGTAACATCCCCTTGTTACTCAGTTCTGCTCTCATTTCAGGGATCACCAGCTTTCTGGCTAAAAGGTAGACTAACTCTCATTGCTATTTCAAACTACCAGAACCAAACTATGAACTCTCACCTGATGTATAAGATGGAGTAGTTGCAATTATTTTCAACTTCAATTTAGTATTAACTGGTCTTTTAACATAAACACTTACTTTGTCAACCCACAAGAGGGAAGTCTTCGGCCTCTCATCCACACATGTCTTGAGTAGAGCTCTTAACATTTTGCTTAAGAAGGATGTTGACAATACCTGGCGGGTCATAGTGCACAGCAAGCATGAGGGCTGTTCTACAATAACAAAGAAATCGCCCCACTCAAGAACTGTAATAAAGACTGTTTAAACAGCTAGTTTGACACACCTTACCGTTTTCACATATGCCTGTCAGTATAGGCGTAATAACTATTTGCACGGACTAGCTAGCTTGGGTCTATAAGCATCTAGGGTGCTCAGGTGTTCATCCTTGTAAATGATCACCAAGGCTAAAAGGAAGAGACCACAAGGAATCCTCTTGTCCCACTGGGGTATGACATGATACAAGATGCTAACTGAGAGTCCTTTGATGGCCCAGAAACTGTGCTGAGGTCGCTTATCTAAAGTTGGCAAAGATTTAGATGAAGATTTCGCCATTGTTTTCCTAGTCTGATATATAATTCAAATCAGCTGGGGGTCAGATAAGAGTCATCTGCAGGCTGAAAACAACAACAACAACAATCATAATGACAATATTAGTAGTCATAAACTAAAAGCCCACACTTTAAAAATTAATAAAACTGGCCAACTGCAGTGGCTTACGCCTATATCTCAGCACCTTGGGAAGCCAAGGAGACCAGATCATGTGGTCAAGAGATTACGACCACCCTGGCCAACACGGTGAAATCCCATCACTGCTAAAAATACACAAATAAGCTGGCCGCGGTGGTACACACCTGTAGTCCCAGCTACGTGGGAGGCTGAGGCAGGAGAATCGCTTGAACCTGGCAGGTGGAGGTTGCAGTGAGCCGAGATCACACCACCGCACTCCAGGCTGGCAACGGAGTGAGACTCCGTCTCAAGAAAGGAAAAAAAAAAAAAAAAAAAAATTTATAAAACTCATACAAAACCCTTAGCTTTTAGCTAATAAAAGCTTACAGTACCAAAAACATCAGATTATAAGTAATAAACACTCTATATTACACGAAAAGATGAATCCTACCATATGTTCTTCTTTGTTAGTCCAAATACTTGCTGGTCTACCTGATTGTTCGTGGTGATATTTTTCACTATATGCCAATAATTACGTGCAGCTTATTAGTACTTCTGACTTGACTCTTACAACTCTAGAATAAACAGCTTTTCGCTTTAAAAAAGAACTGCTGTACCATCTCGGCCTATCAACGGCATGTGTATTTGCTTTTTCAATAAAAATTCCACCATTTTCTCTTTCTTGCAAATCACAGCGAATAAAAGTGGGGTGGTATTGTCCTATAAAACAGCAGAAAAAAATTAGTAATTCACAAAATTACATATTTCTCCACTGAGCCGAGGATCTTACCTAAGATGTTTTGAACTTAAAAATACAATAGAGAAAGGAAGTCAATGGAAAGCAGGCCCTTCCTTCTCACTCCTCCATGCTTTCTGACGTGCTGGTCTCTGCCTTGCAAACAACCCTCGTCTGTCTCCCCGGATTAACTGTGCTCATTGCCAAAACTCACTTTAAACATTTACCAGACCCAAGAATCCTTGCTTTGATCACAGCACTTAGCATGGTACATTGTAATCATTTCACTGTTTCCCTCTGAAACCAAGAGCTTCTTGAGGGCAAGGGCTGTATCTTTTGTCTCTATGGCCCCAAAACCCTAAGACATAGTAGCAAGTACTTTAAGTTTTTTACATAAATTAATGATCTGAATTATTCTCTCTAAAGCAGTGTTTCTTAAACTGTATTCCAAAGAATATTTGCTTTACCAGAAGTATTATACCCCAAGAGAAAGACACCATGACCATCTGCATTTGAGGAATATTACAAAACTGTATTTTATGTCCAAGAATCAGGAAATCTCTTGAATTTTACCTGATCCCCATTTTGTGCCATACTCTTTGTGGCAAACATTAACGTTTGAGGAATGAAGAGTTTCAGAGAAACAGTTGCCAGCACTTCCCAATATAGGTGGAGGTTTCCTCTGGGTAGTATATACTTGCTTGATTCGGTTCTATCAATCGTGTCAGGATCCCAGATGCCGATGTCGGGCACTGCTGCTCCAAACGGGTGATTATAGAAATGACCTCTGAAGTAAGAGAGATTGGCTTCAAATGCACTTATTTTCCTTATTATTAAAGAGTCCATGGGTTATTTTTTCCTAATACAAGAGAGTAGATTTTTATCTTTACTGCTAGAAAGCTCAGTTTGCTCTGTGTAAGAGAGCTAGGTTTAAAAAACTTAAAAACCAGCATTTTAAAAAACCAAAGCTCACTAAGAAATACTACTCTCAATATTGTAATTGAAATTACCATGATAGGTAATCCCAGGACCCTAATGCAGCTCTATCTTTTAAATCCATTTTTATTGGCTTCCAAACTTACATGGCTATTTAAAATTACTTTTTGTTTTAGGTAAAATATAAATCAGAAATAAAAACATAATGGCTTATCAATAAAAGCTCTCATGCTGATCCATGCGGATTATTTCTAGCATGATAAAAGCCAGTAAGTCACCTGCAATTTTAAGGAAGGGTGCTGAGGAGAAAGATGTAATGTCTGCAATATTCATAAATTTTCCAACTATAACCAGGAATAACCTAAAAAGGCTTCTAGGCATTTTGATGGGCAGATGATTACTTGTGGTATATGTGAAGAAAAGAGTTTTAAAAACTTCTAAATTCTAAAATTCAACTCCATAACGGAGGGATTTATAGGCCCTCTAGACTACATGTTGTAAGCAAATACATGCTGACTTTAAAAACTTGAAATCTTTATCAACATATACTACAACATAAAAGTTGTAAACTCAAATACTTATAAGGACAAAGGAAGGTTACCTGAGTAAGGGAAGTACTGAGGTGGGCACAGTAGCAAACTGGAGAATGCATGCCTTCCATAAAGGGGCGACCTCTGCACAGCAGACCAAACAGTGATAGAAACTCAGGGGACACCAGGTTTGATTTTTTTTAGGATAAGCCTGAAGTCCCGATTTCCACACGAGTCTTCTAAATTGCACATGTCGATTCAACTTATAGAGGCAAACAAATCCGTGTACCACATTAGGATATAGCCCTCGTGTTTTTATATTTGCTATAAATGTGTTACTAAATGGTTGTGTATAATCCAAGTACTGGCATGTCAAATATTTTCTTTCTCTAGTGTCATATGTTTTACCAAAAACTCAGACTCTCGTATACAGTAAAAATGGCTAAAAAGACTCATAATAATACTTGCTTCAAGCATTTTCCCAACATTTATTCATTTAAAATGTATTTGTATATAATTTTCCCAGATCGTTAACCAAATAGGTCATTGGTTCACAGGACGGCTAAAACTAAACTATTGTAAGAATCCCTATCTGTATTCTTAATAGCTTCATGGATTTCAGTGTTTAAAACTGACATTTTGGTTATGCTAAAGCTCTATAAACTTAACAAATATACTGAGATAGTTCATTATACACCTTCAACCAAAAAGAAATAGTTTAGGATTTGCTACTATTCTAATTGAGAAAGTCCAACTTGTAATGAGCATCTGTTGAGACACAATCACCTGCATGGTGACAAAAGGACACCAAATCCTGAAAGGGTCAGCCTCTACCTATTGAAAGATTACCCATAAGCAAATTTCTAAGGACTCTCTGAATGGTAGTGAATGACTAATGGTGGGAAGGAAAAGGTGTTATTCTGTAAGCTGAGAGATGTTGCCAATACTATTTCCTTTCACGTCCCAGTCGCAGATGTAGAGAAAGAGAAGTCTTGAAAAGCAGATTGAAAAGGAGAACTTTGAAGGAAGTAGCACCTATCAAATGCCAACTCTTCTAACATTTTTGAGATACAGAAATTTGTATATTGCACTTACCTATTCTGGGTTTCTTAATCAGGAGTATATCCGAAACTTGAGGGTTTTGCTATTGCTTGTTTGTTTGTTTTGGCTGTTGTTGTTAAGAGACAGGTGTCCCACTATGTTGCTCGAGCTGGACTCAAAATCATTTGTAGCATTTTAAAAATTATCTTACTGATAACATAAAATAATGGGGCATCACACAATCCATGTCTCTTACTCGTGTCGGGGTGAGTTTCTGCCTCTGGAGACCCAGCTGCAGTCGCTCCATGCACCAAGCCAATCCCTGGGCCAACTGCTTGTACCTGTGACGGATTTGGGGGCAGCGGCTGTGAGAGGGCGCCGGGACACAACACAACGCCCGGCCCCACTCCATCCCCCTCCCAGCCTTAACTCAGCGGACCCGTGGATCACACGTGCCCGTGGATTCGCACCGGGGGATTCCACCCTTCCCGACTGACACCCGCCCTTGCCTGAGCCTCAGCGCTTACGGGAACTTCCTCTGGGGCGGGCTTCTCTGAGGCCTTCTCGCCTCCATTTGCCACCGAGGCCCTGTTCCGGGTTTTCTTCCTCTTCTTTTGTGCCTTCATCGCCTAACGGGTGCGCTCTGGGGTCGGCGTTACTGCGCAGGGGTTGCCCTGGGCAGAGACAGACAGTGGAAGGATTCCCGGCGCTGGAAACCGGGCCGGGAAGCCGGCGTCTGCGGGAGGCGCAGAGTACCGGGGCCTAGGGCCCACGCTGCCTCCCCGGCATGAGGTCCTAGGGCCTGGAGGAAGGGGGGCAGCACAAGGGTGCCGGAGGGCCGCCGCAGTGCAAGGCCCCGCCACCCGCGCGTCTTCTCCACACTGCTCGCCGCCATGCGTCGCAGTCGCCTCCGGAACTACGCGGGGCTCCGAGTCCGACGCCGAATTCCGTCCTCCGGAAACGCGTCTGCGACTCTAGGTTCCGCAGGGACGCAGGCGGGGCGGGGCGCGGGGTCCGCGAGGGGAAGGGGCGAGGCTGGGGCGGGGTCAAGCTGGGGCGGGGCGGGGAGAGGCAGGGCAAAACCCAGATACACTGTATCAAAATCTAAACTTCAAAGCCTTAAAGGTGATTCACACGCACGTTAACAATTGTTAGGTGGCAGTGATTCTGTATTTGAAAGGGAAATGGATATATGGCTGTATTGATTTGTCAGAAAGGCAAAGACTGTATGTTTCAATGCATATACATCTTATCTTACAGAAAATGAACACAACAATAAAGTGGGTGTGGGGAAGGAGCTGAACCAGAAATTAAACAGAAATGAGACAGAATTAGTAGATGTTGAGGCTGAGCATCAGCCTATTACACTATTTTGGACATTGTGTGTAAGAATTTAAAACATGCTCCAATAAAACACTAGCATAAAAAAGAAAAGCCATCTAGAACACTAGCTCTTAGGCTTGTGCTTACATTTGGGGAGGAGGAAGAGGAAATAGTTGGTGGACAAAAACAAAGGTATTTCCATTCTATAGTTACACTAATGTATTAGCTTTGTTATAATTTTTTGAGCATTACATTAATACTTTATTGTGGTTGTACGTCTGTATGCATGCTATACATCAATAAAAATTTAAATCTTACATACTTAATCCTAACTTAATAGTTCAGAATACTAGCAACGTTATTATGTTTGAATAGTTTCTTGAAACAGTCTTACTCTGTCGCCAGGCTGGAGTGCAGTGGCGCGAGTTGGGCTCACTGCCACCTCCGCCTCCCGGGTTCACGCGATTCTCCTGCCTCAGGCCCCACCAGTAGCTGGGACTGCAGGTGCCCCCCACCACGCCCAGCTAGTTTTTTGTATTTTTAGTAGAGACGGGGTTTCACTATGTAAGCCAGGATGGTCTTCGTCTCCTGTCCTCGATTCACCCGCCTTGGCCTCCCAAAGTGTTGCGATTACAGGCGTGACAGTCCTCCATTTTTTACCTTAGTTGAGTAAGCAGCATGGTTTTAGTTTTGGGGAATGCAATTTCGTACAGCAAAGTCATTCCTCCATAATAATATAAGAGAGTGTGTGTGTGTGTGTGTGTATAAAATATATATTAAATCTACGTTTAATATACATTAACATATAAACATATTAAATATATATAAATTGTGTATTAAATAATAAATATTTATTAATATTAAATAATAAATATATTAATTACATATTGTATATTATATATTATATAGTATACATTATATTATATATTACTACATATTAATATATAGTATTAATATAGTAATACATAAATATATAACATATTAATATATATTTTTATATAGATATATATTTTAAATATACATATATATATATAATCTCCTTAAAATAGATTACCTAATTGTCTCCTATCACTGAGCACATCAATCACACCAAAGGGAGAAAACTAACGGGTATCAAAACCTGGCTTGAACAACTACAATTTCTTCTCTAACTTCTCAAACTCTGGGCCAGCAGATCCGTGCTAGGATGCTGGATCTCCATGGTCCTCTCCAACTAACAGACAAGACAAAACCCTGCTTTTCTTGTTTTTCAGTTCCATGAAGGCAAGGCAAGTTCACATTTTCACATTTCCAAGACATGGACCAACAACATGTAACATCCCCTTGTTACTCAGTTCTGCTCTCATTTCAGGGATCACCAGCTTTCTGGCTAAAAGGTAGACTAACTCTCATTGCTATTTCAAACTACCAGAACCAAACTATGAACTCTCACCTGATGTATAAGATGGAGTAGTTGCAATTATTTTCAACTTCAATTTAGTATTAACTGGTCTTTTAACATAAACACTTACTTTGTCAACCCACAAGAGGGAAGTCTTCGGCCTCTCATCCACACATGTCTTGAGTAGAGCTCTTAACATTTTGCTTAAGAAGGATGTTGACAATACCTGGCGGGTCATAGTGCACAGCAAGCATGAGGGCTGTTCTACAATAACAAAGAAATCGCCCCACTCAAGAACTGTAATAAAGACTGTTTAAACAGCTAGTTTGACACACCTTACCGTTTTCACATATGCCTGTCAGTGTAGGCGTAATAACTATTTGCACGGACTAGCTAGCTTGGGTCTATAAGCATCTAGGGTGCTCAGGTGTTCATCCTTGTAAATGATCACCAAGGCTAAAAGGAAGGGACCACAAGAAATCCTCTTGTCCCACTGGGGTATGACATAATACAAGATGCTAACTGAGAGTCCTTTGATGGCCCAGAAACTGTGCTGAGGTCGCTTATCTAAAGTTGGCAAAGATTTAGATGAAGATTTTGCCATTGCTTTCCTAGTCTGATATATAATTCAAATCAGCTGGGGGTCAGATAAGAGTTATCTGCAGGCTGAAAACAACAACAACAACAACAATCATAATGACAATATTAGTAGTCATAAACTAAAAGCCCACACTTTAAAAATTAATAAAACTGGCCAACTGCAGTGGCTTACACCTATAATCTCAGCACCTTGGGAAGCCAAGGAGACCAGATCATGTGGTCAAGAGATTGCGACCACCCTGGCCAACACGGTGAAATCCCATCACTGCTAAAAATACACAAATAAGCTGGCCGCAGTGGTACACACCTGTAGTCCCAGCTACGTGGGAGGCTGAGGCAGGAGAATCGCTTGAACCTGGCAGGTGGAGGTTGCAGTGAGCCGAGATCACACCACTGCACTCCAGGCTGGCAACGGAGTGAGACTCCGTCTCAAGAAAGGAAAAAAAAAAAAAAAAATTTATAAAACTCATACAAAACCCTTTAGCTAATAAAAGCTTACAGTACCAAAAACATCAGATTATGAGTAACAAACACTCTATATTACACGAAAAGATGAATCCTACCATATGCTCTTCTTTATGTTACTCAGTCCAAATACTTGCTGGTCTACCTGATTGTTCGTGGTGATATTTTTCACTATATGCCAATAATTACGTGCAGCTTATTAGTACTTCTGACTTGACTCTTACAACTCTAGAATAAACAGCTTTTCGCTTTAAAAAAGAACTGCTGTACCATCTCGGCCTATCAACGGCATGTGTATTTGCTTTTTCAATAAAAATTCCACCATTTTCTCTTTCTTGCAAATCACAGCGAATAAAAGTGGGGTGGTATTGTCCTATAAAACAGCAGAAAAAAATTAGTAATTCACAAAATTACATATTTCTCCACTGAGCCGAGGATCTTACCTAAGATGTTTTGAACTTAAAAATACAATAGAGAAAGGAAGTCAATGGAAAGCAGGCCCTTCCTTCTCACTCCTCCATGCTTTCTGACGTGCTGGTTGCTGCCTTGCAAACAACCCTCGTCTGTCTCCCCGGATTAACTGTGCTCATTGCCAAAACTCACTTTAAACATTTACCAGACCCAAGAATCCTTGCTTTGATCACAGCACTTAGCATGGTACATTGTAATCATTTCATTGTTTCCCTCTGAAACCAAGAGCTTCTTGAGGGCAAGGGCTGTATCTTTTGTCTCTATGGCCCCAAAACCCTAAGACATAGTAGCAAGTATTTTAAGTTTTTTACATAAATTAATGATCTGAATTATTCTCTCTAAAGCAGTGTTTCTTAAACTGTATTCCAAAGAATATTTGCTTTACCAGAAGTATTATACCCCAAGAGAAAGACCCCATGACCATCTGCATTTGAGGAATATTACAAAACTGTATTTTATGTCCAAGAATCAGGAAATCTCTTGAATTTTACCTGATCCCCATTTTGTGCCATACTCTTTGTGGCAAACATTAACGTTTGAGGAATGAAGAGTTTCAGAGAAACAGTTGCCAGCGCTTCCCAATATAGGTGGAGGTTTCCTCTGGGTAGTACATACTTGCTTGATTCGGTTCTATCAATCGTGTCAGGATCCCAGATGCCGATGTCGGGCACTGCTGCTCCAAACGGGTGATTATAGAAATGACCTCTGAAGTAAGAGAGACTGGCTTCAAATGCACTTATTTTCCTTATTATTAAAGAGTCCATGGGTTATTTTTTCCTAATACAAGAGAGTAGATTTTTATCTTTACTGCTAGAAAGCTCAGTTTGCTCTGTGTAAGAGAGCTAGGTTTAAAAAACTTAAAAACCAGTATTTTAAAAAACCAAAGCTCACTAAGAAATACTACTCTCAATATTGTAATTGAGATTACCATGATAGGTAATCCCAGGACCCTAATGCAGCTCTACCTTTTAAATCCATTTTTATTGGCTTCCAAACTTACATGGCTATTTAAAATTACTTTTTGTTTTAGGTAAAATATAAATCAGAAATAAAAACATAATGGCTTATCAATAAAAGCTCTCATGCTGATCCATGCGGATTATTTCTAGCATGATAAAAGCCAGTAAGTCACCTGCAATTTTAAGGAAGGGTGCTGAGGAGAAAGATGTAATGTCTGCAATATTCATAAATTTTCCAACTATAACCAGGAATAACCTAAAAAGGCTTCTAGGCATTTTGATGGGCAGATGATTACTTGTGGTATATGTGAAGAAAAGAGTTTTAAAAACTTCTAAATTCTAAAATTCAACTCCATAACGGAGGGATTTATAGGCCCTCTAGACTACATGTTATAAGCAAATACATGCTGACTTTAAAAACTTGAAATCTTTATCAACATATACTACAACATAAAAGTTGTAAACTCAAATACTTATAAGGACAAAGGAAGGTTACCTGAGTAAGGGAAGTACTGAGGTGGGCACAGTAGCAAACTGGAGAATGCATGCCTTCCATAAAGGGGCGACCTCTGCACAGCAGACCAAACAGTGATAGAAACTCAGGGGACACCAGGTTTGATTTTTTTTAGGATAAGCCTGAAGTCCCGATTTCCACACGAGTCTTCTAAATTGCACATGTCGATTCAACTTATAGAGGCAAACAAATCCGTGTACCACATTAGGATATAGCCCTCGTGTTTTTATATTTGCTATAAATGTGTTACTAAATGGTTGTGTATAATCCAAGTATTGGCATGTCAAATATTTTCTTTCTCTAGTGTCATATGTTTTACCAAAAACTCAGACTCTCGTATACAGTAAAAATGGCTAAAAAGACTCATAATAATACTTGCTTCAAGCATTTTCCCAACATTTATTCATTTAAAATGTATTTGTATATAATTTTCCCAGATCATTAACCAAATAGGTCATTGGTTCACAGGACGGCCAAAACTAAATTATTGTAAGAATCCCTTTTTTTCCTTTCTTGAGACGAAGTTTCACTCCGTTTCCAGCCTGGAGTGCGGTGGTGTGATGTCGACTCACTGCAACCACCACCCCCGAGGTTCATGTGATTCTCCTGCCTCAGCCTCCCACGTAGCTGGGACTAGAGGTGTGTACCACCGTGGCCAGCTAATTTGTCTATTTTTGGTAGTGATGGGATTTCACCGTGTTGGCCAGGGTGGCCTCAATCTCTTGACCTCATGATCTGGTCTCCTTGGCTTCCCAAGGTGCTGGGAGTACAGGCATAAGCCACTGCACTTGGCCAGTTTTGTTGATTTTTAAAGTGTGGGCTTTTAGTTTATGACTACTAATATTGTCATTATGATTGTTTTTCTGTTGTTGTTGTTTTCAGCCTGCAGGTAACTCTTATCTGACCCCCGGCTGATTTGAATTATAATATATCAGACTAGGATGGTGAAATCTTCATCTAAATCTTTGCCTACTTTAGATAAGCGACCTCAGCACAGTTTCTGGGCCATCAAAGAACTCTCAGTTAGTATTTTGTATTATGCCATAACCCCAGTGGGACAAGAGGATTCCTAGTGGTCCCTTCCTTTTAGCCTCGGTGATCATTTACAGAGATGAACACCTGAGCACCCTAGATGTTTATAGACCCAAGCCAGCTAGTCCATGCAAATGGTTATTACGCCTACACTGACAGGCATATGTGAAAACGGTCAAGTGTGTCAAACTAGCTGTTTAAACAGTCTTTATTACAGTTCTTGAGTGGGGGTGATTTCTTTGTTATTGTAGAACAGCCCTCATGCTTGCTGTGCACTATGGTCATAGTATTGTCAACATCCTTCTTAAGCGAAATGTTAGCAGCTCTACTCAAGACATGTGTGGATGAGAGGCCGAAGATTACACTCTTGTGGGTTGACAAAGTAAGTGTTTATGTTAAAAGACCAGTTAATACTAAATTGAAGTTTAAAATAATTGCAACTATTCCATCTTATACATTAGGTGGGAGTTCATAGTTTGGTTCTGGTAGTTTGAAATAGCAATGAGTCGGTCTACCTCATAGCCAGAAATCTGGTGAGCTCTGGAATGAGAGCAGAGCTGAGTAACAAGGGGAGGTTACATGTTGTTGATCCATGTCTTGGAAATGTGAAAATGTGAACTTGCCTTGCCTTCATGGAACTGAAAAACAAAAAAAGCAGGGTTTTGTCTTGTCTGTTAGTTGGAGAGGGCCATGGAGATCGGGCATCCTAGCACAGATCTGCTGGCCCAGAGTTTGAGGAGGTGGAAAAGTAGTCGTAGTTGTTCAAGCCAGGTTTTGATACCTGTTAGTGTTCTGCCCTTAGTGTGATTGATGTGCTCAGTGATAGGAAACAATTAGGTAATCTATTTTAATGAGATTTTACATATATACACAAAATATTTACATTTATATATAAAATTATGTACTTTATGTTAATATATGCATTGTAAAGTATATTAATATGTTATTTATATATTAATATATAAATGTATATTTATGTATAATATATAATATAATACATAATATATAATATATAATAATATACACTAATATATATTATTATATACTTGATATATAGTTAATATTAAACATTAATTGATATTTAATATATGTATATATTTAATATCTATTATATATACACACACACATATATATATTATTACGGAGGAAGGAGAGAAGTGGGGGAGATGCTATAGGTGATGAGGAATCCTGCGAATAGACTGCCGGTTGTGAGGCGTTTGATTGGGTTTAGTAGCATGGGAATGTTTTCGTTGACATTAGTTAGGGTTGAGAAGCGGGGTTCTCCTGCTAGGCTGAGGAGGCTGGATCCAGCTCTGTAGGCGCTTGTTAGGGAGGTGGCAAATGAGAGTGATAGGGCTCAGGCGTTGGTATACGACGTGTTTGCGGTTTCGAAAAGAAGGTCTTTGGAGTAGAAGCCTGTAAGGAAAGGCATACCTGTGAGTGCCTGACTACCGATGGTTAGGGAAGTTGAGGTAAGGGGTATTATTTTAAATAATCCTCCTATTTTTCAAATGTCTTGTTCACTATTAAGGCTGTGGATGATAGATCCAGAGCATATAAATAATATGGCTTTAAAGAAGGCGTGGGTGCAGATATGTAGGAATGCTAGGTGTGGTTGGTTAATGCCGATAGTGACTATTATCAGGCCTAATTGGCTTGAGGTAGAGAAGGCTACAATCTTTTGGATATCGTTTTGTGTTAGGGCACAGATTGCTGTGAACAGGGTGGTAATGGCCCCCAAGCATAGTGCGAAGCTTTGAATCAGTATGTTATTTTCCATCAGGGGATGGAAGCGGATAAGCAGGAATACTCCGGCTACGACTATGGTGCTGGAGTGGAGTAGGGCTGAAACTGGGGTTTGGGCCTTCTATAGCGGAGGGAAGTCAGGGGGTGGAGGCCAAGTTGAGCTGTTTTTCCTGTTGCCGCCAGAAGGAGGCCTATTAGTGGGAGAGAGTTTGAATTGGAATCTAGGATAAGTATTTGTTGGAAGCCTCGTGAGTTATAGTGTAGGAGGAACCATGTTAGGGTTAGAGTAAAGCCGATATGGCCAATACAGTTGTATGAGATTGCTTGGATTGCTGTTGTGTTAACATCTGTTCGGGCATGCTATCAACTGATTAGCAGCAATGATAGCATCCCTACGCCCTCTCATCCGATAAAAAGTTGGAAGAGGTTGTTGGCGGTGACTAAGATTAATATAGTGGTGAGAAAGATAAGTAGGCATTTGAAAAATTGGTTGATATTTGGACCTGAGCTTATATCTCATAGTGAGAATTCTATGATAGATCAAGTGATAAATAGTGCAATTGGAGTAAATATCATGGAGAAGTAGTCTAGCTTGAACCTTAGTGACAGCTCTGGTGTTTGGATTGTTGTTCAATGTCAGCTTGAGATAATTGCCTCTTGGTCTAGGAAAATAAATAGGGTTATGCAGAGGAGGCTAGTGATAAAGGTGAATAGAATTATTGTTTTTACATCATCTGGATATAGGTGTATTTTGTTAGGGTTGATAAAGGTCATGGTGATTGGGGAAATTAAAGAGGTTAGGGTTATTATGGTGATGGAGATATTACATTGTTGTTACTTTTATTTGGAATTGCACCAACGTATTCGTTTCCTAAAACTGAACGTTACCTATGTCAGTGTTAAACAAGTATTTTGGAAAAATAGATCTATACGTTGTCAGTTGCTTCAATATTTGCACAATAAGAGAGTAGTTTTTTCTGCTGTCACCTATACACAGCATGATGGAGAGCAGTGTTACCATAAATATCCTTAAGGTTTAGATTGGCACGACGTTCCAGCAGAATAACGGCAAAAGGCTTTTTCTGGCAGTGGACAGCCTGTCCGCTTTAGACGAAGAAATAGATTGTAAATTTTTTAAGAATTCAATATACATTATTCCCATTGTTCCAGTAACTAGTTATATTTAAATGAGATCAATTTATTTCAGTTCTATGTAAGTATATGAAAACCCAGTCATGCTGAAAGAGTTGGCTCTAAATAGCCCCGTATCAAAGGCATTCTGTTTTCTTTGTCACAAATATCAATCTAGCATTTTCTGTTACCCAGGAGAGTGACCTCTTTCACATGGCCACTGACACAGTGCAAAGAGGACATTTAAGGAAAAGGAAACTGTGGCGCTATATCTCAAAACTTATTCATGTAATTGTAAAAACTGAATTAGTGTTTTTTTTTCCGCTGCCTTCATGCAAATAATATTTTTAGAAGATAGTACAAAACTTACTAGTTCTTATTGCTACTGCCTTAAATGAAGACAGCAGACTATTGGAATAGAAATAGCTCAGTCTCTGGATTCAGCTCAACTAAGGCTTGAGTCATACTTCAAACCCTGTCACCAAATATTGCTTAACTTTTCTGTACCTCGACTTCCTCATTAATAAAAATGACCATAGTAGCGATCTCACAGGACAGCATTGTTGTGCCTAAATGAGAAACTAGGCAAAATATTTACAATAGTTTCTCCAACAACTCAATAATTGTAAGATTTTTTTATTTTTTGGGACGAAGTAACCATTTGGGTCAGGCTGGAGGGCAGTGGTGTAACTATACCTAAGTGTAGCCTGAACTCCTGGGCTCAAGTGATCCTCCAATCCCAGCCTCCTGAGTAGCTAGGACTACAGATATGCACCAGCATGCCCAGCTATTAGTTTAAAAATTTCTGTAGTGTAAAAGTCTCACTTTGTTGCACAGGCTGATCTCAAAGTCTTGGCGTCAAGCAATCTTTGCACCTAAGCCTCCCTAAGTTTTGGGATTACAGGTGTGAGCCACAGCACCCAGACAGAGTATAATTCTTAGTGTTACTACTAAACAAGAACATTTTATTTAAAACGGTACAATTATACCTACTTTGCAGGCTTTCTTAAAGAGTAGGCCACATTTTCACACTTCTGACGTTGGAATGACACTTATAATTCATGATTTATTGTAACTATCATTTGTAGCATTTTTAAAAATTATTTTATTGATTCATAAAATAATGGGCATCACACAATCCATGAGAGCTTACTTGAAGTAGAATATGGCAACTCAGACGGTCTAGGGCAGTTCTAGTCATAGGACTGTATTTTAAATGCATTTTAGTTCTTAAAGGTACTATGGGGAAAAAAACCACTGAGATAACAATAATGCATTTTTTTAACAATTCTTTGATTTTTTCAAACAACTTGAAACCAAACGAAACTCATGATTCACTTGAATATGTCTGACTCATTTTATTCAACACTTAGAGAATATATGCAAATAAGTAATTTCCAAAGATCAACATTAGTGTTTAAGACTGATAAAGCTTTTGAAAGGGCAGTTAAAGGTTATCTTCTACAATTTTCTAACTTCAGAAATGCTTTTTTTTAACAAGGTGGGTGGTAAAGTTTCAAGGAGATGAAGTTCCCAAATATTCCTACTTCAAATCTCTCAGCTTGTGAAGGCAGGGCAGGTAATTATGATTTTTTTTTTTTTTTTTTTTTTTTTAGAGAGAAGAGTGCTGAAAAAAAAATAGGATGTCTGCTGCATAACAGGTGATTAGGTTATGTTTGAAAAATAAAAGGAAAGAAAAAATGGCTACAGTTGGGAGTTCAATTAAAAAAAAAATACCTATAAAGGCAATGTTTTTGCAATAGTAATTGTTTGTGTAACGTTTATTTTTAAAGAATACAAGTAAAATGAAATGTTTAGTCTACCATTGTTCACATAAATGGAATAAGTATACAAGGAAAACATGTACATAACAGAATATACATTACAAAATCTGGAATCAGACGAAAAAACCTTCCTGTGTTACGTCTGAAGAGGATAAAATTTCAAAGCAGATAATAATACATAAAATAATAGAAAATAGAAATTGAGAAATTGTTTTCATCAGTGCATGTTTCATGTTCCTCTCTTCCCAAGGATTTATAATAAAACTTTTACCAGAAGTTTTCTACGTGATCACTTCAGCAATCACAGATAAGGAAAAGAAAGAAAACTTACAATCAAATGGTCAGAAATTGCAAATTTTATGTTCTGTACATATTTTTTGCTGAAACAAAAACCATTATAATTTTGTGTGTATGTATAATTGAACCGATTTTTTTCTCACTAGTTATAACAAAAACTACATCTTTTAATATGACATACTTTGCATCTATTGCCCCTTTCAGTGGTCACCTATTATTCCATCAATGCAGGAAACATAAATTTATAGTATCCATTCTATGTGTTCGTTTTAAAATAATTACTGTGAAAAAATAAAGTGAATATACTTTATTACTTTATCTATATTACTTTTCAATCTAATGTTATGTAATTTATATGACTTACATAATATAGCTGTTCTATATGGTATACCTAAGCTGTAATATATCATATGATATGTAATAAACAATATAGGCCAGGCACGGTGGTGCCCACCTGTGATCCCAGCACTTTGGGACGACAAAGAAGGCAGATCACTTGAGGTCAGCAGTTTGAGACCAGCCTGGCCAACGTGGTGAAACCCCTCTCTACGAAAAATGCAAAAATGGAGACGGGCATGCTGGCAACTTCCTGTAATCCCAGCTACTTGTGAGACTGAGGGAGGGGAATTGTTGAACCTGGGAGATGGAATTTGCAGGGATCCAAGACTGTGTCACTGGACACCAACCTTGTTGATAAAGAAGCGAGATTCTGGCTCATAAAAGGAATATAACGAATTCCCTAAAAAAAGACACTGTCTTTTAATCTGAATAGATATATAAATATAGTTACTAGTTTTCAAGTAATCTTTTTTATTTTGTTTGTTTTCCTGGAAAAAAAACTTGTTTTAATTTTAATTGGCTAAATCAGCTTTCACATGTCTGCTTATGTGGTCATTCTTAGGATGGCCTAAGTCAACATAAAGTGTAACTGGAAAATAAGCATTTGTATTTTCTTCTGGTATATTACTCACTTGCATCTGTAAAAATTACAATCTGTAGTCCATCAGGAACGCATGTGTGGAAAATAAAATTTCATTACCCCTTTTTCAAATGGCATGCATGTTTTTCATTAATAATTCATGCTTTCCTTCTCATCAATCCTTCTAACATAATTTCAACGTTTCTGGGTTTCCTACTAATGTTCCATCCGTTTGTGTTGTAAGCAATTAATTTGTAGACATCAATAGCACATCTTGCTAGATAGAGGAGCAAGCGATTTTTTCAGTGCAGTATGAGAGTTTTTAAAAAATGTCATCACAATAGTGAAAGAGAGCAGGTGTCATACAAAAAAAAATGTTAAAAACCTTGATATTTTCATTTGGTCTATGGAAAACATTGATAAACACAGAAAGAGCTCACATTTTTGAGAAAATGTGCCTTCCCATTCAAAAAACACAGAACCCCCCAACGTCCTACTTACACAGGTGGATACGGATGTAAAACGGACAGTTTTTCTCTGAGAAGTTTAAATAACTCAGGCTATTTTTGATAGGGGAATGAGTTTTCACACTAGGCACCTCCTACAATGTATATAAACCTTGAATCTCACTTGACATATTTGCACTGGCACCGTGTGCCAGTTTGGGGCCCAGGTTTAAAAGGCCTAGATGCTTCTGTTATCTTATTCAGAATTCTTCCATGACTATGAGAACAAGCCCATTTTAGCTTTCCGGAGGATAAAAATAGCATGCTGAGAAAAGCTAAAGAGCCTCAGTCTACAGAAAGCTCGTCCCAGAAGCATGGCCACCTAATTCAGAAACAACTGACCACTTACACCTACAGGCGCCAAACTCAGCCCAGAAGAATGTTTCCGCTGAACACAGTCTAAAAACTTCCAACTCCAATCCTGAGCTAGCATGATTTGGGATTGTTTGGTATCCAGTTACAAACAATATACACACGCATTTTATAGAGGCCTGGAAATCCCAGCTGTATGGCAGCTGAGGCACACGAATCTACAGAGGTCAAATGTTTGAGACCAGCTTCGCCAACATGCTGAAAAAACCCTTCTATTGCCAATACAAATGTTAGCCAGGCGTTCACTTACAGACAGTGAATTCTCCCTAGAGGTAAAAAATAGGTTAGACACGCAACCACCAAGGCGCCGGATCTCTAAAGCAGAGCAGAACCCAAAAATCTCACCGGACTGCCCACCCACGTCTTACAGGAGACAGCAACGAACTGGCAATCTGCCCCACTGATTGGAGGAGAGGTCAGAAAAAAACAACCAAATGGAACCCACGTTAATCCAATCTTCCACGAGCAGGGTCAACAAATCAACACCATGGCCATGTGTTCTGTTCCCGAAGTTGCATGCTTACACTTGTTATCCAATTTTTATCAAAAATAGATAATTAGGGCAATAATGTTATAACAGCATTTAAGCACTAAAAAACCATTGAAGGGGGTTTCCTTTCCAAAGTGAAAAACCAGTGTACGCTTATGCGGCTTCTCCACGAATCTTTGTTAGCAACAGCAGTTAATCTATCCTTCTTTCTACAATACCTTGAACACTCCAATTTCTTGTGTATTTTCCTGAATGTAACTCTCTCTTTTGAATGACAGAATATTTCACCAGAAAACAAATGGGTCTTGGGCCTGATGTCTCACACCTTCACAACAGCTCAAATCCTTGGAACAGAGAGGACAGATCTACCCATTGCCCTCTGCCAAGAGACGCAGGAAAGGCTCTGTAACTCAAAAATAAACCCCTACACACCCCAAGGGAGAAACTGTCCCTGGTTGGGAAGATGCTAAAAAGAACTGAACTTTAACCCTTCAATCAGTTGTGTCCAAGTGGCTTTGGTCTCTCCACAAAAAGCGACACTTGCAGAGCCTTCAGATCTTGTTTAATCGTGGCTCCAGCTACCAGGCTGCATCTGGCTCATTAAGTAGCTTCAGGACACCTGAGTGGGTTTGCCTGTGGCTGGCTGGGAAAGCCTGTTTTTATTCCTTATCTGGGCACACGCCTATCCTGCTGATTGGCCATTTTTAACAGACAGCTGACTTGTCACCTACATTCATCTAAAAGAAAAAAAATTCTTTTGATAGAGGAGATTGAAAACCACACTTTATGTTACCAGAGACGGGAATATTGGGGAGGTAGTGACCCTTATGGCAAAGTTCCTTCAGATGGAAATTTGAAATATGCTGGGCGGTGACAAAAGTTAGGAACCTTAGCTTCAGGATCTCCTCGGAGTGCACGCCCACTCTGGAGGCGCTTGAGGAGACCATTAGCTCGCCACACAAACGAGCACATCCTGGGCTGGCCAAGACTGGAGAATCCACCTCTGCTTGTCACGAGTTTGGAGCAGAGACACAGGCAAGAACTAGGATGGCAGGCACGGGCTAGTGCAAATTCTGGCGGGCATGGTTGCCGGTCCCACTCAAGCAGCAGGCGGCTCGCACTGAAAGCCCAGGAAATGATGAGCTTAGCTGAAGGGCCACTAAATGCGGAGGTTGCTCCGGTTATACCAAGAAAGCTGGCCAACTTTCGCCACACTCTAGTTCTCACCATGCCATAGCTGGCACATGGCAGGAAACCACTCAGGACATGCCGCCTCATGTCTGAGCTCCTCTCAATGTGGTACACAAAATTTTTATATTTATTAACAGAAAGTTTTATTCTGAGAGATATCCAAAAATGATAATACAGTTTCTAATAACGTTTCTCTCTAGTTTTTATTTAAAGATATTTCTTTTCTCACCATTGGCCCGTTTACCAATAATATCCTTTCATGCAATCAACAGAGGATACAAACTGGTTTTAATGCAAATAAACATGTAACACTGTGAGCATAATGAAAGCATCAGAGAGAAATTTTTTTCCTAGAAAAGGTTCTCACTAGACTGCCTTTTTCAAGCCCTCTGAACTATACCATGGTAGAATTTACAAAAGCAGGATTTCAACACAGCTAAGAGAAAACAGTGATTTAAACCTGTGAATGGAATGCACAAATCACAAAGTAATTTATTGACAACTTCTCAGTTTCAGCTGAGGCTATATCTCAGTCCACCAAAGGCTTCAGTTGTCTCCAAAATATGGCTTTGTATACTTTCCATACTTCTCAATGAAATGAGCCTTTGAAATCAGTAAGTGGAATACATAAAGCACTTTCTCAGAAAACTGATTTCCGATTTTTCATCTGACAGTATTTCCTTTTTCTCTGTAGGCCTGAGAGCGCCCCAAAGAATTCCTTCCTGTACCCTAACACTGTTTCCCAACTGCCCCATGCAAAGAGAAGTTTACATCTGTGAGATGAATACACAACTAATGAATACACAACTAACCCTAACCCTAACCCTGACCCTGACCCTGACCCTAACCCTAACCCCTAACCCTAACCCTGACCCTGACCCTGACCCTAACCCTAACCCTAAACCCTGGCCCTGACCCTAACCCTAGACCCTGACCCTGACCCTGACCCTGGCCCTGGCCCTGACCTCTGACCTCTGACCCCTGACCCTGACCCTGACCCCTGGCCCTGAGCCTGACCCTAATCCTGAGAGCCAGCAGACCCCAGGATAAATACACATGTGGCTTCCTGGGGCATGGTTGTGTCTTTGCACAGCAGGACTCAACATGTTTGACCATGCTTCACATTCTCCCATCTGCAGATCGTGTGTCTCTGTTTGCCAGTTTTTGTGTCTGTGTGTAATTTTCATAAAAAATTAATTTTAGTGAAAACATGAGTGAATTGAAATATATTCATAAACAGTAAAATTCACGGTAAGTAAATCAAATAGAGTAATAAAATAAATCGTAGTAATGATGGCAGCATCGAGGATGCTGTTTCTGAGAAGTGCCGACGTGCGGGAGATCACAACGGGAGGCCCCATCCGGGAGGGCTCCAGGCCCCATGGGCTCTGGCTAAATCAAGCCCACCAGGACCAGGGAAAAGAGCTGAGGGCAGAGCAGGGCTGCTGGGGGACAAGGTGTGCTGACTCACGTCCACCCTCATCTTCCACCACAGCTCCTGAGATCTTGACCTAGAAATACAGGCTGTCTGCCTTCCTCTGTTTGAGAAGCCTTTGTTCTTGTTACTACTGATGCTAAAAGGCAGAGACAGGAAACCCGCTAAGGACCAAGCAGATCAGCATGTGAGAGGCCCGGGCTCTCTGTGCTTCCCCAGGGTGCAGGCAGAAGAGCACAGTGAAGCCAGTGGCAGAAGAGGTGGTCACTGAGCCCACTCAATCCTGTCCTTATGGCTCCTAGGGGTCCCTTGTCTGCTGGTTTATTTGGTCAACGGTGACAGAGTCTGCCTCTGGAGAGTTCAGTGAAGAATATTATTTGGAGGATGTGGGCAGCTCACGGAATTGCAGGACAAGCTGGCCATTGAGGTTGAGACAGACAGGAGTGCAGGGGCCTGGAGAACACAGCTCAGGGTCACTCCCTGGAGGCTCCCACCTCCTCTCATGCAAGTTCTTAGAGAGAGTATCTGACGAGTCTGGCTCAGGTAATGAGTGCAGCCTTTGAACCTTCTTAACTGGGAGGAACAGGGAGCAGGGATGTCTTCCTTGAAAAAGCACGTGGTGTGACCCAGAGAAGGAAGGAGGCTGGGCAGGCAGAAACACAGATTCTTGCAGAAATGCCAAGGGTGTCTTTTTCACAGATACTGGAAAGTGTGTCCCTCCAGGACAGCCTTGGTGCTTCTCAGAAGGCCCTGATTTTGTATTACATCATTTGTCCTGGACCACAGAAGGGCCGTTCAGCAACTCTGCATCTGTCTGCCTGCCTGTTTATCCGAGGAGAGCTATGGGAATACACACATGGGAGTTCTTCCAAACCTGGGGAGAGAGGCTTGGTGAACAGAGGGTAGAACGTGCAGCCAAGGTTTTAACCACAGATGTTTTACAGGTAATCACTCTCTCGACACATTTCAAAAATAAGTTCCACACATCTCTGCCCGAAAGCGAAAAGACTGACCCCCAGTCAGTGTTTTATTTTCCCTGACGACTGCAGGGCGTGAACTTACTGAACAAAAAGGTAATTAGGCTCTTGGACCCAGGCAAGTAGCTCCATGGCACCTGCCCTCATTTGTTGAGCATTTTGGTTTCTCAGATCTGCTGCTCAGTTTCCAGTCTCTTCCTCCCTGCCAATGCCACCAACGTGCCTCTCCTTCCAGCACCAACTGCCTTCCACCTTCCATTCTCTAGTCTTTAGCCACGATCTGCCCGGACTTTTCGGAATGGACTGCAAAGGAGAATAAACTGGCTGAGTCTGAGGGTGACTCATGTGCAAAGCTGCAAGCTTTGCTGTACCCGTCTTGGCAGCTTTGGGCTCCATAGAGTTCCTTCTCATTTGGGGATCTGACGAGGTGGGCTCGCTGCCTGTCTGCACTGGTGGCATCTGGTAGCACCTTGTCACGTGCACATAGGTAAGCACCGTGGCTGCACCTGACGCTTAGCCAAACAGGGAGCCTGCATTTCTGTGTGTCAGGTGATACATAACCTCCAGAGGTTAATGAACGTGAGGGAAAGATAATATCTGGGCCTGTCCACATATTGCGTCTGAGTCAGTGAAAGAAAAGAATGTGGGGTCTGTTTGCTGAGACTGGACACCTCCATAATCTCATGCTCCATGAAAGGCAGGCAGGAGGTCTCGCTTTCTACCTCTGGGACATGCAGAATAAGACTAGCCCACACAACTGACCCTTTATTTGGGAAAGAGAAATGAAATCAGATGCAGCAATTTAATATCCACTAAGATGATATCTTAATCACAAACACTCTTCTGTTTTTCAGAAATGTGAATGTTATTTATACTAGGTTAAAAAACCCGAATATCCAACAGCATGACACCGACTAAAGAAACACTCTGGAACCTTGCAGACCACTCATTGGCATGGGAACAATGGGAACGTGCCTATGCAAAGATGTGCGTGGAAATTAGAAGAATGCAACACTGTAGGACGGACGTGACTAAAACACACAGGACCGCGTCTGCCTCTGCACCCCGTGACGGACCGTTGTGGAACAAGTTAGAACACACAAGACTCTGTCTGCCTCTACTCCCCGTGATGGACCGTTGTGGAACAAGCCCAGGGGATTCTGGCGAGGGCAGCAGTGGCGTCACTTAGGGACCAGGCTCCTGTGGGAATCCCCATCTCCTTCCAACCTAGATGCACTTCATGGGAAAGGTGAGCAGGTGAAGGTCATGTAGGAGACGGAAGAACTCACTCCCCAAGCCCATAGGCCTTTGTCCTCCACCCATGGACAGAAGCATCTTGTTAGATGAGGGCTGCCCACAGCCAGGGCTGCAGGAGAACCTGCCACGGAGCGAGTGTCAGTAAAGAACCGCTGACTGTCACCGTCCCTACTTGGGGGCCGCTGAGAGATCTGACACGTCTCACTGCCCTTCGTAAAGTAATTATTGGAAAAGTCAGTCCTCCAACAAGGCATAGGTTGGTTAGTTACAGGATTTGACGTTTGTATTTTAAAAGGCAGCATTGAAGAGTGTCTTTATAAAGGATGTACAAAACCTGTCACACTCTGCCACACAGATGGACTCATGTGCAATGTAGCCATTTAATGAAACACTGGCATTTACCAGATGCAAACTTACTAGAGACGACAACTAGAAATGATGTGCTGGATGCGCAGGTTTACTTATATGAATATAACCATCTATCTGGATGCATCAAAAGATACACAACATGAGATGCCGATCTATTTCTACTAGTTCATGATCAGGAGGTCAGGACAGGGAAGGAAGAGGAAACACTTTGACTCATGGTCCTTTATTCTTAGATGCCGTCATCCTGCATATGCAAAGGACATGCATGGCTGAAATAATGGAAACAAAGTGGATAAAAGTGAAAGTAACTTAAACTGAGTCACCCAGGAATGCCCAATTCAGGTGCTGCAGAGAAGGGCATGAGACCAGGTGTCTTCAGGACAGGTGCACATCTAGGAGCGGAGTGGGCGTTCTTCAGCAGGGAGGAGCAAGGCCTGGGTCCGGGAACACTGGGGCTGCTGTCCCAGAGGCCGGCAGTGGAGCCCTGAACCCCCAAGACTTCACTGAGACTCCCCTCAGCCACCTAAACTGGGATAAACCAATGTAGCCAGACTCCTCGAACACCGTACAGGGTCTCCAGGTCCTCAAGGGCCCCTGACGAGCCACAGTCCCCTCAGATCCTGGTGAAAGAGCTGGTGCTGCCTCCTGCCTTTCCCTGCATGGGATCCCACAGCTCATCCCCCACAGCCTCAGATTCCCTCTGCAGAACCTGCCCACAGATGTCTTCTGAGGCTGGCAACACTGGGAGGCCTGTGGCCCGGACCCAGGAGGAACCGGCTGAAAGGCTGCGTGAAGGCATCGCTGATGCCTCCCCAGAGTGAAAATGCCCACTTCTGTTCTGCCGCCGAGAACAACGGTCAAGCCAGCTTGAGTTTCTGGTTGGAACTTTCCCTTCCTCCCCATGTTTGTCGCTGTTTTAATGGACATTGCCTGGCTATTAAATCTCCTGATGAACTCACTTTGAAAATTATCTATTGCACTGGGCACTCTTTCAGGAATCACTGACTGTTAATTTCCTCAGTCTGAGTGATAATCTATGAGTCAAGCAAGGACAGATCTGAGGCCAGAGGCTGCTCCTCTTGGGAAATCCCTGAGGATGATGCTCCGGGGAGGCCTCCAGCCTTGGGAGTCCCCTGGAACTGAGCCAGCCCAGCTGGTGCCAGACACTGACTGGGGACCTGCAGGCCTCAGGGCAGACTGCTCTGTCCCTGCACCTGGCCTGCCAGGTATCCCTGTGCGGTCATACCAAGCCCTGCGCTCAGAAGGGCCCCGGAATAGTGTAACGTTCTGCTGCTGCCACCTGGAAGATCATGATGTTGAGCAAAATTTCCACTCGGCCCCACACATTACGTGGCCTGCCCAGCTGTCAGGCTGGGGCCATGGTGCTGGCGTCTCTCACCCAGTGAAGGTTGCTTCAGTCCTGGCTGACTTGTTTTGACTATTTTGTGAGGCCCACACCTGAGCTAAACACTCACGTGCCACCCACGCTGACTCCCCCCACTCTACAGCACGAACCTGCCCCTTCAGCTGGGGGAGGGTCTCCATGTCATCAGGTTTTGGGAGAGAAGATCAAGGGAGCCTGGGTTCTAGTTCTTCAGTCATCCAGAGTGAGGGTCCCTCTGTCCATTCTCCTGCAGGCAGGGTGGACACTGTGACTGGAGGAAGGTTCCTGATCCACTGCTTTGGGGGGAATCTCTGATTTAGACTCTACAGGGAACCCAACAGAGATCCAAAGCCAGTACTGATTCAGAGAAAGAACATTTCTGCTAAGCTTAGTGCCTCAGGGAGGACAGATAATTACCTAAAGTTGACAGAACAATCAATTTTCCGGGTCTGAAGTTTACAAACAAAATCCCTCTCCTTTGAAGGCAGATTAGCGTGGAAACACCTTCTGCATTGCCTGCGTCAATGGTCTGTCTCTTCAATCAATCTCTCTATTCTTTAAAACAGAATTAGGATAATTTGCATAATTGTTTCTTGTCTCAGAGAAATCTTACGGGGAGGCTGTCTTCAGATAACCAGCAGCCTGGGCTCCAGGCTGGGTTGTTTCGCAGGCAGCCTTGCAGCGAGGCTCCAGGCTCTAGAGCCAAAGGCCTTAGGTCAGAGGCTCCACCTGGGGCTCCTGGGCCCTCCCTGCCAGGGCCACAGTGGGAGCCACATCCATGAAAGCCTCTGGTTTAGGGACCTCAGAATTCCCCCCTCTGATAAGTTAATGAAATGAGCCGAAGTTGGTAAAACTCTGTGAACAAACTGGCCTACAGTGGCTAAAACTGGAGGGAGAAAACTAATGTGATAACCCCCAAAACCAGCCACCCTGGGAAGTTTCAGGGGGCTGCTGCACTCCTGGCTCCTCCCCCGCCTCCTGCAGCTGCCCAGGTGAGCAAATGGAGCTTTGAGATCTGGTGCTGAGACTCTGTGCCTGGAGACAGACACTGGACGGGAACCCTCAACTTTCCTGTCCTTTTTGCCAGAGTTGGAAACATGCTGGGGAACAGCGGGCAAGCAGAGGATTGTCTGTCTCAGACGCAGGAGCCCCGAGGAGGGCCAGGTGGGGAGATCTCAGCCTGGGCCACCCCCAGGGAGGCTCTCAGCAGGGGCTCGGGGGTGGAGTAGAGACCAGGGATTCCATGACTCCCCACTGCTCCCCATTCCCTAAGGCGCAGCAAAATATCTCAGCTTCTGTGAGGAGAGTCTGGACATCCCAGCCTCCCCTAGAGCAGACAGAACACCTGAGGCCCTGGGAAACCACGTGCCCGCTGGAAGTGGGGAGCAAAAAGACAGAAGGGAACCATCTGGAAACAAAACCAGTCCAGAACCAGACTCACCACTGCTTCAGAAAACACGGGAAACCGTGAGTGTGAGTTTCATAAAGCACAGTCAGCAAGCCACGAGGAGGGACAGTTTCTGAGGGACAGGGAGACGGCAGACCCAAGGAGGCAGCGGGAGAACAAGGATTCCCTCCATGATTTCACACGGCTGATGCTCCCGACCTGGTTTCCCTTCGCCGGGGCTCCTCCTGTGTTCCACACTGGACACCATCCTGCCAAGCCACGCCCTCCGCCGGCCTTCAGTGAGGTGGGACTCTCCACACTCCGGTCTTTTTCTCCACCCCTCTTGCTACTGTCCATTGGCAAAGATCTCCGATGGCTGCACCATGTGTTCTGACCAGAGAGAGAGATTGCAGCCACCTCTGCAAAGCTTAGGACTTCAAGGGAAGTGACTCCTCCATGGGTGACTGACTCCACCTTGCCTGTAGCCTCACAGGTGGGCTGTCGTGCTCATGCCTGGGCAGAGGCTAAGCTAATCTGGGGAGAAATTTAGTTTATAGTTTAACTTGGAAGCAAGAACAATGATAGCCCCTCCCTAACACTAAAGCGCTCCTTGCTTGGGCCCCAGATGCCTGCACTGGGAATGGTGGGGCCAGTGTCCTGTCCATCTCATGCCCAGGCACAAGGAAGTGGGGCATGAAGCTGGTCCTCGCCACCAAAGCCAGGGAGACTCAATGGTCCTGAGGCTAAGCTTGGAGAAGTCAGCACATGGCAGAAGTGGAAGCACTTCCCACAGGCTTCCCTTGGATGCAGTCCTCTCTCCCTGAGGGCATTCCAGGTAAACTGTTGTAAAGGAACAGACACGGAGACCAGAGCCTCATGTGGCGGGATGGGTGCTAGGGCGGGGGGTCCCCAGCCTGAGCGAGGGAGGCCAGACGGATTCCGGGGTCTGCTCTGCTGGGGAGAGGCGGCCCCTCAGCCCCTTGCTTGAACTCCTTTTGACGAGGTCAGCTGCCTCCAAGAACAGGCTTTGGCAGCCTGAAAAAGCATCCAGCACAGCCCTCAGACCACCCTCAGCCTTTCCCCAGACCCTGGGCTGCAGTAGCTGAGATAAATGCAGATTATCGTTCATTAAACCTACAGAGCGAACTGTCTGAGGCGGTTGCAAGAAGAGGATTTCACAGGGTGCTGATTTGGGGAGGTAAGGGACTTACCTGAGCTTTCAGTGGGAAAAATGAGTCTCATTGAATCTGAAATGGCACAATCAGAAGCCCTGAGGTCCGGTGCTGGCCAGCCCACGCCATGGACAACATAAGGACTATTGGAGAAGAGGAAGAGATGTGAACAGCATGCAGCTTCCCGCTCATTCCTCAGACAGCCTCCAAAGCAGGCTCTGCCATTCCTGTTCCCATTTCACAGCTGAGGAAGTGAAGTAAAGGGGCTGCGGTTCAAGCTGGGCTGTCCAGTGATGACGTGCAGCCACCAAGGACTTCATAAAAGTCACCCACTGTGGGAAGAGGGGCCACAGGGCGTCATCTGTAGCATCTGGAAGGACCACCAGTGGCCCCACAGTCCCACAGCCACTTCCCTGAGATCTTAGGCCTCAGATGCCTGCAAAATTCATTTCACACGCTGTCTCCTCCGTTATATTTCAATCCCCAAGGCATGCTACATGTGCTAGTTGCCATTTCTAGCCTCAGCCTACTTTATGTAGGCGCAGAGTAAACGTTGAATGAATCACTACACATGTTCACTGAGCTTTATTTGAGAACTCTAACTGGTTGAAGTATTTACTACTCACTCGAGGAACTTGAAACAAAAAGCAACTACATGACAGAGGTTCAAGCTGACAGCACCGTCTGCACCACGCTGGGCGAGCTCCCGTGTGCGGACACCGTCACTCCTCCGCTAGCTCACTCCTTCTTCCGTGCACTGGATTCTGTCAGCCGGGGTTCCCACGTGCCAGGCTCCGTGCAAGGTGCTGGGTACACAGAAGTGAATGCCGACAATGGTCATGATAACAGCGCTTACCATGTGCGATGCTCTAAGACTAACACACTTCACATCTAGACACTCACAAACATGCAGCTGTGCTCATTCAATCCCATCACAGCCCCAAAGGCAGGCACCACATTACTCATCTGACTGATGGTGGCAACTTGCTCGAGGTCACACACTAGTCAATGTCTCATGAGCTGAGGTTTCCTTCCTCACAGGGCTCACACGTCTACAGGGAAAATAAACAAAAAACATGAGAAATAAAAACTGGATATGAAGAGGACGGGCAGTTGCAGAAAGGGAGGTGGGGGGTGACATGCAAACCAGGAACTGAGTCACGGAAATGACCCTACAGTCCTGTGGGAGAGTGCCCCTGAGCCCAGGCTGGAGGACAAGGAGCGGGAAGGAGTGAGGTGTGTCAAAGCAGGGAGAGGTCAGCCCCTGAGCCCAGGCTGGAGGACAAGGAGCAAGAAGGAGCGGGGTGTGTCAAAGCAGGGAGTGGTCAGTCCCTGAGCCCAAACTGGAAGACAAGGAGTGAGGTGTGTCAAAGCAGGGAGAGGTCAGTCCCTGAGCCCAGGCTGGAGGACAAGGAACGGGAAGGAGTGAGGGGTGTAGGGGTGTCAAAGCAGGGAGTGGTCAGTCCCTGAGCCCAGGCTGGAGGACAAGGAGCGGGGTGTGTCAAAGCAGGGAGTGGTCAGTCCCACAGACGTGATGAGGAGCAGGGATGGCAGCACTTGAGACAGGAGACCAGCAAGGGAAAGAACAGGCCACACAGGAAGGCCCACGTGTGACTGGTGTCTTCTACCAGGCTTCCTTGACCACCTCACAAGCCTCCCTGAGGCCAGGGCCACATCCAGAAACTTCACAGAGAACTTCACCCTTCACACTGCTGTTTTAACTTAACAAGCTGTGGTGTGAAAGGGAACTCAGCAAAGCATTCGTGTAATTTCATTAACTTTCTCTCATCTTCTCAGCTGGGCATCTGCAGTTAATAATGTGCATTTGAGGAAAGAAAAATAAAAGGCATCAAAGGCCAAGTTAGAGACAGGGCAGGGACGGGAGCTCTAGGCCAGTGGATTGTGTTTCTCTGACGTGTGCTCCAGCTAATGTCGGCTGACTCCAGCCAGTCCCCAGGCCCCTACTCAGGGGCCACCTGGTTGAGGACCTCCAGGGAGTCCTACTGTGAATGGAAACTCATCGGGATGGGGGCCTGCATCCCCTTTGCTGCCCGCTCCTCACACACCTGCTTTGGGTTGGGAGCATGACAGTCTCCTGCTGAGCCCCAGCGCTGCCCCATTTTGGGTGGGACAAGTTCCTTCCCGGCTTGGAGGAATAGTCCACACACCAAGGTGTTTGGCAGCTACGTATAAACAGAACTTTCAGTGAAAGGCTGGAACGCTCATCCTGTCCCACTCCGTGTGTGACAATGTCTGGAGCCCTTTCCAGCAGCCTGGCCTCACCCGGGGCGGCGGCACCTCTGGGATGCTCAGAGGTGGGCAGGCAGGTGTCATCTCACAGGTGCAGACGTCGAGGCTCTGGGGACAGTGACCAGCCAGCCCACACACGACGGTGGAGGGAAGATCCCAGCCATTTGTGGCCCACCTAGTTTTCTACCTGCCTCTGTTTCCCTGCATCCCCCCTTCCTCTGCTCCTCTGCAGGGCATGGAGCCCCTTCCACGTGCACAAGAGGTGCTGAGCAGGGCCGCGGCTGAGAGAAGGCTGCCAGGCTGCTCCCTGTAGTGCAGTGGGCCTGGACTGCGGGGAGGACTGCAGCGTCTGCAGGTAGGGCACTTGCCACCAGCGCATCCTCTCCCCTCTGACCCTCCTCCCCCACATCTAGTTCTTCTCCTGCTGCCAGGGTCTACACGTTGGTAAGGTCTGCCCCTGGCTGGAAGCCCTTCCTCGACCCCTATCTTCCTAGAAGCATGACCCTAGAGGGTCACTCCTGAGGGTGGCATTCAAGAACTTCCCAGCACCACAGATGCTCAACCTGTTTCCTCTCAGCGTCAAACCACGATGCTGATATATCACCTCACCCCAGTTATGATGGCTTCATCAGAAAGATATAAAATAACCAAAGGCACTCTTTACACTGTTCATGGGAATGTAAACCAGTACAGCTACTGTGGAAAGCAGTGTGGAGGTTCCTCAAAAAACTACAAACAGAACGGAGGTAGGAGGTGGGACTGACTCCAGAGGTGGGGCTCGAGCACCGGACCAGACTGGGGACTAGCTAAAACAGGGCTGGGGCAGAGGCAGCTTTCATTCAGACATACCCCCAGTGCCGTGTGAGTTTACCATTGCCGTGGCAACACTGGGAGTTCCCACTCCTTTCCAGGGCAATGACTCAGTGACCCCAAAGTTACCATCCCTTCCTTAGAGATTTCTGCATAAACTGTCCTTAATCTGCAGGAAATTAAATGTGGGTTTAAATATGACTACAAAACTGCCCTGAGCTGCTCTCCTCTTCCTACAGGGCAGAGAGGGTAGCTCTGCTCTGCGGAGGCAGTCTCAGAACTGTAACACTGCCTTTTCAATAAAGCTGTTTTCGGCCGGGCACAGTGCCTCACGCCTGCAATCCCAGCACTTTGGGAGGCTGAAGTGGGTGGATCACAAAGTCAGGAGTTCGAAACCATCCTGGCCAACATGCTGAAACCCTGTCTCCACTAAAAATACAAAAATCAGCTGGGCGTGGTGGTGTGTGCCTGTAATCCCAGCTACTTGGGAGGCTGGGGCAGGAGAATTGCTTCAATCCAGAAGGCAGAGATTGCAGTGAGCCAAGATCGCTCCACTGCACTCCAGCCTGGGTGACAGAGCAAGACTCCGTCTCTAAATAAATAAATAAATAAAGCTGTTTTCTTCCTCCTTTGGCTTGCCCTTGAATTCTTTCCTGGGCAAAGGCAAGAACCTTTGCGGACTAAGCTCCACTTTGGGGCTCACCTGCCCCACCTCAGAACTACCATAAGATCCAGCAATCCCATTCCTAGGCATTTATCCAAAGGAAAGGAATCGGTATATCAAACCGGTATCTGCAGCCCCATGTCTATTCACAATAGTCAAGATATGGAATCAACGTAGGTGTCCAACAGCAGATGGCTGGATAAAGAATGTGGTGTATACACACAGTGGAGTACCAGTCATCTGTTAAAAAAAAAATGAAGTCCTGTCATTCATGGCAAAACGGATGGAACTGGAGGACATTATGATAGGTGAAATAAGCCAGGAACAGAAAGTTAAATACCGAATGTTCTCACTGATATGTGGAAACTTTAAAAAATGTTGATCTCATAGAAGTAAAAAGTAGAACAGAGAATATTAGAGGCTGGGAAGGGGAGGGA
Source organism: Macaca mulatta (assembly GCF_049350105.2). Lineage (NCBI taxonomy): Eukaryota > Metazoa > Chordata > Mammalia > Primates > Cercopithecidae > Macaca > Macaca mulatta. Next base: position 33,958,751 of record NC_133408.1, read on the forward strand.
GAGGGGACGGATAGGGAAAGATTTGTTAAGGGACATGGAATTACAGCTGGATGGGAAAATAAGTTCTGTGGTTCTTTGGCACTGTAGGGTGACTGTAGCTAACGATAATTTATAGTTTCAAATAGCTAGGAGGAGAAATGATCGCGTTTGAGATGATGAATGTGTTTGTCACCTTGTTCTAATCCTCGATTCATTCTGTGTACTGCAGCACCCCTGTGAACTCCACGAATATGTGCCATTATGTGTCAATGAAAAAAAGTGATTGAGAACCCTGATGAGCATTATCTGCTGACATTTACCACGTTACAAATGAAAATGGAGAACAATTTAAAATCCTAAGTGTGTTAGTCTCTAGAGGGACAGGACTAATGGGACAGATATATACGTGGAAGGGAGTTTATGAAGGAGTGTTGACTCACAGGATCACAACGTGAAGTCCCACAGCAGGCTGCAAGCTGAGGAACAAGGACGCCAGTCTGAGTCCCAAAACCTCAGAAGCAGGGAAGCCGACAGTGCAGCCCTCAGGCTGTGGCCGAAGGCCCAAGAGCCCCCAGCAAACCACTGGTGTAAATCCAAGAGTCCAAAAGCTGAAGAACTCAGAGTCTGATATCCAGGGGAAGGAGCATCCAGCATGGGAGAAAGATGAAGGCCGGAACACTCAGCCAGTCTAGTCCTTCTAAGGAAGGAGACCGCTACTACTCCTGCTGCCCTCCTCCCCCCACCTTGCCTAGTTCACAAGACAGGAGGAAAGAGAGAGAGAAACAAAAGTAAGATAAATAGCCAGACAACCTTGGCACCACCACCCGGCCCTAGGAGTTAAACAAAGTAATAATAATAACATCAACCCCTGGCCTAAACTACTTGTGTTATCTGTAAATTCCAGACACTGTATAAAAAAAGCATTGTAAAACTTTTTGTTAGCTGATGCATGTAGCCCCCAGTCACGTTTCCCACACTTGCTTGATTTATCACGACCCTTTCACGTGGACCCCTTAAAGTTGTAAGCCTTTAAAAAGGCCAAGTATTTCTTTCTCAGGGAGCTCGGCTCTTAAGACGCGAGTCTGCCGACGCTCCCGGCTGAATAAAAAACCTCTTCCTTCTTTAATCTGGTGTCTGAGGAGTTTTGTCTGTGGCTCGTCCTGCTACATTTCTTGGCTCCCTGACCCGGAATCAAGGTGATTAGCAGACGATCGAGGCAGCCCCTTAGGCAGCTTAGGCCTGCCCTGTAGAGCATCCCTTCGGGGGACTCTGGCCAGCTTGAGCAATGCAGATCCTGAGAGCACTCCCGGGTAGGCATTTGCCCCAGTGGAATGCCTCCTCAGAGCAGTGCACAGCAGGCCCCCGTGGAGGATCAACACAGTGGCTGAACACTGGGAAGGAACTGGCACTTTAAGTCTGGACATCTGAAACTTGGTAAGACTAGTCTTTGGAACTTGCCCACTCCATTTGAGTGGAAGCGTGGCCCGATCACCCACCACGTGCCTGTACCGGCACTTTGGTTTTTGTTTCGGACTTGAATTAATTGCTTGATACTTTGGTTTTTGTTTTTGACTTGACTTGAATTGTTTGATACTTTGGTTTTGGTTTTGACCTGGCTTGGATTTCTGGATACTCTGATTTTGGTTTTGAATCTGGTTTGGTATAAACTGAAAGGGTGTGTGTGCGCCCTTTCTACCCGTTATACTCCCATCCTGCCGGTTCCCAAGCCAGGGACCAAGGACTACAGGCCAGTACAGGATTTGCGCTTGGTTAATCAAGCTACAGTGACTTTACATCCAACAGTACCTAACCCGTACACATTGTTGGGGTTGCTGCCAGCTGAGGACACCTGGTTCACCTGCTTGGACCTGAAAGACACTTTCTTTAGCATCAGATTAGCCTCTGAGAGCCAGAAGCTGTTTGCCTTTCAGTGGGAAGATCCGGAGTCAGGTGTCACTACTCAGTACACTTGGACCTGGCTTCCCCAAGGGTTCAAGAACTCCCCCACCATCTTCGGGGAGGCATTGGCTCGAGACCTCCAGAAGTTTCCCACCAGAGACCTAGGCTGTGTGTTGCTCCAGTACGTTGATGACCTTCTGCTGGGATACCCCACGGCAGTCGGGTGCGCCAAAGGAACAGATGCCCTACTCCGGCACCTGGAGGACTGTGAGTATAAACTGTCCAAGAAAAAAGCTAAGATCTGCTGACAGCAGGTATGTCACCTGGGATTTACTATCCGACAGGGGGAGCGCAGCCTGGGATCAGAAAGAAAGCAGGTCATTTACAATCTACCGGAGCCTAAGAGCAGAAGGCAGGTGAGAAAATTCTTAGGAGCTGTGGGATTTTGCAGACTATGGATCCCAAACTTTGCAATATTAGCCAAGCCTTTGTATGAGGTCACAAAGGGGCGGACTGGGAACTTTTGAATGGTGATCCCAACAACAGCAAGCCTTTCATAAATTAAAGGAAAAACTTCTGTCAGCCCCAGCCTTGGGGCTACCCGATCTGACAAAGCCTTTTACATTGTATGTGTCAGAGAGAGAAAAGATGGCAGTTGGAGTTTTAACCCAAACTGTGGGGCCCTGGCCGAGGCCGGTGGCCTACCTCTCTAAACACCTAGACGGGGTTCCTAAAGGATGGCCCCCATGTTTGAGGGCCTTGGCAGCAACTGCCCTGCTAGTACAAGAAGCAGATAAGCTGACTCTTGGGCAAAACTTGAACACAAAGGCCCCCCATGCTGTGGTGACTTTAATGAATACTAAAGGACATCATTGGTTAATGAATGCTAGACTCACCAAGTACCAAAGTTTGCTCTGTGAAAATCCCCATATAACTATTGAAGTTTGTAACACCCTGAACCCACCACCTTGCTCCCAGTATCAGAGAGCCCTGTCAAGCATAATTGTGTAGAAGTGTTGGACTCAGTTTACTCTGGCAGACCTGACCTCCGGGACCAGCCTTGGGCATCAGTAAACTGGGAAAGAGCAAAAAGAAAAAGAAAGACTAAGAGTAAATGTAAAAAAAAAGAGAAATTAGTCATGTGAGAAGACGTGGACGTGGATGTAAATGTAAAAGAAGTCAAGTTAGGCAAGGATTCAAGAGCTGGACAAGGCTAGAGAGATTAATGTACAAGATGCAAAAAGAAAGGACACTAGAAGAGTAAATGTTCAAAAAGGCAATAAAGGAAATGGCCAAGGCCGCAAGACAAAGAGGCCATTGGCCAAGGGCTGCCGCACCTTGAAGGAACCAAATACTGCTCTGATCAGACTGACAGGAGCTGAAAAATGTAAAGACTGGGGCAGACTAAGTACCTTCTCATTAGGCTCCCAGGAGCCCATGGTCACATTAGAAGTCAAAAGCAGCAAGATTCTGCCATATCTGGATTCCAATTTCTCACTGAAGGCTAAGCCACTAAATAGAGTTACGGAGGGGGGGGGGGAGAAAAACCCCTCCTCTAAGCAACTTAAACAGTAAAAAGAGCCATACCTTGTGAAAACTTGCTTATAGACTTTATAGAACTACCCTATGCTGGAGACTATTGTACATGCTAGTGTTTGTTTGCTCGTTTAAGATAAAAATCAGGTTTTTGCCTATGGTCCTCCTCCGAGTCAGGTGCACCCCCACCAAACAAACTAGGTATTTGCCCTATAAAATTTTGTTTGGTCGGCCACCCCCAAATCATAGGTCAAATTAAAGGTGACCTCCAGAAACTAAAGAAATTAACCTTAAGAAAGTAAATGCAGGTTTAAAAAATAGCCATACAAAGTGTTCATAATTAAATAAATAGAAATGCCTATAAGCCTGACACCCCTTTAAATCTAGTGACTGTGTTTAAAGTAAAATCTAATTTTTCTAAGACCCACAGAGGATGGGCTCTATACTGTAACCTTGTCCACTCCCACTGCTGTTAAAGTTGCAGGTGTTGTGTCTTGGATCCCCCACAGTCAGGTAACACTGGCAGCTCAGGACAAGTGGACCAGCCAGCAGGACACAGATCATCCAACCCGACTGATCCTGAGACGAGACCAAGCTGCTGCTGAGGACAACAGCCCTGCTCTAGTCACACACTGGAGGCTGACCAGTCTATGCACGGCTGAAGCTCGAGGAGACAACAAGCCCTGCTCTAGTCACACACTGGCAGCTGACTAGTCTACGCACAGCCGAAGCTTGAGGACTCATGAAGCAAGTAAATGTAGTTAAAAATCTTAATAGTTTTCCCAAAATACTAACTGTTTTCCTATTGTTCTGTCACTGTGTTCAACCTTTTCCTCAAGTAAGGACCTCTTTTACCCTTGCTGGATATGAATATGCTGTACATTGTTTTGTTGTTACTACCCCCCATAACCATGCTAGAAGAAACACCTATATAAGGTGTCCCCACTCTACACATACTACTTAGGAAACCCAGACCTGTCCAGCCCAGCAACAATTCCGGGTCTTACAGTCATTCTTTAAACATATAAACCAGAAGTTACCAGAACCTCTTTCTTTAGTAAAAACAGAAAAAGCCTATTTGCTCAGTTGGCTGAAAACATTGCTGGCAGCCTAGATGTTTCTTCATGTTATGTTTATTAAAAGGCTAACATAAGAGACCAATGGCCTTCAGAAGCAAAAGAGTTAATGCCTCAAGATAACTTTAACTCTTTCCCCAAACAGATGCCTCAAGTTCAAGTATCTGGCTCTTAAAAACTTCTGTTATTAAAAAAAACTGTGTTACTCACTAAGAAAAAGCTTTTAAGACACAGTGACAAAACTAACCTGCTTAGGACATGACAAAGTTGATACATGTGCCTGTACAAGTTTAACACAGGTTTGATTCTAGGTCTTCATTTAGAAAATAGTTTCCAGCTATAAAAATTTAACGCCCTCATTATAAGTATATTACTGGTAATAGAAAGTTACTTGCTGCTCCCCTGTGTATTACACTTGTTCCTTCAAATGATAAAAGGTTTTGTAGCTACCATGGTTCATCAGAAAACTTCAGCACAAGTATATGACATAAAACACTACCGTTCTATCTTGCAAAGAGACTCAGAAAATAAAAATAAAAGTGAGAACTCCCACTAATTAGTGAAAATTCTCAAAGGGGGGGATAAGGAGGGAGAGCACTACTACTCCTGCTGCCCTCCTCCCCCCACCTTGCCTAGTTCACAAGACAGGAGGAAAGTGAGAAAGAAACAAAAGTAAGATAAATAGCCAGACAACCTTGGCACCACCACCCGGCCCTAGGAGTTAAACAAAATAATAATAACAACATCAACCCCTGGCCTAAATTACTTGTGTTATCTTTAAATTCCAGAGACTGTATGAAAAAAGCATTATAAAACTTTTTGTTCTGTTAACTGATGCATGTAACCCCCAGTCACGTTTCCCACACTTGCTTGATTTATCACGACCCTTTCACATAGACCCCTTAAAGTTATAAGCCTTTAAAAAGGCCAAGTATTTCTTTTTCGGGGAGCTCGGCTCTTAAGACGCGAGTCTGTCAACGCTCCCGGCCGAATAAAAAACCTCTTCCTTCTTTAATCCAGTGTCTGAGGAGTTTTGTCTGTGGCTCGTCCTGCTATACTTCCACACTCAGTCAGTCTAGTCCTTCCACATTTCTCTGCCTGCTTTTATCCCAGCCACACTGGCAGCTGATTAGCAGGTGCCCACCAGGTGGAGGGGGTTTGGCCTCTCCTGATTCTGACTCTAATGTGAATCTCCCTTGGCAACACCCTCACAGACACACCCAGGAACAATGCTCTGCATCCTTCCATCCTATCAAGTTGACACTCAGTATTAACCATTACATTAAGTAATTAACTAGTGAAAACAAATTAATAATGAATCCATTAAGCTAACTAACATAATGGATTGTGTCATGTTCATAACACAGCACGTTCTGAAGATAACCATCTTTTCTTGGGAAGCTGGTGACGGGAGTAGCATCGTTGAAGTGTGTGGATGCTCCTGCTGCCTGGCTCATGGGAGACACGTCCCCGTGTGGAATTCTGCACTCAGTCTGAGTGACAGCACACGTCAGCTGCCTCTGCACACTTGTGAGGGTGGAGTGGAAAGGCAGTCGATGCTTCAGCCGTACAGGGAAACCAGTTTGACCTAAGAGTCGAGCAGACTCAAGAGGGGGCCAGCACCACCTAAAAACCTTTAAGTCCTCTCAGCAGAAATCTTCATTCACAAGATGTTCTACAAATACCTTATCCTAGTCTCCATATCATTTGTGGAAGGGAAAGTTTAGATTTTATTATTATTTTTTAAAATTTATTATAGACACATTTATTATTAAATTTTAGTCAACTTTATTAATCTTTTGATCATGTGATTTTTCTCTGTATTTTGTGAAATCCACAAAATGTATTCAGAATATATTTTCTTATATTTTCATCTAAAAAATCTTGCAATATTTATAAAGTTTCTTGGTACACCTGAAAATAACCTTTGTGTATGACTTGAGGTAGAGCTCTAAAGGTATCTTTTTTCCAAATGAAGAGCCAGCTGCCCAAACATTTATTTATTTTCTAACAGGCGAAGTGTTGGCACATGGGAGGTCTTCTTTGGTGCTCTGTATTCTTTTCCATTGGTCTATTTGTCTCTTCTACAAAGATATCATGTGGCTGTGATTGCAATGGGTTTATCTGATGTGCTCATATGTGGGATAATGTATCCTGAACTTACTTTTTCTCCTTTCAAATTATCTTTGTTATTCTTGTCCTGTATTGCTTTTGGAGTCAGCCAGTCAAGTTTTAAAAAGCACGTAAACAAAGATGCATGTGAAGGTGCCCCCAGGGCTGTGGCTTGTGGGAACGGCATTGACTTCATGACCTCACTTGGGAAGACCTGATCGCTTTACCCCGCAGGTCTCCCCACACCTCCCCTTTTATCGAGATCTTTAAAAGTATTCTGCACCAATCTTTTTATTTTTCCATAAAGCTGTTACACTTCTCTTACTTGGTGTATTCCTAGGTAACTGAGAACTTTGTTGATGTCAAATGAAATTGTTTGTTTTTTATAATTATGAATTGGGTACTGCTGACAGTTTTGTTTACTGGTCTTGTGTCCAGTTGAACTCTCTTATTTGTTATGACCGTTTAAAATGTAGATTTTCATAGTGTCAGTAAAGAATGATGGTTTCGTCTTATTCCTGACCCACTGTTCCACAGTTAGTTCATTTTCTTGCATTATTGCACAAGCTAGGAACTCTACCAGAGGTTGCATAGAAAGGGTAGAGGGCATATCTTTGCCTTGCTCCCACCTCCAAAAGAGAGTTTCTGAAGCTTCACTCTCACATGTGATGGCTGCTTTTTCTAGTCTATGATTTAGGTGCTGCTCTTGCATCAAGTTAGCCATGGGCTTTTTTTAATGAAGTCTCACTCTGTTGCCCAGGCTGGAGTGAAGCGGTGCAATCGTAGCTACTGCAGGCCTAAGTGCTCTTTATAACCCCCAAGTGCAGCAGCGGGGAGGAGACTGTGGTAATGCGCAGTTTGCTGGTGGCAGGAGGGAGCCAGGAGCTCTGTGTGTGTCAGTAAGATGTTGGGGTGACAGTCACTGGGGGCAAAGCCATCACAGAGGCACTGACATGAGCTGTGTGCACTGGGCAGTCTCTCCACCTCCATGGGCCTCAGGATCCTCTCAGGTGTGAGGGTCGGTGGTCCCCGTGGCCTTCTGCCACATTCATTGGAATGCTACATGTCCAGAATATGCTATTTCCTGGGTGGGATAAAGGGAAGGAAATATACTTTGTGCGTATTTCACAAGGAAGACAATAGCGATAATGCTTCAGTTAGTGCATTGGAGACGCCAGGTTGATTGTAAATGAAATTGTGCTGGGATCTCAGCTCTGCACCATAATTGCACTACGTCTTTTGAATGGAAATCACTTTATCAAAGTTGTGATTTAGTGAGGAGAGATTGCTAATGTTTTTTGCAATGGAGTCTGTGGCTTTATTACTTCATAGATTTCGTTACAAATGATGCCAGCTGACCTGTCAAGTCATAAGGCCGCAGTCACTCACCTGGCTGGTGTAGGGGAGTGTAGTTCTAACACTGCCATCCCTGAGGTAAGGAGAAAGGGAAACCAGGAAAAGTTGCTTCTCTGTGAACAGCATGGCTGTGTCCAGGTTGCTGACCCCAAGGACGGTGGTTCCAGCGGACACAGTGAGCCAGGCTGTTGGGTTGCACAGCACGCACCATGATAATGGGAGTTTCTTCCTCCTAGGACTCAATGGGCCCAGGGCCCTCTGGAAGGACTCTCTGGACGCTGTCTTTCTGCTCTGTTGAGGGATATGGAGTTGGTGAACCACCCCCTATCCCTCTAGTCCTTACTCAATTTCCATCCAACACTATAGATGCAGCCTCATTATACAGATGGGGAAACAGAGACCTGGAGAGAGGTCTGGCCAGGCTGAGGCCCACAGTAAGTTCATGATAAGGTAGGACCAGAGCCTGGGTCTCAGGCTCATGGTGCTCTCTGTGACCCCACTAGGTCAATCCTCTATACCCTACTTTAAGGGAAACAGGGTGGGGCTGTGCTCCCTGCCGCTCGGCCTGACCCTGTGAATGTGTGGCCTGAGAGCAGGACATGTGCACCAGAAGAGGTGATCCGGAGCTTGTGGTCCACTCTGAGCCTGTGTCCCCCAACCCGCAGGCAGGGCCACTGCTTCCTGATTAAAGGAAAGGTAAGTTACTTAGCACTCATTAATTCATGAAGTCAAAGGTAATCACGACCAGGTTGAACTTCCATCCAATCGACTCAAACACTCTCATGTTTAAAAATCCACATGGAAAAATAATGCAAGAACATAATTTTTTAAAAAGAAAGTGCAAACGTGGTCTAAAACTGTGAATTGTTCTTAATGTGAGCTGCGACTTCGGCCTCACTGTGGCTGCTCCCTGACCGACGCTGAACGGCGGTGCGGCTCCCCGGCGCTCACTGAGGTTTCCTGCCTGTATCTCCTTTCCCTCCAGTCACGTCATTTTAGGAAGGGAAACTGCCCCCCATTCTCTGCCTCCCTGCTTCCTTTGTGGTCCTCGGAAAAAAGAAATTCCACAAAGAAACCAGTCCGTGCTGCTGAGATAAGGACAGAGTTTTCCCTGGAGGAGGCCACACTGGAGGGACCACGGAGGCACTGGGGGCGGCGCACACCCTGCTTCAGTGTCCGGGTAACGGCCGCAGGGCGAGCTTGGGTTTTCCAAATCTGCCGAGCACTTTCTGTAAGTACATGACACTTCAATGAAGCATTATGAAATTATACTATCAGAAGCCAAATTTAGTTTGTTTCCATTGGGTTTTCAAGGTCTATTTTATTCCTATCCTTTCCTTTTTCTTGACATTTTCTCCTCTTCTTTAACTCAAAAAACCTCTGTATGTTTGAAGGACTCTTAGGTCTCCAGGATAAAATGGGAATTGGTGCTTTGAGCTTTGTCCCTTCCTGCAGTAGGGCTCACGGTCCCCTTTCAGAGACCCGGTTGGTAGTGTAGCAGGACAAGCCGCAGACAAAACTCCTCAGACACCGGATTAAAGAAGGAAGAGCATTTTTATTCGGCCGGGAGCATCAGCAGACTCGCGTCTTAAGAGCCGAGCTCCCCGAGAAAGAAACACTTGGCCTTTTTAAAGGCTTATAACTTTAAGGGGTCCACGTGAAAGGGTCGTGATAAATCGAGCAAGCGTGGGAAACGTGACTGGGGGCTACGTGCATCAGCTAACAGAACAGAAAGTTTTACAGTGTTTTTTTTCATACAGTGTCTGGAATTTACAGATAACACAAGTAGTTTAGGCCAGGGGTTGATGTTAGTATTGTTACTTTGTTTAACTCCTAGGGCCGGGTGGTGGTGCCAAGGTTGTCCGGCTATTTATCTTACTTTTGTTTCTTTCTCTCTTTCATCCTGTCTTGTGAACTAGGCAAGGTGGGGGCGGAGGGCAGCATGAGTAGGAGTGGCTCTGTCCTTAGTCGAGGGCAGTTCTGGGAGTTCAGCGTCAGCTCGGGCGGCCTTCCCTGCTTCATGAGCTGACCCGCCGGGGAGAGGATCTCACATGAACACACATCCTCGTCTCTGACACCCTGAGACCTTAAGCAGCAAGTGCAAAGGGAGGACGTCCCATGAGGTCTGGGCTGGTGCTGTTCTCAGGTGGGCGGCTGCAGCTGTGCTCAAGCTCCCGCTCCTGGTGCCTGGCAGCTCAGACCACAGCTGCTTCTCTAGGATTTTCGCACCCAACTCACACTCTCTCCATCCAAGACTCAAACAGTGTCTCCCCCTGGCCTTATGCCCGGTCACCCCGTTCTCTTCTGCGTCCAGCCTCCGTTGTTCCCCCTGACCCAGCCCCTGCCTCAGCCCAGGACCACCTGAAGCCTCTCCTCTGGGCGCCAGCACTTCCTTCCGTCATGGTCTGCACTCCTGCTTTTTCTCTCATGATTTCCCCTCCTGGCACTCCTCACCATCTCAGACAGTGTTCACTTTTGTTTTGCTGTGTTTTCTGGCTGCCCCGTATGTGTCTGAGCTCATGAGGGATAGTGCATCCCTGTACCCAGGAGAGTGTCTGGCAGAGAGCAGATGCTGGGCAAATAAGCAATACACGAGTAAGCAAGTGACCCAGAGAGTGCGGTAGCAGCCATGCCACGGCTTCCCATGTGGGTCCACTAGGAATCATTCTGCTCCATGGCCAAGGCCTCCCTTCCCTGTGCTGGTGTCCCCAGCTCCAAGGCCAGGGTGTCCCCTCCCTGTGTTGGTGTCCCCAGCTCCATGGCCAAGGCCTCTTCTCCCTGTGCTGGTGTCCCCAGCTCCATGGCCAAGGTGTCCCCTCCCTGTGCTGGTGTCCCCAGCTCCAAGGCGAAGGCCTCCCCTCCCTGTGCTGGTGTCCCCAGCTCCAAGGCCAAGGTGTCCCCTCCCTGTGCTGGTATCCCCAGCTCCAAGGCCAAGGCCTCCCCTCCCTGTGCTGGTGTCCCCAGCTCCAAGGCCAAGGTGTCCCCTCCCTGTGCTGGTGTCCCCAGCTCCATGGCCAAAGTGTTGCCTCCTGCTGAACGATTCTGAGATGCCTCAACACCATGCGGTTAATCCCAGAGGAAAGTTTCTCTGTTGGAATCAAGGCCCTGGCAGGAACTCAGATGGGGGCCTTTGTCAGCTGCCCTCATCTCCCCTTGGTGAGAGAGCACATTAAAGGTCGAGAGTCCACCATGAGAGAAGCGCTGGGTGACACATGTAACTGCTAAATGAGTCAGTGAGCAATGAACGAACTCTGGATGGAGTATCCTTAGGGGCTGGCCCGGTGTCTGAATCTCCCTGTGCTGTGAGCTCTAGGCCTCCTCTGACCTCCTCAGCCTCAGCAGCACCGGATCATGACATCCCGACTCCTTCCCAGCTCTCCCTGGGATAGTCTCTCAAACAATGAGTGCCAACACTCCTTGACTCCAGCTCTGTTTCTTGTGTAATTCAAAATAAGCACAACCCCTTAAAGTATATCTGATTATTGTCCCCATTTTAACACGAGGAAACAAGCACAGACAGGTTTAGTTACCTGTCCAGGGGCACACAGTGAGCACTGGCAGAGCTAACGTATTTTTCCCCAGTCTGACTCCAGGGCTGGGCCTCTAGCCAGGGTACCACACACACTGTGCAACACGGTGGGGACAAGGGTCTCTTGTGCAATTTTAAGGATGGGTGGCATACCAGGCAAGGCCATGTGGGAAAGCCCCAGTTCAGCCAGGAGGCAGCAGGAGTGAGGGGCCAGCAGGCCCAGAGCCTTTATCGTGGGAAGGAGCTGGGGAGGTGGGGTGAGCAGCTGAGCAGGCCTGGGGCTGGACGTTTCAACAATTTTGGAGGGCTCTGAGCTGCAGGTGTGGCCTCTAGCTGTCTGGTCCCTGGCCCTGGGTGATTTAGGGTAGGAAAATACTGGCCTGGGAGTGCAAGAGCCCATATAGGAGGTGGCTGGAGCCATGGGCTTGGATTGGGTGGTTTGCACATGAAAGGTGCACACACCAGGGAGTCCCCAGGAATTAGCCCCAGGAGGGGCAGTCCCTTCTCTGGTCAGTGAAGCCCCAGGATGTCAGAGCATCATAAAATACAGAAATTTTAAAAATATGATTAATATAACATGGAGGAAGCATATGGGGTTTTGCAGATGCCGTTCAGACCTCACACTGGTCCAAGCCTTCTGCCTTCCTGGAACTTCACCTCCCCACCAGGTGACAACGGGCAGCGGAGACTGGGCCTTGGGGCACGCTTCTTCCCCCGCACCACTGACCCCACCAGAAAACAAGAAAACACCATTTGCTGTGTGACCTCTGGGAAGCGGAGGTTGTACTGTGGGAGCGGCGGCTCTGTTCCTGGGCTCCTTCTACTGGCAGCCCTCAGGCTCAGAGGCCACATGCCTCCCGTCTCCCATCTCCATACCTTCTCCTCTCATTATTTAAATGAGAGTATTATGCAAATGTAATGCAAAAATTGAGTTCAACAAATCTGTTCTTATCCACACAGGCGGAGCTAATTTATGGAGCTCAGACTCAGTCTAGTTTCCTTCTTTGGGTAATGCTGTTTTTGAAATCCCAGACAAAGTAACAGCAACCCCAGGATTTTCACAGACATTTCCTTTGATGACTCCAAGCTCCCCAGACCTGGTGGAAACTTTGAGGACTCCGTGGCTAACGCTGCCATGGGAGTAAAACCCACCAGAAGCCCCCCACACTCCACATGGGGAGAGCTGGGACCCATGCCCTACTGGCTAGAAAGGGGTCCATCCTGAGGGAACTGAGTCAACGAGGATGCCAGGGCTGAGCTGGGCCCTGATGGGCACCTCGGACCTCCTGGGGGAGCATCTGAGCAGGGCTGGGATGAATGAGGAGACACCAGCAAAGAGGATGTTGAGAACAATTCCTGTGGAGAAAATTATGGACTCATTACCGCATTTGAAGTGGCCTGATCTCGAGGAAGCAGGGAGCAGACAGCATCTCTGTGCATCAGTTTTTCGTACTGACAGTGAAGCACCAAGGGGAAGCAAGCCTCATGCTGGGAGGACAAGGCTCTCGGCATTTCCTTGTAGATTTATTTGCTCAGCATGAGTGCCCTGTCAAGCCACCCAAGAGACAGAGCTTCCGGCTCAGGGACCACGGTTGACTCAGCACAGGCAGCCTCTGGAGGTGAGAGGGAACCAGGGGATGCCCTTCTGTCCCTGCTGGCCACGAGGGGTGGCAGTGTCCCAAGTGGGGGTACTTTATAAAGAGGTTGCTGGTTTTATTTTTCTCTAAATTATTTTTCGAGGAGCTTTTCCACAAGCCCAGGCCCTGGGTTCACACCATCACCGGGGCAGAAGCCTTATCCTTGCGTTGTCTGACAGGGTCTTTACACCTTCCTCGGTCACTGATGCCGGGTGCTACTGTTCCTGCTCAGCCCATATCTGGACTGAGTCCCGAGCCTCATTCCATGGGCAGTGGCTCTGTCTCCAGGTAGGGCACGTGGAGGCCAAGTCCCAGGGCAGGGCCCACGGTGGGCCTGGTCTTGCTGGTGGTAAGTCCACTGGGCCGGCTGAGAGAGACGAAAATGAGCGGGACCAGGAGCAAGACAGCGGGAGGACGGGCAGGAGCCAGGGTGGCCTCCTCAGGTGGAGATCTTGAGGGCCAGTTCTCACGCCACATCCCTCCACAAATCCGCCCACGGGTCCCGATGGCAACGCTCTCCAGGACCTGCCCTTTCAAACTCCAGGGCCGGCTCCAGATATCACCACACTGACCATCTAAAGGGAGCTCGGTGAGCAGTGAAGAAGTGCCTGTGACCCTGTGGGCTCAGGAGACCCCCATGTGGCTTTCCTGCTCCCTTCGGTAGAGGAGGCTCACGCCTGTGGCTTGGCACCAATCTGTTTCCTGTGTCCCTCCTCACATCCCAGGCCCCTGGCCCTGGACAGAAGAGGTAGAGGCATGTCCTCTTTTCTGCATTGACCCACTTCACAGAGAAGCACCTCCCTCACCTGCCTGGCCCCACTGCTAACCCGCCAGATGCTGTCCTTGGAGTATGGGGGAATGTGCTTTGCTGCCATTTCTGAACCTGAAAAAGTTTATCTTTCCTCTGAGAGCCCTGATCTAGGTAGGCGAGCTCCTGTATACTTTAGTGCCATTTGTTCAAGCTCTAATTATGGAAGGGACTTTTAGCGAAAAGAGCTTGGTGCTGAGGTGTAATTCTCTGAGCACAGTGGACCTGAGAGCAGCCTTGCAGTTACAGGGTTTTCTGGCTCAAAGGAGCAAGTCCTTTCCAGTCGTCTCGGAAGGGAAGAGTCTGTGTCTCGGTGATGTAGGGTGTCTTTGGGGATAAATGAGGTCCCTTTGTGCACGGCCTGCCCAGCAGAGGCCACAGGCCAGAGACATGCAGATCTTGGACACCTTCCCTCTCTGGGGTCAGGACTGGGACCAGAGGAGATGCCAAGGCCAAGACTAAAGGCCCCCAAAGGTCTTCTGGGTGACTCCCCATCCAGGGCTGAAAGTCTCCCTGTGACCCTCTGGGAGGCTCTGCTTGCACCCCCAGGACCAGGCACAGCCCCACACTCTCCTCCCCACACCAGTTCCTCTGCCACCCTCACGGGGCCCGACCACTCCCTGCAGCTTGGGGACTCCAAAGCACCCCCTTCCCTGAGTGACGGGAGGGGCCCCTGAGCCAGGGCCCTCCAACAGCTGTCCCGGGGCCTGAAGTCTGTGGAGGGGTCACATCCTCACTCCTTCCTTTCTGCATTCCCACTTCTCTGACGGAAGGGGTGGAGACCCTTTCCGGCTCTCCAAGTCTACCTCCCAACAGCCTTGGAGGGGCATCCTCGGGGGAGATTATGAATAGGATGGGGCGCTGCTGTCTTTGTGGAAGCCCAGGCCTCCTCCTCAAAGACCCTATGATCCCGTGTCTGACTTGTAGGTGCCCGTGTCCCCTCCCCACCAGGCTGTGCCCTCCTTGAGGGTAGGGGTCCCCTCCAGTTCCTTTCTGGGACCCGGAGCTCACTTCAGGACTCAGCACGAAGTAGATGGCCTGAGATAAGCAGACAAGTAGATGTAACTGCTGCCAGGCCCACGGGGATCACAGGGCCGCCCACGTGCTCCGCGAAGCACACAGGCACTGATGTGATGGCACAGCACCACCAGGGTCTTTCAGGAGGGGACTCAGAGTGCTGAGCTGCCTGTGGTCAGCCTGGGAGAAGGGGCCTGTCCTTGATGACAGTGGTTCATGTGCACTGGCTGTTTCTGGAGTTAGCAGAAATAAATCCATTCTTTATGTAACAAACAGAGGCTCCCTGCACTGGCCCAGGCTCGGGCCAGGGCTCTGAATGCCAGGAGGGTGTAGAGAAGGCAGGTGGCCCTTTGACCCCGCAGTCAGGCAGCACCTGCCCACCCTGGCTGCTGCCACCAGCTGGTTCCAGCGTCTGCTGCTCAGCTAGTGTGTTAGCCAGTGCTCTTCAGTGTCAGCTTCGTGGCAGCCTCTGTCATTGAGAACAGTTTAACAGAGGAGAAGGAAGTTGCAGAGGCCCTGCCCCAGTACAGGTCTGCCTTCCCCGCCAGCGTTACCCAGCGTGGCCGTGGGAACTGCAGGAACCAGGTTCCCGGGAGGACGCAGATGACCAACCTCTGCTGGGGCTTAAATGGGCTCCCCGGGGAAGGGCAGCTTTCTAGCACTTCCTTCCTTCTCCTGCAGCCTTCTCTTACCTTCCTGGGGCAGGGAACGGGTGCTGATGTGCTGAGATGGGGTTTTCTGCCTGTTAGAGTTGCTGGGGAAAACAACTTAATGTTTTAGCAAGGAAACAACATGCTTCATGGCACTAAACTGTGTTTCAGGGGCTCCAGAAAGGTATCAGTTGTTACAAAATCATCAGGCCAATGCTCAGGACCCACCACTAAGGAATAAGCCAGCAGCTCTCCACAAGGGGGCACAGCTAGCTTTCCTTTTCACCTCCAGAGGCTGAGGCATCTTGCCGGCTTGAGGCAGCCAGGCACCAGCTGGGGGCTGCAGTGCAGGGGCAGGCCTGGGGTCTGATTATCGTGGGAGGAGAAGTGCATAGTATATTGGTCCCCCCAGAGTGACGTTGGAGAGAAGCCCCAGTCTCTCCCTTGCCCCTCTATTCCCCACCAACCCAGCTGCCCTGGCAGAGGGACAAAGGCCTGGTGATGCCTCTGTCCTGGGGACAGTGAGATGGGCAGAGGGCCCAGTGGGTTTGTCACCACTGGGATCGGACACCTGCAGACTCCCAGGTATCCAATAATAAGTATCATGACCAGCAGGGGCTAAGGGGTGTTGGGTGTGTTTTTCTGTCCTTGTGTGTGTGGATTCCAAGGATCTTTCTTAAATTCTGGACACCTGCGGGGCCAGGGCTGTCACTTTCCACTTTTTCTGAGAGCAGAGACATGTGCACTCCTCCCTCCTCTCAGCCCCCCTCCCTTCTTCTTGCTCAGTGCTCCATGCTCCCGGTCCCTTCGGTTCGCCCCTCCTGGAGCTGCTGAAGGGTGGGGAGGCAGCTCTCGGGACAGAGGAGCAGGCAGGGAGGGTGCTCTCCCCTGCAGGCTGTTCTGAGGGGTGGATTCTTCTTGCTACTTCCTGGGAGACTGCATGCCCAAGGGAGCACAGCCGTGCCAGCCTCGCATGACCCGTCTGAAGTCACAGCCAGCTCTGTAACCTGCCCCATTGCCGTGAGGCTCTGTCCTTGCTTTGCTCCAACCACTCTGAGCCTGCCTGTCCTGCATGGTGCACACAGCAGAGAAGCCAGGTGCAGATATTTCTCTCGGAGCTCTCAGTGACCGGCGGGGCAGGGCCCTTTAATCACACCATGAAAGACAGCAAGAACGTGAGTCTCTGCTTAGTCATTATCTGGGTCTCTGTGGTCTAGCCGGGGCAGGAGTGGAGGCGGCATGTTCCTTGCTGCGGCCAAGCAAGGCTGCTGGGCCCCAGGTGCTGGCCTGCCAGGTGCTGTGGGGTCTGCCCCGTGCATCCCCTGCAGAGGTGCTCCCCAGGCCCCACTAGACCACGGCTAAGGCTGAGCTTTAATTCGTTTGTATACAAGCAGATTTCAGGTGTACTAACTGAACAAGATGCATGCTTTTAAAAATCAAGAGTGGCAACAGAAGAGCAAGGGGCCACGCCCCAAGGCCCGACCTGGACACCTCCCAGTAAGTGACAGTAACGCAGGAGACTTAAGGGTAGGAATTCAATGGACACATCCTTTAGCCAAGATGTGGCATTTCTGTCTGTAATATGAACACACCCTTATATGACAGGGGTTAGTAAACATCCCTGATTCCTCAGGTGGGGACAGTCACACGCTTGCAGGAGGATTTTGCAATGGGGCTGAGCCCAGTGAGGCAACGACCTTGGAAGCTGCTATTAGTCACCATCTGGGCAGGCAGCTACTACAACGTACTGTGTTACCCCTCAGCTCTGGGGTCCTTTGAGCCCCGCAGGCGTGACCTTGCTGACCCTCTCTGGCCCCAGGCTGTGGGTGTTCCAGGCCGTCAGAGCTGCCGGGGGACCCTGGAGACAGAGCAGCTTTCCCAGCTGTGTCATCACAGAGACAAGGAAGCTGAGGCCACTGTCCGCAGCTGGGGGCACAGTCAGGTGAGAATTCTAATTCCTTGAGCTTTTCCCCGCACTCTGGTCCTGAGCCAACCCTGCTGACTTGCTGGTGAGGTCCCCCCACCCCGACCACCTCAGTTTTTCTCCCGGTGCCCTGAGACCAGTCGCTGCTGCAGTGAGTCATAAGTGCCTCTGAGCACAGAGAGGACTTCCAAGCACAGTGAAGGGTCACCAGCAACTTTCAGGAAACAGAAAAATTGCTGGGGAATCAGTACCATTCATGCCCTGTGGTTGAGAGGGAGGCTAGGGGCCACCCAAGGGACTGGGGAGACTTGGGGGGTCCAGGCCCAGACAGAGCCTGTTCCCAGCCAAGAACCAGGGGTGGCACCCTTCTCCCCCCTCCCATGGAAACTGCATCCAAAGCAAGAAACTCCATCTGAGACCACACTGAACAAGAAAGGGCCGTTACATTCTATTTCGAAATAGCCCCTGGAGAAAGAAGGGAAGTAAATTGCACAAGTGGGCGTCCATTTCCTTCTACGCGGCCATGGTCACTGTGGTGCTCAGCCAGGCTCCTGGTGACGTGAGGCACATCTCTCAGTTGGCAAAGCAGCCCACACACTCCCTCCATTGCACAGTCACCCAGGGCTGGGAGGAGCACTAGGCCCCTGAGCCCAGCCTCTCCAGGCACAGTGAGAATCATTTAACATCTCTGACCACGTCTCGTCTTCTCTCCAAGAGGCACTCTAACAGCAGCACATGACCTGGTCAGATTCACAGTAAACAGTGTCTTCCGAGCTGAAAACAAACAAACCTCACTTGACATTCCACATCAGGACCATCCCTCGCCACGGCTGGGTGGAGGCTGGACGCCAGACAGCCGTGCCGCTCTGAGGCAGCGAAGGCAGTGGCCAGCCCCTCTCCTGCCTGTGCACTCAGGGAATCTGCCGGTTGTGAACTGGCCTGGCCACAGAGGATGCCTTCCTCGGCTCTGACCATGGTGGAATGCATGATCTCCTGGGATGGGTATTTCTCATGCCCTGGGAGGTCATGGGGCATGAGCTGCACTAAGCAGCGGAGGGCCAGTGGGTTGAAGCCCTGCTCTTGATTTCACACACCTCTTCCAAGACTTTCAAAGTGCTCCTTTCTTTTCTTGTTTTAGTTTTTTGGGGGGACAGGGTCTCAGTATGTTGCCCAGGCCTCAAGCAGTCCTCGGCCTCAGTGTCCCGGGTAGCTGGGATTACAGGCTCAGGTCATGTGCTCCAGCTCAAAGCACCCACTTTCTATCCCTGCCATGTTTCCAATGACAAACCAGGCAACTGGAGCAGATTCCGACAGGTGCCAGGCGTGAGCCCCGTGCTGTGCCCCAACCAGTGGATGGTGCCCCTGGCCCCGAGCCATTTGCCTGCCAGCAGACAAGCACCCAACAGCATGGGTCAGTTCCGGGGTTCAAAGAGTCCATTTGTGTCCTGGACATAGCTCCTCCCCAAAGGAGAACTCAAGTCAATTTTGGGGGTGCCAGGAGTTTATTCAGGGGTTGCTCTGTGAGTGGGTGCAGAGAGTGGGGAGGGAGGAAATCTGACCGGCAGAGCACTAAGAGCACATCTCTGCTGAGGGAAGCTGGGCTCCAGCCCCGGGACCCCTGAGGAGCCGTGGGGTCACTCTCACTAGTGTTGTGTGACCGGCAGCAGGGGGAACTTGAGGACTTGTCCACCAGCCTCGCCCTACACTGTTTGAGGCCTCCTCCTGGGATCAACTCCCCAGCATGTCCAGTACATCTGGCCCGTCCCACTGAGACACCAGCAAGCTCCCTCCTGTGAGGTAGGAGAGGGTGCCTGTGTCTGGGCAGGGACGGGGACAGGGACACTGTCAGCACCTGCCGGCAGATGTACCCATCATGCACCACTGTCCCAGGCCAGCAGAGGTATTTGTCACACATCACGGCCCCAGGCCTGGGCTTGCTAACTACTTCTCTGGTGCGAGGCCGAATGGTGCCCCGTTGGAAGGAAAAATGCCAGGCACACTTTGCCGAGAGCTGGCGCCCCACAACTGTGTGGGTACAGAGTGGGGAAAGAGCAGTACCCGCTCACGAGGGGACCTCTAGGGTTGTCCTGACTGTGTGCAGCTTTTCCTTCCCCACCCGTTTTAGAGCCTCCCCACACATGAGAACCCACCACCTTCCCTTTCCAATTGCGCCTGTGGGAGGGAGGAAAGGAGGTGCCACATCAGGACCACCTCTCAGAATGGGACACACATGGTGGTCCCTTTGCGGGGTTCTCCCTCACGACTGGCCCATCAGTCGACCGACCGTTGGATTCCTCTGCAGGGGCGCTTGGAGACCTGGTGCCGGGGCAGGCATCGTGTGTGCAATGAAGGCAGCACAGGGGCTGGCTCTTGGCTCTCCCTCCTCAGTGGGTGAAGGTCCACGCGGATGGAGTGGGGCTGCGATGGCATAAGCCTCTCGCTGTGTCATCGCTCTTGAAATCCACACCCACTTGTCACTCAGCAGCTGGGGCTGGGATGGACAGGCCTGGCAGAAAGGCTCAGCATTGGGAAAAATGAGCCCCAGAGGTGCACGGAGAGGGCGGGAGAGACGCGCTCAGAGGTCTCTGAGGGAGGCGGAGGGGGAGACACGCTCAGAGATGCAGGGAGGCGGAGGGGGAGAGGCACTCAGAGGTGCAGGGAGGCGGAGGGGGAGACGCACTCAGAGGTGCAGGGAGGCAGAGGGGGAGACGCTCTCAGAGGTGCAGGGAGGCGGAGGGAGAGACTCGCTCAGAGGTGCAGTGTCCTCCCAGCGGAAGGGAGAGGATGAGCAGCCACAGAGCACCTACCAATTCCTAGCTCTGTTGAGACGGCCACAACATTTACAAAGATTTACCTGATCTAATTGCCATCTGGTTTCCAGTTGAGGTGTCGGTAAAGTTCTTTTAGGCAGGTCACTTGGGGCAAAGTGGCTAAGTGAGCACTAAAGTAGTATTAGAACTTTTGTTCTGATTTTTTCGTGCGTTTTTTTGGACAGCACTGATCATTTCATTCATTTATATTTTCAGCAAAGGGCAGCTATTATTCAGCTTGTTCAGTACCCACCTTGTCCCATCTTTTCTGGAGCCAACGACACCTTTCTCTTTAAGGGAGGATCCTCTGAGCCCCGCACTGGCCTCAACCGGAGAAAGTGCTCTGCTACCCTCTCCAAGGACAATTGGTTCTTGGGAGGGTCTGCCCCACACGAGGCCAGCCATGAACCTTCCTTGGGAATTTTTGAATTAGAACCAACAGCCAAGGCTCATGCATGCCTGGGGTGACCAAGGCCCGTTACAGACCCGGAGCCAGAGGACTGGCTGATTTACAACAGCAACAAAACTGCATCTGCACCAGCAGCTGCAACTGGAGTGACTCCCAGTTAAGTTTATGACAATTCTCAGTCCTGCTCCAAGAGCTGTGTCCCTTCTGTGCAGGCCGAGTAGGTGAGCTGTGTGGGGATGTGGTGGGACTCCCACCCCTGCCTCCTCAAGTCTGTGATGAGGGCCCTCATCTCTGCAATCCTCCAGGGATATGGTATTATGTTTAGTTCGCTATTTTCAGAGGAAGACGCAGTTCCAGGGCCCTCTGCTTGGCCTTTCTGACCATAACACCCTCGCTCTGTGGCCCAGAGAGCTAATGTGAGGATTCTGCCCGTTGCTGAATATGTCAATTCAAGTAATGAATCCGGGAACTGGGGAAATAGCCACAGGGTGGACCCAGTGGGCCCCGCTATGCATCAAACCTGAGCCGAAACTCTGCTGACCCCCAAGGCCCCACCCCGACTGTGGACCAGTGACATCTGGGATTTCCAGGAGTTGGGGTCCGTTGAGAGCCAGTGTCCAGTAATGCTTGGAGAGTCTGATCAGTTCCCTTCCACAGTGGAGACAGCAGCCACAGCGTCTTCAGGGAAGGCTGGGAGGAAGATGAAGCCTCTGTGGTTTCACCAGGTGGCAGCGTGGTGAATGCTTCCTCCAGGGCTCTGGGTCTGTGACCCGGCTGAAGTCTGAGAATTGAGATGCTGTGACTTTCTATTGTGGTGACAGGAGTCGGACTTTCACCTGTCAGGCTACAGCGTGGAGCACGAGTCAGACTTCCGCCCCGTCGGGCCCGCGGCGCGGAGCGCGAGTCGGACTTCCGCCCCGTCGGGCCCGCGGCTGGGGGCGCGAGTCGGACTTCCGCCCCGTCGGGCCCGCGGGGGGGGGGGGGGCGCGAGTCGGACTTCCGCCCCGTCGGGCCGCGGCGGGGGGCGCGAGTCGGACTTCCGCCCCGTCGGGTCCGCGGCCGGGGGCGCGAGTCGGACTTCCGCCCCGTCAGGCCCGTGCGGCGGGGAGCGCTAGTCGGACTTCCGCCCGTCAGGCCCGCGACCTGGGGCACGAGTCGGACTTCCGCTCCTCAGGCCTAGGGCGTGGGGCACGAGTCGGACTTCCGCTCGTCAGGCCTATGGCGTGGACCTGTGGCCAATACATTGGCCAAAATGTTCCTGTTAAAACAGGTGGGGGAATGCCAGCTTTCTGCTGCGAACATCCAGGAACTTCTCCGTGCCTCGAAGTGGCGTGCAAGGCCCCGCCGGCCCTGCCCCATTCCCTCTCAACTCCATCTTCCACAGCTCATGGCTCTCACTCACCTCCCTGCTCCTGGAATGATCCAGGTGTGCTCCCACTTCAGGCTTCCCTGCTTGGCTGCTCTCCCAGGCCCAGCTCGACTGGCCCTCGCCTGTCTCAGTGTCTGTGCAGGTGACAACCTCTTGGGACGCCTTTCCCGGCCATACTTTGAACTTGCTTCCTGCTTTCACATTCTCTACACCTTTTCTGCTTTACTTTTCTTCAAAGCCCTTAGCATTGCCTTGCACACCACATGTTTTATTTAGTTGTTTATTGCCTGTCTCCTCCCTCTAAAATTTTAGTCTCCATTGTGGAGGACATTTCCTGGCACACCCTCATGATTTTTGTGTTATGATTGAATGAATGACGTCAGCAATGCCGTTCTTTCCCTCAGTTACTTTGTTTTGAGCTTGTGGCAATCTATAGAAGTTAGTTAATGGGCCTTACAATCTTGACTTGGAGAAAAGGATGCACAAGGTGTCATATGTCAACACAGCCAAACGCCAACACGGCCTCCTCCTTCCCCAGGTTACCAGGAAGAAGTCAGAGGACGCTGCTGCTCCTTGACTCACGTGCTTCCTTGGGAGCTTGAGAAGCTGCTCCCCCTGGTGCTGCGGCGGGTGCTGCTTACCGGGAAACCCGCGGCATCCGAGAAGCTCCACTGTGCTGGGTCTGTCCTGGGTTCTCCCTGCAGGTCAGATCCATGGTAAGAAATGCTGGTGGGCACTGCAGTCTGGCAGGAGCT
The DNA here is from genome assembly GCF_049350105.2 of Macaca mulatta. Lineage (NCBI taxonomy): Eukaryota > Metazoa > Chordata > Mammalia > Primates > Cercopithecidae > Macaca > Macaca mulatta. The sequence continues at coordinate 33,981,617 of NC_133408.1, forward strand.
CACTGTGGGGAAGGAGAGGCTGGGCTGGATCCCAAGGCTGAGCTGTCAGGCTCTGCAGCCCTCCCGGTGCTCAGTTATCAGGCTCACTACCTCTCAAAGGCCTCTCTTCTCTACGTGGACGTTTGTCTGTCACAGCCGCAAGATTCTGACAATAACTTGCTTTCCAAATTCCTAAAATAATTGGTTGCTCCAGTTTAGCCAGCTAAGACTTCCTTGGATAATGACATAACCTAGAAAGATATTTAACAAATTCGTTTAAACTGGAAATTATTGACTCTACAGTTGAGTCAGAAAAACCCATTCAATACACATTCGCAATTTTCAGCAGCAGCTCAATACACATTGGCAATATTCAACAGCAGCGCTGGGTCCTGAGGCTCCAGGGCAGTGCAGGAGCAGGGATTAGAGGTCTGAGCGGTTTCATGGCACTTCTCAGGGGAATACACGGGTTCTGGGTTCTTCCAAGGAACCTCCCTCCGTGCCAGCCACCACCTGGTCCCTGCTGGGGAAATAGTTGTCCAGGGAGCCCTCAACTGTAGGGAAATTACTGACCCTCCCGATGTCACCGCATCTCCACTGGGTCTTCTTTTATTCCTTCTTTCCCCTAGAAAACACCTTCTGACACACTCCTGCTCTGCCTGTCTGTCCCCTGCTGCAGCCAGACAGTGAGCACGAAAGAAGTCCAGTGTCTGGACTGTTTGCTGATTTGCAGAACCTGTTCTCTCGCAGTATCTGTTTTCCAATGCAGATTTTCACGGTCCCCTAAAGAAACTTAAAATTCCATTCCCAGAATGACTTCATTTCCTGATACCCAGCCCAAATTCACTTGTGTTTGGAGCCAATGTGGCAACACAGCCACTTGGGTGGGGTGAACATCACAGCCCACAATTCTGCACTTCAGATTTGGGTTTATCTTAAGACTTAGTGTAACTTTGCATTTGGCAGAGGCCTTTCTCTTTTGTAGCCCTTGCCACCAACCTCATCGTGTAATTACTTGTGAAAGTCTGCTTCATGCCTGTCTGCTCAGCAGATGAGAGACCTTGATGCCTGGGAAGATCCCGCCCTCCCTGGCTCTGTATTCTGAGGTAGTGCATTGCCTAGTAGATGGTTAATTTTAGGTGTCAACTTGACTAAGCTGAGGGAAACCCAGAGAGCTGATACAACATGCTTTGTAAGTATGTCTGAGAGGGAGGATCCAGAAGAGATCAGTACTTGAATCAAGGGACTGAGCAGGGAAAATCCACGCTCCCCAAAGTGCTGAGGGCCCAGATAGAAAAAAAGGCAGAGGAAGGGTCAATTCTTTCCTTATTCTGGATCTGAGACGTCCATCTTCTCCTGCCCCCAAACCTCAGAACTCCAGGTTCTCAGGCCTTCGGACTCTGGGACGTACACCAGGAACTTCCCCGGTTCTCCAGCTTGTAGACGGCAGCAGGACTTCTCATCCTCTGTAACCACAGAAGCCAAGTCACATGAAACCCCCCCTCACCCCTCTTTCTGTGTACATCCTATGGGTTCTGTTTCTATGGAGAACTCTAATACAACTGGCAAAGACTAGCGTTCAGCAAGCGTTTTATTTCTGAATGACTGAGATGTTTGAGTGGCTTCCAAGCTGACATACCTGTGTTTCCATTAAAGCCATTGTTTCGAAGGTCGATGGCAACAAAAGGTTGAAACATGGCATAATCCGGGGTTGTTGATTTGAATTGTACCATGATGTGTTTAAATTTGTACTATGATAGGGATTTGTTGCAAGAAGTTAGGAATGCCGGCATCTAAAAGCTGGAAAAGCGTATTTTGTTGGGGAGGTCTGGAGCTCCCATCTCACACGCAGGAGGGAAGACACAACTGGAAGCAATCAAGCCGACGAACGAGATGTTGTTCCTGCCAGACGCAGGTCCTTGCCTTGTGTGTGCCTAACCTCACTTCGTTCGACAGCAACACAGGAGGAGGAAATCACCATTAACCGTGCTCTTTTATGTGCAGAAGCTGAGGCTTGGAAACTGAAAATGACACAGCTGTGAACGGTCTTGCTGGCATTGGAGCCAGGAGAGAAAATGCCCTTGGTAAAATCTCCCAGCTGAATGGGGAAATGGGAATACACACTGCAGGGCCCACAGAGACAATGGCTGGAAACGTCACAGTCCTCGAGGGGGAGCTGTGCGGTGGCCGGGCTGTGGCCGTGAAGACACAGTGGTGTGGGAGGCTGGGGGCCGCTGGGGATCTGGCTGGAAGGTTTCCGTTAATAGCTGGAGCTCCAGAGCCTGTCCTGGAAGAGGGAAGCGGGCCTGGTCCTGGGAGGGTTTGTAAACCGGCAAGAGCACGTCAGTGTGGAGCTCTGACGTCAGGACCCTGGATGCCTACAACAGAGATCACACGAATGGGGCAAGAAGACCAAGCCCCCCCCATGGTGCAGCTGCTCCACTGTGTCGGGGGAGCTGTGGTGAAACACAGGACTCACTTAGAAAGATCCCGAGAGAGAATCCACCCGCAGAAAACCTGGAGAGTATTCTGAAACTTCCTACAGGAAATCCAGGAGAAAGAGTCCTATTCTGTGATGGGAGGGGGTACTGGTCAGGGGCTGCGTCGGAAAGGCAGTCGTTGGAAAGGATGTACGGATTCTCGCTGGAGGTGCTGAGGCAGCCACAGGAGGTGGTGGGTGGGGGCCTTGGGGATTGGGTGGGGAATCTAGAGCTGGGACCCCTGGATTTGATGGAAGGAGCGTTGCCTTGGGAGGTAAAAGATACAGATTCGAGTCCAGGCCTGTAGCATCCTTCAGTCACCCTTAAGTCCTCTGAGTTTCTGTGTCTGTGAAATGAGCATAACGGTTCCCACCACACAGGGGCAGGGGCAGGGGCAGGACGCTGTGAGATTGTGAGGGCTGGAGTCCCTCATTGCATGGAGTCAGCAGCCAGCTGGGCTGAGGGAGGTGTTTCTGTCCTTTGGTGTCACAGGCTGACTCTCGTGCATCCTTCCTTCCGCTTCTCCCCACCTGCATCCACACAGAGAATACACGACCTCTATTGAATGCTTGCAAGGGGCCACTGTTCCCAGCATTTCACCTGTCAACGTCACTTAAGCCTTCAACAGCCTATGATGAGGTTCTGATAGTATCTTCCTTGGCCTGCTAGAAGGCCCAGTGCCGAAGGACGACCGGGCACCCCAGCTCTTGGGATGGTCACAGGCTGTCACCTGGCCAGGGCAGACCCCTTCCTCTCACTGGGCCTTCTGGTGCCCTGAGTCCCTACTGCTTTCTGCCACAGACTTGGGAGGGAATGTGAGCTGCATCCAACAGGCTGCAGGAGGTCCTGACCTCTGAGCACCCAAGACCAGACAGAGGCAGTGCCTCGGCTGCAGTAAAGGCCTAGCGACCCGGGTGGGCATGGGGCACATGTTCCTACTTTGGCATTAGAGGTCATGCCACTGCTTGTCTTTGCCGTTCTACCCAGTGTCCTGGGAGGACTCGCTCCTCACATGGGTCACGTGTCTCCAGTCCATTAATAGCCGGTCGGAAGTGAGTCCTGGTCCATCCCTGTGAGAAGCCAGGGGACTGGCCCCTCATTTCCTCGTGAACTCAGGGGCCCTCATTTCCTCGTGGACTCAGGGCCCCTCGTTTCCTCATGGACTCATGACACCTCATCCTCGTGGACTCAGGGCCCCACACAATGACACGCCTGGCCTTCCTGGACCCATGCACTCACTCCAAAAGAAAGTTTGCTTTGAGCTCGCCTGGTGGACGGGATGCCCCTGAACATCTAACCATCTGTTGACATTTCCACCACCGGAAAGTTCCTCCAGGCAGCACCCAGCCAGTGCTCCAAAGAGGTGCAGAATCTCTGAGAAATTATGTGGCCCACAGTCATCAGCTAACAACATTTTTAGGACCTTGTTTTAGCCACCAGCTTGGAGAAGGCCGGGGTCCAGAATAAATCAAATCCTCAGAATTGTCAGACGGTGGTGGCTCGGTCAAACCTCGGTCAAAAGACACTTTGGCCAAAGTCAACAGAGAGCAGCAGGGACTTGCTTTTGCTGGGCCCTCAGCAAGACCACACAGGGAGTAAACAATGTTGCCTCCAATTTTCCCGTGAGGTGAGAAATCTTCTTATCCAGATGAGAAGGTGCAGGCCCAGGGCAGGTGTGGGTGGCCAGGCTGGGGATGGAGCCCTCACGCGGCCTCAAGATTAGCACCCAGGCGTCTCTCCACGACACGCAGAAACGGCTCCACGCCTGTGCTGGTGTTTTCATAGGAACCCTTGTGTGTTTGTTTCCCTGCTCAGACTTAGGTCAAATGGTCTATTAATTACAGGAGATTTAGTCACTCCTGACACCAGCGTGTGTGGTTCAAGCAGCCCAAGGGGAAGAGACAAGGCCTCCTTTATGCAGACTCCGAAGTCTTCAGAGGACTGGACACAGCCCTGGCCTGCTGCTATCTGCCGTGCCTTTTGCTCCCTGGGTTTTATTCCTTGCTCTGTACCTTGAATATAATAAGATCCGTTTGCACATTTTGCTCTTATGCCTGACACCAAAGGAAGAGAAGATAGTAGTTTAAAGCTCCCAACATTTTTCATGTTCTGAGCCTTAGGTCTCCCACATGGTAGAGAATCAACAAATATCAGAGGACCCCAAACCTGGCCCGAGATGAAACAGCTTTGAGGCTTCCAGGGATCCCTCAGAAGGCTGCACCCAGGCTGGCCACATGTGAAAACATGGTGGCTCTTTTCTTCTCTGCTCACTGTGGTTTTATCAGAGCTCTAAAATGGTTTATTCCATGACATGGAGGGGTTCTCTCCTATGTCTCTGCTTGTCCAGTGTGTGACAAGAGTTGAGAAGTGGGGAGACACAGGGGGCACACTGAATGCAGGTGGTCTCACCCGCCTCACTCTGGATATACATCTTGCCTGGCTAGGCTTGGCCTCCTGTGAACTGTGTGCCCCTCTAAATGAAGCATGACCCTTGTTCCCCCACCTAATTGGTGGTTCTCTGCCCCCATGAGCTCAGCCAGCTGCTTCCTTGACACGTGCAGGTGTCAGCCTGGAGGAGACGGAGCAACAAGGCCTAGTAGGGATGAACACTGGCTTTCTGGTCCACCTTTGCCTCATGCCAATGCTTCTCTATCCTTTATGACTGAGATCCTGGAGCAGGGAATCACTTAGTCTTAATGACCATAAAGTGGAGAAGGAGCAGGGAGAGGTTGGGACCATTGCTGCAAGCTCTTGGTGTCCCTGACAGAGTGAGAGAGGCGGAACACTCGCCTGGGCTGGGCCTGAGGATGCTGCTTGCTCCTCTGCCTGCCTGGGGCCCAGCGGGGGTCACGGGACCCAGGACTGTCTCTGCGACTCTAGTTGTAAACATCCAGGAGCAGTTGTGACCTGGAAGTCATTCGGAACTCAGCACAGAGGCCTCCAGAAGTCCCTGCCTTCAGCTAAGGACAGGTGCTTGCTCTCCCAGTGGCTGGCACTGTTAAAACAGACTTTTTTTTCTATAGCCAATGTCATAACAAATGAGGAAATACTCAATAACTCCCCCTAAAATGGGGAGAAACAGAAGGGTTTCTGGATTTGTTTTCATCTTTTCCAGTCACATTGGGCTGGGCGGTTCCAGTCAGTGCAAAGAGACGAGGAAAAGAAAAGTACAAATATTGGAAAGAAATCAGTAAAATTACCCTCATTTACAGGTGAAATGAGATGGCAAATCCTAAGGGATCCACAAAAAATCAGCTTGAACCAATAAGTGAATTTTCCGACATCACAGGACACCAAGTCAATATACAAAGATCGTTGTATTTCTATATACTACTGATGACTAATTTAAAATGATGTTAAAAATACTATCTATAATAGTAAAATCAAATACTTAAGGATAAATTTCACTATATATGTGCAAAACCTCTACACCAAAAATTATCTGAGAGATACATCTCTAAATATACCATGTCTACTTCTTCACAAGTTGATCTAATCATTCCATGAAATCTCAGTTGGAGTCCCTGTGGACTTTTCCTGTAAATTAACAAGATGATTTAGAAGTTCATAGAGAAGTGAAGGTCTAAGGGCAGCCACAGCCATCTGGGAAGGACCAGCACCATCCGAAGAGTTGGCAAGATTGGTGACGGAGCTGCTGTGTTCATGGCAGATCTTGCAGCAGTAAGGCCATAAAGAAATAGGTCACTGGAATAGAGCAGAGAGTCCAGAAGTAGGCTGACGGGCACTATCCTATGGTTTTCAACACGTGGGCCAAAGCCGCAGGGGGGAAAAATGGATCCGAAATAACTGGATATCAGGCCAGGCACAGTGGGGCTCATGCCTGTAGTCCCAGCAGTTCAAGTGGGAGGATTGCTTGGGCCCAAAAGTTTGGGACCAGTGTGGGCAACGTCATAAGACTCTGTGTCTTTACACAGAGACATAGGCCGGGCATGGAGGTGCACACGGAGGCAGGAGGATCCCTTGAGCCCGGGAGTTTGAGGCTGCAATAAGCCGTGATCGCAGCTTGGGTGACAGAGTGAGATCCTGTCTCTAAAATATAAAATATATAAATAAAAAAAGCTGGATATCCACATGGACAGAAAAAAGAATCTTGACTCCCCCTTCTCATACCTTCGAAACTGAGAGGTTAGGCAAGGGTCTCATAGAGAAGACACAAGCCATAAACTAGAAGATTGATAGACTGGAGTATAACGTATGAGGGCAACGAGAGTGACTTCACGCTGGAGAAAGCTGGCCAGGCAGCCGAGGTCAACATCAGCAGTGAGCCGGGCCGAGGCGGCCCCTGACGTGGTGGGATGGGAAGCGCCTCACTCTGCTCTTCCTCCATGAAGCCCACAGCCAGAATCTGGATATGAAAAACCACCTTCATACAAATCCCAACAGACAGACACTCCCCCAAATACCTGAGCCCAACTTCTCAGAACTTTCAAGATCATAGAAAACAGGGAAGGTCTGAGAAACTGTCACAGCCAAGAGAGGCCTAGGGAGATGTGATGAGCAAATGTCACACGGGATCCTGGACAGGATCCTGGCCCGGAAAACGGCCACCTGAGGAACACGGAGGAAACCAAATGAACTGTGGGCTTGAGTTAATGATTATGTAGCAACGTTTGTTCACTAATTCTGGCAAATGTACTGTACTGATGTAAGGCATTAATAGTAAGGAAACCGTATGAAGTATATGGGAACCCGGTACTCTCTTTATAACAATTCTGTGAACTCGAAATGGCTCTAAAATAAAAACTTCATTTTAAAAAACCAGCCACAGGGGAAGGAGAGAGATTGATAAACTGGACTTCAAGAAAATGAGAAGTCGTTGGGTGAAAATGCACACAGCAGGTACACCTGATGAAAGACTTGCATGAAGAATCTACCAGCAGCTCTGGAAACCCAACAACAAACAGATTCTACCTGATTCTAAAAAACGGACAACAGCCTTGGGCAAACACTTCAAAAGATACACAAACACTGACGAGTTTGAGGAAGCTGCTCAGCCTCGTAGTGATCAGGATGAGTTTGAGAGAAGGTGCTCAGCCTCGTAGTGATCAGGACGAGTTTGAGGAAAGGTGCTCAGCCTCGTAGTGATCAGGACGTGGAACTGGAAATATCCGTGGCAGCCCCTGCACGCCCGCCGGGGTGGAGGCGGAAAGGCCGACAACACGACAGTGAGGCTTATGCTGGGGAACTGGATCCTCATCGCCTCTGGGGGACCTGGAATGTGGCCTCCACTTAGGACAATGGCTTGCAAATGCTTTAAATTCCATGTATTTCTTTTTTTTTTTTTTTTTTTTTTGAGACAGAGTCTCGCTCTGTCGCCCGGGCTGGAGTGCAGTGGCCGGATCTCAGCTCACTGCAAGCTCCGCCTCCCGGGTTCACGCCATTCTCCTGCCTCAGCCTCCCGAGTAGCTGGGACTACAGGCGCCCACCACGGCGCCCGGCTAATTTTTTTTTGTATTTTTTAGTAGAGACGGGGTTTCACCGTGTTAACCAGGATGGTCTCGATCTCCTGACCTCGTGATCCGCCCGTCTCGGCCTCCCAAAGTGCTGGGATTACAGGCTTGAGCCACCGCGCCCGGCCTAAATTCCATGTATTTCTACATCCTAGTGATGCTGCTCACCATGGGGGTAACCACTCCTGAGCTGGGGATGCCACCGGGTCCTCAGTGCCCGTTCATTTCATGCGACAGGAGACTGAGGTCTAGAGGGAGGCAACAGCCAAGGATGCCCTGGATCCAATGCCTCACACAAGGCACCGTGGCTGCCTGCTTCTCCGGCCCCCCCATCTTCCCTCCTTCTTCTCCCCCTTGTCCCCCTTCTCCCTCTCCCACCCCTCCTCCTCCTCTCCCTCCTCCTCCTCATCCGTTCTCCTCCTTGTCCCTCTCTTCCTCATCCCCCTCCTTGTCATTCTCCTCCTCCTTATCCCTCTCCTCCCTGTTCTCTTCCTTGTCCTCATTCTCCTCCTCCCTGACTCATTCTCCTTCTTCACCTCCTCCTTGTCCTCCTTCTCCCTCTCTTCCTCCTCATCCTCCTCCTTGTCCTCTTCTTCCTCCTCCTCATCCCTGTCCTCCTCCTCATCCTCCTCCTTGTCCTCTTCTTCCTCCTCCTCATCCCTCTCCTCCTCCTAATTCTCCTCGTCTCCCTCCCGCTTGTCCTCCTTGTCTTCCTTTTCTTCATCCTCTTCTGTCCCAGTGCTTTCAAACTCTGGCTCTCCAACGACATGGAAGAGTTAAACGGAGGAACGCCAGCTCAGCCAAGCCCCAGAGACTCCTACTTGATGTGGGCAGTTTAAAACCACTTTTCCACTAAATTTTTCTGTGACAACTCTTTTCGTGGAGAATGAAAAGACTCTCGTTAAGTGTTGCTGTTCAGAAGTGTTGGCGGTCGTTGCTAACATGAGATCCAACAAGGTAAATGCCAGGAGCCATCTGCAAGGGGTAATACCTCATTCTGCTTTTGCCTAAATGATGCTGCATCCCTTTATCTCTCTGCTGCCGGCCTTCGGTGCTGAGGGCCTCTGCCACCCAGTGACTGGTTAAATCAGCTTGGGGAAGAGCTCTGTTAAGGCTCTGTCCTGCTTAGCAGGGGAAACTTCAGAGTCTCAGCATCCTGGTCATGGAATGCTATGTTAGCTCTTTCCAAAGTTTGAGACTGAGACGGGCAGACCATTTTAAAGACACGCTGCATCTAGCCTCCCATGACAGAGCCTCATGGGAAGGGGAAGGGTGGTGAGCAGGGTCGTGGGGATTTTCTATCCTGAGCCTTCCATGTTGGGGCTTCTTGGAGACAGGGGAGGGCCACAGCCTCAGTGACTGGCCATTGGCCAAAATACTCATTAAAATGCCCTTCTCCAGAGCTGGGGCCAGCCCAGGTTGAGGACCTGACCCTCTGAGTCTGCGGGGCCCACCTGCTCCTCCTCAATGGCTCCTGCTGGACAGGGAACAGCCTGGCACCAGGTGAACCATCCCTGACTCTCCTCAGGGAGAGACGAGGGAGGAGGGCGCATGTCTGAGAGTCCAAGGTAAGAGCCCACGGCCCTGCAGGTCTTCCAACATTTCCAGCCGTAATGGCCACGATCACCACGGTCTGGACTGTCTGAAGAAGGTCTTTTCACAGGCTCGGCTTGGCTGGAATCTGACCTGTGAAGCCTTTGGGTCAGTCGCAGGAATTATCAAGCACCTGCCACGCCTGGAAGAGCTGGACTCGGGGGGCACAGGGCCTGCCTGGTGTCAGGTGCTGAGGAAGGGATGATAAATGCACCCCTCTGTTTTGTCCCTTTCTGACGGCCTCTCTGGCCACCCTGTCCACCTGTGTCTGTCCTACCCAGCCCTTCTCTGATGAGCCGTCCTGGTGCTTTGTCTCTGCTCATGGGCTCGCGGCTGTAAACAGCAGGAGGTTCCATCCCAGGTGAGCTGTGCCATTGTGACCGAAGGTCTCAGGGAGCAGAATAAGTCTGGGTGGGTTGAGCTGGGAGTTTCGAAGCTGCAGGAAGCTGGGATCGCAGCCTCATGGTGTGGAGAGAAGCCTTCTCTCAGCTCCGTGGGGAAGCCCCTTGTCGACTCTAGGCAGGGGGGATCGTTCCACTGCCTCTCCCAGCAGCAGGCTCCCAGGAGGCAGTGCCGTCACGGGGCCCCGCTGGCAGAAGCCTGAAAAGTCCATCAGGGAAACCTCCAAGGTAGTGTCTAACACCAGTCCTCGAGGCAGCTGCTGCTCCAGCTGTGCTCACCTGGAGTGGAGGCGCAAACGGCACCCAGTGTGGGAGAGGTCGAGGCAGAGCCTCTGCCCCATCCTAGACCAGCTGCATGAGACAACAGCTCACATCAGCTGCCCAGAGGCATGGCCCCCCTGCCAGGCTTTAGCAGGTCTCTGCTTGCTCTCAAGACCCTCTCTTCCCATCTCAGGGCCCTCCCTTCTGTGACAGGAGGACTAGCAGGTGTGCTCTGAGCCTGGCTGAGGCCCGACCTCCTCCACCTCAACCCTGAGAATCTTCTCCAGCTGCCCTCCCAGCTCCTGACCACACAGGGGCTTTGCTCCCACATCAGCCTCTTTGGGGAAAGTGCAGGGAGGGGCCTGCTTCAGGCTCTGGGACATGTGGCTTGGGCCGTAGCCTGTGTCCAAGGAGAAGAAACCCTGAAGGTGGGTTCCCACCAGGTGTGCACACCCTAATCCATGCCCCTGGGGTACGTTGCCTTCCAAGCAAGAGGCGCTCTGTGGACGGAGTCGGGACAAATGTCTAGAGATTAGGAGGTGCTCGGGCTGGGCCCGTATGAGAGGGAGGCAGCAAGCTCAGAGAGGGCCATGGGACAACAGCAGCTCAGACAGCAGAGGCCGTGTAGCTGTCCTGGGTGCCGAGCAGCTGCAGAGGCCGGCGGAGGCACGGAGCAGGTGTTCTCCTGCAGCCTCCAGTGGGACCAGCCCTGCCGACACCCTGGCTTTGGCCCAGTGAAACTCATTTCGGACTTCTGACCTCCAGCACCACAAGAGAAGAAATCTGTGCTGGTTTGAACCACTAAATTAGTGGTATCTGTTTCAGCAGCAGTGGGAGAGGGCAAATGCTCTCCAGCTTGGCACCTGCAGCCCAGCTCGAAGGAGGCAGGACTTAGTTACCAATTCACCTCTGGAGGTGGGTTACCAGCAGGTGGGACAAGTGGATGCACAATCCAATGTCAGACGATGGCACTGAGTCGCTGTACCCACCGTGAACACCTGTGTGTGACTCAGACGATGGCATGGAGTCGCTGTGCCCACCGTAAACACGTGTGTGTGACTCAGACGATGACACTGAGTCGCTGTGCCCACCGTAAACACATGTGTGACTCAGACGATGGCACGGAGTCACTGTGCCCACCATAAACACGTGTGTGTGACTGGGTATCAGACGATGGCACCGAGTCGCTGTGCCCATTGTAAGCACCTGTGTGTAACTCAGACGATGGCATGGAGTTGCTGTACCCATTGTAAGCACCTGTGTGTGACTGGACCTCAGACGATGGCACCGAGTCGCTGTGTCCACCATAAACTTGTGTGTGTGACTCAGACAATGACACCGAGTTGCTGTGCCAATTGTAAGCACCTGTGTGTGACTAGGTCTTAGACAATGGCACCGAGTCGCTGTGCCCACGGTAAACACGTGTATGTGGCTGGGTCTCAGACGATGGCACCGAGTCGCTGTGCCCATCGTAAGCACCTGTGTGTGACTGGGTCTCAGACGATGGCACCGAGTCGCTGTGCCCATCGTAAGCACCTGTGTGTGACTGGGTCTCAGACGATGGCACCGAGTCGCTGTGCCCATCGTAAGCACCTGTGTGTGACTGGGTCTCAGACGATGGCACCGAGTCTCTGTGCCCATCGTAAGCACCTGTGTGTGACTGGGTCTCAGACGATGGCACCGAGTCTCTGTGCCCATCGTAAGCACCTGTGTGTGACTGGGTCTCAGACGATGGCACCGAGTCTCTGTGCCCATCGTAAGCACCTGTGTGTGACTGGGTCTCAGACGATGGCACCGAGTCTCTGTGCCCATCGTAAGCACCTGTGTGTGACTGGGTCTCAGACGATGGCACCGAGTCGCTGTGCCCATCGTAAGCACCTGTGTGTGACTGGGTCTCAGACGATGGCACCGAGTCGCTGTGCCCATCATAAGCACCTGTGCATGACTGGGTCTCCATCTCCCAGGGCTGCCACCTGACCCCAGGCAGCCAGAGCTTTCCTCGCCCAAGGCAGGAAAAGTTCTGTGGGAACTTTTCGCCAAGTTTGTGGGAGGCCCAAGGCAGCTGTGGGCACCTGTGTGACCGGCACATCTTGAGGGAAAACATGTCAGCCACGAAGCATCCCCGATGGCAAAGCCCCGTTCCAGGACTTTCAACAACCCAGAGCGTATCTTCTTTCCCACTAGGTATCTCAGTATTAACTGCTCCAGTAGGGACTGTTTTGATAGCAGGAATTACAAGGTTAGATTCATTCGATCAATTGTATCTTTGCCTCTGTGACAGCCACCGTGTGTGGGTCCTGCCTCACAGAGCCGGCTCCTGACCAATACTCCAGATGTGAACTGAGTCTTCCTCTGGACCAAGTGCACACACCTGCGGTGTGAGGCGTCCCAGCACCTGCTCAGGAAGGCGGCAGGACCACACCTCTGGGGTTCCGAACACATGCAGATTCTCCTCTGCCCTCCACCCTCGGGGAACATTTCCTGCACATTTATAGGGTTTGACTACATCATGTTGAGAAGCTATTTTTACCCAGGAAAGGACGGGTGTGGATAAGACTATTTTTAAGCACCGCAGTTCTGAATGCAACTGTGCAGAGGTTTACAACCCCCTGTAACAGGCTCTGTCGCACTGAAACGAATTTTTAGGCTGAACTCTATAATCTGCGGAAACAAATGCCCATAAAAATGTAGCAAAGAGCACTTGCATCAATGTGCTTAAAATTGGAGTCCAATTAAGAGCTAATGAAATGCTAACAAACCTTGAATTCTCAGGAAGCAAGGAAATGGTGGCGTGGTTTTCCTCTTCAGAGAAGAAGCAGGCTTTCTGGAGAGCATGGACAGTGGGTCCTGCCTGCAAGTGTGCTGCTGGGGCCAGGCATACCCCTGCATCTCTGAGTTTGGGGCAATGGCTGTGCAGGAGAAATGATCCTGGAAGAGCAGGCACAGGTGGGCAGCTCTGAGCAGCACCACAGGGTCCCACCACGACTGCAGGCAGAAACCCTCAACTCTCGGTACAGGTGAGCTGACGCCGAGCTGTGGGGGCAGGCGGGCTGGGTGTGGCTCTTCCCAATCAAGAACTGGCCGTGATTTAAAAAACAACAGTTTGTTCATCCACTCAATTCATCCGCATGTTTACTGAGCAGCCCCCATGGGCAGGTGTTATTCCTGCACCACATAACCATCGACAGCCTTCCTGTAGCTTAGGTTCCAGTGGGGAGCAGACAGCCAATTACCTTGTAAGTAAGATCACTACAGACATGGTGAAGACTGCAAGGCCTGTGGGTGTTTTGGTGCCATGGGGAAGGGTGTTTCTTTCAGCCTAGCTCTCAGGACGGGCTGCTGGCTGGAACCAACCCCATCTCTATCTGAGCTGTCAACCGCCTGAACAGGCATTCTCTATGTCTGACAAGTCTTCCTCCTTTACATCCCAGAAATGATGAAAATACACAGTTCCTCAGGACACCCTGAGGGAGGAGCAGCGTGCTGCTGCCGAGGGTGAACACACGTGGTCTCTGAGGGGAGGTGGTGGATCTCCCTGGGCATCCGTCATCCTGGGACTGGGGACTGGGTGTTGTGGAAGAAGGTGACACTGGGCAGACACCAAGAGCGGGGGAGCTGCAGGCCGGTATCAGAGCCTGTATCAGAACCCATGTCAGAGCAGAGTGGCCCCCAAGCGGGAGGGAGCCGGAGCTCACTGCTGGAGGAGGACCTGCATGTGAGGACATGAGTCTGAGGCCTGCAGAGAAGCCAGGTGAGACACTGCTGTGCTTCTCTGGGCCACGGCCCCTCATGGCTGCATCCCATCACCAGAGCTCCTGTGCCTCACCCACCCATGATCATAGAAGACAGTCTGCATGTCCTCAGCTCTGTCCTCCAACCGGCTGCCCAGGAGGCCTCCCTGGCTGCTCCCCAAACTGCACATGCCCTGAGTCAGCCCTGGGGCCTCATGGACCCTCCTCTGTTCACGCATCCCAGCAGTGCGCAAACCATCCCTGTCGGCTCCCACTGACATGCTACAGGATCTCAGGGCAGCCCCGCCTGGCAGGTTCAGCAGGGATGGGATTCTGTGTCCTTTTCCTTCTTGCTTCCGACCTTTACCTGAAGCTCTAACACCAAGAGTGTGCCAGACAGAGGCGTCCACAGTGACAGGAGCCTGGGCAAGGGCGGCCATCCCCTGCTGCAGAGACGGACATCAGTGTCCATGGAAACAACGCGGCGCGGGGAGCGGCAGGTCTGGTGTGAAAGCTACTCACACTTCCCGCCTGGGCAAGAGCAGGAACTCGGCAGGCAGAGAGCTGGTGGAGCTTTCCACGGAAAACCACAACCTTCGAAGAGCCCGGCCTCCTTCTGACGAGCCACTTCTTTCCAATCAGATGCACTATTGACGAGGCAGCCTCCGCTGCCTGTCTCTCATCAGAGCACCTGGTAATTTATACTTGTGGTTTCCGCCTTGATCAATAAACACAATGGAGAAGACACACCGTCGATTTCTACAGGAGGGGCAGAAGCACACAGGCCTGTGTGCAGAGCTTCATTTGGGCTCTTCGGAAGGGAAGTAAACCCAGCAAAGGAAATGTCGGCCCGCTGAAAGGGCAGCAGTTTCCCTTTCGCTGTGGGATTTGTGTTAGCAAGTTTGCAAGTGGAAAATGCATTTGGAACTGCCAGTCCCCTACAGCCCTCACAGGGAGGTGCAATGTTAATCCTGTCACTATTTTAAAACTTGTCTCAGAGTTGGGAGTAACTGAAATCGTTTGGAGCTTAATTTTGCATGAGGACATAGCAAAGCATGACAGAAGGGAAAAAGAAAATGCTGGCAAAGGAGAAACTGCCCTAAGAGGGCAGCCGGATCCTCAGCTGGGTCAGAGCAGATGAGCCGAGACTGAGGACGCAGGGGTGGTGTGGTCTCGGGAGGGACCTGCTGCGGAACCACTAAGGAGGGAGGCTGAGGGGTGGGAGAAAGCCCAGGGCTGTAATCGTAGCCCCTGGAGCCTGATTTAAAAGACTGGAGGAGGCAAAACCTTTTCTAGGTGACATCCACCCAGAGCGTGACCCTGTGGCCTCAGTGTCTGCTGGGCACGGCTCTGCCTGCAGCCAGCCCTGCCACCATCCCTTCCCTTCTAGAGGTGTCCGAGTGTGGGGCAGCCAGGCTGCTGTCTGCCCACAGCACAGAGGAGGAACTGAGGACGCAGGGCCCGTGCGGGACGGCACGCGGTCAGCCCAGAATTAGGACCTAAGGTTGACCCTACAGGTTCCCACAGCACACACATGCAGCACGTGCATGCACATGTACACAGAGGCACATGCACACACAATCATGCCTAGCCATAGATTCACACCCTCCCATTCACACTCACACCCACACACCCTCCCGCAAGCACATGCACACACACCCACACTCACACCCACCCTCCCACAGGCACGGTGCACACCCACACTCATGGTCACGCCCTCCCACAGGCACAACCACACCCACACACGCCCACACTCATACCTACACCCACACCCTCCCACAGGCACAAGAGCACACACTCCTTTCCCCCCACACTCCCTGCACACCCATGGGCACCTGTGCTCTCCTGTGGTCTGGATCTGCCCTCTGTGCGCACAGCCTGCACCTGGCCCCGTGTGAGTGACTCATGTGGATGCTCTGCAGGTGAGACCCAAGGTGGGTGTCCTGGCACTGCCCGGCCTGGCTGTCAGGAAGCTCTGCCAGACAGCCGCCTCCTCCCTGATGCAGGCTTCTTCCCAAGGATGAGCTCACTGATGTGTTTTCCACCAGTATTCGGTGTCCCCAGTCACCCAGGCCTGGGGCTGGACAGTGCCAGGGGCAGATGTGCCATGTGGAGAGGCCAGGCAGGGCAGGGGCAGCTTGTCCGCCGGGTGGCACCTAGACAGCTGTGTGGGGCGCAGTGTTCCCACTCTCATCACCAGCCTTCACTTCCAACTGCCTCTGAGTATTCTGTGGCGGCTGCTCTGGCTGGGGCCTCAGGTGTAGCCTGCTGAAAATCTCATGGTGTCCAGGCCCCATCCCCAACTGGCCCAGGGCAACCCTGATTTCCTACTCACCGGAGGGGCCTCCCCGCCGCCTGCCCAGCCAAGAGCCTTGTAGGAGCCCCTCTCCAGCCTCACACTACCAGCCCCTTCAAATTGCAGCGCTCAGGTCCTTAGGAAAGGTGTTTTTTATCAAGTTAGCTACTTTTTATACTTATGAAGAAGTTCCATGACATGGAGCAAAGGAGAGTTGATTTTCAGCTGTGATTTCTGCCTGCAGAGCAATGTCTAGTTCCTGCTGTTTTTTTCTGATGGGCGCTGCAGTGACTGGGGGTCCCGTGTGCCGTCGGTGGGGGCTTAGCTGGCCTGGTCTGCAAGTTCCTACTGACATCACAACCTGCTCCTTCTCTCTGTCCTTAAGGGTCAGAAGATGGGGAAAGGTTCATGTTTCCACTTCTGTATTCTGTTACATTCAGGCTTTTGGGGGAGGCTTGTGGGGAAGGGGCTGTGTCCCCACTCCTTCCTTTCTTCTTATGTATATATTTACATCCACTCCGTCACCATCAACATGATTCACGGAACTCTGTCACCACAGAAGCTGTGCTAAGGCCTGGGCATTCGTGTGACATGGAGCCTGCAAGATCTGAAGTCTTAATGAGCTGCTTGCAGGAAAAGATCAAGTTTCACAATCGAGAATTATGGGGCATGATTTCTGCTGTGGCAAGGGGCCAGGGCCGTCTCCTGGAGGAAATCTGGAGAGAACATGCCATAGCCAGGCCAGCGTACGCAGAGGCGCTGGCAGGGGCCCCTCCCAACCTGCCCCTGCATGTGCGGGGCTTCGCTCAGGAACAGGGGCACAGCTCCACTTCCAAAATGCGAGGGGTAGGGGCCCCAGTGTTGGACGCCTTCCGAGCCCTGGAGCCCTGGGAGGGGCTCACAAGCCCACCTGCCTGAGTCGGGCGTTGGGCGGGTAGAGTGTCAGGGCCTCTGCCCCTGCTGGCCCAGATAATTCCCTGGCCCTCCTCAAGTGCAGCTCCCATGAAGATAGACCCAGACTCTGAGCCACGCATCGGGCCAAGCATCCCAAGGTGGTGGAACCCAGTCAGGAGTCAAGACCAGAGGCCGGAACTGCCCACACCCATGTTCCTTCCACAGGGCCCGCCTGGCCAGTGGCGACACTGATACCATCCCATGGAAGCTCTGTGAAAATTAAAGGGAATGGTGCATGTTTGGAGGCCACGTGCAGCAAGTGACCAGTAAACACCCACCATTTATGCTTGGTTTTCATCACTGGGCCAGCAGGGGCAGGACCCCAGCAGAGGCCTGAAACTGGGCAGTGCCAAACCTCAGAGCCTTTTCCGACACATACATATCCACCTGTGTGGGTGTGTGGATGTGTGTGGGTGTGTAGGTGTGTGTGTACACCTGTGTGTGTGAAAATATCTGTGTTTGTATTTGTGTGTGTGTCCGTGTCTGTGACTCTGTGGGGGTGTGGGTGTGCAGGTGTGTGTGTACACGTGTGTGTCTGTGAAAATATCTGTGTATTTGTGTGTGTGTCCATAAGTGTCTGTGTCTGTGTGGATGTGTGTGGGTGTGTAGGTGTATGTGTACACCTGTGTGTGAGTGTGTGTGAAAATATCTGTGTTTGTATTTGTGTGTGTGTGTCAGTGTCTGTGTGGGTGTGCGTGCCCATGAGTGTGAGTGCATGTGTGCGGGTGTGTAGGTGAGTGTGTCTGTGTGTGAGTTTGCAGGTATGTCTGTTTGTGTTGATGTGTGTGTCCATGAGTATGTGAGTGCTTCTGCGTAGGTGTGTGGTGTGAATGTATGTCTGTGTGCCTGTGTGGATGTGGGTGTCCATGAGTGTGTGAATGTGTGTCTGTGTCAGGGTGTGTGTCCGTGTCGGGGTGTGTGTCCATGTGTGAGTGTGTCAGTATGGGTGGGTGTGTCCTCTGTGAACATGTGTGGGAGTGAATGGTGTCTGTGGGAGGGTCGTCACCATGGGCCGTGTCTCGAGCACATGTGGCCCTGCCTCGGTGGACCCCACGGGCCTGCTGGGAGACACAGCCCAGGTGCAGGGCATTCCACCGTCCAGGGCAGGCCTTGCTCTCAGCAGGTTTTCTCCCAGATCTTTGTCTCTGACCTTACCTGGGGTGGAAGGTTTTACCCAAGAGAAGCAGAAAGGCGTTCCTTTCCTCCTTGCTGCCCGCCAGCAAGAGGCACTCGTTGCTCGTGGCAGCCAGCCAACCACTTGAAAGGGAGCTGGTACAGTCAGGCTGGGGGGAAACTTGGATTACAGCCTCGAGACGGTGCAGGGTCCAGTCACTCTGCCTGGAGCTAGGCACCGTGTCTGACGCACCGTTGCTGCTGGCCACTTCTAGGATTATTTTTTCCGCTCTTTCCTTTCCTTCATCACATGCTCCTGGAAGGGGCTCAGAGGTGTCCCCACCTTCCCTGTCCTGGAAAGTCATCTCAGAAGGTCCTGTCCCAGTGGAAAGTGCTGGTGGCTCTGGGTGTCTGGGCCTAAACGGTGGGGTGTGGTCTGCTTTGCTCTGAGCAGAGCCCCTCCATGACAATGCCACAGCGTGCAGGGAAATGGGGGTGGGGGTGGGGGAAGCTGAGGGGTATCCCCACGCCTACTGCCTTGAGCTCAGACCGCTCTCTGCAACTTCTCTGGGGACCCCCACGGCCATGGGCCCTGGTCCAGTGTGGGCTCTGTCAGCCCAAGGGCTTCTGGATCAGAGTGTTACCAGCTTCCTGAGCCCATCCTCACCTCCTGAGCTCGGCCTCAGCCTCGTGAGCTCCTCCCCAACCTCTCGAGCTTCTCCCCAGCCTCCCGACCTTCTCCTCAGCCTTCTGAGCTTCTCCCCAGCCTCCTGAGCCCATCCCCAGCCTCCCGAGCTTCTCCCCAGCCTCCTGAGCCAGTCCTCATTCTCCCCAGTTCCTCTTCAGCCTCCTGAGCCCGTCCCCAGCCCTAAGCCCATCCTCATTCTCCTGCACTCTTCCTTGGCCTCCTGAGCTCCTCTCCACCGTCCTGACCTTGTTCCTGGCCTCCCAAGTTCATCTTAGCTCAAGGAGAAGCTCTCGGCTCCTGCCTCCAGCAGCCCTGGACTAGATGCCTGGTTTATCAGCAACCCAGATCTGAGCCTCCTATCTCAGACCCTGAACCACAGAGCTGTGGGTACCAGGGGAAGCTCTGGGGCCTGCTTGGCTTAAGATAGGACCGTCGGCCCCAGTGCTAAGCCTGGCTTGGGGCCACCCAGGGGCGTGTGCCCTTCCTCACTTCCTTCAAGCCAGCATCGCAGTGTCGGGAAGACCTGCTCTGTCCTGGTCACAGCTGCCCCTTCCCGCAGGACCCTCAGAGACACAGGGCAGCAGAGAGACCTGAGCAGGTGGTCCTGGTTCCACGGGGCTCCCCATGTCAACCTGGACCCAGTAATTAGACTCCTCAGGTGGAAAGCCCCAAGGATCAGTGAGGTCTCGCGGGGTGAAGAGGTGAACACCATGATTGCCTTATCTCCCTCAAATACTCGGAGAGTGAACTCCTTCAGCACACATGGGCTGCAGGGCTTTGTGGGCCCCCAGGGCCCCTCTGAATTAGGCTTTTGCTCTGCCGTGGGTAGCAGCTAGTGCTCAGTAGGGGAAGACCAGGTGCCAGTTCATCTGGTCAGTCCCTGTGCAGCCTGTTGGCGCAATGGGCAGGTGGCCAGGAGTTTGCCCACGTGTTTCTGAGTCTTTTGTCCAGCGGGGAATTTCTACTTTATCTGTGCGGGGTCTCTGAGCAAGGCTGACCACGGCCCAGGCCCTGAGTCTGGGCCCACAGAGGCCTCGCTGCCCCAGATGCCACATCTCCAGTGCCCTGAGCTCCACCCCTGGTGTACATTTAGCTGAAAGCTGTGATCCTTCCTCTCTGCCATTGCTGGCAGAATTCTGGCCAAGGCCCACATTTCCAGCAGGGGCTTGAATGAGGCTTGCCTGGAGCAGTTTTGAGCAGGACCTGAGGAAGCACAGGGCCCCCCACAACACGGGTGCTGGGAGATGCTTCCTCTGGGCGGTGTCCTGATGGGGCCCTGGGGATGCTCTGGCCAGCGGGCACTTCGGAAGGTCCCTCTGCTGCTCTGCTGAGGACGTGACGATTCCTCAGCGTGGCCACTCAGGTCCTTCCCTTTCTCCAGTGCCCAGAGCCGTGTGCTGTCTGGGATTCTGCTCTGTTACTTGGGAGCCACCAGTGCCCACGGCAGGAGCTGCAGGCCCAGGGTAGCATGGGCCTTGGGACCTTGAGGAAGTGCTCAGTCACCCACAAGCTGACCCACCTGTCCCAGGGCCATCAAGCCACCAACGGCGGGGAGAGAAGGTGACAGGATGCAGGTGGCTGTCTGGGCCGTGTCTGCCTGGGGTGTAGGAGATGTCAGGGAACACAGGCCCCACTCGGACGCAGACTCAGCTCCTAGACACGTGGCCGCTGTCCACCAGAGCCTCTCTGTGGGCCCGTGCCTGGGGCACACAGAGCCCAGCATGTGAGCCCACCTGTCGCTGGTGGAGAGGGTACCGCAGGTGTCTAATGGGGGGCAGAGGGTGGATAATAGCTCCCTCCGGAAGTCACTGCCCGTCCAAGTCACGAAGCTTCCGTCAGTCCCCTGCTGCCATTGTAACAGGCATTGTTCAAAGCAGTGCCTTTGCCCTCTCCCGGCTCTGGAGGTGACACGTCTGCAATGGGCCTCACTGGGCTAAAACCCAGGTGTCAGCCAGGCCAGGCCTCCTGGAGGCTCCGGCAGGGTCCTCTGGTCCACTCCTAGAGGCCCCCGCATTCAGTGAGCGTTCCTGGACCCTGCAGTGGCTGCCTTCCTAGTCACGTGGGCCCCCCCTGCAGTCTGGACCCTCCAGCGGCTGCCTTCCTAGTCACGTGGGTCCCCCTGCAGTCAGATCCCTCTCGGGACAGGTCATTGCCTGGGCCTCACTCAATCCTGCAGGACGCTCTCCCCATCCCCAAGCCCTTTATGTATCCCATCTGCACGGATCCCAAGGATTCCGACGTGGACATCTCCAGGGCCATCACCCTCCTACCACAGCATCCCCTGGCCTCAAGGGCTGACCGGCTCAGTGTGGGAGACACCAGGGTCCGGGCCGGCCTTGTGGCCTCCAGGCACCCTCTCCCATCAATTCTCCATCAGGCGCCAGGCTAATCTCAACCCCCAAATCCCTTTTGGTGCCATTGCCGTAAAGATAAAACCCAGGCTGGGCGTGGTCCCCACCTCCGCAGCTGCAGCTCTGCCCTCCCCGCCGGCCATTCCCCTTCCTGCTGCCAAGCCCGGGTCATGGCCTCAGCCCCAGCTTCTCACCATTCCCAGATTTAGTGGACTCTCTGGGGCCCTGTGTCTCACCTGCTTCTCCTAATTCTTATGTGGAGTCATGGAGGATCCCCATATTGGGTTTTAGGGTTCAGAATCAAACCCAACCCAGCAGGCTCCTCTCCTGGGAAGACCCCATCAGGGACCCCTCCCTTCCCACTGCTCTGTGAGCCTGCAGGGCCCACCGTGGCCCTGATCTGACAGTGTCTCAGCCTGGTGGGGAGAGTGCCGCAGGGGAGCAGCCAGCAGCACATATCTCACGACCTCCCCAAGGCGATGTGTGTCGACGTCCACGAGTGTCTGCAGGTGCGTGTGAGCGTGTCTGCATGTGCGCATCTTGTGTAGCTATACATGTCTGTGCATGTCCACGTGTGTCTGCAGGTGTGTGTGAGCGTCTGCATGTGTGCGTCTTGTGTAGATATGTGTGTGTCTGTGTGTGTGTGTGTGTCTATTTCCATGTGTCTCTGCATGTCTGTATGTGTGCATCTCGGTGTAGATATGTGTGTGTCCGTGTGTCTGTGTCTGTGTACATGTGTGTCTGTCTGTGTGTCTGTATGTCTGTGTCCATGTGTGTCTGTGTGTCCGCATGTGTACATGCACATCTGCATGTGTCTCTGTGTCACTGTGTGTCACTGTGTATATGTGCATGTGCTTCTGTGTGCGTGTCCATGTGTCTCTGTGTATCTTTCTGCCTGTGTCTAAGGTTCACAGGACAGAAGCCAGAGCCCCACTTCTCTCAGGGTCACGGGGAGGTCAGTGTCCTGGAAAACACGTCCCCCAGGGGTCTCTGACTCACAGAACCACTTCCTCATGCCCTCCCTGTCCCCACAGCTGGGGAGCACAGGCGCCCACAGCTCAGACCCGCAGCTGTGACTCACCCACCTGCTGGCCTCCAGCTGGGCCACTGCCCAGGAAGGGTAGCTGAGGACAGGGAGGAGCCCATGGGAGGCAGGGTCCCAGGCAGGGTCTCTTTGGGCCTGCACCCAGCTTGCTCAGTGGCACTGGGCAGCCCTTTTCTCACAGGACGGGAGGCCTCCAAAACCCTTTGTGCCCGAAGCCCAAGACCACTGGGAAGGGCCTGTGAGTGGGGCAGCCACGCAGGCCTCTCACCCTGGCCGGTGCTGACCCCCCAGTGAGCGAGACGGCATTTCACTGGGTCTCGATCTGCACACGTCCGAGTTTGCAAACACGGCTTCGCATCTGTTTCTCCCGAGGGAGATGCCCCTTCACGTCTCGGGGTCTTTTCCCCATTCTTACTGATTTGTAGAAATTCCTTACATATTCCCGAGGTCTACCTTTCGTTAGTTATGTCCCCGGTGAGTATCTTCTCATTTTTAGCTTCTCTTTCACTTTCTTTGAGGTTATTTTGACCAATAGGTTTTTTTTTTAATGTACTCACAGTTTATCAGACTCCTATTTCATAGCCAGGGCTTCCTATAGTGTATTTAAGAAACCCTTCCCTATGCCAAGCTCATAAATTGTCCACCTACACTTTCCAGCCAAAGTTTTAAAGGAAAACTCTGACATAAGTTCGTGCCCCGTCTGGGGCTGGCTTTGTGTATGTTGGGAAATAGGGATCTCATTTCTTTTTCCACACGGAAAATCATTTTCCCACACCCAGTGACTGCTCTGTTCTTGTGGGAAGGGAAACCCCACAGGAGAACAGGGCGGCAGGGCCCAAGGGAAGGACGAGTGAGGCCCAGCCCAGATGCTGCCCCAGGAGTTGTGAAACTCTAGGATGAGTTCAGCCTGGAATGACTTTAATCCACTCTAATCTGAGGATAAAACTCGGAGAAGTCTTTGCTTCAGGTGAGTGTGCAGTTTGCACGATTAGCCAAATGCCGTCAGTACCAGGCTTTGGGGTTTTCTGTTCTCCTCTCACAGAAAAGGGTATGGCAGGCAATGCGGGCACCAAACTGAAGGGGGTGTGCATGTGTGTGCTTCTCTACGGTGTGTCTGTATATATGTCTGTGTGTACATTCAAGCCTGTGTATGTGTCTTTCTGTCTGCATGTGCACGCATGTGTCTACGTGTGTGTGCATGTGTGCCTGTGTATATGTGTGCATGTGTGTCTCTGTATGTGTCTGTGTGTCTATATGTGTCTGTGTGTGCACACACATCCCTATACATGTGTGTCTCTGTGTGTGCACGTGTTTGTATGTGTATGTGTGTGTACATGCATGTCTGTATGTGTTTCTGTATGTATGTGTGCACATGTCTGCATATGTGTATGTAGCTGTGCATGTGCGTGCCTGTGTCTGCATGTCTGTATGTGTCTATATGTGCGCATGTGTGCATGCATGTATGTGTGCATGTGTCTGTGTGGATACTCATGTGTGTCCATATGTGTGTATATGTGCACATGCATGTCTGTATGTGTGTGCATGTGTTTCTATGTGTGTGCACATGTCTCCATATGTGTATGTAGCTGTGCATGTACATGTCTGTATGTCTGCATGTCTGTATCTATATATGCACATGTATGCATGCATGTGTGTCTGTGCATGTGTATGTGTATACATGTCTGTGTGTATGTACGTGTCTATATGTCTGTATGTAAATGCCTGTGTGTACATGAGTGTGTGTGTCTCTGGGTGTGTGTGGTACAAGAGCAGGTATAGGTATGTGTATGAGTGCATGTCTGTATGTGTGCCTGTGTGTGCGTGTGTGTCTGTGATTGTGTGATGGGCTCACTCGGTGCTGTAAGGATAGGTCTGTGCTCCTCCAGGCCCTATGAGGCCCCACCCCCTGAGCGTAGGGAGACCTGCCCTCACATTGTGTGTGGAGAACAGTGGGTGGGGGAGGGCACTGGAGTGCAGATCGGCGGGGGGGCGGCCTTAGCCCATGGTGTCTGCAGAGGGGATGGGGGCATCTGCTCCCGGAACCACACTCTTTTTCCTTCAGAGGCAGATTCCATATCCTCAGCTGGAGTTCAGTGCTGAGGCTTTAAGTCCAAAACCTCAGTTGTAGGGTCAGGAGCAGGGGCTCCAGGTCTGGGGCCAGAACGTCGGCAGGTGGCTCCCGTCTCGTGCAGATGTGGTGCCTGCATCACCCCATTCTCTGCCAGGACCCTGCAGGTTCAGATGCACATCAGGGACTGTGGCTCCCACCTTCCCTGCTCCTAACTCTTCTGCCCTCCCAGGCACCCCCCACCTCCAGTCCTGGGCTCACCCCAGCCATCACTTCAGGCAGGAGAGTCCCCATTCATTCATTCAGAAAGGCTCTGGCCATCCGCCAGGCTCAGGGCAGAGTGCAGCTCTACCACTTCCAGCCAGGTGATCCTAGTCGCGTTCATGAATCTCCCAGCCTCAGATCCTACCTCTCTCAGTGAGGCAACAGCACCTGGTACCCAGGGTGGTGGCCCAGGGTGGCCGTGGAGTGAGTCACTGGGGAGGGCTCCTGGGTCCTGGGCATCTGAATTGGCTGCACTCAGAAAATCCAGTGCAAATGCGGCAGAGCAGCAGTGCGTTTGCGGCAATGGTCCTGGGTCCACAGCACAGTCCCGGGCATCCACTGAGTTCTCAATTAAATCAAAACCCCCTTCCACAGAAAGCCCCTCTCCACACTCAGAGGAGGTGGAGAGGCTGGAAGTGTCTCTTAATGAACTGTTTACTGCGAAATGCCTTTCACCTTCCAAGCTGCAGTCTTCGAATTAAACCTGGCATTTGAATGCAATAATGAAGAGAGGGGAGCTCCTCTGTCAGCCAGCAGGACACGATGAAAATCCAATTAAGTTGTGCATTTTAATTCCCTTGCCTGCCTGGGCTCATTGCTGGATGAGGGAGAGGGAGCACGCAGTTTTCAGTAGTTTATCTGCACAGCCCAGAGGCAGGTGTTTTACCCGCTGACAATAAAACCCAACAGAGCTGTGACCAAATGGGTGCAAAATAGCGAGTCACTAAAAACGAGCATCGTGAATGCCCGTCTTTCAATACCAGAGACGGAAAGTGCTGGAATAAAGAGATTAAGGAATTAATTGTATTTAGGATGCTCTCACTAGCAGACCCCAGTGCAGGAAAAGTTCCTGGCCACCTGCCAGGACCACACAATGGGATTATGTGGGCCCCAGGAGAAGGAACCTGGCTGGACACCCCTGTTGGTTCAGCAAGGAACCAGCCCAGACGTTTGGAACCTGAAAGCACTGAGGTCTTAAGTCATGAGACTGGGGTTGAAAGAAAGGCACAAAAATAGAAAATAAAAGAGAAAGAAAGAAAAGAGAAGGGAAGAAAGCCAACGCCCTCGCAAGGTTCTTGGTCTTCCAGGGAGAACAGGAAAATCCACCTCGGTTCATTTCTTAGAACTTAATGAGAAAACAGAGGTACTGTCCTCACTTGAATTAATTTTTACATTTAAAATCTGATAGTAAGAAGGAAAGGTTATGTTAGAACTGCAAGAAAATATATGTAGTAACTACAGATTTTATCATCCAGTACCCTGGGGCTTTGAGGGCAGGACACACCTAGGACAGCAGGGTACGAGCACCCCGCAGAGCGAGCTGCCTCCAGAACGGCCACCCACACCAGGCACAGCTTGTGCCCCCACTCCTCCTCGTTCCCTGGGAACTGGCAGGCCCATCGCTGCTCTGGGCCAGGTGCTGGCCTGGCTCCTCATGAAGGCAGCTCTGCGTCCCTCAGACTCTGCTGGAAGCATCCCGCAGATAAGAGAATTCTGATCTCCGCCTCCAGGGATGGGGTGTCCACGGCATGTCTGCAGGTATGAACACACAGTTTGGCATGAACACGTGCCTTTAGCGTTCTCTGGGACTAGACTGCGCAGATTAACAAGGTACCTTAAAACAGGGGTGCCCAACCCTGACCGTGGACAGGTACTGGCCCGTGGCCTGTTCGGGATGGGGCCGCACAGCCTCCCGTCGGATCAGCGGCGGCATTAGATTCTCACAGGAGCATGAACCCTACTGTGAACTGTGCACACGAGGGATCCCAGTTGCGCATCCCTTATGAGAATCTAACTAATGCCTGAGGGTATGAGGTGGAGGAGTTTCATCTCAAACCATCCCCCCAACCCCACCCTCATCCCACAGTCCGTGCAAAAATTGTCTTCCACGAAACTGATGCCAAAATGGTTGGGGATGGCTGCCTTAAAACACAAGACCGATTTATACAAAAGGAGCAACATGCACTGATATTTACACACAGGAGAGGAGCCACGTGACCTAAAGGAACACGGTCCATTCGTCCTGCAGGAAGTGAAATTTACACACAGGAGAGGAGCCATGTGACCTAAAGGAACACAGTCCATTCCATCCGGAAGGAAGTGAAATTTACACACAGGAGAGGAGCCACCTGACCTAAAGGAACAGGTCCATTCCGTCCTGCAGAAAGTGAAATTTACACACAGGAGAGGAGCCACCTGACCTAAAGGAACACGGTCCATCCCGTCCTGCAGGAAGTGAAATTTATACACAGGAGAGGAGCCACCTCACCTAAAGGAACAGGGTCCATCCCGTCCTGCAGGAAGTGAAATTTACACACAGGAGAGGAGCCATGTGACCTAAAGGAACACAGTCCATTCCATCCGGCAGGAAGTGAAATTTACACACAGGAGAGGAGCCACCTGACCTAAAGGAACCCGGTCCATTCCGTCCTGCAGGAAGTGAAATTTACACACAGGAGAGAAGCCACATGACCTAAAGGAAAATGGTCCATTCCAGTCCTGCAGGAAACAATCAGTGCTTCTTAAATTTGATGCCGTTCTCACCTAGTCCAGTGGCTATTTCTCCTCCTACTTTCCTGGAAGAACACCACTGCTAGGCTCTAGGTTTCTGACAGCTCAGCCACTTTAAAGCAGGAAATCCAGCTGCCTAGGACCCATCTTGGTCTGTCCTTCACTCAGTGTGACCTGGAGGTTCCTTCGTCTTATTATGTGAAGGTTATGATCTCACACCCAGAGTGCAGCAAACATTAAAACCTGGCATTATGAATGTGGATTCTTCCACAGAACAGATTCCTAAATCATGGTATACTATCTAATTAAATGGAATATTAAAATGAATGAGCTAGAATTTATAAATTAACATAGATAATCTAAGAACAAATTAAATACAGGGACACCAGCAAGACTGTGAACTAGGAAGCCCCAGGGAGCCCTCGTTCCCCGACCTAGACACTGGTTAGTAATAATCTATGGGCAGAACAGCCGGTGTAAGAACTCCAGAATCCAATTAGGAAGTTGCAGCACCCGCTGTGAGTGCAAAACCCAGAAGCGCTACATCTGAGCAGGTAAGAAAAAAATGTCACTGCATTTTGTGCACTTGTGCCTACTGCTCCCTGGCATGAGAGGAGCCCTCAATGCCTGGCTTCTCTCTAGAGAGGGAGAGAGAAGAGTGGAACATGTTCTCGCTTTTCAGGGGGCTTCCCATGGGACTGTATCTGCCTCACCTGACTCAGAGCACTGAGGGGAACTTGCAGAGTTTGAATGTCGGGTGAGGGGCTGCTGAGAGCAAAGATGAGCGCTTTCGTTCAGCACAAAGGAGCCTGCAGAGCCACAGACACCAGAAGACCGAGGCCTCCTGAAAACCAGGGGCAAAATTCTCACTGGGAAGTTACTTACACAAGCCCAAAGAAGATGCATCCCCAGAAAAGGCTGAGAAGTTTCCAGAATCTCTACCTGGGCTGATTAGTGAAGGTACAAAGCCAGTTAATGAAGACAGCGAGAAGTGGCAATTTATTTGAAATGCGAAAATATCAATACAAGATCACAAGGCATACAAAGAAACGGGAAGCCAAGGCCCAGTCAAAGGAACAAAATAATCTCTGGAAATGACCCTAAAGAAACAGAGATGAATTAACTGACCATTCAAGATAACCATCTTAAAGACGCCCAGTGAGCTAAATGAGAACACAGACAACTAATCACTTTCAGAATATGATTTATGAACAAAAACAAGAATATCAACAGAGATAGAAATTATAAAAAGAGAACAAAACAGAAATTCTGAAACTGAAGAATAATTGAATTTTAAAACTCAGTAGAGGAGTTCAACAGCAGACTTGGTCAAGAAGAAAGAATCATCAAATTTGAAGAAAAGTTATCTGAAATTATTGAGTGAGAGGAGAAAAAAAAAGAATTAAGTAGTGAGAGCCTACGAGACTTACAGGAAACCATCAAGCAGAATAATGTGGGTAACCTCAGAAATGTTAAGGGTTTGATCCCAGACCATTGCCATAATGTGAATATCACAGCAAAGTGAATCACACAATATTTTGGTTTCCTGGCGCATATAAAAGTGATGATTATACTATACTGTAGTCTGTTAATTGTGCAATAGCATTATGTCTAAAAAAAAAAAAGTATATACCTTAATTAAAATCCTTTTTTGTTTTGCTGAAAATGCTAATGATCATCTGAGCCTTCAACAAGTCATACTTTTTTCATGATGGGGGCTCTTACCTCAGTGTTGATGTCTGCTCACTGATCAGCGTGGTAGTTGCTGAAGACTGGGGTAACTGTGAGAATTTCTTAAGACAACAGTGAATTTTGCCTCATCAGCGGACTCTTTCTTTCCCAGAGGACTTATCTGCACTATGTAATGTGGTTTCACAGCATTTGACCCACAGTAGAACTTCTTTCAAATTTGGAGCCAATCCTCTGAAACCCTGCTACTGCTTTACGCAATGTTCTGAATCACTTCTTGTCGCTTCAAGAATGTTTATCTCTACCAGGAGTAGATTCCATCGAAAAAACAACTTTCTTTGCTCATTCATAAGGAGAAACTCTTCATGAACGTTTTATCCTGAGATTGCAGCAATTCTGCCACATCTTCAGGCTCCTCTTCTCTTTCTAGTTCTCTCACCGTTCCCACCGCATCTGCAGCTCCTTCCTCCATGAAAGTCTTGAACCACTCAAAGTCACCTGTGAGGGTTGGGATTAAATCCCTCCAGACTCCTGTTCATGTTGATATTTTGCCTTCTCCCATGAAACAGGAATGTTCTTAATGGCATCTAGAGTGGTGAATTCCTTCCAGGAGGCATTCCATTCGCTTTGTCCAGATCCATCACAGCAATCACTATCTGTGGCAGCTGTAGCCTTAAGAAATGTGTTTCTTAAATAATAAAACTGAAAGGCAGAATTACTCCTTGATCTGTGGGCTGCAAAAGGATATTGTGTCAGCAGGCAGGAAAAGAATATGAATTTCCTTGTACATCTCCATCAGAGCTCCTGGGTGACGAGGTGCATTATCAATCACCACAAATATTTTGAAACACATATTTTTTCTGTACATAGGTCTCAACAGGGGGCTTAAAATATTCAGTAAACCACACTGTAACAAATGTGCTGTCATCAAAGCTTCATGTGCCATTTATAGAAGCAAGCAGAGTAGATTTGACATAATTCTGAAGGGCCTTAGAATGTTCAATATGGTAAATAAGCACTGGCTTTGACTTACAATCACCAACTGTGTCAGTAATTAGCAAGACAGTCAGTCTGTCCTTTGAAGAACTGATGCCAGGTATTAACACCTCCTCCTTAGCTCTAAAAGCCGAGATGGCATCTTATTTCAATAGAGGGCTGTTTCATCTACATTGCAAATCTGTTGTTTAGTGTCGCTGCCGTCACCAAGTGGCTTAGCTGGATCTGCCGGAGAACCTGCTGAAGCCTCTGTATTAGCATTTGCTGCTTCACCTTGCACTTTTATGTTATGGAAATGGCTTCTTTTCTTAAGCATCACGAACAGCTAGCTTCAAACTTTTCTTGTGTGCTTCCTTTACCTCTCTCAGCCTTCGCAGAATTGAAGAGAGTTAAGACCTTGCTTTGGGTTGGGCTTTGGCTTAATGGAATTTTGTGGTTGGTTTGATCTTCCACATAGACGCTAAAACTATCTTCATATCAGCAGCAAGGCTATTTTACTTTCCTATTTATGTGTCCACTAGAAAAGCACTTTTAATTTCCTTAAACAACTTTTCCTTTGCATTTGTAACATGGCTACTTGGAGCAAGAGGCCTAGCTTTCAGCCTATCTTGGTTATTGACACATCTTCCTCACTAAGCTTCACTAAGGTCACTTCTGGCTTTTGACCTAAAGTGAGAGATGTGTGACTCTTGCTTTCACTTCAACACTTGGGTCATTGTAGGGCTATTAACCTAATTTCAGGATTATTGTGTCTCAGGTACTAGGGAGGCTCAAGGAGAGGGAGAAAGGTGAAGGAATGGCCAGTTGGTGGAGCAGTCAGAACATACGTAACATTTGTCAGTTCACTTCACCATCTTATACGGTATGGGCATGGTGTGTGGCTCTCCAAAACAATTGTAATAGTAACATTAAAGATCACCAATCACAGGTCACTATAACATACAGAACAATACGAAAATTATTGTTATATATGTACCAAATTATTGTTATAAATGTACCAAAATGTGACACAGAGACAAGAAGCGAGCACGTGCTGTTGGAATAATGGTGCTGGTGGACTTGCTGGATGCAGAGTTGCCACAAACTTTCCATTTGCAAAACAAAAACACACTGTCAGTTGGGCACGATGGCTCATGCCTGTAATTCCAGCATTCTGGGAGGCTGAAGCAGGCAGATTGTGTGAGTCCAGGAGTTCAAGACCAGCCTGGGCAGCATGGCAAAACACTGTCTCTACAAAAAATAAAAAAAATTAACCAAGCATGGTGGTGCACACCTGTAGTCCCAGCTACTTGGGAGGCTGAGGTGGGAGGATTGCCTGAGCCTGGTAGGAGGAGGTTGCAGTGAGCCGAGATCATGCCACTGCACTCCAGCCTGGGAGACAGAGCAAGACCTCATCTCAAATAATAAACAAAAACAACAACAACAACAAAAACCCCACAATGTCTGTGAAGTGCAATAAAGAAAAGCACAATAATAAAAGATATGCCTGAGCACATATTTGGGAGTTCCAGAATAGGGAGAGAAAGAGGTGAAGGCCTATTTGAAAAAATCATGGCTGGAAACTTCCCAGATTTGAGCAAAAGAATGGACATCATAGTTCAAGAAATTCAACTAGAATAAATCCAAAGAGACCCATTATATTGAAACTGTCAGAAGTCAAAGACAAAATAAGAATCTTGAAAACAGCAAGAGAAAAGTAACTCATCAGCACAAGGGAGCTCCCATAAGATTATAAGTGGGTTTCTGATCAGAAACTTTGAAGGTCAGAAGGGAGTAGAATGATATATATTCAAAGTGCTACAAGAGTAAAAACTGCCAGTCAAGAACACTATATCAAGCAAAATTCTTCTTCAAAAATCTCCTTCCCGAATAAACAAAAGCTGAGATAATTCAACACCATGAGATATTCCCTACAAGAAATGCTAAAAGGAGTTCTTTGAGTTGAAATAAAAGGACACTAGACAACAACATCAAACCACATGAAAATATAAAACTCTCTAGAAAAGGTAAATATATAGACAAATGTAGAATGCTGTACTACCATAATGTTGGTGTGTAAGTCACTTTTAATTCTTGTATAGAATTTAAAAGATGAAAACATTTTAAAACAAGCATACATCTTTATTAATGGTTACACAATATAAAAGATATAATTTGCCACATCAATAGCCAAGTGTGGGAAAGTGAAGATGTAAGAGTACAGTTTTTGTGTACAGTTGAGGTTAAACTGCTATCAGTTTAAAATGGATTATTATAACTTTAAGATATTTTATGTAATCCCATGGTGAATATAAAGAAAATATTTATAGAAGACATATAAAAGGAAATAAAAAATCAAAGCATGTCACTCTCTCTCTCTCTCTCTCTATATATATATATATATATATATATATATATTTTTATTTATTTTTTTTTTTTTGAGACAGAGTCTTGCTCTGTTGCCCAGGCTGGAGTATAGTGGCACAATCTTGGCTCACTGCAATCTCCACTTCCCAGGTTCAAGTGATTCTCCTGCCTCAGGCTCCTGAGTAGCTGGGATTACAGATGTGTGCCACCTTGCCTGGCTAATTTTTGTATTTTTAGTAGAGATGAGGTTTCACCATGTTGGTCAGGCTGGTCTCAAACTCCTGACCTCGTGATCTGCCTGCCTTGGCCTCCCAAAGTGCTGGGATTACAGGTATGAGCCACTGTGCTTGGCCTATAAAAATTTTTAGAAGTACAAAGGAAAGGAGTAAGAGAGAGAAAGGGAGGCAAAATGGCTATAAAACATACAGAAAACAACAAATTGCCAATAGTAAGTCTTCCTTACCAGTAATTTCTTTAAATGCAAATGGATTAAACTCTAATCAAAAGACATAGATTGAATTGATCAAAAATTAAAAAAAAAAAGATCCAACTATGTGCTGTCTACAGAAGACTCACTTTAGATCTAAGGGCATACATTGGCTGAAAGTCAAATGATGGAAAAAGATATTCCATGTAAATGATAATCAAAAGAGAGCAGGGGTAGCCAAACTTACAGCAAACAAAATAGATGTTAACTCAAAAACTATCCCAAGAGATAAAGGACAGTATATAATGATAAAAGGGCCAATTCACCAGGAAGATTTAACAAATACATGACGCAAACACTGACAGAGTTGAAAGGAGAAATAAACAGGAACACAGTAATGGTCAGAGACCTCAATACTCTCCTTTCAACAATGGATAGAAGAACCGGGCAGAAGATCAGTAGAGAAACAAAGGACTTGAACAGCACTGTAGATTAATCGGATCTAACAGACGCATGTAGAACACTCTACTCAGCAAGAGCAGAATATATAATACGTCCTTCCCAAGGGCACGTGGAATATCCTCCAAGACAGACCATAAGACAGGCCACAAAACAAGTCTCAACAAATGTAAGAAGTTTGAAATTATAGACAATATATGTTCTGATCACAAAGGAATGAAACTAGAAATCAATAGCAGAAGGAAAACTGGAAACTTCACAAATTAGTGAAAATTTAAAAACAAACTCTTAAGAAACCAAAGGATCAAGGAAGATATCACAGGGAAAAATAGAGACTATCTTAAGACAAATGAAAGCAAAAAGGCAACATACCAAAACTTATAGGATGCAATGAGAGCAGTATCACGAGGGAAATTTATAGCGGTGAAAACTTACATTTAAAAAGAAGATGGATCTCAAATAAACAACCTAACGTTATATCTCAAGAAACTAGAAAAAGAAGAACAAGTTAAACACGAATTAGCAGAAAAAAGGAAATGGTGATGATTAGAACAGAGATAAACACAATAGAGAGTAGAAAACAATAGAAAAATCGACAAACTGAAGAGTTGGATTCTTGAAAAGAAAATTGACAGAAACTCTTAGTCAGATTAAGAAAAAAGAGAGAAGCTTCAATTAAATCAGAAATGAAAGAGGCCCCTTACAACTGATGCCACATAAATAAAAAATATTATAAGAGAATACCATGAATGATGGCTATACACCAACGAATTGGGTAATCTGGAAGAAATGGATAAGTTCCTAGAAATATACAACCTACCAAGATTGAATCGTGAACAAATAATTATCAGAAAAGACCTGTAACTAGTAAGGAGATTGAATTAGTCATCAAAAATCTTCCAATAAAGAAAAGCCCAGGACTAGATGGCTTTACTGGAGAATTCTACCAAACATTTAAATAACTAACAGCAATCCTCCTCACACTCTTCTGAAAAGCTAAACAAGAGGAACACTTCGAACCTCATTGTATGAGGCCAGCATTATCCTGACGCCAAACCCAGACAATAATGCTACAGGAAAAGAAAACTACAGACCGATTTCCCCGGTAACTGTTGATGCCAAATCCTCAACCAAATACTAGTAAACCATAGTCCACAGCACACTAAAAGGATTCTACACCCTGACCAAGTGGGATTTATTCCTGGAGTGGAAGGAGGGCTCAACATATGAATGTCAATCAAGATAATCCACCACAGTATCATAATGAAGGACAAAACTATGCGACCGTCTCAACTGGTAGAGAAAAAGGACTTGAGAAAATTCAACACCCTGTTATGGGAAAAACTGTAACTCTGCATGGTTGTGTCCTGTTTGCATCCTGAAGTTCTCCAGACCTACTTTCCTAAAGGACCCAAGAGATTCAAGCCTCACCTGCAGGAGAACCGAGGCTCTTCCATCTCTGCAGGCCTGGGCAGGTCTGTTCCCTGTCTGGGCCTGCCGTTCCCTTCTGTCCGGGGATAAAGATCAGCCTGGAAAGCTGTAAGCTGCACCTGCCTAAGGAACTGAAGTGTGTGCCCTTTCCCTGTGACCCTTTACTGAGCGTGTTCCAAAGGCACATGGCAAGGCTGCTTCACCCCAGTCATTCGCGGGACCCTGGGCCTTAGGAAGCCAGCTCCAGGCCTCTCCCTAGCATCACTGATCCGACAGGCTTGGACACACCCTCCTTAACTCGCCGCCTTTCTCCGCCTTGTAAACTAGGGGAGAGTTATTTGCCTAATTATGCACGTTATTTAGTGCCTTTGTGCACCAACATTTAGTGTTATGATCCCGAGAGGCCAAGTGCTTTACAGCGTTTTCTTCAGTATTAGATTCCATGTTAGTAGCAAGCAGGCCTATTAAAGGCAGGGCTGACTTCACCGACAGCCCGCAAAAGCACAGAGGGGGCCCCGCTTGGAGGCAGCAGGCCTCAGGCTCATTAATGAGGCCCAGAAAGCTGAGGACTCCTTGCCCTTGAAGAGGCCAAAGGGCCCTGTATACAGCCCGCACGCCGGAGAGAGCCTCAGAGCTTCGTGGATCTCAAGGCAAAAGGGAGCCACACATGCCTGGATGCCCCTTTCCTGTGCCCAGGGGTTTATTTCTTCAGGAAATTCCAAATGGGTCTCATTCCCTGGGATTTCCATTGCACCATCGCTCAGTCACTCAGCAGTCACCTGTCACTCACCAGAGCCACAGGGGGGGCCGAGGGTTACCGGTGCCATGGATACACTTGCGGATTTGTGACCCAAGTCAGGTCTGGATTACAAAGGGCCTTGAATGAATGACTGAGGTTTTGGGGCCAGATGGTAGAGAAAGGCAGCCATGGGGGATTTTGGAGAGAGGCCAGGGTGAACGGTGGGCAGACCAGGCAGGACAGTCCAAGGGCATCCGTGGAAAGGCGCCTGGGGTAGAGAGGACCCCTGGTCCCGATGAGGTGCCACCGAGCCGCGTTGGGAGAAGCCGGCAGATGGGAGGTCACCTGGCTCTGATCAGGTCCACGCCTGGGAGGTGGCAGAAGCCAGATGGAAAACAATAAAAATCCACATTTAATGCTTCCATTGGTGTGCGTTTCTGGAATTCCCCACACAGCAGCTTAGGAGTGGGTCCGTATTCCGACTACTTCGTCTCTGGTGTAATCATGACACTTTCTGGCTACCCCAGCAGGGCACGGACCCACCTGGAGCTGGGCATAAATCTGAGACCGAGTTGTTTTAGGTTCAAGTCCAGCTCTGAGCCAGCCAGCTGTCCTCAGCAGTGCTCTTGACCCCTCTGCCCTTCAGTTCCTCATTTATAACGTGGGAGTAATGGAAGCATATCTGAAGCATGAAGCCAGGGCCTCACCCGCTCTGAGCTCTCTCAGGACGTTCCAGGCGTGTGAGGGGAGAGAGCAGAGGCCTAGACCTGAGAGCCAATCCCATGTTTCCCATCAAGAAGTTTCGACGCCAATTCCAAGTCTGAGGAAAAAGGCAAGACTATAATTCCGCAGTAAAGCGGGGACTTCAATAACACACTTTGATTACGGGTAGAACAAGTAAGCAAAAGATCAACAAGGAAATGTCAGATGGAACAGTCTGCCCACATCTGCAGAGCATGCAGGCACACAACCCAGCAACCACAGAGCACATCACCCAGCAACAGCAGAGCACATCACCCAGCAACCGCAGAGCGCTCCACCCAGCAACTGCAGAGCACTCCACCCAGCAACCGCACCTGCAGAGCACTCCACCCAGCAACCGCAGAGCACTCCACCCAGCAACCGCACCTGCAGAGCACTCCACCCACCAACCGCAGAGCACTCCACCCAGTAACTGCAGAGAACTCCACCCAACAACCACGGAGCACTCCACCCACCAATGGCAGAGCACTCCACCCAGTAACCGCAGAGCACTCCACCCAGCAACCACGGAGCACTCCACCCAACAACCGCGGAGCACTCCACCCAACAACCGAAACCACAGAGCACCCCACCCAACAACCGCAGAGCACTCCACCCAGTAACCGCAGAGCACTCCACCCAGCAACCGCAGAGCACTCCACCCATCAACCGCAACCGCCGAGCACTCCACCCAACAACCGCAGAGCACTGCACCCAGCAACCGTAGAGCACTCCACCCAGCAACCGCAGAGCACTCCACCCAGCAACCGCAGGGCACTCCACCCAGCAACCACAGAGCACTCCACCCAACAACCGCAACCGCAGAGCACTCCACCCAGCAACCGCAGAGCACTCCACCCAACAACCGCAGAGCACTCCACCCAACAACTGCGGAGCACTCCACCCAACAACCGCGGAGCACTCCACCCAACAACCGCAACCACAGAGCACTCCACCCCACCAACCACAGAGCACTCCACCCAGTAACCGCAACCACAGAGCACTCCATCCAACGACTGCAGAGCATGTCACCCAGCAACCGCAGAGTACTCCACCCAGCAACCACATCTGCAGAGCACTCCACCCAACAACTGCGGAGCACTCCACCCAGCAACCACAGAGCACTCCACCCAGCAACTGCACCTGAAGAGCACTCCATGCAGCAACTGCAGAGCACTCCACCCAGCAATAGCAGAGCACTCCATCCAGCAACCGCAGAGCACTCCACCCGGCAACCGCAGAGCACTCCACCCAGCAACCGTAACCACAGAGCACTCCACCCAGCAACTGCAACTGCAGAGCACTCCACGCAGCAACCGCACAGCACTCCACCCAGCAACCACAGAGCCCTCCACCCAGCAACTGCAGAGCACTCCACCCAGCAACTGCAACTGCAGAGCACTCCACGCAGCAACCGCACAGCACTCCACCCAGCAACCACAGAGCCCTCCACCCAGCAACTGCAGAGCACTCTACCCAGCAACTGCACCTGCAGAGCACTCCACCCAGCAACTGCACCTGCAGAGCACTCCACCCAGCAACTGCAGAGCACTCCACCCAGCAACCGCAGAGCACTCCACCCAGCAACCACAGGGCACACACACTTTAGTGTGCTGGGGTTTGCTCCAGGAGGGACCACATGTTGGGCCACAGAGAAAGTATCAATAAACTTAAAAGGACTGAAATCATACAAAGTAGGCTCCATAACCACAACAGAATTAAGTTAGAAATCAATAACAGAAGGAAATTTGAGAAATTCACCAAAATGTGTAAAATAAACAACACACTGTTATATAACCAACAGATCAAAAAAGAAATCACAATGGAACTTAGAAAATACTTTGAGATGAAAGGCATTGCAAGAAAACTACAGACCAATATCCTTAAGAATATAAATGCAAAAATCCTCCACAAAATACTAGTAAATCAAATCCAGCAACATATAAAAAGAATTCTGTGCAAAACCAGATGAGATTTATCCCAGGAACACAAGGTTGATTTGACATCCAAATGCCAATCCATGTAATACAGCATGTTGATGGATTCCTACAAAACCACTCTTACAAGAAAACATAGGAGGAAATCCTCATGGCCTGAATTTGGCAATGATTTCTTCAACCAAAAGCACAAATGATTAAAAAAAAAAAAGAGATAAATTATACTTCATTAGAATTAAAAACTGCTGCAACCAATGCCATTAAGAAAGTGCAAAGATAGCCCACATCGAGGGGGAAAATATTAGCAAATCATCTACAGTAATCCCCTCTTAGCTGCAGGTGACACATCTCAGGCCCCCAGTAGATGGCTGAGACCACAGAGATTACCAAACACTGTGTATACTGTTTTTTCCATATATACATACCTGTGATAAAGTTTAATTTATAAAGTAGGCACAGGAAGAGATTATCAAGGATAACTATAATAAAAATTGAACACTGATAAAAATATGCCATAACAAGATTTATGTGAATGTGACCTCTCTTTCTCTCTCTCAATACCTTAGTGTACTGTACTCACCCATCTAAATACCTTATTATATGGTACTCACCCCTCTTTGTTGTGATGATGTGAGATGATGGACTGGCCTCCAGGAGGAGGTGAGAGGAGGTGAGGTGAATGACGCTGGCACTGTGACATTGCCTTAGGATGCTGTTGACCTTCTGACGAATGTCAGAAGGAGGATCACCAAGCCACAATGAGGCCAATGGCTGGATGTCAGGAGCAGGCGGTGTAATGACTAAGGAAGAAGCAGTCTATACAGTGTGGATACACTG
Source organism: Macaca mulatta (assembly GCF_049350105.2). NCBI lineage: Eukaryota > Metazoa > Chordata > Mammalia > Primates > Cercopithecidae > Macaca > Macaca mulatta. The sequence continues at coordinate 34,020,425 of NC_133408.1, forward strand.
GACACAGGCTCACACCCAGGGGGAACAGCCTGGGCTGGCACAAGATCTCACTGTGCTACTCGGAACAATGCACAGTTCCGTGTCATATTTTCAGGCCACGGCTGACCACAGGTAACTGAAACTGAGGAAACCAAGACACCAGATAAGTGGGGCCTGCTGTATCTGATAAGGGACTCATATACAGAATATGTAAGGAACACTTAAAACTCAAATAAAATAAGGGCAAACAACCCCATGTTGAAATGGGAAAAGGATTTGAATGGGCGCTTCTCAAAAGAAGATGCATGAATAGCCAGTGAGGGCGGGAAAAGATGCTCAGCGTTATTAGTTACTAGGAAGAAGCAAATCGAGACCACAGGGAGATCCCGCCTCACACGCCAGGAGGGTAATCCTCAAAAAGACAGAAACTGGTGTTGACAAGGACTCGAGAAATAGGAACCTTCTCTGGGAAAGAAAATAGTGCAGACAGAAACAATGAAAAGGCACTGAAAATTAGTTCAACAGAGTGACCATATGGTCCAGCAATCCCACTCCTAGATGTGTGTACCAGATAATTAAAATCATACATCGGGCCAGGCGTAGGGGCTCACGCCTGTAATCCCAGAATACTGGGAGGCAGAGGTGAGCGGATCACAAGGTCAGGAGTTCGAGACTAGCCTGGCCAACATGGAGAAACCCCACCTCTACTAAAAATACAAAAATTAGTCAGGCGTAGTGGTGGGTGCCTGTAATCCCAGCTACTCAGGAGGCCAAGGCAGAAGAATCGCTTGAACGCAGGAGGCAGAGGAGCAGAGGTTGCAGTGAGCCGAAATCACACCGCTGCATTCCAGCCTGGGTGACAGAGCAAGACTGTCTCCAACAAACAAACAAACAACAACAACAAAAACCAAACAACCAAAAAAAAAAAAAAACCCCCTGTATATCCCAATAAAAACTTGAACACAAATGCTTGTAGCAGCACCACACCTAAAGCCAGACAATGGAAACTACCCCAATACACGCAACTGGTGAGTGGCTACATAAGATGTGGTGGTCTGCACAACACGATATTACTTGGCCATGAAAAATAATGAAGTACTTATTAAAAAAAGAGAAAAAAGAAACGAAGTGCTGACACATGCTACAAGGTGGATGATCCTGAAAACATTATGCCAAGTGAAAGAAGCTAGTCACAAAAGACCATGTCATATATGTTTACACTTTGAGAAATGTGCAGAACCCATAGACACAGGAAGAAGATTTGTGGTTCTTTAGGTCTGGGGCTGGGGGTAGTGCTGGTGCCTGTGAGTAGCTAAAGGGTACGGAGTTTCTTTTTGAGGTGGTGAAAATTTTTAAAAATTGCCTGTAGTAATGGCTGTAGAACTCTGAATATACTGAAAACAACTGTACACTTTAAATGGGTGAAATGCATGGCATGTGACTTATAACCCAATAAAGCTGTTTAAAAAATAGTGGGAAGCATGTGGAGGGAATGAAGAGAAGGTGGTTAACGGGTACGAATAAATAGTTTGGTAGGAGGGGTGGGTTCTAGTGTTGACAGCACAGTGAGGGGATTATAGTTAACAACAACATACTGTATGTTTCAAAATAGCGAGAAGAAAAGATTTGAAATGTTCCCAGCATGAAGGAAGGACAGACATTTGCGGTGATGAACATCCTAAATACCCCGATTCCATCGCTACACAGGGCATGTGCATGTCAAAATACCACATGCACCCTATAAATATGTAAAATGTTATGCATCAATAAACAATTAAAAATATAAGCATTGCATAGTGTCTTCCTTCCAAATACTACACTATAAATATGAAAAATGTTATGCATCAATAAACAATTAAAAATATAAGCATTGCATAGTGTCTTCCTTCCAAATACCATAGTATGAAAAGGGAAAAAGGTAACTTTACAGTGGAGAAAACTGGAAACCTCTGCCTCAGCCGCATCACCGAGGTTGACGTCACCACTGACAAGCCACGCAGGCAGCAAGGACCTTGGTGTGAGGCCGTGGGAAGGGTGCTTTCCATCCTCCCTACAGCCTGTGACCCCGAACTCATCACAGGAAAGAGGTCAGACAAGTCCCAAATGAGGGACATTCTACAAAATACTCAACCAGTCCTCCTCAAAACTGTCAAGATCTCCAACAATAAGGAAAGTCTGAGACTCTGTCACAGTTACGACGAGGGCCCTAAGGAGACTCGAGGACCAACTCTAACATCATCCTTTTGATGGGATTCTGAGGTAGAAATGGATATTAAGGGAAAACTGTGGAAATCTGAATAAGGTATGGACTTTAGTTCCTCCTACTATATCAACATGGGCTAATTCACTGTGACCAAGGTACAATATAATATAACACGGTAACAGTAGGGGAACCTCGGTGTGGAGTGCACAGGAACTCTGTGCTATCATCACCATTTTTCTGTATATCTAACACTGCTCTAAAATGAAGTTTATTTTAAAAATAAAGACAAGGCTCCTTGATATCAATAAACCCCATGAAAATACATTCATGAATAATCAGGGAAGCACCTCCCCCAGGACACTCATACACACACTCAACCCAAGCACAGTGCACACATGCACACACACGCACATACTCAATCCATGCATGCACACATGCGCAACCCAAACACGTGCACACATGCACACATGCACACATGCACACACACTCAATCCAAGCACGTGCACATGCACACACACGCACATACCCAATCCATGCATGCACACATGCTCAACCCAAGCACGTGCACACATACACACTTGCACACACACTCAACCCAAGCACGTGCACACATGCACACACACGCACATACCCAATCCATGCATGCACACATGTGCAACCCAAAGACGTGCACACATGCACACTTGCACACACACTCAATCCGAGCACGTGCACATGCACACACATGCACATACCCAATCCATGCATGCACACATGCTCAACCCAAGCACGTGCACACATACACACTTGCACACACAACCCAAGCACGTGCACACATGCACACACACGCACATACCCAATCCATGCATGCACACATGCGCAACCCAAACACGTGCACACATGCACACATGCACACACACTCAATCCAAGCACTGCACCTGCACACACATGCACATACCCAATCCATGCATGCACACATGCTCAACCCAAGCACGTGCACACATGCACACTTGCACACACATTCAACTCAAGCACAGTGCACACATGCACACACACGCACATACCCAATCCATGCATGCACACATGCTCAACCCAAACACGTGCACACATGCACACTTGCACACACACTCAATCCAAGCACACATGTAGTTGCACGAATGTGCACACACACTTAACGTAAGCACATACTCGACCCAAACTCGTGTATACAGGCACACCCATGCATACATACTCATCCCAAGCATTGTCCACCAGGGAGAGAGGCCCAGGAACAGACTCTGACAAAACAATGAACAAAATCCAAAAAGCAATTACACTGCCAAGTATTATGCTAACACAATTATTGGAATTGCTAGTCAAAAACAGTTAATAGAATAATTAAGATAGATTGACCTAAAAGCTGATTTTAAATTAACCGGACATGTGCATACTATCTAAATAATTACCCTTTCCTCTGATTTAGTCTCTCATTAAAACCAGATTTCATTGGGAGAAATTATACATTTGCACCATCATTGGGAAGAACAAGCCATGTTCATTCACCCACCGATGAAAATGGGAGATTATTAGAGGAGGCAAAATGGGAATATATTTTCCTGGCATTCCCTGGTGCAGTGTGATCTGTCCCTGTAATAAAGCACTGCTTCCTCCTAGCCTGCCACTCAGGAGGTGAGGGAAACCAGTTCAGAGGGCCTCAACCAAGGACCCCAAACCACTAGTGTCTGTGTGTGTGTCTGTGAAGCTCGCTCACTCACCGGGGAAGGGCCCGCGGGGTGGGCAAGGAAGAGAATGAGCACTTGGAGAGGCCAGGCAGCCAAGAAGACCCAGAGGAAACTCGGTATGTCTGCACCGAACACGTCTTCATGGGTGAGAAAACTGCAGCCAAGGAAGGAGAGCGATTGTTTCCAGGCAAACCGCAAGCCCTGGCAGAAAGAGGCAGCGACAGAGGCTGTTTTCAGCATCCAGCGTCTCCTCCTTTCGGCTCACAATTTCCTGCCACACCCCAGATAAAATGAACCCCTGTGGGGGTTTGTCTGTGCACACGGCCAGGGCCGATCCCGGTCTGTGTGAACAGACTGGCTCTGCCTCCCCGCACAGAAGCCTGGGCTGAGCACCAGAGGCCCCGACTGTGGGAGGCAGGTCCTGGCCACTGCTCCCTCCACGGCCATGGCTCCAGCATGCAGATCTCAGCTGGTGTCTGAAACACGCGGGCACTAGGTCAGCACAGCTAAGGGCCTCCTGTTCATCCAAACCCGTGGAGTTACCTCGGTAACATTTTTAAAATGGATAGCCACGTCACATTTTTATAAGATAAAGAATTTCCCCCACTAAAATTATTCAGGTTCAATAATAACACATTATTAGGATAAGCAGGACATGAAAAATGCTACAAAATGGTCTGTTACTTGGAGGATTTAAAACCCTAATGAGAAAAACACTCACTACCATTTATTCATTCTCTTAGCCTTCAGCACCATTACTCTGAGGGGCAGCATGGGACTGGGGCTGGCTGCACCCACACGCATCCCTCCGATTGCTCCAGAACCTTTTCTTCAAAGAGAAATCTCTGCGCTCTGCAGGGACGGTAAGCGGCGACCCTTAGGTAGCTGAAAGCGCGGGGACGGGGTGGGAACACAGAGATGGAGAACAGGCAGCAGCACGCTCCACACAGGTGGAGTCTGTGTTCCCCCTCCAGCAACAGCCAGAACCACTTAACTTGATGATTTGCAGACTCTTCCATGTCGTGTGGGCTTAATATTTTGTTCGTTTTTTATCAATGGGTAGAATCTCATAATATGCATGAACCACAGGTTATCAACTTGCCTGTTGATGGGCATTTGGGCTGTTGGCAGTTTGGATGTGTTACAAATAACGCTGGTGAGAATACTTGTGTCCACGTCTTTGTGTGGCGTGGCGATTTTGCTGTTCCCTGCCCACAGCCCACCCTACGGGATGGGGCCAGTGATGTCGGATCCCTGGTGTGGCTGCAGCTCCCAAGTTTGAAGAGAAATAGCAGCAAGTGGTGGCACCACTGTCCATCAGCTTGAGTGCTTCTCGGAGAAAGGAAGACAGTTCTCTTGGTGCCCAAAGACAAGGCTGTGTGTTCTTCAGGCAGCTACTGTGCCATCGGCCTCCGAGTGATAAGGAAAGGAACCTGGGCTCAATCCTATTCCTGACTGCCAGTGCTGAGGATGACCCCCGTGCCCTGCTCAGGTGCCGTGGGGCCGAGAGCTCCCCTTCCGGCTGTGGGCATTGAAAGGGCAGCAAAGGCTCTGTGCCACGCCTGTGTTCGGGCTCCAGAGCCCTTGGCCTGGTGTCTGGAAGATGGGACTGCTGCCTTGGACAAGTCCCTCCTCCCTGGTTTTCCCTGTTTCCCAGAGTGGGGTTGAAGTTAAGGTCCATTCCGATATCAATAATGATAGCAGGTGCCACTTATGAGCACTTCCTGTGTCCCGGTGCTGCTCTCCGTGCCGCACCTGTATTCTCTCACCTCGCTCTCTCAAGGGCCCAGTAAGACAGCCACTTCATTAGCCATCTTGTATTGAAGAGCAGACTAGCACAGAGACGGTAGTTTGCTTTCAGCAGGTCACACAGCAAATACAGGTGAAAACCAGGCTGTCCACGAAGGAAGTCTGACCACTGATTGGGCCATGATCTCTGTGCTGTGCAGACACCATCTCCATCAAGACCCTTCTGTGTTGTGCCCGCCACCCCCACCCCCTTCTCTACTTGGAAATGAAGTAGCTTTCAGGGGACTCTTACCAGGTTCCTGCCTCCCCATGCTGGCCCCACAAAGCCCCAAGATAGGAGCCCCCGAGTGGCGCCTTGGTAGGCTCCTTGAGGGTTGCCTCAATCATCCCAGGCACCCATAGGAGACATCTGAGGTTTGGGGTTTGTGCCACGCAACTCTGGGGCCTCCTCCGGCACCCACCTGCAGACACGGCTTCAGCCGGCCCATGCTCCTTCTGTTTCTTTCCCCAGCTTGCTTAGGTTTCATTCACAAACAGTAAAGCCCATTCATGGGACAGTTGTATACAGTCATGTAATATCCACCACAGTCAAGATGTGTAATATTTCATTCTCCTAACAAGTGTTCTCATGCCTCTTCAGATTCCCTCCTCCAGCTCCCAGCCCCAGGCAGACAGTGATCGGATTCCTGTTCCTGTGACTTTGCCTTTCCTGGGAGCGCATAGACATGGAAGAGTATTCTACCTCTTCTCTCTCTTCCACTTAACTTGATGATTTCCAGACTCTTCCATGTCGTGTGGGCTTAATATTTTGTTCATTTTTTATCAATGGGTAGAATCTCATAATATACATGAACCACAGGTTATCAGTTTGCCTGTTGATGGGCATTTGGGCTATTTGCAGTTTGGATGTGTTACAAATAATGCCGGTGAGAGTACTTGTGTCCATGTCTTTGTGTGGACATATGCTTTCATTTTCCTGGGGTAAATATTTAGGGTTGGAATTGCTGGGTCTTGTGGTAAGTGAATGTTTTACTTCTCAGATAGTGTCAGTCCATTTTCCCAAGTATTTCCATTTAAAATTCCAGCGAAATTTACATGTTTTCCAAGGTAAATTGTATGTAAATTCCCATTGTTCTATATCCTTGCCAACACTTAGTATTGCCAATCTTTTTAACTTTAGACCAGTTTTCGTGTGTGCTTCTCTGATGGCAAGTGATGCTGGTCATTTTGTCATGTGCCTGTGGGTCATATATCTTTTTTGTCCTGCATGTGTCCAAGTCCTTTGCAATTTTTAATTGCAGTTTTCAAATTATTGATTTATAAGATATCTTCATATATTCTGAGTACAAGTGCATTATCAGATGTGTATTTTGTAAATTATTCTGCCAGTTTGTAGTCCACTTTTGCATTTCCTTAACTCTGTATTTTTAATTTTGAGAAAACCTTTTCAATTTTGCTGAATTTACTTTATCATTTTTATCATCTGTGCTTTTCACATCTTGTTCCTAAAAAATGTTTATTCTAGCCCAAGTCATAAAAATCCTTCCCTATGTTTTCTTCTAGAACTTTAAAAGTCTTAGCACTAATTTTCAGTCCATGATCCATCTCAAGATAATTTTGCATATGGTGGGAGGTAAGGCCTGAAGGTCATTTTTTTTCATGTAGATATCAACTTGTTCTAGCACCATTTATTGAAGCAGCTAGTTCTGAAGGAATTAAATTTATACCTTTACCAGCAATCAAAGGACTATATAAATGTGGGTCTTTCTGACTTCCCCTTCAGCTCAGTTGGCCTCTGCATCTTCCCTGATGCTGAAACCACACGGTCGTGATTACCATACCTGCAGAGGAATTTTTGAAATCAGGTAGTGTGGGCCCCACAGCCTTGTTCTTATTTTTCAAAGTTGTTTCTGGATATTTTAAGCATTTTGTCTTTCCACATAAATCTTAGCATCAGCTGTCTCATCTATTCAAAAGGACCATAAGTGGCACAGGTAGGTGAGCAAAGCTTCCTTCCAAAAGGACCACTAAGATTCCAATGAAAATTGTATTTAATATATACATCGATTTGGTATCAACATGGAGAGAATTTTTGTCTTAACAGTATTGAGCTGTCCAATCCATGAACAGAATATATGTCTTCATTTATTGTGTTTTTCCTTGCAATGTCTTACGGTTTTCAGTGTAAGGGTCTTTCAATTCTTTAATTAGGGTTTTTTTTTTTTTTTTTACTCCAATCAATTTAACTTCATTTTCTAAGTATTCATTGCTAGCATACAGACATACAATCGATTTTTCTATGGAAGTTAAATCCTGCAACTTGGCTAAAGTAATTTATTTGTACTAATAGTTTGGTTTCTGTGGTGGTAAAATTCACGTATTATAAAATTCACTATTTTCACAATTTGGAAGTGCACAATTCAGTGGCATCTAGTTCGTTCACAATGTTGTCGGCCGTAACCACTGTCTTGTTCTGGGCCATTGGCATCACCATGAAAGGAGACACCACATCAATCAAGGGAGGAACTCTCTCTTTCTCCCTTCCCCTGGCTCCTGGCACCCCTAATCTGCGTTCTGCCTCTTTAGATTTGCCCATTTCATAGACCTGGAATCATATAACCGGTGGCCCTTTCTGTCAGTCTTCTTTCACTCATCATGTTTTCGATTTCAAGGTTCATCCATATTGTGGCATGTTAGTGCTTCATTCCTGTTCACTGCTGAGTAATATTCCATCATGTGAGTCGACCACACTTTCTCAGTGCCTATGCTAATTGTTTGTAGGTTTCTTAAGATATTTCCTCATACGTGATTCATGATATCTGCATAAAGAGGCAGTTCTTCTTCTTCCTTTCCCATGTTTATGTTTTAATTGTAATTTTATTTAAAGTTACCTGTGTCTCTGTCTTTAAAGTGCAGTTTTGGAAGATAGCATGTGTGTGGGTCTTATTTTCATATCTATTCTGACAACTTCCACCTTTTAGCTGAAATCTTTGGTCCACTAATATTTAAATAAGTATTGACATGGTTATGTTTGGGTCTGTAATTTTATGCCTTGTTCTCTATATACATATCCTCCAGTTTTCCCCTTTGTTCTTCATTTCTTTTTTTAGGATTATGTGAATATTTGGATGGATTTTTCTCCTCATTATGGTTTGTGAATACGTGTGAATACTTATTGATTGATTTTTCTCTTTATTCAGCTTTATCAGCATGGTGTCAGCCCAGTAGTGGAGCATAATCAGTCCGAGACTAATTTAGGCCCCACCCGATAAAGCTTAAAATCAAGCCTCAAATGTATCAAATTGTTTCCAAGTAAAGGAACTTCATCCCATAAAAGTTTTAAAATAATTTTAGGAGTGCAAAACTATCCAGGATCTAACAAGGAAAAGTACGTGATGTCTAGCATACAGTAAAAAATTACCAAGTATGCAAAGAGGCAGGAAAACATATCATGTCATGAGGAGGAATATCAACAACTGAAAACTGACTCACAAATGGCACAGATGCAGGAATTCATAGATAAAGATGGACTGTAGTTATTATCACTCTGCTCCACATGATAATGTTAAGTAGAGATATGAAAGACATTAAAAAGCCCCAAGTCAAACTTTTAGAGATGAAACCATTTTTGAGATAAAGGAAATTCACTGGATGAGATTATGAGATTAGAGAGACACTACAAAAGGAAAGATCAATGAACTTGAAGGTGTGTAATAGAAACCATCCAAAGTGAAACACAGACAGAAAACAGACCCCTTCGAAAGCAGCAGGAAGCTAGTTGGGAGGCAACTTCAATTGGCCTAAAATTCATACATTTAGAGTCCCAGAAAGAAAACAAAGAAGAAAAAAAGAGAAAAAAAGGAAGATAAAATGATCGAAATCTTTTCAAATTTGTTTTTTTAAAGCTACATATCCCAATCCAAAAAGTACGAAGTATGAAGAAGGCACATCTTAATCAAATTGCTTAAATTGGGTGAGAATGAGACAATCTTAACAGCAGGCAGAAGACAAGAGACATGCTAGGTACAGAGGAACAAAGACAAGGATGATGGCAGGTTTCTCCTTGAAAATGAGGCGAGCTAGAGGACAGTGGAACAAGCTCTGCAAAGTCCTGCCGGGAGAAGCTTGTTGATTCATGATTCCATACCTGGCAACAAAGGTAGAAACAGGGTGAGATATCAACTTTTTCAGACACATAAAAGCTAAAATATGAATCATACCAGCAGATAAGCACTAAGAGATGTTAGAGAAAGTCCTCTGGACAAGAGGAAAATGACATTATAGGAGACCTGATAGAAGCACAGGAAGGCATAGCATGTTTTGCTGGGTATAGAACATACAGAGAAATAAAACGTGTGCCCACAAGGACATGAAGGAGGGCGGGGAATGGAAGTGTGCTTCTGTAAGGTTATTAAACTGTCATGACGTGGTATAATATTATTTGAAGATAGACTGCGATAAGTGGAAGGTGCACACTATAAACCCTAAAATGTATGCACGTACACACACACTTACATATGCACAAACAGAGTTATGGGGAATAAGCCAACAAAAGTGACTAAGTGGGATAATTTAAAAATACCCAGTCCAGAAGAAGATTGGCTAAGAGGAACAGGAAACAAAAAGTAGGCAGGATAAATAAAACACAAATAGCAAGATGGTGGTTTAAATCCAACCATTATCAACAGTACCATTAGATGAAAATGATCTATAATCATTGGTCTAATTCAACGGCAGTTTGTCAGATTGAATAAGAAAGCAAGACCCAACGAATTGCTGCCTACCCAAAATCCACTTTAAATGTAAATTCACAAATACATGAAAACTAACGGGATTTTAAAAGCTACACTGTGCTAACGCTAGTCAGAAAAAAAGCTGGAGCAGCTATATTAATATTGGACAAGGTGGATTTCAGAGCAATGAACACAACCAGCATTATGAAGAAGATCGTTTTGTAATTCCAAGAGGGTCAATTAGTCAAGAGGATATAACACTGTTTATCCCCTGAATCCAGCTGCAAGCCACTGAAGTAAAATCCTCATCTCCTATCGCACACCTGGTCATTGGGATCCATCTCAGTCGACGTTCTTTCCTCATCTCCTATCGCACACCTGGTCACTGGGATCCACCTCAGTCGACGTTCTGTCCTCATCTCCTATCACACACCTGGTCACTGGGATCCACCTCAGTCGACGTTCTGTCCTCATCTCCTGTCACACACCTGGTCATCTGGGATCCATCTCAGTCGACGTTCTGTCCTCATCTCCTGATCCATCTCAGTTGACGTTCTATCCTCATCTCCTATCACACACCTGGTTATTTAGGATCCACCTCAGTTGACGTTCTGTCCTCATCTCCTATCGCACACCTGGATATTTAGGATCCACCTCAGTTGACGTTCTGTCCTCATCTCCTATCGCACACCTGGTTATTTAGGATCCACCTCAGTTGACGTTCTGTCCTCATCTCCTATCGCACACCTGGTTATTTAGGATCCACCTCAGTTGACGTTCTGTCCTCATCTCCTATCGCACACCTGGTTATTTAGGATCCATCTCAGTTGACGTTCTGTCCTCATCTCCTATCGCACACCTGGTTATTTAGGATCCATCTCAGTTGACGTTCTGTCCTCATCTCCTATCGCACACCTGGTCATCTGGGATCCACCTCAGTTGACGTTCTGTCCTCATCTCCTATTGCACACCTGGTCATCTGGGACTCACTGCAGTTGACGTTCTTTTCTCCTAAGAATGTGTTCCACTCCATTGGTCTCTCTGTGTGCTGAGTAATCCTGAATTGGGTCCTGGACACGATGCATGTGATGTGGAGGTTCTGCACTCTGTGATTTTCCACCAACTACTGTTTCTTTTGGTGTAGTAGGTAGTGATTGTGTTTGAGCTTGAACTGCAAAAGTCCTGACGACAGCCGCAGCCTGAACTCAGACTTTCTGCCTTTAGCTGGGCTTCTTTCATCTGCTTTGTGTGTGTGCAGTTCAGGGCCAGTCGGAAACATGAGTAGAGTCTGAAGTTTCCCCTTTGTAATCCGTCCCCTTCTGGATGCTCCCCCTCTCCAGTGGCCACAGCTTCCCCAATTTCATTCTGTTCCTCTTCCAGGCCATGAAGACTGTAGTCTTCCCTGAGGACCCCCAGCTCCTCATATCCTAACTACACAGGGCCCAGGATAACAGCTGCAGTCAATGAGAACGTGCTTCCTGCAACCCCTTTATCCCCCGTGTGCACCCCAGGTCCATCTTGCTGTTCACTCTCCAACGCCCACAGTAGCCTGTTTGCATTGTGTACAGATTTTGAAGCTGTTTTCTGTGAGGGAGTGGGTTTGGTGTGATCTTACAAAACCCTCACAGGAAGCAGAACCAGCAATTACCCGTCCACTTTTAGAACTGCCTTGTGCATGAACCTTTTGTCCTTTGAGTCACACTTGGAAAAAGCGTATGCTTCGTCTGTTGCAAAGGTCATGGTGGCTTCACTCCAAGAAACTTGAGACACAGTTATTGTTTTAAACAGGGCACAACTGCAGTGTCCTGAAGAGCCCTGCCCAGCCATGGAGTTTGCTGGATGTGGGACATGGACGGGCTCCTGCAGAGAGAACAGAGATAGAAAGGGACAGGGAGAGACAAAGAGGAGACGGAGATAGAGGCAGACAGAAGTTGAGAGATAGAAGGAGAGAGAACATCTGGCAAACCCATTCCACTTTCAGATTCCTGTTCTGGACATGGAGGCCTGCTTTTCTCCATAAGCCCTCTCCCTTCCTTCAGTGTCCTCAGCAAAAAGCAAAGCAGACCCTTTTCCCTACCCCGCCCTCCTTGCCTTCGCAGAGACTCTTTTGCTGACTGGTCTCTGTGGCTGAGCTCTGCCCAGGCCCCGCTTCCTCCCTCTGCTGAGAACCGAAGCCTCCTGACGGCTCCCTGACGTCCGGAATGGACTCACCATTGTCCGGGAATGGGCTCCCGGCATCCAGGAATGGGCTCCCCAGTGTCCCGATCCAGCCCCCACTCCCCTCCGCACTCAGGGGCTTCTCTGGTGAACACGGTCCTGGCCAGCCACTCAGCACCAGCCTCACAGGCTTCTTCCCGACACCTCCAGCCCATGCCCCACCTGCACCCACACCCATCATTCTGCTCCGGGCTCTGCCCAGAGGCCCCCAATTCCCTGAGCTTGCCCGTTCCCCGTCCTTCACCCACAGTATGGCCTCTGCCTGGCCTGCCTCAGCCATGTGGACACCTCCTCTCAGCATCTAGGCCCATCTCCACGCCGTCTCCGAGATGCTGCACTGCTGTCCACTGTGAAATCCGAGCCTCTCTGTTCTACACCACCCTCGACAGGCACTTACCAGGCCCCTCTGTCTCATCTGTCCTTTCATCAGATACTAAGTCCCTCAAAGCCCATCTCCCTGACCCCCTGTCCCCCTCTTTGTCTCTCCAGCAAGGGTTAGTGTCGCCCCCGACCCCCTCCGGCCTGGCCTCACCCACAGCAGCTGGCGCCCACGTTGGCAGTCCCGGCTGTGGCCTTGACCCCTTGTGTCCGTCCTGCTCAGCGCCTGGCCCTGGTTCTTCTTCCCAGGGTTCTCTTGGTGCCACCTGAACAGTCTATACTGTCTTTGTTCATCTTTTCTTTAAATATTTGTTTAGCAGAGCAAGCTGATTTTAAAAATATAAATCGGCCGGGCGCGGTGGCTCACACCTGTAATCCCAGCACGTCGGGAGGCTGAGTTGGGTGGATCATGAAGTCAGGAGTTCGAGACCAGCCCGACCTACATGGTGAAACCCTGTCTCTACTAAAAATAACAAAAACTAGCCGGGCGTGGTGGCAGGCGCCTGTAATCCCAGCTACTCAGGAGGCTGAGGCAGGAGAATCGCTTGAACCCAGGAGGCGGAGGTTGCAGTGAGTCAAGATCATGCCATTGTACTCCAGCCTGGGCCACAGGGCAAGACTGTGTGTGTGTGTGTGTGTGTGTGTGTGTGTATAATTGTTTGACCAAATGCAGTGATTTCTCCCAGTTTGAGAAATAACTCTTATTTATAAAGTCATGTTTTGATAAAGCAGTGCTGGGAAAACCTGTGCCACAGTGGGTGGGAGCCCACAGGAGACAGGCCCTCGTCCAGCAGTGTCCAGACAGCTGCATGGAACGGAACATCCAGCCCTCACCCTAGAGCCCTGGCCTGGGCCATGCGGGCTTAGAAAAAAAGAAAGGAAAAGACAAGGCTGGAAAAGAACTGGTTTGGTCAAGGGAAGGAGGATGGAAGTGCAGAGCCCTCCCGTGCGGGAGCCCTGGGACGGGGGCACCATCCCCCAGTCCCAGGGAGCCGCCGATCCCCCTGAGACCAGCCTGCACCTGCACATGTGGGGGGCGGGGGCCCGGAATTGTTCTGCCACAGTGGCCCGGCCGGCAGGGAGATCAGAGAAAGAAATAAAATCCTCAGACCTCATCTGGGGTCCCGAAGAGCAGCCTTTGCCCGGGGCCCTCACGCAGATCCCCACGTCGCAGGGCACCGCAGTCCCTATTACCATAAGCGATAATGCAGAAGTGTGATAAAAGCCATCTGTCATTCATAAAATGTGATGATGCCCTTTTGCAAAGCCATAAGCCAGCCCGGGGCTCAGCCAAGAAACGGCTGTAAAATCCGGCGTCATGGCCTCAAAGCCCAGTTTCCAATATAAAGGTTATTCCAAGCAGCTGTTTCCTGATTATTTACGTGCAATAATTTTATACTCCCAGACTCTGACACGCTCATGGCTTGACGCCCTCTCCCATCAGCCGCACTGAGGCGTCTGTGCGGAATTCTTAAAACGTTGCACTCCCTCAGCAGCCTTCTGGGGCTTTGTCCTCCCAGAGTCGGGGTTCAGTCACCCTTGACACAGTTTCCAGTTCTCCGCCTACCCCCAGTATCTCAGGGTGGTCCCTCCAGACACCTGCCTTTCGCGGACTCCTCCTGGTAACCACCCCCATACAGGACAGCCCACAGGACTCGCCCAGACCTCACACCCTGGTGGGACCGCGAGGCTATCCCACTGCAGACCCCTCCCAGTCCCAGCGTGACCCCCTGGGGTCTGAGTGCACCACCCAGTGAAGGCTTCCGCCACAGCCCCTGTCCCTCTCGCTGAGTGTGTGCATCCAAGACAGCACCCCCTTCCCACCACCAGCCCTGCAAGGGGGCTGCCCTCTTCTCTCTGGATGTGTGAGTCACGCTGTTAACGCCAGTGTTTTGTGGAGTTGCCATCTGAGCCTCACCTGACCGGCACACCTGAACCCGCCTCTCCTCCCGGCAGCGCAGTGCTTTGGCGTGGCTGTCTTGGTAGGAATAACCTGCATGCCGGTGTCAGCCAGTCTCCTGTGACAGGGACACCCGGTCCCGAGTCGGACACCTCGCCCTTGGCCGTCCACGAGGACAGAGAAGGGCCAACCTCTGGAGCCCCAGGTTAGTGGCCTGGACAAGGGAGGAATGGTCACCCCGACACGGCCGCTGCCCCCCTTAGGGACGTTTCCGAGGTAAACGAGATAACGGTTGGAGTGTTGAGCTCAGCCTGGCCACAGAGAACGTGAGAAGCCATTGCCATCATCATCATGTGATGATCGGGAAGTTTCCGTGAACCCTGCAACACTGAGTTTAGAGGAGATCAGCAGAGGTCAAGGATCCTCAGAGGCAGGGAGGGGAGGTAGGGGAGGTGGAAGGGAAGTGGGAGCGGGGGGGCACAGACGTCCCTGAGCCGGATCCTGGTGGTCCCACGGGGGCCAGGAGGGCAGCTTGAAGGGCCACTGGGTGCCTCACCCTAAGCCAGCAGCCCACCACCACCCAGAGGCCAGGAGGCCCCCGGAGTCCCCAGCACCCACGGCTCTCTCCAGTGGGAAGAGTGGGGTCAGCCCGGAGCCCCTGCCCAGCCTGGATGAAGGGAGGGAAGGGGAAGCTCCGCGTTTCCAGGGCTCTCAGCAGTCACTGGGCAATTTCTCAACTCTGAACCGCGTGCTGGGGGTCACGGGGCTCCTGCTGCTGACGAGGGAAGCAGGGCCCCCACCCCGTCTGGCCTCGGCCTCTGCGGACCCGGGCACAGCCCCGCACCCCCACGGTGGTTGCCGCCCCTGCGTGGGTTTTATTTTCTCCACTCAGCGTCCTGTGACCACAGAGCTGGCATGAGGCAGGGAGCGGTACGGCCTCAGCACGGAGTCCGTGGGAGGAAGTCTCCGGCTCGCAGCTAATCCTGGGTGGAGATGATAGCCGGGAGTCTCAGGCTGTTTAAAGTCTTCATAGTGGCTTCCTGGTGCCCCGTGCGTGCTCCAGCTGCATGGAAGGCTTCCAGCTGAGAGAGCTTCCCGGAGTCTGTCCCCGGGGCCGAGCCTTCAGGGGCCAGGCCGTGGGAGCTGGGTCTTCCTGTGCCCAGAGCCTCGTCCCCTGCGGACCTGCGAGGTGGCCAGATGATGAGCCTGGCACTGAGCAGAATTCCTCGGGCCTTAGGGGGCTCTGCCACCACCCACCCATTGTTGGCAGGGCAGGGAAGGCCGGCCCACACCCAGGTCCCGCTGCCTGCACCCTCTGGGGAAACCAGCTTTGAACAGGAGAGGGGCCAGGAGCCCCCAAGAGGCAGGCCCGAGGGCTCGGAGCCACGAGAGTGCCTCAGCCAGGCCTGCGACAAACACAGCTGCCCTCCTCTTTCAGCCCCGCTGCCCCAGCCGCAGAATGTTGGCCCCGGCCACTCACAGGGGAGGGCACTCGCTGTCCAGGGAGAAAACCCATTCCTTTCCTCTGGTTCTGTTCCCCAAAGACATGCAAATACTTTTTCCAGGAATTTTTCTAACAGCAAAGATGCACAGACCCTTGACTTTAAACTGACCTAGAGGCCCAGGAGAACCTAGTTATTTCTGGCACAGGCACCTGGGCGCGGGGTCTGGCCTGGTTCACTCTGGAGTGCCTGAGTCATGGTGGAAATTCAATATTTGTTAAGGAAATTGGCAAAAGGATGAACGAAGAAAGAACATTACACGCTGTTTTCAAAACGTCCACAGCTACATTCCACTGTAAATGCAGGAGTTTGTTCCTAGGTGGCTCCTGCACTTAGGCTGGAAACCCTACAGTCACCGGGGGCTCAGCCCGGCACACATGTGTGGGCAGGGAGCGGGGAGCGTGGGGGAGGAAGGAGGGGCCCCGTGAGACTGTGGGCCCTGCCCACCTGGATGCCCTGCTGGGCTTGCAGCCAGGCCACCTCCCTGGCCCGGACCCCTCAGGGCCTCTGGACAGGGGCTGCAGGCTGCCTCTGGACCCTGCTCCTGGACCAGCCTCTGCTGGAGGGCAGCGCCCTGCACCTTAACAGCCGGCCACACCAGGCCACACCGGGCACGGCTGTCACCTACAGGTGAAGCCACAAATTTAACCTCAGATAAGGGAATATAATCACGGCAAGGAGCAAGGCCAGGCTTTTTAAACAGCACGTCAACAGCACAAACCAGAGGCAAGAAAGAACCAAGTTTTAGAAAGATGAATGTGGTATAATCAGCGTTAAAGTTTCCTGTTCAGTCTGGGACTCCTTGGACGAAGCATTACTGGGAGGCAACCTGAATGTCCTTGGTGTGAGTGGAAAGATGGCAGCTTCGAGGCTGGGCTCCGCAGTGGGGCAGGCCCAGCCCGGGACGAGCACGCGGCCACACGGAGGGTCCTCCTGAGCTCGGTGACTCCTGCACCCATAACAGTCAGGCTGGTTCTTTGAGAAAATGTACAAACGAAAAGACGTCAAACACAGCAAATTGGCTGCCCATGGGGAAGGGTGGGAACCAAGAGAGGCACTGGCAGGAAGGGGGACCAGTCGGTGGGTGGAGGGAACCCAAGCCTCTGTGGGGCCAGCTTTCCCGGGTGCTAAGGAAGAGGACCACAGATCTCCACAGCTAAGGGCCAGGGAGCAGAGGAGGGAAGATGGGAAAGAGGGAGGGATGAGGGAGAGGGAGGAGTAGGGAGGGAGAGGGAGGGGGAGAGGAAGGGAGGGGGAGAGGAAGGGAGAAGGGAGGAGGGAGGAGGGAAGGAGAGGGAGGGAGGAGGGAAGGAGAGGGAGGGAGGAGGGCGGGAAAGACAGGGAGGAGGGAAGGAGCAGGGAGGGAAGGAAGAAAGGAGAAGGAGTAGGGAAGGTGAGATGACGGAGTAAAAGGGAGGAGAGAAGGAGAAGGAGGGAGGGAAAGGGGTAGAGAGGGGCAGGGGAAGGGCAGGCAAAGGGGGTGATAAGAAAGGGAGTGATAAAGCAGACCAGGGTGTCCAATATGCATCCATTTCCTGTTAATAGGCTCCTCCCCAGTAGCAGAAACAATAAAGAGGAAAAACCATGATACTATTTTAGGAATGGAGGTAAGTACGTGAGTGGAGATTCCAAAATCATTTGAAAAAGACCAGGCAGCCTGCAGCAGTGGGGACCTCAGTGGCCCTCTGGGAACCCAGGGTCCTGAATCTGCATCGGGAGAGCCAGAGGTGGACCCTGACAGGCACGTCACACCTGGAGTGGGGAACGCCGCTTTCTCCAAAGAACTGTGAAATCTCTTCTTTAACTGGAACATACGTCAAATCCCAAGAACACTTAGACCATATTCTTCAGCCCAAATCCACAAAAGGAAGAAAATAACAGTAATCATAGAAGCAAACACTAACATTCCAAAAAACAAATCAGCAAACAAAATCCCTCTTGAACAATTCTTGGGTAAAGTGGGACAACAGAGTCCAAATTTCAGAATCATCACAAAGAGCAATTACGGAATAGGATCTATCAGAACCCAAATGATGTGACTAAAACCGTCCCAGAGAAAAATTCACAGTGATAGCAATTATACCAGTCACAACTAAATACAAACAAGTAAATTATTCATTCAACTCACAAATTAGACTCAAGAAAATAAAAAGAACAGGATAAATGTAAGGACCAAGAAGAAGACAATAAAATGGGAAAAGTGTATGATTTGAAACAGTAGAATCAAAAGCGTGGTGGGTCTTTGAAATTCTTCAGTGAATAAGCCTCTAATTCAGGAAACTCTAATTCAGGAAACACAGGGATGGCACGCCACACACATGCACGCATGACACACACATGCACGCATGGGGACATATGACACACACATGCTCACAAGTTTAACAACAAGGGAAACAGTTACAATGGAGAAGCACACACAAGCGCCAGCTTACAAATTCCATGCAAATACTTTAAATTCTAACTAATATGGGTGATTATCCCAGGCAAAATTGCCCCAACTGACCAAAAAGGGACAGAAATTTAAGCAGAATATTATTAACTGCAGAAGAAATTGAGATATCTATCAAAAACCAGTGCACCCACCTCCAAATTTCCAGGCTCAGAAAAATCACAAATTCACTACTTCAACATGTTGGTGCACCAGTCTTCACAATGTGACTAACATTTCCTATTCGTGAGCATAAAGAAAGAGAACCCTGCATTCTTTTTAGGATTCCAGCATAGTATTTTTACTAAAACATTGAAAAGTCACACACACACGACATGAGGCACACGGGATACTGTGATGAAGTCCTCACACGTTACTTCACGTGGCGGATTGAAGGCACAAGCAGTAACGGCCACCTCTCTGCTTCGGCTGAGGTTTTCCAAACACCTTAAAACAAATTCAGTATTAGGACATCTACCAAAATAATTCGACAAAATAATACATCAAAAACAACCACTGCAGCAGGGCAGGAAAGGCAGACAGCGTGAGCCGCGGAGCAGCCGGCCACGATGGAGCCATGTGCCATCACCTCTGCCTCTGGAGGACCCCGAAACCCCAGAAATAAACCCTAAACCAGGCCCCCCTATCCCAACAGCACTCAGGGAGGCCTGGACGGTCACCACACACCCACAGCCACCATCGCAGCAGTGCTCAGGGAGGCCTGGACAGTCACCACACACCCACAGCCACCATCACAGCAGCCAGGCCCCCCCTGCCCACCATCCCAGCCGCGCTCAGGGAGGCCTGGACAGTCACCACACACCCACAGCCACCATCGCAGCACCAGGCCCCCCATCCCAGCAGTGCTCAGGGAGGCCTGGACGGTCACCACACACCCACAGCCACCATCGCAGCAGTGCTCAGGGAGGCCTGGACGGCCACCATACACCCACAGCCACCATCCCAGCAGCGCTCAGGGAGGCCTGGATGGTCACCACACACCCACAGCCACCATTGCAGCAGCCAGCATTCCCCCACTGGGGATGCGCAGTATCGGCTCCTTGGAGGGTGGGATGCCTCGGACCTGGGTGGGCCTCATCCATGCACTTCCTAACAAACGTGCACCTCGGCCGGCAGCCTTCACTCCCCGAGGGGTGGGTCCCAGGGGTGGAGGGACAGCATGGGGTGATCTGCTGCTGCCCTGAGGGGGCCCCAGCCTGGCTGCTTCCCTGAGCCTGTTCCTTTCCACAGAAGACCAAAAAAAAATCATGAAATAAGAGCTACAAAGGTGGGAAAGAGGCAAAATTCCCGTATTTTGCAGATGGTTGGAGGTTGATCTGGAAAAGACAGGATCAACTGCAAGGCTGCAAGAAACAGAGGCACTTAGCCTAACAAAACGCACACTAGCCAATGCTCCCCGATCTCCACTTAGGAAACAGGAAAATAAAGCGGGAAGAATCTCGTTCACAATAGCAGAAAGACACACGAAATCCTGATGGGTGGGGATTCAGTGAGCAAGGCGGAGTTGTTGAAGGAAACGGCAAAAACCCTCTTTTTAAAAGTAATAAATGGAGACTCAGATTTCAGACTAGAAAACGCAGCATCGTAGCGCTGGGAAGACAGATGTTTTTTCGTTGAGCGTATGTATTTCTATACGTGGAAAAGGACCATAAAGTTATTTTCAACGAGTTACTATTATTATCGTTATTACTGTTAGGAGAGGCGAAATCTTAGAGCAGATGGTTTCAGGCAGACTCTAGCGCGGGGCCACAAGTCGCAGGATCCTTCGTCCACATCTCCTGGCCTGATCCTTTTCCCATCTCTGAGCCTCAGTCTCCTCCTCTGTGAAATGGACACAGTGATGGTGCCTCCCTCGTGGCCTGAGGACAGGTGCTCACATACATGAAGAGCCCCACCTGAGGGGCGCCAGGGAACCATAGCTCACATGCATGATGGGTCCACAGTGCTGCATGGATGGAGAACAGTCCTGCATGATGCGTCCTCAGTGCTGCATGAATGGTGCACGGTCCCGCATGATGCGTCCGCAGTGCTGCATGAATGGTGCACAGTCCTGCATGATGCGTCTGCAGTGCTATATGAATGGTGCACAGTCCTGCATGAAGGGTCCTCAGTGCTGCCTGAACGGTGCACAGTCCTGCAAGATGCGCCCGCAGTGCTGCATGAATGGTGCACAGTCCCGCATGATGCGTCCACCGTGCTATGTGAATGGTGCACAGTGCTCCATGTAAGGTCCATGCTCCTACATGGACGCCTTCCTCCCCCTGCTCGGGCTCCAGCACCCAGCTCTGAGCCACTGTGGCTTCTGCTTTGACCTCCTGTTCAGATACCCACCTTGCTCAGCCTAATAAGGTTAGCACTGAGTTTGTAGGAAGAGAGTGAAAGTCAGAGAAAGCAGAAGGGGAGCCATTTTGACGTCTTACGTTAATTAACGCCTGCAGAAAATGTGCACGTGTTTCTGCCACCACCCAAAGAGCTTGCAAATGTCTCATCACCAATGTCGCATATTATCTTTTAAAACATTAGTAATAGTTTCTTTTTATATTTGCTTTATTTTATCTGTGACGACAGTCTTCACGTTTGTCCTCTGGTGTCCTTGTTCATCTTTCAGTTGATACGTTAATAATTATTTTCAAGAAACGATTATATAGAAGGGAAGTAGCCTATGAAAGATTTTTTATGACTTCCCTCATACTTTGTTTTTGTCCTTATTTTTGCTATTGTCTTAAATTGTCAATTTAACGTTAATTCAAATCTTTTTGTGCACTTTCTTGCACATTTTTCTTAAAATGTCATTTTTGGTGTAGAGCCAAAGAAAGAACATTGTTCTGTTTTGTTTTATATTCTTGCTTTTTTATGGTTTTATTTTAAAATAAAATTTGCTTAGAATTTGTCATATTTTAAGGTGATATGAGAAGATCTAACTTATTGTACATATTTTATTTTTATCACGTATCACTGATTGAATACATCTTTCTCTAGATATGTGATACCATTAGCCTCTACTATATTATAATGCAAACACATACAATTATTTCATAAATCCCAATTCTTTCAGGAGTAATCTATGTTTTCCCCAATATAATTGATAATTGCAGTTGTGCCACATGTTTTCAGTGATGATAGCTTCACACTATGTTTTAATATCGGACAGGGAATGCCCCTACTAATATTCTTCTCTGAAAATGGCTCGTGCTTCTTCAAGCTCAGTTGCTTTCCAGATAAGCTTTTGAATCCCATTAGCCTGTCTTAAGACATTCAAGTATAATTTTGTTTTGACTCTATAAGTTCTTAAATAGGGGAGGATTAGTCTATTCACTCATCAGTCTTTGTCTCCAGGGTGATGACGTGTCTCTACACAGGTAAATTTTCTTAACCTCAGTAAGACGGGACCTTTCTTCATACGGTTCTCTGGCAAGTTCATGTGTGAGTTGATAGTATTGAGAACAGAAGTAAGTTTGTCCATATAACATTTTCTAATTACTGACTTTGTAGAGGAAATGTGTTCATTTTATGCATTCATGTTGTCATTGTTCTTACCGTGTATTTCCTGTTCCTGCCGTATTGCAGTGGCACCCCTGGGTGCATCACTGAAGGAGACGAGGCCAGCCCAGCCCTAGTGAGTGCACAAGGCAAGAGGCTCCCCTCGAAGTAGCAGCCAGCAGCGTGTTGGGAGGGTCTCCTCTCAATCCCAGTTGGGAGGACTAGGGCTGACCACCTGTGTATGTTTGTGCTGGGCATGGTCCCAGCCGTATTTCCAGCACTGAGCAGATTCACTGGGGTCTAAGGGCATGACCCACCTCTCTGTCTAACCTTCTGGCTGTGCGGCCTTGTGGGAGGCAGTCATGGGTCTTTTCCAGCCACAGACACCACTCTCACTGCTCTCTGGCCTGGCTCTGTGTCCTAGGAATTTTGCTCACAGCCAAGCATCAGCCAGGTGGCAAGTCTGGGATCCCTGGTCCAGTGCAGCAAGATGGGAGCGGGCCTGGCAGCCTCAGGAAGGAGCAGGCCTGGCCTGGCAGCCTCAGGAGGGAGCTGACCCAGAAAACTTGCCGAGTGGCCTCTGAGGAGGGTGTTCCGCAGAGGGCAGGGTCGTCCTTGGATGCCGTGCCTAGCCCTGACCCTCCCATGGCCCACCTGCTCTGTGCTCACTGGAAATTTCCCAGAATGCCTCTCTGTAGGGCCCACTCAGTTACAATGGAACAAGTGAGTGTCACGCAGATGGAAGCCTGGCACAAATGCCTCCCTTCGTTGACCATGCTTGGCCGGGGTGAGGACGGTGCTGGAAGCTCAGGGAAGGCAGAGCCCTGGATGACCATCCTTGCTCCTGTCTCAGGACACAGAGCCCTGGACTGTCTTAGTCTGTGGCCTCTCCTGGCAGAGGAAACAGGCCATGCGGAGACCCTGGCAGGCCACTGCTCCTCCCCGGCCTGGGCTGCCAAGGACAGGGGGCCCTTGAGGATGGCATTCCTCCAAGCCCTCGGCCTTGGACCCCCAGGGAGCTGTCTCCCGGCACTCCTTGGCAAGTGCGCCCCGTGGCCATGTGTGTTGGCTCCAGGTTTTCTCTCCCGTTGTTCTTCACATCTGGTGGCCAGGAGCTCTTCCCTGAAGATCCAGACCTGCCCGTAGACCTGGGCTGGATTACAAAAAAAGAGGAAGCTGGCAAAATCTGCAGTGTGTCTTTTCCTCCAAGGACATTTTAAAAATACATGTGGGAAAAATCAGAGTTTCAAAAATGGCAAGTGTTATGAAATAAAGTGCACACGTCCTCGTTTCTGCACGAAACAGAAAGCACGCTGTTATTTTTAGCTCCCGGAGCTCCACTGGGAATAGGGTGGCAGCGTTGCCAATGTGTACACAGAAGGCTTCTTTTTTTATCAGCTGCTGAAGGCTCCAAGGAGGGGAGTGTGCGATTCTAAAGGGTGCAAACATTGAGCTAACAGAGCGAACGGTGCCAGCAAGCGGCGGAGATGGGCGTCCCTGGAACGCCTCCGCTTCCCTGGCGGCCTCGCCGCACTCCCAGGCCCAGCTGCCTTGTGAGCAAGGTCAGGATGCTGATGGGAAGATCCTGGCTTCCTAAGGAGGATTTGATGAGAAGACACACGCGAGGTGCTGGCACACTGCGTGCCACACTCCACAAAGGCCTCTGTTATTATCATCCTTGCTCTCATTAGCATGGGTCTGCAGATTCCAGAGTTTAATCGCTTGACTCATTTTTTAACTTCGTATTCTGAGATAATTTTAGGCTTACAGAAAAGTTACAAAAGTGGCAAAAGTTACTTCTCCAGGGACCAACAGCCTGGGCGAGTCCCTCTTCCTTGTGGAAGCTGGCCCCATACCTCCTGCCTTGCACAAGATGTCAGGGAAGGGCGCTGGCTTCGGGGACTTCAGGGAGTAAATGTCGAGGGGGTCTGCAAGAGCTTGCAATGGCCAAGCTGGAGACATTCTAGGAACAAAATAAACAATCGTAGCACAGAGGCTCACACTCCGACAAACCCATCGTAAGTTTAAAATACCCGAGGGACGTGGATGCAGCTGGAAACCATCATTCTGAGCAAACTATCGCAAGGACAGAAAACCAAACACCACATGTTCTCACTCACAGGTGGGAACGGAACAATGAGAACACTTGGACACAGGGTGGGGAACATCACACACCGGGGCCTGTCGTGGGTTGGGGGGTCGGGGAAGGAGAGCATTGGGAATATACCTAATGTAAATGGCGAGTTAATGGGTGCAGCGCACCAACACGGCACTGTATACATGTGTAACAAACCTGCACATTGTGCACACGTACCCTAGAACTTAAAGTATAATAATAATAAAAAATACCCCAGGTCAAAATGCATTGAATGCACCTCATCTTCCGGGCATCACGGCTGAGCCCTCTCACCTCCGACGTGCTCAGAGCATGGACACGAGGCTGCCGCTGGTAAAATCACCTTGCACAGCTTGAGGCTGCCTGAAGATACTCACTCACTAGCTGCCAGCATTTCCTGGGGCGGTCCTGAGAGGGTCTGCAGCTGGCGCACGAGGCGAACGCAACGCCAAGGACAAAATGACACAAGGAACGTGCAAGAGTTCCACTAATTCACACACAACCAGCTTCACAGAACGAGCTCCAGGCGGCCGGCGGGGGGGATGCGGAGGCCAGCAGGTGGAAGCCAGTGTTTAGAGCCACAGACAGACGCGCCCTCAGCACCTTTCCGTTTGTGACAGCCCAGAGACGCTGCCTGAGCACACCGCTGGGGAAGGCTGCCGGTCTAACCAGCCTGGAAGTGACCCTCACCAGGCCCTGAAGCCACCACTGCGTCAGGGGTCCAGCCTTCCTTCCAGGGCAGGGCCGCACCCTGGCCGACTGCAGACTCGGGTGCAAACATCCTCTCCATGGCTACTCCTCGAGGTCCTCCTGGACGTCCTGAGCTCCTCCGTGTGCATTTCCTGTGCTGCTCACAGGCTACTGCATCGCCCAGGACGGAAGGGGCAGGGAGGGGAGGAGGAGAAGGGACGCTCCTTGCTCCCAAACTGCTGGACACTCGGCATCTGCCTCCTTCCTCAGTCAAAGGCAGGCCCTGGCCAAACGTTCCTGACTACTGCAGTTGCTGGTCACTTATTCCTGTCCCACTCAGTGGCTGCCACCCTCAGCTGCCTGTGGCCTAGTGATCAGCTCACCTCCTGTACACACCGTGTGGGCAGCTCGCCAGGCCGCTCTCCCCACCACTTCCAGGAAGGGCCTGGACTCCCAGAAAACAGGCATGTTGGGGAGCCACGCAGTCACTGTGCAAAGCAGCGTGGGCGCTTCTATTCTGAAGCATCCGCCAAGGCTTGGAACACGCCCAGCCGGCAGCCGTCTGCTCCACTGGCTCTGTTCTGGGGAAGGGCCTCTGGCAGAGGGAGTATGAGGCCTGTGGCTCTGACAGGAAGAACAAGGCTGTGTGAGGGACCAGGGAGGAGGGTGGGAGGCTGTCGGGGGGCTTGCAGACCACGGTATTCGTTTCTTACAGACCCCTGACACCATGGCAGCTTGAACAACACCCATTTATTCACAGTTGGAGAGGGTTGGCTCAGCAAGGTCCTCTGCTCTCACAGGACAAAGTCCAGGTGCCGGTGGATGGTGCTCTTGTCTGGGGCTGGAGGGAAGAACGTGCTTCAGGCTCACGGGGGGCTAGAGGACTCTCCCTGTGACTGAAGGACAGAGGCCCCACTCCCCTGAGGGCCGTCAGCTCCAGGCTGGCTGCACCCCCTTCTCAAAGCCAGCAAGGGCACCCTGAGCCCTCCTCTTGCGGAGTCCTCTCTGCCACCCTCTTCCACCTGCAGCCAGAGGATGCTCTCTGCCCTCAGGGCTCCCCCAGAACCCAGGATAACCTCCCTAGTTTAAGGCCAACTGTCCAGGGAACAATGTGCTTCAGGGCGGCCTCTCACCACACTCAAGCTTCCGAGGGCTAGCGCGGGACATCCTTGGGGGCCTCTTAGAAATTCGGCTTTCACAGCCATGGTGACGGTGGCCTTTCCTGTCTGAGCTGGATGAGGACCTGCTGGAGGGACGGGCACTGAGAGGGGTCTGAACTGACATGTATTTTTGAAAGAAACCTCTGGCTGCTGTGTTGAGACTGGACTGGATATAGATACAGCTCATGTACGTCGTTCATTCACAGAGCACTTTCACCAAACACCCACGTTCCAGCATGGCTGAATGTGACCTGCTACCTCTGAAAGAACAGGGAGAGGATAGTTATAGCGTCATTGTTCTATCTATCTATCTATCCATCATCTATCATCTATCATCTATCTATCTGTCTCTATCTATCCATCATCTATCATCTGTCTCTATCTATCATCTATCTGTCTCTATCTATCTATCATCAATCTATCTGTCTCTATCTATCATCTATCTATCTGTCTCTATCTATCTATCATCTATCTGTCTCTATCTATCATCTATCTGTCTCTATCTATCATCTATCTGTCTCTATCTATCTATCATCTATCTGTCTCTATCGATCATCTATCTATCTGTCTCTATCTATCATCTATCTATCTGTCTCTATCTATCATCTGTCTATAGCTATCTATCCATCATCTATCATCTATCTGTATCTATCTGTCTATCTATCATCTATCATCTATCTATCTGTCTCTATCACCTGTCTCTATCATCTATCTATCTGTCTCTGTCTCTATCATCTATCATCTGTCTGCCTCTATCTATCATCTATCATCTATCTGTCTCTATCTATCTATCATCTATCTATCTGTCTCTGTCTCTATCATCTATCATCTGTCTGCCTCTATCTATCATCTATCATCTATCTGTCTCTATCTATCATCTATCTATCTGTCTCTGTCTATCATCTATCTGTCTACAGCTATCTATCCATCATCTATCATCTATCTGTATCTATCTGTCTCTATCTATCAATCATCTATCTGTCTCTATCTATCATCTATCTATCTGTCTCTATCTATCTGTCATCTATCAGTTGGTCTCTATCTATCATCTATCATCTATCTGTCTCTATCATCTATTTGTCTCTATCTATCTATCATCTATCTGTCTCTATCTATCTATCATCTGTCTGCCTCTATCTATCTATCATCTATCATCTATCTGTCTCTATCATCTATCTATCTCTATCTGTCTCTATCTATCTATCATCTGTCAATCATCTATCATCTATCTATCTGTCTCTGTCTGTCTATCTATCCATCTCCCGGTCTGTCTATCGATCCATCTGCCGGTCCATCTACCCATGTGCCTGTCTGTCTATAGACTGGAGGTGGGTGGGAGGGGCAGGGCAGCCATACGAAACAGGTCTACAGAAGTCACAGGTGACAGCGGTTCCAGTGGACCAGTGACGGTGGAGGAAGAAATGGTCGTGTCTAGAAAGACTTGTAGGGCAGAGCTTCCCAAAAGCCCTCTCCATGCATCCCCCACCCCCACCGTCTTTGACACCTAGCTTTTTCTTCCATAACGGTCTGGCTTAGCTGTAAACTTCAGGGTAATTCTGATTTACAATATAGCAAAATCCTCTAAGCAAAGATGCACAAAGACTTCAGCCTGAAATTGGTGTGAAAAGAAACCATAAAGAGAACACGTGCAGTAAAGAATTTCAGCACATTTACTCTGTGCACACGTCTGCAGCCTCAGCCACGCTTCTGACCTCAGGTCCAGCCACATATCCCGCCCCCGAGGGAAGGATTCAGACCTAGGGCCCTTTTTCTTGAGGAACTGGGCAGTGGGGGGGCCCGGACAGCAGAAGGAAGTCCAAGAAGCCAAATCTGCACAACAAAGACTGAGCCAGATGCTTGAAATCACTGAGGCCCCAGAAGGCACTGGAGTCCCAGCCGGAGTCGCCAGAAGTGGCTGAGGCCCCACAGGAGTTGGGAGAAGAGAGATGAGGGCAGCTTCCACTCTGCTGGCAATGGAAATGGGGACTGAGATCCATAGACAAGGGGACAGGAGAGAGAAACAATTTTAAGAAGTTTTGGGATGTGCCACAAATGCAATCCCCTTTGATAGCTTCTTGAAAGACTGTAACAAGGGCTAGCAACGCTTTCGGATGCAGGTAATGTTTCTCGTCATGACTGTGCCAAGGCAGGGAACCCAGAATGACAGGGGGCAGCCTTCGGAAGCTCCGGTCAGAACGCCCATTTACATTTTTTCCGCGAACGGGGTGTGATGACGCCGTTCATCACTACTCATGGGAGAAAAAACGTCGTTTTAATTTGCATTTATCCGATGACTTGTGAGGCTGAACACTTTTCCCCGGTTGAGTGGTCACCTCCATGTCCTCATTTGCAACTCATCAGTTCAAGTATTCTGTCCATTTTGCTGCTGCTGAGGTGTTTTTCGATCCTCATTGAGGATATTCATGGCTGCGCATGGTGACTCATACCTGTAATCCCAGAACTTTGGGAGGCTGAGGCCTGAGGATCGCCTGAGCCCAGGAGTTCAAGACCAGCCTGGGCAACATAGTGAGACCCCATCTCTATAGATAAATAAATAAATAAATAAATAAATAAATAAATAAATAAAATTAGCAGGGGGGTGTGGTGCAAGCCTGTGGTCTCAGCTACTCAGGAGGCTGAGCTGGGAGGATTGCTTGAGCCTGGGAATCAAGGCTGCAGTGAGCCTGGATCACACCACTGCACTCCAGCCTGAGTGACAGAGTGAGGCCCTGTCTCGATCAGTAAATAAGAGGATTTAACCTTTCTATGTAAACCTTGACTGTACAGTCCCACCAGGTCATTGCTCTATGTCTTTTGTTTGCTTGCCTGTGCTCTGTTTTAACCTTGAGGTTATAGATACAAATTCTTCCTGTCTTCTCTTTTTGTTGTATTCCAAGATAAAAGGCAGCATTGAGGAATGCTGGAATGTGGGTGTTTTGTGAAAGTGTTCCGTGAAATGAACAATATAAATGAGCAAATGTGGACCACCAGGAAGAAAAGAAGACAGGGAAGGGGAAGGGAGGGGAAGGGAAGGGGAAGGGGAGGGAAGGGAAGGGGAAGGGGAGGGAGGGGAAGGGAAAGGAGGGGAAGGGGAGGGGAGGGGAGGGGAGGGGGAAGGGGAGGGAAGGGGAAGGGCAGGGGAAGGGAAGGGAGGAGAAAAGAAGGGAGGGGAAGGGAAGGGGAGGGAAGGGGAGGGAAGGGAAGGGAAGGGAAGGGAAGGGAGGGGAGGGGAGGGGAGGGCAGGGGAGGGGAGGGGAGGGCAAGGGAGGGGAGGGGAGGGGAGGGGAAGGGAGGGGAGGGGAGGGGAAGGGAAGGGGAGGGGAAGGAAGGGGAGGGGAGGGGAGGGGAGGGGAGGGGAAGGGAAGGGGAAGGGGAAGGGGAGGGAAGGGGAAGGGGAAGGGGAGGGAGGGGAAGGGAAGAGAAGATCCCAGGTTCACTGGGATCGGGCTGAGGCAGAAACGCGACTGAGGCCGAAGGCTTCACTCAGCAAATGCACTTCACATCCCCATTTCATGCCAGAAACTTTTCTGGGGTTGAGGATTCAGTAGAAAGCCAGACTGAGAGGATTCTTCTCTCATGAGCCTGGAGTCCAGTGAACAAGCCGTCAAAATGTGCTGCGTTTCAGGAGAAGGAAAAATAAAGACAAGGGAAGCTGCTCTGCGCCTTTTCATGAGGGACTCTAGGCAATGGGCTGACGGGGACAGGAAAAGAATATTTTTCAAACTGACATCGTGATTCTCATACAAATATAAAATGGACACACACCAAATATTTGGTTTTACTTGTGAGTGAACGAGGAAACCAGTCAGATGTTACAGTCAGTTCAACAAGGACTGGCACACTCTCACTTACTGGCAATCAGAATGCTGAGATGGATTTACAGACAGACGTAAAACTGGCCAATACCTACAAGGCAATAACCGGCTGCATCCTAACAGACGACACTCACTTGCATTTCAGTGGACGAGGACCATGTACACTCTGTGTCTTCCACAACTGAAGAAGTGACACAGTTTAGGGACAACGGAAGGCCTCACAGACTCTGCCAAGCCGGGGAGAGGGCCAGGACACGGTGAGCCAACGGGACAACCGGAGACTGCTTTCATTTTTATTTTTGGTCTTTGCCACGTTAGTCTTTCACTAATCTTTCACTAGTCTTTCACTAGGTGGGCGTTGTAATCGGCTCACCCTCCCGAGTGAGCTGGAGACCTCCATCTGCCTGGGCAGTCAACCACGGGGCCCCAGTAAAGGCTCTGGGACACTAAGCTCAGGTAATCCTGCCTGGGTGCCAGAAAGGACACCGTCCACAGCTCCATGGGAAGGGACAACAGGACGCTCTGCAGGTGGGAACTTCCTGGACTCCAGCCTGAGCACCTTCCCCTGGGTTGATTTTTGTCTGTGTCCTGCTCCTGTGCTAAGCCGTGACCATGAGTATATCAGCTTTCAGTGAGTTTTTCTAGTGAATTATCAAACCTGAGGGTGGTCTTGGAGACCCCTACCCTTGTAACTGGTGCAGAACTGAGGGCAGTTTGTGGATGACGGTTCCCTCTATCCCTGCAACGATGTTGACTGTAAGTACATTAAAGTATTTGTCAGTAACTGGAAAACTATATGCAAAATGTAGGAAGTGGATGCCTCTGGGCTGTAGGATCATGCACGGGAGTGTATTCTTGTGTTTTTTAATTTATTTTTTGCAAGACACTGTGATTACAAACAGCGGGAGCTCTGTCAACCAACCTCTGCTCCCACAACTCACATAATCTTGGTCAAAATGGGCTGGATGACTCAGTGAGCCCCAGGAGGGCGAGGAGCCTGCTCTCTGCTGGTCGTGAATTTCGTCAGTGGAGATGTGACCGACCAGAAGACCCTCAGGTTTGCTCCAAACCTGTTGATGCCACCTGCGATCCTTACTAGTGTCAGAGGCATTTGAACCAAAGCAACTCCATCTTGAACAGGGGCTGGGTGAAATGAGGCTGAGACCTGTGGGCTGCATCCCTGGGAAGTTAAGCGTTCTTAGTCACAGGATGAGTAGGAGGTGGGCAGGAGATATAGGTCACAAAGACCCTGCTGATAAAACAGAATATGGTAACGAAGCTGGCTGAAACCAAGACGGTGATGAAAGTGTCCTCTGGTCACCCTCACTCCTCATTATACACTAATTATAACGCACGAGCATGGCAGTGTCAGGAAGCTACCCTATGTGGTCTAAAAAGGGGAGCAGCCCTCAGTTACAGGAATTACCCACCACTTTCCCGGCAAACTCATGAATGACCCACCCCTTGTTATCAAGAAATATCATCAAGAAATAACTGTAAGTGTATTTGGTTTGGAGCCCACACCACTGGTTTGCCTACAGAGTAGCGGTTCTTTCATTCCTTTACTTTCTTCATAAACTTGCTTTCACTTTGTGGACTCACCCCAAATTCTTTCTTGCACGAGGTTTAAGAACCCCCTTTCTCGGGGTCTGGATCGGGACCCTGTTCCAGTAACACTGTGAAACTTAATTCAACATTATGTAACCTTTTACACATGAATGCAAAATGAAAGTTGTTTCTACATAAACCTGGATAAATGATTTGGGAAATCAAGATCCAGGCAAGTTGAGGCTGCTTTAAAAATTGCTTTTGAATTAGGTATAGACTAGATGACTCCTAAAAATGAAAAATAATTGCTGAACGTTTGGAGAAATTCTGGTCTTAGATTGTTTTGAAATGTGCCCAACTTCTTGGTCCACTTTAAAAAATATGAAATTGGGTGGCTAGGAAGGAGAGTGAAGACTGGGGTTTATACTAAAAAAGAAGAAGAACTTCAATCAGTAGACCAATGCTAAATACAGCTTGTCCCTATATGGAAATATCTAGATTCAGGAATGGAGCCAGAAGTGGCCAGATGGTGACGACCAGAGGGAGGGCTGGAGGCCCAGGACTGGGGCGTTGGCTAGGAAGGGGTGGGAATATTCATGAATGGAGCCAGAAGTGGCCAGATGGTGACGACCAGAGGGAGGGCTGGAGGCCCGGGACTGAGGCATTGGCTAGGAAAGGGTGGAAATATTCATGAATGGAGCCAGAAGTGGCCAGATGGTGACGACCAGAGGGAGGGCTGGAGGCCCGGGACTGGGGCATTGGCTAGGAAGGGGTGGGAATATTCATGAATGGAGTCAGAAGTGGCCAGAAGATGATGACCGGGGGGGGGCTGGAGGCCCGGGACTGGGGCGTTGGCTAGGAAGGGGTGGGAATATTCATGAATGGAGCCAGAAGTAGCCAGACGGTGATGACCAGAGGGAGGGCTGGAGGCCCGGGACTGGGGCGTTGGCTAGGAAAGGGTGGGAATATTCATGAATGCAGCCAGAAGTGGCCAGATGGTGACGACCAGAGGGAGGGTTGGAGGCCTGGGACTGGGGAGCTGGCTACGAAGGGGTGGGAGGGCCTCTCTGGAGTCGTGGAAGCCTCATGCATCTTGGCCAGGACGGTGGCTGCATGGCTTACATTGGTCACAACTCGTCAACATGTATGACTGAAAACTGAACATTACGTTGAATTGGACTAAAAGGCAAGACCTGAGGCAAAATTCATGTACGGAGGGATTTTGGCCGAAGCTTGAGGACTGCCATCCAGAAACGTAGATTCGAGTGGCCCTGAATACACCGCCCATTAGCAGCTGTTACAGGTGGGTTTTTCAAGGGAAAGAAGAGCCAGTTCCAAGTTGTTGACCAAGAGTTTATGTTAAAATAACATAATCTGTCGACTGGCTCTGCATGGTTAAGCTATAGGGTGTGAGCTGCAGTGTCTGCAGGAGGTTAACCTGAGGCAACAGCAAGTGATTTCAGAGACCAAAACAAAACGCAGCTCCCAGGCGGGGAGTGGGAAGTCACTGCTGCCCCATCTGAGCGCCTCTCTGGGCCCGATGATTTAAAAGGACTCGCGTTCCTCAGCACAGTTGATTTCCTCTTCTCAACTGTATGAAAATTACACCTCAATAAGCTTACTTCAGAAATTAATGAGTAGATACGTATAAGTTTTCAAGTTAAAAATATATGTAAAATACGTTTGCTCCCTTTTTAACCCATTTTCACCAGTTTTAAAAATTAACTCACAAACCATGATGTCTTTGGAAAAGTGTTCTTCCATTTGTTACTTTCATAATGAAAGAAGAAACGTATTTTAAATAACATTTAAATTTAATTTTGTCATTATCATCCGGGAAGCCCCAGCTCCGTATGAAAGGAAAACAACATCCACTTTACGGTAAAAACTTGCTGATGGAAAAAGCGAACTCTGTAAAATATTTTAAAGAGGTTATTTCTGAGCCAATAGCAGCGACCACAGCCTGGGAGACAGGCTCCAAGGGATCCATTTTTTGAGACAGAGTCTCGCCCTGTCCCCAGGCTGGAGTGAGCAGCGCCATCTCGGCTCACGGCAACCTCTGCCTCCCGGGTTCACACCATTCTCCTGCCTCAGCCTCCCAAGTAGCTGGGACCACAGGCGCCGCCACCATGCCCGGCTAATTTTTTGTATTTTTAGTAGAGACGGGGTTTCACCATGTTAGCCAGGATGGTCTCGATCTCCTGACCTTGTGATCCACCTGCCTCGGCCTCCCGAAGTGCTGGGATGAGGGGTGTGAGCCGCTGCGCTCGGCCGCAGTTTGGTTTTAACATTTCAGGGAGGCAAGAGTCACAGGCAAAGACCTACAGCAAGGCTCAGAAGGTCGACGTTGGTTTGACCTGAAAGGGCCGGACATCTCAAAGAGGGGCTTCCAGGATTCAGAGATTCTTCAATTTGCATTTGGTTGGAGGAAGGTTCTGTCTAACACTTGGATGCTGGGTAGCAAGACTGATGACCTGCAGCTGTGACTTAACCCTTGCCTGCATGAATCCTGTTTCTAATTTGGTGTCTTATTGCGACAAAGGGTCCATCTGTCAGGCTCAAGATCTCCGTGAACTTTAACGCTGGTCCGTGGCTGCATCTAAACTACAAAAGGGAAGGGGTGTAACGAAGCCTGGCGGACCTCCCTTCCCATCAAGGCTGGGAACTCAGCTTTTCAGGCTTCTCTGGGACCCCTTTCGGTTGTTTAAGGGCTTAGGGTTTTGTTTAGCTTACCAACTTTCCCTATTAGAAATTTAGCTGAAGTTAAGGTCACACAAATCTTCTGGAGCTTTCCCTAACTTACAGAAAATGCCCCGCCCTTTAGAATCTAACAGGACAGAGAAAGCAGAGGCGAGGAGCCCACCCTCTCCAACTCCTACTCTTACCGGGGCCCCAGGACCCCAGAGGAGGGGCCTGCCTGGGCCTGGAGAGGGCACCCAGCCTGTGCTCCTTGGAAGGGTGGGTAACTCCAGGCAGGCCCCTCCTGTTGGCATGGCGGTGATTCAATTTCAGTCCTGCACCTGCAGCCTCCGGCTGCAGCTGATTTGCAGGGTTTCTCTTTGTTCCCCCTTATCTTCCTCCCACCTTCTGTTCCCAGGCCTCCCAGTGGGGCTCCCAGACCCCCCAAGGGGGAGGGGAGGCCCGATTTACATTTCGTTTTCTGTGATAAAGCCTGTTAATGGGTGATTGCAGCTTTCTCTCACTGAGGACTGCCAAGGAGGAACTGGGGCGGGCTCCAGGCAGCCAGAGGCACGACTGTGTTTCCGTGGGTTTCCCTGGAAGCCCTCCAAGTTCCAGCGTGAGTGCCGTTGAGAGTCTGGGCGTCCAGTGCACACACGGGAGATGGCCACTGCCTCCGCTCCAGCCCCAGCCGTAGTGCACAGGGCAAGGCTGTCTGGGTGAAGGCTGTTTGTGAGTGAGGCAGCGGGATGAGGGGCAGTTGGCTGCTGCTCTGGAGGCCCGGGCGGCCTTGGTGTCTGGGCGCCTCCGCCAGAACGCTGGCGGGTCGGGCCCTCATGGCCCTGGCTGATCTTGACTTACGGCAGCTGCAGCGAAGTCTCCCACGGGTCTTCCATCCTGCAGGGATTCGGGCATGACTGGGGGTCAGGGGAATCTGATGGACAGCCCTGCTGCATGAGTTGAGGCTGGAGCGCTCCTGCAGGAGACTGAGAGCCCAGCCCTGTCCATAAGGAGGGGAAGTCTGACCACTCGCTGTAGCTGTGCCACCTACTCAGCTGCAGCCTGGAGGGAGTGCCCAGCCCCAGGGAAGGCAGAAAGCCCTTCACAAACCCTGGCGCTACGGCCGCCTGGTGGGCTGATGGGCAGCCCTGTCCCCATCCCTCTGTGCCTCTCGGGCAAGGCTTGCGTAGGTGTCCTCTGCAGGTGCCCCCACACCCTGCCATGCATCCCTATCTCCTAGAGAAAGGCGGGGGCCCCACCCGCCCCGTGCAGCTCGTCAGGCTCCTCCTGCGCTCCTTCTCTTTAGTGCTGAGCATGGGAGGCAGGCGGGGATGCAAAGGTCTGAGCCTTTCAGAAGCACCCATCATTGTCTGGTTTTCAAGTCAACTCCGATTTTCACATCCCTGGTGATTACTTTGTTTTAAAAGGTAACCTCCTGTTTTGGAGGGTGAACTAAAAATAGAACCCTGAATCCCGCCCCCCACACCGACTGAACGGCCCCTTCTTGGTCAAGGAGACCCAGAGAAACCTGAAAAGCTGAGTTCCAGGCCCTAACAGGAAGGGGGGTCAGACACGCCTCATCACACTCCCTCCCTTTCGGAGTTCAGACACAACTGACCAGCAGGAATGTTAAAACAGAGATCTTAAGACGGACAGAGCAGATTCTTGGTGGCGATAAGGTACCAAATTATAACAGGACCTGAGGCCGCACCTGTAGGCTACGGATCCTGCTAGACAACACCCTTATCTTTTTTTTTTTTTTTTTTTTTTGAGACGGAGTCTCGCTCTGTCGCCCAGGCTGGAGTGCAGTGGCCGGATCTCAGCTCACTGCAAGCTCCGCCTCCCGGGTTTATGCCATTCTCCTGCCTCAGCCTCCCGAGTAGCTGGGACTACAGGCGCCCGCCACCTCGCCCAGCTAATTTTTGTACTTTTTAGTAGAGACGGGGTTTCACCAACAACACCCTTATCTTAACCTAAACGTGCCAAGTTTTAGACAGAGCCTTGCTCCTCTCATCAACAGGAACTCAGAGTCTCTGGATCCACCTACATCCTGTAAGTACCCTTCAAGATGTCCCACCTCCACAGGCCGAGCCAGCCTGGACCTGCCATGCATGGCTGTATGTCTTTGCCTGTAACTCCTGCCTCCCTGAGACGTCAAAACCAAACTGCAATCCCATCTCCTCGGGCGCACGTTCTCAGGATTCGCTGGGACTGTGTCTGTCTGGCTGTGTCACTCATTGGCTCAGAAGAAACCTCTTCAAAATATTTTAGAGTTTGGTTTTTCCATCAACAGAGAAAAGACTTGGAAAATGCAGGGAAGGCTTGATGTATTTCAGGTCGTGGGCAGAATGCTTGTCACAGACGCACCCACCGTAAGTCTGCGCAGCTGCGTGGAAGGAGCTGGTGCCTGACGCTGGCTGTGACCCGACCCCGAAGGGCCACTCAGGCAGCACAGGCTGGTTATTAAGGCATCACGCCACCGCCCCCAAAGCAAAAGGGATGTCTGCAGGACTGTGGTGCTTTTTGTCTCAGTATTCATCAGCCTGGAAATAGAAATGTGTTCCTGTCAGGGGGGAGCCCTCCCCGTTGGAAGTGGGTGTCTGGGGTTGTGTTCCTGTCGGGGGAGCCCTCCCCGTTGGAAGTGGGTGTCTGGGGCTGTGTTTCTGTCGGGGGGGGGAGCCCTCCCCATTAGAAGTG
Source organism: Macaca mulatta (assembly GCF_049350105.2). Taxonomy (NCBI): domain Eukaryota; kingdom Metazoa; phylum Chordata; class Mammalia; order Primates; family Cercopithecidae; genus Macaca; species Macaca mulatta. The sequence continues at coordinate 34,057,420 of NC_133408.1, forward strand.
GGTTTCTGAGGTTGTGTTCCTATCGTGGGGGAGCCCTCCCCATTGGAAGTGGGTGTCTGGGGCTGTGTTCCTGTCGGGGGGAGCCCTCCCCGTTGGAAGTGGGTGTCTGGGGCTGTGTTCCTGTCGGGGGAAGCCCTCCCCGTTGGAAGTGGGTGTCTGGGGTTGTGTTCCTGTCGGGGGGGAGCCCTCCCCGGTGGAAGTGGGTTTCTGAGGTTGTGTTTCTGTGGGGGGGGGAGCCCTCCCCGTTGGAAGTGGGTTTCTGGGGTTGTGTTCCTGTTGGGGTGAGCCCTCCCCGTTGGAAGTGGGTTTCTGGGGTTTGCTGTGGGAAGCAGAGCTTGCGTCCATGCTCACAGCAGCACCGGCCATGATCAGTCACTGAGACCTGTGCTGGGGGTGGAAGATGACAGTGGGGCCACATGTTCCTCAATCTGGACTAGAGGTTTGTCTGTGATGAGCAGACACCGGCCTGCCAAGAGCCAAGGGTGCTGTGTTTGCATGTGCAGCAGGGCTCCCGTACGGCGCTGGGGCAGACGCCAGCCAGGCGGGGCAGGCAGGCTCTGCGGCTTCCTGCATGGGTCAGAGTCCACAGCACGGGGTCCGGTCCCTGGGCAAGCCCGACAGACATCTGTGAACCAGGAACGGTCATTCCAGGGTCTGGCGCAAAGCAAAGGCATCGTAGATTTTGGCAGCTGCATTTATTCCAGATAACACTTTTTCTTAGGACCTAAGGCCTCAGAACTTAAAATGAATGTTGTAAAGTTCGAAGCCAAAACAAAATGCAGACAGGCTGTGCCAGCAATTCCTGACTCTGCAGTCTGGGCCTAATTCAAATACTCATTTCCACGGTCGAAACCCTCCTACAGGAGTTAACCCTGTGGTCCAGTGCTCGGCACCGTCCTCACCTGCGTTCGGTGGTCCAGTGCTCAGCACCGTTCACACCTGCGTTCGGTGGTCCAGTGCTCGGCACCGTTCACACCTGCGTTCAGGGACAGAAGCCACTCTGGGGACTATGAAGGAAACATTCAAAGGAATTGAGCTTAAAATAAACAGAAATTGGGTGTATTTCACACCCACTAGCAACATGATTTTGGAAAGCAAGAGGCTGCCAACAGCACGTTGGGAAGGACGTGGAGGGGCTGGAACTCTCATTCCCCGCGGCTGGGAGTGCAAAACGGAACAGCCACTCTCCCGACAGCGCCCAGCAACCACGCTCCTGGGTATTTCTCTAAGAGAAATAAAAATCGTGTCTGTAAAAGAATGTTTATCAGCCTTATTCACAATATCTCCAAACCCCAATTGCATCAAATGTCCGACGGCAGGAGGATGGACGAGAACTCGTGGCCCTTCATAGGACAGGCTAATTCTCAGCATGTGGGAGCACTCGTGTGTGGAAGGAAGGCCAGGCGTGTGACACGTGTGAGCGTAGCGTGGGCAGGATGCACGTGTGGGCAGTGACTGCTTCAAGGACAAACCCTAGGGACTGGGTGGGTCCTTGGAGCAACAGGTCTGGGTGAGCCTTAGTGGAATCCTCTGTGGCCTGTAGAGGGGTCTCTGCCCTCATCACACCCAAGGAGACCAGGAAACCACACGGGTGCAGGTTTTCCTGAGTTCTCTAGTGCAGGACTTCAGATTGGAAAGAAACTCTCAGCCTGGCTGCCTCACAGTACTGAGGAGGCCACAGGCCCAGGAAGGGCCTCACCGTGGGGCCCCACGCGGCAGGCTCCTGGTGACCTGCGTCCCAGTACCTGGTCTGGTTTATTTTCCCAGACTCTGGAAGGTCCCCGCTGTCTGCAAGGGGGCCCAGTCCTGCCAGGGGAAACCCCCCAAATCCGAAGGCAAGGGAACAGCCAGGAGAGGGAACCTGCTGTCCACGCTGCAGAAAGGCCCACAGTTATCCCGTCTTCACAAGATGCCTGACCGCGGCTGCGTCACCTGAAATCTTTCCAAAGCACCCTCAGCACACGAGGGCACTTCTCCCTGTATTTTGGTATCAACTCATTTCCCCTACCCTGCCTCAGTCCGATTGCTTCTTTGTGAGCTTTGCTTAGAGAATCTTCTCCTGAAGTCTGTCGAGGAACCTGGAGTGCCCTCAGACACTGTGTTCACACTGTACGTGCAGACACATGCAGCCCCTCGGCCGCCCAGGCAGGCCCAGCAAGTCAGAGGCCTGAGGAAAGAACCAGCGACCCCGAGACACTCTTGCTGGCCAGAGTTGCCTGAGTGCTGTGGTCAGGCCACACACAGAGACCGGTGCTGCAGCCTCTGGAGGGAAGGCTTCACTCTTCACCCAAAGCAGCCACGCAGTGGGACTCACCTGGGCTGGTCGGACCCAGCACAAAACTAGTGACAAAGAAATGCAGAAACTCAAAAGAAACCTAGAATGAACTAAAACCAAAATGGGGAACAAGTGGAAATATTAACTACTCGGTATGTAAAATTGGTTTTCACACTTTTTTTTTTTTTTTTTTTTTTTGAGACGGAGTCTCGCTCTGTCGCCCAGGCTGGAGTGCAGTGGCCGGATCTCAGCTCACTGCAAGCTCCGCCTCCCAGGTTTACGCCATTCTCCTGCCTCCGCCTCCCGAGTAGCTGGGACTACAGGCGCCTGCCACCTCGCCCGGCTAGTTTTTTGTATTTTTAGTAGAGACGGGGTTTCACCGTGTTAGTCAGGATGGTCTCGATCTCCTGACCTCGTGATCCACCCGTCTCGACCTCCCAAAGTGCTGGGATTACAGGCTTGAGCCACCGCGCCCGGCCCACACTTTTCAATGTTTCACACATGGCACTGCCTATTACCCAGGCCCCTACTCGGCCCCTCCCTGGCCTGCTGTCTGCGTCATTCCCTCCCCTCAGCCTGCTTTTCCTCCAAAGCTCTAGCTAACACCTGAAATCACAGCATGGATTTGCTTATTGATTTATTGGGCTACCCATCGTACACACCAGCTGCAAGAGGGCAGGGTCGAAGCCTGTCTCGTCACAGGGCCCCTGGTGGAGCTGAACAAGTCATACCCTGCTGAGCGGAGCACTTTGCTCACCAGCCGCCTGGAGGGGCACACATTTCCCACCCCATTCACCCAGGGGAGGCCTTTCTCCATTGTGTGCAGAGGTTCTGTGAGCTGGAGGCAGTCACGGGCCGGTCACACGGATGGTGGCTCACGGTGGGTGCTCATCCCTTCACATTCAGGAGAGACGGACTGCCCGTGAGACATTCTCGCAGGTGCTCTGGCATACACGCCATGGCTGGACCTGGCCTCAAGTGGCTCATCATCCTTCAGGGGATACAAATTGGATACACAAATAATTCTAATTCAAAATAAAGCCCAAGCGCAGGAATTCTGGAATATCATCATACTTGTTTCTAGAGTTATTTTAGAAAAGCTCATATTGTGGGATTTGGAGGAAAAGTCATCATTATATTCTCAGTAGACCAATTTGGGGGGCAAACTGGAGTCCTTTTGTAACACTGGTTTGGATACAGGAATTTGAATTTAAAGAATAAGCAACAGTTCTGATTTTCGTTCCATATAGGTACAGGAAAAGCAGGGAGGTAGAAAGTCCTCTCTCCCAAACCCTGCATGATTCACACGGCAGAGTTCTGCAACTCTCGTACAAGGGAGATTTCATGATGATTCAGTAACAGATCAGAGGATCAACGACTGACTTCACTGAGGCACGGTGATGAAAAGGTCAGGGTGGTCTGGTCTGAGTGAAGTCACAGCGAGAACGCCTGCTCAGGGCCATTCTCATTTGGGACAGCCCCTTCCCTGGATGGTTCCCAGGTACTGCACTTTCCTGCCTTGCTTCTTGCTGAAGCCATTATTTCTTAATTCCCTGGGAGATATGCAGAGTGGACATCCCAAAGAAGCTAGAAACACTGACGAGCAGGGGACAGATCAAATCCTCTCCATCAGAGGAAGGCAATTCACGAGGAAAGAAGGCAAGACCATGGGGTAATTTTTTTGAGACTTGACAATGTTTGCCAAGTAAATAAATCTGCCTTAACACTACGATTAAAACTGTCATCCCCAGGATATCAGTGACTACTTGAGGTTTGAGGACAATGAAGACACAGTAAGATAAACATCCTTACTATCCAGAAAAGAAACAGAACCAGAAGACAGCCCTTCTTACTATCCAGAAAAGAAATGGAACCAGAAGACCGCCCTTCTTACTATTCAGAAAAGAAACGGAACCAGAAGACAGCCCTTCTTACTATCCAGAAAAGAAACAGAACCAGAAGACAGCCCTTCTTACTATCCAGAAAAGAAACGGAACCAGAAGACAGCCCTTCTTACTATCCAGAAAAGAAACGGAACCGCAAGACAGCCCTTCTTACTATCCAGAAAATAAACGGAACCAGAAAACAGCCCTTCTTACTGTCCAGAAAAGGAACCGCAAGACAGCCCTTCTTACTTTTCTCCATCTTCATGGTGAGGAAGAGTAAAACAAAGTTGCTTTTAAAGTATATTCCTTAAAATCGAATTCTATTATAATACACACAAAATGTTTACGTGAAACCGGCCACAAAAGAATGACGAGGAACGCTACTGATCTGTCCATTCTGGGTGATAAGAACACACGTTCTTATCTTGTTAAAAGAAAACTTCAGCTGAATTAAATGTAAAGGCGTTTAATTGAGCAATGAATGATTTGTAAATCGGGCAGCCCCCAGAATTACAGCAGATTCAGCGAGACTCCAGTGCAGCCACGTGGTGGAAGATTTATAGACAAAGAAAGGGAAGGGAGGTACAGAAGCACCTGGATCGGATACAGGTTGGCATGTGCCTCATTTAAACACAGTTTGAACATTGAGCAGTGTGTGAGTGACTGAAGTATGGCTGCTGGGACTGGCCAAGACTCAGCGATTGTGACAGGTGCGTATTCCTAATTTAGGTTTTCAATCTTGTCTGCCTTTTAAGTTAGCCTCAGTTTGTCCACAAGGACTCCAATACAGAAGTACGGAGTCCTTCTCGGGCCATATTTAGTTCGCTTTAACAATTCCCCCTTTTTGGTCATTTTCTCAGTTTTGAGAGATTGACCATAACGTGAGTTATTGATGTCACTATCACCATTGGTCTTGAAACTCACTAGGAAGCAGCAGAACAGTGAGTTTTGCAAAGGTAGGAACAAGGACTGAGTGGAGGATACCACCTTATGCTGGAAAGTCCTGTTTGCAACAGAAAAACAAAACCTGGTCTGTTCTAGGACCCACGTGTTTCCTTAAAGTCTTAATTAAATTATGTCACATTTAGCACGAATGACGCCATTTTGGTTTGGTTTGCTGGGACCTAGTGCTCAGTCCGAAACAATGGCCTCCCACCATTTTGTTTTAAAAATTCCCCCCTTTTGGTCAGGTTCTCACTTAGGCAAGAGAGTGACCAAAACTTAGGTCATCAGCGCCACTCTCCGTTACTATCATTTTGGGTTTCCGGTCTCAGCATGTCACTCACGGGTTATGGTGTCCTCGTGGTCACACATTTCTTTCAGCTCTTGTCATTCCAGTGGAAGAGACACCATTTGACATTCTAAAGATGGCTTCACACTAACATTTAAAACCTTTGAGAGAATCCAGTGCATCAGGGAGACCATTATTATGACTACTGAGAGGGCAACACCAAGGATTTGGAGGATGCTCCTTACCCAGGGTCCCCGTAAACCAAACCACCTCAACTCAAATAGACCAATGAATGAGCTAGATAAAGCTCATTCTTTGACTTAACTCAGTGATCTTTTCCTTAATTCCCTACAACAGAATCTCTGTAATACCTGATGTTTTCTCCATAGGTCCTAAGTGCCAGCAGCTGCACAGATACTTTCCTGTTTCGCCAATTCTATTATTTAGCGTAACTTTCACAAGAGAATTTAACATCTGTTGTGTAGCCGCTGCAGTAGAATCTGCTACAGAGTCTATCTTGAGGGACACGTTTCTAGTCATTGCCTTTTGTGTTCCAAACCATGGAAAAAGGACCTAACAAATGATGCCCTTCTAGAAGAGGGAAGGCCTCCCGGCAATGTTCTCTTTAACCCATGGCGTGGGTTAAGAGGAGCGGACCAATGTTCTGTTTCTGAATGATTCAATGTTCTCTGTAACCCATGGTGTGGGTTAAGAGGAGCGGACCAATGTTCTGTTTCTGAATGATTATGAGGCACTGTATGTACCATTTAAGTTTCTCACCTATGACACATTGGGCCTTCATCTTTTATCTATCAAGTTATAAGATTATCCATGTATAAAGCTGGCTGCAAAATCCTTCACAAATAAAAGCATAACCCATAGGTGCACACAACAGACACCCTTCTCACTTCTATTGTTCTCATGACAGTAAGAAGTCTTGATCCATGACCTTCGGAAAGAGCTGCTCACATCGAGGATGCCATCTTCTTCTGGGAGAAACTTCCCTGGTTAACTCTACCTTAATGGTTTCAATGGATGTACAGTTCCAAGAGTGTGGAGCGACCCTGCTCAGTTGTGAGATTATGACCCCAAGTTTCAAGATCCTGAGGTTTTGTTGCAGTGTGGATGCCAAGGGCAGTTTTTCTGATGTTCTCAGAAGATCCCATCTTTGGGTTCTAGACTGTAAAGGGGTTGATTGTCCTCAGTGAACCATAAAAAGCTCTTTATGCTGAGCACGGTGGCTCAGGCCTGTAATCCCAGCACTTTCGGAGGCCGAGGCGGGTGGATCACGAGGTCGGGAGATGAAGACCATCCTGGCTAACACGGTGAAATCCCGTCTCTACTAAAATTACAAAAAATTAGCTGGGTGTGGTGGCAGGCACCTGTACTCCCATCTACTCAGGAGGCTGAGGCAGAAGAATGGTGTGAAACTGGGAGGCAGACCTTGCAGTGAGCTGAGATCATGCCACTGCACCCCAGCCTGGGCAAGAGAGCGAGACTCTGTCTCAAAAAAAAAAAAAAAAGCTCTTTACCTGGTGAAATACACTGAAGCATGGGAAAGCTTTCATACAACCAGAACACATACATTTAAAATGACAACTGAACGAAATCCCTTTATAAATGTTTAAATGGCTCACCAGGTAGCCAAATGTACATGAAGCTTTGTCTTCCCAGGAATACGGGTTTGACAAACTAAACATTGGTTATAAACTATTTTAACCATTTATAAGTCACCACACCAATGCATTTAATTTGGATCATTTTATCTTTTCCAGGATGAGTCATGGAATGCATAACTTCTAATAACAAAAGCTTTAAGGACTCAGGAAGGACAAGGTGGCCGTTCTGGTTCTCCATGAGTCCATGACTAACATCAGACTTATGTGCTCTTGGGTGCCAGCTGTTTCTCCAAATTGGGTGCATACCGTGGATAACTGATGGGTTACCACAGGTAATTTGACTTAGACCACGGAGTTCACTCAAACTGTATATCTAAACAACTTCAGTATTGGCTGATTTAGTATGCAAACCTGGTGAAGTATTTCCTCGGTATTCAATTAACTTTTATTCTATTTGGGTTAGCAGTTTTATAAGCCAGTCAGTCTTTTCATTAAAGTTTCAGCAATTCTCACCCAGTCCAAATGATGGGATTCTGAAGTTATTAGAAACCTGTATTCAACAGTGCTTTTCAGGGTCCTTCCCATCCTTTCATGAACCTCCTAAAAGACACCATGTTCTAGGATTTCGTGTGCTTGTGAAATTTTCAGAAACTATATCAGCATGAAGCAATTAACTGTGGAAATGACTGTAAATACTCATAAAGACACACTTGACAAGGAAATTTGGTTATTTCTGTGGTTCACAATAACAACTTAATAACCATAATTACGATTGGTAGCATATACTCAGACAAATTAGAATTTTAGAAATCTCATACAACTTTGGAATATATATTAATATCAGTCACTAAAATATAACCTGAAGAAGGTTAAACTTTTTTTTTTTTTTTTTTGACACTCTTCTGTTTCAAAAAGTGCAAACTGTTTCTTAAAAAGTAAAAAAACACTGGAGTAATTAAAGGACACTTTCTGTGCAGGGGATGGAAATCTCAACAAAAAAAGAGGCGCAGAAGGGCGTGGCCAGGCGGGAGGACATGGCCAGGCCCCCAAGCGACGCGAGGGCACCTGCCAGAGACGGCACCTGCCAGAAAGAGACCCGCAGGCCCAGCCGTTGAGACGCGGGGGAGGAGCGCAGGGCGGCCCACGACACGCCGGGGAGGAGCGCAGGGCGGCCCACGAGACGAGGGAGAGGAGCGCAGGGAAGCCCTACGGACTCGGCGGCCATTGCCCCGCCTGCGTCTGCACCTGCGCCGGCGCCTCCTCCGCACCGCGCTTGCGCCGAGTCCGGCCGCCTCCACATTGCGCCGGCGGGGGCTTCCTCCACACCGCGCCTGCGCCGATGACAACCCGCCTCTGCAGCACGCCTGCGCAACGCCCCAGTCACCTCATCTGCTCCGTGCACATGGGAGTCTCTCTCTGGTCGACCACGTGTTCCTGTCGGCTCCCAGAGGCCGCCTCGAGGTCCTCCCCCAACGGCTTCCTCACACGCTCCGCTGTTCCCGGCGCTTCACTCCGCGCGTGCGCAGGAGTCGCTCGCTCCTCTCTGCGCCTGCGCAGAGGCCCCCTCGTCCCCCGCCCGTCCGCTGCCTTGACGCCGTCTTGGGCCTGGCGTCTACCCCTTCTGTTTACGCATGCGCAGGACCCTACGCATGCGCAGGACCCGCCCTGCGCGGGTGCGGGGCTGAGCACCCGTGGCCTTAGGTTTAAAGGCGCGCGAACCACCCACGCAGGGACAAGGGCTCTTAGTCGTTTTATGTTTAGCGTAAGGTTTTCCTCTTTAGCAAGTAAAAAAAAAGAGCAAGTTGTGCAATAAATAGTAACCGTCCTTATATGTACTCGGGAAGGTTCGTCCTTTAGGTTTTCTCCCGGCGCGTGGGCACCGCCGGTCATCTCGGGGCTCCCTGCCTGGCCTCGGCGGGGACGCGGGACCTGGGGCCCCCCCTGGACCGGGCCTGACCGCCCTGGCCGGTCCCCACTGGCGTTCCTGAGGGCAGCGAGCAGGCTGGACTCGGGCTGTGCAGGGGGAGGGAGCAGGACGAGGGCTCCCGGAGAGCGGCCTGGAGAGCGCGCTTCGGAGGGCGCGGGCACCCCTGCCCCTTGCAGATGGGGACGCAGGCCCTGGGGGCCGTGGAGGGGAGAAGGGGACAGGGACGCTGGGGCAGAGGAAGCTGAGTGTGAACTTGGCCCCCTTTTCTCCTCCCTGGGCCCTCGGGCTCCACAGGGCAGCCTCCGAGGCCCACGTGCACGCTAGGTGACCCACAGTCCAGACACTGGCAGGCCGGGGACTAGGAGAGGCCAGGTGTTGGCCTGGGGGTGCTAAGTGGAACCCGGACTAGGAGAGGCCAGGTGTGGGTGCATGGAGAGGCAAGGTGTTGGCCTGGGGGTGCTAAGTGGAACCCCAAGGTCGCGGAGACCGCAGGGCAACAGCAAAACGAGTTATTCGGTCCAGGGCGGGGGCCTAGACTCCTCCCCAGGGACGGGCGGCAGAGAAGCCCCTGTCCAGGCCCTGCTCACCTGCAAAGTGCTCCCGGGCTGCTGTGCTCCCACCAGCAGTCCCGGCCCCGGTGACACCCACGCCTGTCACCCGCTGGGTTTCTTGAGGTCTGAGGACTGTGGCTGAGGGTGCATGGGCGCTGGGATGAAGGGTAATGTCCTGTCCCAGACTGCACTTGTTCAAGAGGGCAAGGCCGCCTTTATTCAAGGGGGGCTTCTAAAGCGAGATGTTGGGTTAGGAGAGGCAGATCCAGCTCAACTCCAAATGGAAAAAGTGGGACTTGACATCCCAGGCGTAGGGTCGGGGGATGGAGAGAAAATTACTAAGAGGAAGGGTCAGAGGCAAGGCGGGTTCTGGCTGCATAGACAGGAGTTTTGCCGAAGGCAGGCAGCGTGGTCACAGACCAAGGGTGGGAGTTGAGGACTTTGATCAGGGACCAAGGGTAGGGGATTTTCACTAAACCAACTCAGCAGGATTCTTGCTAAATCGGCCTAAACCGGCCAAGGTCAGGGACTGGTCACAGGGAGGGCTCAGAGGAGCCTGACTTGAGTGTGTGAAAGGAGAGGGTCTTTGTCATCTTTTAAGAGGCGAGAGTGATGTATTAGTGAGAAACAGTGAAGGGATCATGCCCAGGCCAGCAGCCCCGAATTTCAGATGAGGACAGGCTGGGTCTAGAAGGGGCTGCAGGAATAGGGGCACCTGGGCCTGCAGAAAGGTGGGAGCCCGGCACTCAGAGCAGGACCCCCTGGGCAGACCTCAGTGTGTCCTGCCCTATGGGAGTGGCAAAGCCAGACCAAGCTGGATGTGAACCAGTCCCAGAACACCACCTAGAATTTGGATTGTAATTTGTTATAGATGATATTTAATTTGTTATAGATGATACTGCGTCTTGGTCTCTCTCCTTCTCTTCCTCCTTGCTACCCCCCCACCACCATCCCGGCCCAAGATGGAGTCTGGCTCTGTCACCCAGGCTGGAGTGTGGTGGCGCGATCTCGGCTCCCTGCAACCTCTGCCTCCCGCGTTCAAACAATTCTCCTGCCTCAGCCTCCCAAATAGCTGGGATTACAGGTGCGTGCCACCACACCCAGCTAATTTTTGTATTTTTGGTAGAGACAGGGTTTCATCATGTTGGCCAGGCTAGTCTCAAACTCCTGACGTCGTGATCCGCCCACCTCGGCCTCCCAAAATGCTGGGATTACAGGCGTGAGCCACTGCACCCGGCCTCTACAGCACGGCCATTGTGGCTACATCAGTCCCGGCTAATAGAGATTTTAGTGCACTCAGATTCTGTTGGCTAGTAAGAATTAATTATAATTCTGGGGTATTTAACGGTGTCGTTACGCAGTTTTCATTGTTGCAGATGGAGAATGAAATCGGGTGCATGTGACAGTAATGTGACCTGTTCATGCTCCCTCACTTAAACGGAGTTAAGTAACATGGCCCTGGGCAGGAAGACCCGGTCACTGGGGCTCCTTCCCCACTTCTGTCCGGGAGCTCCTTACTCGATTCTGGGGAGCGGAAAGGCTTTCAGCGGTCAAGGGGAGTAACAACAGCAAGAAATAAGACACCTCTCAGAGTCCTTTGGTGTTGCCCTTTCCGGATCCATCAGCCACAGTGTCCACCCCAGGTAGCTGGGTCCTGAGTTCCCCATCTCAGGACACCTTTCGACCTGGTTTGTCTGAGTTATTATTATTATTGATCACTGAGACAGGGTCTCAGTCCATTGCCAAGACTGGAGTGCAATGGTGTGATCATGGCTCACTTGACCTCCCAGGCGCAGGCGATCCTCCCACCTCAGCCTCCTGAGTAGCTGGGACCACAGGCAGGCGCCACCATGCCTGGCTAACTTTTTTGTATTTTTTGTAGAGACCAGGTTTCTCTGTCTTGTCCAGGTTGGTCTCAAACTGCTGCCTCAGCCTCCCAAGGTGCTGGGATTACAGGCATGAGCCACCAAGCTCAGCAATCTGAATTATTTATGCAGAACTCTTTTTTTCTCTACCTGGAAGACCTGTTTATATGCACATTTCTTTGGGGGCAACTCTTCTCCATTGTCACAGATTTTTTTTTTCCAAGCCATTCTCAGGGGGATTCCTAGGAAGCATGTGGAAGAGGCGTGAGGAAGTGACCTTCAGGCGCGCCCTCTGGTCCCTCTACTCAAGTGAGGTGAGGGGAAACTGGTGTATTTTTAGATGAAGTTTCCTTGGGAAATAGTTTCTGTTTTATATTTTATCAATAATCCGTTGGCTAATGTTTTAAACCAATATTTATAAGACTGCCCAAGAGCTTTGGAATAAACAGATTTCCACAATGAAAAGCTGTTTTAAAGTGCTACATTGTAAGAGAGGCTTGGCAAACAAGAAGGGTTGGAGGAAAGACCACCAAGTGAGAGGCACAGGTGTTAGGACAAACAGCCGGAAAACGAGGCAGAGGTGAGCAGGGACCAGCAGCACAGGGGCACTGCCACACCAGGGACTCAGGCTCTGCTGGCCTCCTCCCTCGTGGCCAGCAGTGGCAGTGGTGGGAGTAGGCCTGGCTTGTCTGTGGTTGCCTTTGTTGCTTTAGATGAATGTACTCTAGGCCATTTCTTGTTGCATCGTTTCTGACAGTGGCCGATGGTCACTACCCTCTAATGCCAGGAGGTTCCAACCCCACCCTTCCCTCCGCACTCCCTCTTTCATCTCCCAGATCCTATCAGAGGATTACTTTTATAGCTGATGAAGTATGTATTTAGCCCTGTGACCGTAACTGAATTTCCCCTGGTGCACGTCTGTGTGAAGAGTGTGCACCAGGGCTGAGCCATCTGCTGGGAGAATATGTCCCTCCCTGAGGCCCAGGACCATGACCCCTGAGCCACTCAAAGGAATCATTCCCAGCCTTAAGGTCAGATGTGCTTTTTCCTTGTACTCTATTATTTCTTTAAAAATCCTGCCACATTGAAGTGTATTTGTATTTAAACTAAAATCTTTTATTTCTTAAACTTCTAATTGCTGTTCTTTTATTCTTTTTGGTAGAAGTTTGTCTGGCTGCTGTAACTGACTGGGAAGCTTAAAATAACAGACATTCATCTGTCACATTTCTGGGGACTGGGAAGTCCAAGACCAAGGTGCCATCTGGGCCCATGCCTCACAGTGCCCTCCAGCTCAGGCCCCATTTATAAGGGCACTCATCCCATCGTGAGGACCCGACTTACTCACCTCGGAAAGCCCCCACCCCTTAAGACCATCACCTTGTGGGTGAGGATTTCAACACAGGAATTCGGGGGCTGCAAACATTCACACCGTGGCAAAGCATGAGGTGCCGTCCCCCATGCGCTCGGGCTGATCCGGCGTCTCACGCTAGCAGCTACGTGGAATTGTTATTTTTTTCTGGAGAACTCTGTCTGGGACCCCTCTGATGTCTTGGAGCACCTGAACGGGCCGTTCACTGTGCGCGCCGTGAGGCTGTCCTCTGGGGAGTTCTGCTGTTCTCTGGGTTCTGTCTGTGTCGGTGTCCCAGCGGGAATGCCGGGCACTTTAGCGTCATCCCCAGAGGGCTTGGTAAGGGGACTGTTTGCAGAGACATAGGCAGAGTGCTGGAAAACTACCAGAAAAGTGCCGTGTTCTGGGCCTAATAATAGCAGAGCTCTTCTCACCCTGGTCTGAAGGGAAGAGGGAGGAGCAGTTAATGGATTCTGGAAGTCAAGTGGCACAGAGTCACCTCGAAAGATGCCATGACCTTCACCGAGGGCCAGAGAGATACTAAGACGACCCCATAGGAGAGTAAGACCTGGACCTCATCCTCCTGCCTCCTGCCAGTCCCTGCCAGGGATCGCCAATGGCAGAACAGGACTGGAAGCCAGAGGCCGTGGAAGCCCATGGATGAAGTCCACAGGCCAGCCTCCCTGAGAGCAGCCTGGACGGTCCACAGGAGACATCTCCTTTCTTAGGCGTCCCAGGCCACCTGCTCCTGTTCGGCCCCGCCGAGGTGGAAGCTTGGAGTGGGTCGCGGTGGGTGCATTGACGCTGCAGACGTCAGCAAGTGCTGCAAACCAGAGCTGGCCTTTAACTCAGAGTGGTGGAGAAGACGTTAATGATGCAGATGAGACTTGAAAGTGTTGAAGCCCTTACGCTGTGAGAGCGAAAAAATTAAGGAAATCTTCAGGCGTTTAAACACAGTGACTCAATTCAGCAGAGAAGTCGCTGACAAACAAGAGCTCACACTGACTGTTTTGTTGTTTTGGTTTGTCTTACTCATTAATGCAAATGAGAACATTCACCGACATTTGCGTAGGGCCTGCCCTCCCTGGTCAAATACGGCTATAGGCTCCCTGCAGATACAGGTTTGCCAGACATGAACAGACGTTTTCTGCGAGAATCAATTGGTCACATACCATTTACAAAAATGAGTACCGTATGCTACATTTGTAAACTGTACGCTGCAGACGCTTTATTTCACTAAAATTTATAATAAACTTATCCATGTACACACATGCATGTGTTTTTGTTCCTGAGATCCAGCTGTGAAATGTTTACCAGCCCATATATTACCAGCACATGCTGCTTTTTACCCACTAGGTAAAATCTTCATTGATTACATCAAATTATTGTAGGTTGTGTATTGCAATTATACAGATATTGACTATTGCAGTATTACTGCAATTATACAGATACCACAGTTTCAAATATTGGTCATCATGTTCAGCTGCTTTCTAAGGAGGTTTACTTACTTCGTGGTACACCTGGTTTGTGTAGTTGGATTATAGTTAACTCTTAGGCTAATTGTGGGAAATCACTGATTTATTCGACAGATGCTGGTGTGGTCTTCCCTGAGCACGTCCTAGCCGAGGACGCTGCCCTCAGGAGATCTGAGAAGTCCTGTGAGGATCACATCGGTATTTTCAAATACTTCTAGAAAGGCCAGAGGGACTGACCCACAATTACCAATTTAAGCTTGACCCTGAGATAACCATGCCATTTTATGTTTGCAGACGTAAAACCAATGCAAGAGGTTGATGACTCCAGATCCCTCATACGAGCCAATACAAAGTAGTTTCATGTTTTATTTCATTTTTAAAAGTGTACCATTAACCTAAAGCCTGCCTGTAAAACTGGTTTGTTTCTGAAGCCTTAGCAGAAAGCTCACTTGCGTTTGGTGAGAAGTCCCTCACGCGTGGCTGCCCTGGCTGGGAGCTCTGAGCTCTGGGAGCCACTGGAACTGCTAATCCCACCAGTGCCGTCTGATTCCCTTTGCTCTGATGGAGGTCCTTTGCCGGTGTATCAAGTGGCATTTTCTGGGCTTGGGAGTCAGTAATTCCCAGTGATCAAGTGTCTCTGCTCTGCAAATGCCTTTCTTTGTGATACGAAGCTGTCAGTCATGGAGACCCACCTTTTTGTAAGTCAGTGAATTTTCTGTCCCCAAGTCACTTTAGAGAGTGAATCTGAACTCTCCAGTCCATCCTAAGAAGACATTAATTGGAGCAGGCGTGGAACCTTCAGCTCTCCCATCACCTGCCGGGTTACTTGGCTTAACCTGGGAATTAGCCAGTTAATAAGGCCGTTGAAATGGGAAGAACAGGAGGCTGCAGTGACTGAGAGTAAAATACAGTCGACGTCACAGTTTCTTTCTCCTCAGCATTCTCTGGGGGCTGGTCCTCAACCGTGGCCACCGGCCCTGGTCTGTCATCATCCTGATAATTTTCCAGAACTCCACCTGCAGCCGCCATCCAGGGCGGCCGTGGCCCGTCTGTACCCTCCGCCCTGCCCTGGTCCCGGACCTTTTCCGCTCCGCACTGCGCTCCGCCAGACCTGAGAGGTTTCTGTAGCAGGAGCTGGACAGTGTTGAACAGGCTTCCAGCCCACACCTCGGTGGGGCACTTTTTTTCATGGGACGTGTGGGGTTGTCTGGGCTGGAGGACGTGGATTTGGGGCACTCCTGAAGGTGGCAGAAGGTTGGCCCTACACAGGACCCAGTGGTCACCTCTGCAAACGCCTGGGCTGGGCTCTTCGCTGCCTCAGAGGCCTCCCTCCCCCGGAACAGAGGTGGCGAAATCAGCCTGGAGAGCCTCACGGTGCAGGAGGGATTTGCCGGAGCTGTCTCTGAATAGAGCCCCCTGCAAACACAGGAGCTGTTTTCCGGGAGTGGATTTGGCTTGCAGGGTCCTAGAACACCTGCAGACGTCAGAGGGGGAGACCGCAGATGAAGATCTCCCGGAAGGCAACCAGTGGCCATCCCACAAGCCAAGGGGCCGTGGCCAGCCTCCTTTTGGGACACAGTCGGGCCTGGAGGGAGGGAGGGGACAGGGGCCTTTCTGATTCTTCTTTTACCTTTTCCCTTGGAATGAAAAAACAGCCTCTACAGGCTCCCATTCGCGTCCCTCATCAGCTGAAGGAGCGCTTCGCCTCTTCCCCACTGACTCTGCACCCTCCACAGGGATGCAACGGAAGAAAGAAACGTTACTGGAGACGTTACCAAGACCTGTCACTTGCTGTCCTGTCTTTCTCAAGCCGTAAACATGACAGAAGACTCATCGTTAGATTATTACGAGCGACGGACCAGCTTATGCATTTCAGTGAAAGCGAGGCTATCACCGAGATCCCGGGCTTGATGCTTTCTAAGCCAACTGCTTAATTGTTGTGGCACAAACGGTCTGGAAGGATTGCCTGGCCTCTTCCAGTAAATGTTAGCCCAAGGGCATGGATTTTCTGGGCAGTGCTTCGTTTCTTTTTCCTTCATATATGTGGCCAGGCCTCAGGGCCTGCGGACCTGCCTGCTGTGCAGGGCATCTTGTCTTTGGGGGCCGTGGTTGCTTCTGGCAGGTGCCAGCCTGGGGCTGAGGTCTCCCCACGTGGAGCTCAGGGCCTCAGAGGCCAATGGCACATCCCTCAGAGAGCCTGGAAATGGAAGGCCCAGCTGGGTTTACGGCACACCTGGGCCGGGCTGTAGTGGCTCCTGGTCACAGCCTGTCCACACAGAGTGACATTCCAGAGAACAGGCAGAGGCTTAGGCTCAGGCAGACACTAATTCACATCCGACGGGCAGAGCACCTGTTGGGTGACCATGGCAGGCTGCCTCCTTTTTATCTGCAAAGCTGGGGCGAGGATGCCCACCTCCAGGGGCTCCTGCAAGGCACATGTGAGACGCTGCAGGGGAAGAGCCTCTTGCAAACCCGGCCAGATGGCAGCCGCACCGTCCCTCTGCCAGGTGTCCCTGGAGACGCCTGCCTACCCAGGTCTGTTTCTGTTCATATCTCCGTGTGACAAGCAGCCTGGAAGGGCCATGCTCGAAAGGCTTGGGCCAGGAGCTCTTACGTGGCGAGCACAGACCGCAGTTTCCCAGACACCAGCAGGGGAGGGACGGATGTGGTGCCATGCTGTGCGACTGACTTGTCTGCAACTGATACGATGGGAATAATATTCCACTTCAGTTCACAGGGTTGGGGGCAACGGTGACAAGCTAGGGAATGTTGAGAGACCAAAGATACCTGTTGTGGATTTTACTGGGCCATGAGAGCTGCCTCTTGGACATGCAGAGTCGACGTCCTCAGCCACTCTCTCCTGAAACAGCGGCCTGGGGACCGGCAGCCACGGCGAACCCTGGGACATCACAGAGGGAGCTGACGTGGGCCGTGAGACGCTGCACTGCGGGAGCTGCTGTGTCATCACTGGGGCACTTGGCAGTGGTGTTTGGCGTATTCTCTGTGATTATGTTCAGCTGCCTCAGCAGAAACCCAAATCGCGGTGGGTAAAACAAGACGGGGCGCGTCGTCTTCCAGGCACAGGAAACGTGGTGGCTGGCACTTGCAGCCAGCGTGAAGCTCGCAGTGGGTAAAACAAGACAGAGTGTGTCGTCTTCCATGCACAAGAAACATGGCGGCTGGCACTTGCAGCCAGCGTGAAGCTCGCAGGGGCTCCAGGACCAGGAGCTCTTCTGCTTCTGGGCCGCACATCCCTGCTCACAGCTTCCACACTTCCGGCCGGTGTGGCTGCTGGACCTCCAGCCTTCTCATCACCTCATGTGCGCGGAGGCTTCCGGGAGCTCTGGGCCGGTATTCCCGCATGCATGTCACTGACCCTAACGCGCTTACCCACGTGCACCGAGCAAAGCTGGAGCAGGTGGAGAAGGGCCTGGCAGTGCAGAGGCCCCAGGATTTCCAGACAGGGTAGCTGTGGCCACGGCAGGGAGGTGCAGTGCTGGCGGGAGGTAGTCGATGGCTGTTGCCTTTTGCCACTTCTGAGCCCAGCCACCAAATTGGTCCATATCTCTTAGAAAATTCTGTGACACTGCGGATTCATTGACATTCCCAGTCATAACGGCTTCCCTCCTCCCACTAGACCACCTTCCCTCGCCAGCCCCCTTTTGGTAACATAAATACAGCTGCTGTGTGCATCGGATCCAGTAGGCGTGGATCCAGTTAAACCTACTTTGTTTCACTTTTCTTCAGGAAGAGCCTATGAAATATGAGTTTTGGTGTGAAGGTTTTTATCATCAGCGCCGTTCCCTTCCAGCAGACCTTTCAGGTCTCAGCAGCAGCCCTTCTTTCTGGGGCGGGAACTGAGCTGGTCTGTTGGGTGCCCCACCTTGTTCCAAATGGGTCTGTCCCTGGGAGAAAGGCATGTGATACGAAGCAAAGCTGCACAAACCTGTGGGAATCCGGGTGAGGGAAGTAGAGGTAGATGAACCCTGCGGCCCTAGGTAGCAGCTACAGAATGAAGTCAGTTAGTTCCCGTCCAGGCACCAGCGTGGGCCACACGTTTGCCGGTAGCTTCTAGAGACCAGCGCAAAAAGGCAACTGAGGTCTGTGATGTCCCAGAGTGAACGTGACACAGTGCAGAGGACACTTGGGCCTGAGCCCCCTGCCACCAAGGAAGAGGAAGAGGACATTGAAGAAGGCATGGGTGCCACCAGTCCACGGCACACACATCCCTTCTACAAACACTGACCCTCCCGGGCCCGGCGGGTCCCAAACACCGACTGTAACACTGACCCTGTCAGGCCCAGCGGGTCCCAAACACTGACTCTCAACACTGATCCACCCGGGCCCGGCGGGTCCCGAACACCAACCCTAACATTGACCCTCCCCGGGCCTGGCGGGTCCCGAACACCGACTGTAACGCTGACCCTCCCGGGCCCGGCGGGTCCCGAACACCGACTGTAACACTGACCCTCCCGGGCCCGGCGGGTCCCAAACACTGACTCTAACACTGACACTCCCGGGCCCGAACACTGACTGTAACACTGACACTCCCGGGCCCGGCGGGTCCCAAACACCAATTCCAACACTGACCCTCCCGGGCCCGGCGGGTCCCGAACACCGACTGTAACACTGACCCTCCCAGGCCCGGCGGGTCCCAAACACCGACTCTAACACTGACTCTCCCGGGCCCAGTGGATCCCAAACACTGAGGCTGACACACTGCCCTGTGCACACCTGCCTGGAGCCAGTGGAGAGACCCAGGGAGGGACAACGTCTTCTCCAGCATCTCCCCAGCTCCTCTGTGGTCAGTGGAGAGTCCATGGAAATATTCAAGGCTTTGATCCTGGCAAGACACCTTTTTTTTTTTTTTTTTTTTTTTTTTTTTTTTTTGAGACAGAGTCTCGCTCTGTCGCCCAGGCTGGAGTGCAGTGGCACAATCTCGGCTCACTGCAACCTCCACCTCCCAGGTTCAAGCTATTCTACCTCAGCCTCCCGAGTAGCTGGGACTACAGGTGCTCACCACCACGCCCGGCTAATTTTTAGAATTTTTAGTAGAGACGGGGTTTTAGCGTGTTAGCCAGAATGTTCTCGATCTCCTGACTTCATGATCCGCCCGCCTCGGCCTCCCAAAGTGCTGGGATGACAGGTGTGAGCCACCGGCCCCGGCCAGCAAGGATCCTGAGTGCAGATGTTAAACCCAGCGGCCAAATGCAGCCAGCCTCACACAGTGGATTTGGCTTCAGTAAAATGTGGCCTGCCTCAGAATCACCAGGAACATTTGATAAAAATGGAGGTTCCTGGAACCTGCCCTAACCTGTTGAACCGTATCCTTGCTGGTGGGGGCCCTGCAGTCTGCATTTGGCAAGCTGGCATCGAGAGTCCCATGCCGGTTCAAGGCTGAGTCACACATTTGATCAGGGATTAGGGTCACTGGGGCTCACAAGGCCGCACCTGCTCCTGGCTGGGTGCGCTCGGTCACTTTGCCCGTCTACGCCTGGAACTTCTCTGGTGTAAACTGGAATGACTGGAATGATATCTCCTTTACATGGCATAGAACTAAAGGTTCTTTGGGTTCCAGGTAATAAAAACCAAGGCCAGACTACATCAGACAAAATGACATTTAAAACATAATAAAGACCGGATTGCAGCTAACGGTGGATCTAGAGATCCACACAGTTCACTGGGCCCCCACCCCGCCCGCCGCTCAGAAGTCTCCCCTCTGTGTGGCTTCACTCGCAGGCAGCTCCTCTACATGGGGCAGCAGGGCGGCCGCCGTCAGCTCGGCTCCTCTGCCGTCAGAGCTGACGGTCCTGGACAAACAGCTCTCTCTGTTCCTCAGACTTGAGTTCACAGCCTTCCAGAAGTGGCTCCAAGGCCGGGCGGTGTGCTCGCCCGGGGCAGTCACACCTCTGAGGGACCAGAAGCTCTGAGGAGGTGCCCCAGGTCACACCCGTGAGGGGCACATCCCCGGGCTTCAGACCAACGCAGCAGCGTCCTCTGCACAAGATGAGTTCGAGGAGTTTGTGCACATGGGAACACAGCCTGCATTTCTGAGAATGGGGATTTCTCAGGGCCCCTCCCTCTAGGCCCTCCAGGCCCCAGGGGACAGGTCCTGGTGTCACATTCATAGAACTGTGCGGCCCTGGCTGCTTCCAGGACCCAGAGACCTGGACAGGTGCTGGAGCAGAAGCGTTCCTGTTCACACCCGATTCCACCAGCTCCTCAGGGGCGTCCGTCCTGGCTGGGGCAGGCGGTGGACACCTGAGCGGTGAGGCAGGGACCTCCCATGAGGGTGGTGCGTGGCCCCTCCCTGCAACCCGCGGTGACTGCACGGGAAGTGGCTGGAGAGCGGCCACCGGGCGACGTGTTTTCTGTGAAATAGAACTAAAAGGCTCCTGGTCTCTGTTTACCAGGTAGATAAAGAAATCATAGTCATCAGAAGTAGCAAAGTGCTCATTAAACTTGACACAAAGTGTATATTTAGGTGTCTGTTTTCTGATGGAAGCATTTTCAAGGGCTTTTCACTCAGCTAGTGTTTTCCTTGACTTCTTGTGTGAGAACGGAACATGACATGAAGGAAGGTCCAGAGATGAACGTCCCCTGTGGAGGCTGGAGAAGCACTCAGGTGGGCGTGCGGAGCTGTGTGGCGGCGGCCGAGCTCTCCGCTACCCCTGCAGGAGGGTCCCGACGCCATCCCAAGAAGCAGCACCTGTGGGCCACGGCGTTTGCTTAGAGCCTGGCCTGAGGCTGTCCGGACAGGGCCCCTCACCCGGCCCGAGTTAGGGGTGCCGCCGCCACCCCCCGTGGACCTGCTGCGGGCTGCTGAGCCCTTGTTCGTTTGCATGCATCTCGGTTGTTAGGAAGGCAGGTTTCTCAGAAGCTCAGAAAATTAACTTCATAGTGATCGGGCCATCCCCGGAGTAACACGTTCCAACGGTCACCAGCGTGGACTTCTCATGAAGCCTGGGACCTTTTGCGAGGAATCCCGTGTGTGTGTGTGTGTGCGTGTGTGTGTGTGTGTGTGTCTTCTGAGTAGACACCACTGTGAATGGAGACTTGGGGGTTTCTTGGCGAACGTGTGTCCTCCCTGATGTGGCCGAGGATTCTTTCTGGACTCAAATGCCAGTGCCGGGGACCCGAGTCTCCGGGGAAAGCTGGGTGCATGCGCAGTTCTTTGATCAGTTGGGAATAACTAGTTCTTAATTAGCCGTCTGAATATAATCGTCAGCTCGAATGTAGGTTTCTTTGGAGGAAACTGTGCTTCCCCATCCTGGTAAGCGGCGATGATGGGTTTCTGGGCGTGAGGTTAATTTGTGGAGGAATTCTCACCTCCTAGAGGCTGGCAGACGGCAGTCATGTGGCACGTTGGCCAATTACCAGAAAAGCTTCCTGTGCCCAGACGGAATCTGCTTCCAGGAGCTGCGGGAGAGGAGGCTGGACATGGCTTCTGGTCACTGCCAGCACCTTCTGTGTCTTATGACCCACCCTCCTACGGGAGGGAAGGTCCCCGCTGGGGAAGACGACCGTGTGGGCCCATCTCCAGCCACTGTGGTGACTGTTGTCGTCCCCTTCACCCCAGAGGCCAGATGCCAGCAGGGCATAATAAAAACCAAGGCCAGACTAAATCAGACAAAATGGCATTTAAAACATATTAAAGACCGGATTGCTGCTGACGGTGGATCTAGAGATCCACACAGTTCACTGGGCCCCCCACCCCGTCTTTCCCCCGTGGCCAGATGCCAGCAGGGTTTGTACCCAGGACCCTGCAGGAGATGCCCTCGTCATCATCCTGGGAGTGTGGCGTGGTCTCCTAAGCTAAGATCCTTCCCTGCAGCAGATGGATCCCAGCTCAGAGGACACGGATGGCGGTTTTCCAACTGTCGTGCTCAGAACAGACCTTCGCGTCCAAGAAATGTTGCAGACATCCTAGAAAGGATAATCAAGCCCACAGGCCCTCAGGCCCCCGTGCGACCCTGTGATGCCTTGGCGCAGAAATATTGACAGCAGAGTTCCCGTGTCATCCTGCAACACAGCAGCCGTTTTTGTTGACAGTTCTCCAAAGTCTCTCTTCTCGAAAGCAGAGCAAGTCGTACCCCAGTCTCTGAATCACAGCAGCCACAAGTTTCCCACAGTCTGCTTGGTTCGGAGGTGCTGTCTTCAGGCCTGGCTGTGGCCACCAACTCCTCACAGCTTGCACCTCCATCAGTCTCGGCACCACGCCACACGGGAGGGGTTCCACCACGTCTCTGAGCTCAGGGTGGCCGCTGGTGCCCAGGGGAGGGGAAGCCCGTGGCAGGTGTGGGGCAGTTTGCTGAGTGACTCTAACCAGCCCTTATGGAATGAGCATCACCTCGACAGCGGCCTTGTCCTTGCCATCCTGGGGCCACACGTGTGACTCCAAGGTCCTTCTGGCAAACCTCCTTTCCCTTTGGGGCTGGTTGAGGACTCCAGGTGGCCAGTCTGGACACCAGGGCCCTGCTGTGTGGTCGGCAGACCACTGAGGGGTCAGTGCTCTGCTGCGGCCGCCAGGACTCCTCTTCCTCTCAAGACAGCAGGGTCTGGGGACCACCCAAAGCTCTGCATGGACCAGCAGCACAGGATCACAGAATTCCACGCTTCCTGCTAAATCGGGGTCTCCTTTTCGTCCGTCACATCCCCCTTCCCAACTGCACCAGCAACATCAGTGCCTCATCCCTGCAGCCACCAAGGGCAGCTCAGCTCGAGTGCTAGGACTGGCCACCCCTCTTCCTGGACTGTGATGGTGGAGAGAGGCCCAAGTCCCAGGCGGCCATGTGGACGATGCCTGTCCAGCCACACAAAGCAAGGTCCCCTCAGGAGAAGCGAGCTCCCCTACTCTAGATGCCTCGCCATGCAGCCATACATGCCACCTGGCCGACCTGCACCTGGGAGTTGCTCATTTGTTTTTCGGCTCAGCAGCTGCACGACCTGGGGGGTTCCCGAGCTGCTGGCTGGAAGCCAAGGTCGGACTCAGACAGGCAGGAGGCACACAGGCTCCGGAGGGAGGCGCCACCATGGCTCAGGGCAGAGAACGCTGGTCTGCAGAGGGAACGTCTAAACTGAGGCTTGGAGGGTGGGTGGTTGGGGGCGAGGGAGGAGTGTGCCCCAGCCTCCTCTCTGACCGAAACGTGCCCATTTCTGTGTTGGCAGGTGTCGAGGCAGTGGGGCTGCCGGGTGGTTCCATGGCCTCGGCCCCCAGTGGGCACAGGCGAGTCTCTTGCTCGCGGCCCTGAGTGTCGGGTGGGGTCCAGGCTGCGGCTCGGGTCGGGTCTGCTCTGCGCACCCCTCACTCTGCTGAGCCCCAGGCATGTTCCTCCCGAAGCCAATTTCCTGGAACACATGGCAGGGCCTGCGGACATCCACCAGTGCCCACATGGCCAAAGCCCACCTTAGCGGGGCGGAGAAAAATGTCCCTTCCACGGCCGTCAGGGGAGCAGAGCTGGCCCATGCGGGCAGGGCACGGGGCCCCCTCCTGAGTGGTTGGCCTGTCCGGGAGAGGAAGCTCCACCCCACACCCACCCCCCACCACAGGACGTGCCCAGAAGGCAGGGGGACTGGCCACTGTGGGGGCTCCCGTGTCCAGGCCGGGACTCCTCAGCATAACGTCCGCTGACGGCAGCCTCAGCGCGCCACTGCCTCGGAGGACATGTCCTCTCCAAACCTGGGAAGAAGGCAGCCCCGCCCTGGGGAGGGAACAGGCGCCAGGACTAGCCAGGACTTCCTCCCAAATATTTAGAAACTTGATTGCAACGAAAAGATAGCATCACTGAATTAAATACGTTGTTTGTTATGGAGCTGGGATTTGGTTTGTCTGGCAGTTTAAAACGATGTCACTCACAGCCTGTGGCACCGTGGGAGGGGAGGTATCTACGCCATGTTTCCTTAAGAACATACCTTCCTTTAAAATAACCAACGTTTCACTTAGATAAACGTATTTACACGGGAGACTTTCTGCCACAGATTCGATGTTTCATAATCATTTCTCTTCGTATACATTGAAAGTTAATCATTGTCAGAAAAAGTTATCTGAAACCTGGAATGAAGCCCCTAAAATGGGCAGGGTTGGGGGGCAGTTCCCGAGGCCTGTGCTGGGGGGGACTTAGTTCAAAGGTTCCAGACTCAGAGACGTCCCCCGTTTTCTGGATTTTAACCCAACGCAGACGCAGTGATCTCTGTCCAGAGAGACAGATGATCCGCAGAATGAAGGCCGGTCGGACATTAACCAGCCGGTAACCCAGAGGTCTGGTCTTGGCCTTTCTTGTCAGACTGCCTGTCTGCACCTCGCTCGTGAAGTGCGCTCAGCAGCCAGTCACAGCATCTGCCATCACGTCGCCCCTCATTTGTCAATGGATTAAACAAAATCTTCGATGTGTGCCCGTTTTCCGTTTGCTGGAGAATCACGATTTTACCCCTTTGAAAATTATCTGTTAGCAACTGTAAACAGTTCTGAGTACATACAGGTAGCAGCTAAAGATCCCCCTGTGGGCTAAAGGCTGGGCCATCCTGACAGGGCTGTGATGGGGGCAGGTGGCTGGTTTGTGGAGGAACTTCCCCTCCCTCTGTCCCCGCTTCCTTCTTTCCTTCCTTCTCTTCTTCCCCCTTCCCTCCCTTCTTCCTTCTTTCCTTCCTTCTCTTCTTCCCCCTTCCCTCCCTTCTTCCCTCCCTCCCTGCTTCCCTTCCTCTCTCCTTCCCTCCCTTTCTCCTTTCTTCCCTCTCTCCCTCCCTTCCTTCTTCCTTCCTTCTCTTCTTCCCCCTTCCCTCCCTCCTTCCTTCCTTCTCTTCTTCCCTCTCTCCCTCCCTCCCTGCTTCCCTTCCTCTCTCCTTCCCTCCCTCTCTTTCTCCTTTCTTCCCTCCCTCCCTTCCTTCTTCCTCCCTTCCCTCCCTCATTCCCTCCCTCCCTGCTTCCCTCCTTCCCTCCCTTCCTCTTTCCCTCCCTCTCCCTCCTTTCTTCCCTCCTTCCTTCCCTCCCTTCCTCCTTCTTTCCTTCTCTCCCTCCTTTCTTCCCTCCCTCCTTCCTTATTTCCATCCCTCTCTTCTTCCTCCGTTCCCTCCCTTGTTCCCTCCCTCCCTGCTTCCCTCCTTCTTCCTTCCCTCCCTTCTTCCTTCCTTTTCTCTGTCCCTCCTTCCTTCCCTCCCACTCTCCCTCCTTTCTTTCTTCCCTTCCTCCCCTTTCTCTGTCCCTCCCTTCTTCTCTCCTTCCTTATGTATCGTGTCCTCACATGTGAGAGTCTCACCCCAGCCTTGGGGTACGCAGCAGGACGCAGGCAGTGGGTGTGGGGCCACCGGGTGCCCGGAGAGGTCTGCTCAGAGGAAGTAGCTGTGAGTGTTTGGGGAATGAAAGGCCTTTAATGAGTGGAGACAGGGAAGGAGCAAATGCTTGTGTGTTTCCCAAGGAAACGGTGTGAGGAAGGCCCAGGAGTGGCTGGAGGCACAGGGACAGCTGGGGAAAGGGCACGCGTGGCCAGACAAGGAGGTCTGCCAGGGAGGCAGCGCCCTCCCTCTCTGCACGGACCTCGTGCTGGGGCTCGAGGGAGACCAAGAGTCTGACCTTCCAGTGGGTGGTGTCTGAAAGTCCTGTAGGGCCCTGCCACCTGTGGCTCGGTGTTGACAACACCTGCTTTTCCCTGGGGGATGTGGGCCTCCCTGCATGGGGCATGTGGCAGGACCCTGTGGCTTCAGCAAAGGCCTGGCCGCCGTGGGGGCTGCGGGGCGGGGTCAGTGTGCCCATGTCCATGCCAGGCCACCGCTGCCCCCTGGCCCACAACAGGATGGCGAGTCCTCCACACAGGTGGGGTGCCCGGCCCATGACAGGATGACGAGTCCTCCACACAGGTGGGGTGCCCGGCCCACGACAGGATGGCGAGTCCTCCACACAGGGGGGTGCCCGGCCCACGACAGGATGGCGAGTCCTCCACACAGGTGGGGTGCCCTAGTTCTGTGCAGATCCACGTCCGAGTGTGGCGTCTGAATCAATTCCCCGAATCAACCCCACAACGGGGGTATCTGTGTAGACACAGCCCCTCTCTCCCAGACCTACCAGGGACCCGAGAGGAGCCGTGTTCCTCACGGCTATAAAATTAAGCCTCCAGCTGGCTGCTTACCCCACAGCGTCTCTGGTGAGCCCATGAGGCCCAGCCCTTCCCAGCCATCTGGGCCCCGACCCCGGACCTGGTCTGTGGGAAGGCGTGGGCTTGGAAGGAAGTGGGGTGTGGGGCTCACAGCCCCTTCCTGAGGCTGCAGCTGCCCTGGGGAGGCCCCTGTGCTGAGACGTCTTGGAGTGAGGGTGTCCCCTGAGAAGGGAGCTTAGCCGAGGCACCGGGTGGAGGTTCCTGGTGTTCGCCCACCCTGCCTTCCTCCCGAGACCTGGCCCCTGGTGTCCCCTTTGGTGCTGGCTGGAGGCTCTGCCCGCAGGCTGGTCTCCTCCCCAGTGGGAGCTGGTGTTCCCGGCATCCCATCAGCTTCCCCTTCTTCCTCTTTTTGTACAGGCAGGACCCTCAGGCCAGCCTCAGAGCCCTTTTCTTCTCCCAGCTGCCCCAGAAGTTGTTCCCTAACCTTCCCTTCCAAGGACATTTCCCTTCTTTTCCACTCAAGACAGCGCGAGGCCAGCCCTCCTGTCCCTGCGTCAGAGCCCGAGGCCCAAGGCAGACGCGAAGCTCATCACGGGAGGGACCTCGCGGGGGCTGCGGCGGCCGGCAGTGGGCGGCAGATCCGCTGGTTACACGTTTGGGTGGGCCCAGCGGCAGGTGCTGCATCGTGACCACACACGTCACAGGGTCCAAGTCAGCACCTGTGTGAGGAACAGGCTCTCTGTTTGTTCAGTCGCTGTCACGTCTCACGACGTGGGGGAATGAGCTTCCTGTGAGGCTGGGAGCTTCCTCACCAGCTGTGCACTTCCGTGTGATCGGCAGCCAGATGCTTCACAGTGTCCCCACCAGGACATCGAGCCCAAGGACCCCACCTCTCGATTGTACTGTGTCCAGGTCTACGGCGACTCCAGGACAGCCCCTGAGAAAGGAGAACACAAGCAAACAGAAAGGGAGCCTCGGCTCTGCCCTCCCTGAGCGCCTCGTCTAAGTCTGAGGGTGGTGCCGCCTCTGACGTATGGAGTCTCCGTCATCTATGACCAGACCCACGGGGCACACGGAGACACACAGAGGCCTGTGATGGGAACAAATGCAGGCTCAGGAGCCGCTGGTGGCCTCGGGGCGGCACGTCACTGTGTCCAGTGGGTGGAGGCTCCAGGCTGCCGGCAGCAGGCTGTCCTACACGTCAGGCTGGAGGAGCGTCCGTGGCTTCTCTGGCGGGGCCTGAGGTGGGAGTGATGCGGGGAGGGTGGTGGTCACAAACCAGAGACGCTGGTGGTGTAGACCACGTCCTGACCTCGGGGCAGCTGCTGCAGAGGCCCTGGCCATGGGCATCTTCAGTCCGGCTGGGGTTGGGGTGTCCCTGGTGGGTCCGTCTCCTGAAGGATCGGTGTCCCTGGAGGGTCAGTGTCCCTGGAGGGTCAGTGTCCCTGGAGGGTCGGTGTCCCTGGCAGGTGCATGTCCCTGGCGGGTCCATCTCCTGGCCGGTCCATCTCCTGGAGGGTCGGTGTCCCTGGAGGGTCGGTGTCCCTGGCGGGTCCGTCTCCTGGAGGGTCAGTGTCCCTGGAGGGTCGGTGTCCCTGGTGGGTCCGTCTCCTGGAGGGTCAGTGTCCCTGGAGGGTCGGTGTCCCTGGTGGGTCCGTCTCCTGGAGGGTCGGTGTCCCTGGAGGGTCAGTGTCCCTGGCAGGTGCATGTCTCTGGTGGGTCCATCTCCTGGAGGGTCAGTGTCCCTGGAGGGTCGGTGTCCCTGGCAGGTGTGTGTCTCTGGCGGGTCCGTCTCCTGGAGGGTCAGTGTCCCTGGAGGGTCGGTGTCCCTGGCAGGTGTGTGTCTCTGGCGGGTCCATCTCCTTGAGGGTCGGTGTCCCTGAAGGGTTGGTGTCCCTGGAGGGTCAGCGTCCCTGGCAGGTGCGTGTCTCTGGCGGGTCCGTCTCCTGGAGGGTCGGTGTCCCTGGAGGGCCGGTGTCCCTGGAGGGCCGGTGTCCCTGGCAGGTGCGTGTCTCTGGCAGGTCCGTCTCTGAAGCCGCACGCTGCTCTTCACCATGGAAGGAGGTGCTGGTGCCATGTCGCCCTCCCCAGGTGAGCATCCACTTTGAGGAGACGCCTGTGTGGGTCCCCTCGTTGGCTGGTGTCTCTGTCTAAAGGGAGAGCGGGAACTCCCCACAGTCCAAGGTCTCACCAGGGCCCCTCAGATCCCACACAGCTGCAGGGATGTGCCTGCTGCCCGAGGTCTGGTGAGAGGCTTGATGGAGGATTCGGCCAACCCCCACCTCAAACCTCGCACAGCAGTCACATTTGGAGGTTTTGTTCAATTTTATTTGCAGATCCTCAAAATGAAAAAATATATATACACTAGGCCAGGTGTGGTGGGAGCTGATCCTGTCATCCCAGCAGTTTTGGAGATCGAGTTGAGCAGATTGCCGAGTCCAGGTCCTTACGGCCAGCCTGGGCAACACGGCGAGACCTCATCTCTACAAAAATTAAAAGGTGGCGAGGCGCCGCGGCAGGACCGCTTGTGCCCAGGAAGTCAAGGCCGTGGTGAGACGTGATTGCCCCACCGCACTCCAGCCTGGGTGACGGTGAGTCCGTTTCTCTCTCTTTCTATCTACGTATATAATCCAGAGAATCTAAAACCCTTCCACGGTAAAAGTCACAAGGATCATTTCAAAGGAAAAATGGACCTGAGCGACGCTCGGCCTCCGCTCAAGACCCTGCTGGGGAAATGGTTAAGTGGAGCCTTTGCTGGAAACAGTGCCGTCAGGTTGGCCTGTGCCCCCGCGCCCGGGGAACGCAGACATGCCCCTCCGCTCCCCTCCCGCCCCTCCCCGCCCCTCCCGCCCCTCCCCGCCCCTCCCCTCCCTCCCAGAGGGCCTGCCCCAGGCGCTAGAGAACAGTGCATTAGGCAGAGGTCTCAGTCCTGCCCGGATCCGCCACCTCCTCGTTGTGTGGGTTCCAGCCTTGCTTTAATAGCTCCCACACCATTACCAGGAAATGGATCCACTTACTCTGTGCGGATGAGAATTCCATTAATGTTCGCTCTGACCTTTGCTAATTCCAGCGTCATTAGTGGTGCCTACGTCTCCAAATCTCCTTAATGCCAAAGGCAGTAATGGGCGTCTGCTGTGCCTGCCTAATGAGCTGTAAAACGAACCAGTGGGTGATTTGTTTCTTGCCGTCAAGACCCTGGTTAAGTAACAGCCAGGACGACGGAAGGAAGGCCGGGCGTCCTGTCCCCCGGACAGCACTCTGGACATCAGGCTCTCTGATCACAATCAATTCAAAGGTAAAACTAGGTTTGTGCACACACCTGGTTTTCCAGTCTCTTAACATTTTTTTCTCCGTCATTAGTTTCTCCATCATCGTCTTGGGAGAATGTTGACGTCACCAATCTTTGTTTCTCGGGTGGTGATGAATCTGGGCAGGGGGCTGGAGTGGAGCCTGTTAGCCGCTCCTCAGCCCGGGCGCCCGATCTCGGCTCCCTCCAGCCCTGGACTCTGTTTTCCTCCCAGACTGGGCTCTGCCGCCCTGCACCACGGTCTGCCTGGATCCTGCACACGCGGCCCTGCGGCTTCTGCCCACTCGGCAGGGCCCTGACGCTCTACGTCTCCTCTGTGGGCGAAAGCTCTCTTGTTAAAGAGACTTGCAGAAGCCACACACCTACCGTCTGTTACTTTGACACATACTTTTTATTTCATACAGATCTACATTCCCTTGAAGTGCTCACGGGGCCGTATCCTGCGTGGTTTCCGTCTTAGTGTACGTGGAACGTCAGCACTGTCTTCTCGAGATCTGTCATTTTGAAATTGTCATTGCCAATAATTGTACGTATTGCGACAATTTCCTAAGTCACGATTCACCGTCCGTCCTTCAAATGCTGGAGACGCTCTCTTGTTTCCCAGTTTAAACACGTTGACAGGCAACACCACAAACGTCTTTAGAAATGGAAGTTTGTCTTCTTTTTCTTGTTATTTTTGTCACTTGTTTCTTCTATCAAATAACAGCCTTGTTGGGTTGGTGAGAGGGAACCACTTGTGGGTCTTGATTTCCGAAGATGCAGGGCAGATTTGCAAGGCCACAAGCACCTGCTTCAGGTGAGACGTTTGGGGTCTCTCAGGAGGGCGAGAGACAGAGCGGGGGACTCTGCTGAAGGATTTTCCATAAACGGAACGTGGACAGGTCCTGTAGGTGGGTCCTCCCTTTGGTCTCAGCATCATGGCTGAGACGAGTCCAGTCATAGCTACGTCAGAGTGGCAGGGTCCTTGCTTCTCACTGCTGTCCAGGTTCTCCTGTGCGTACCCCACAGGCTGTGCACCCACCGTGCCATCAGTGGGCATCTGGGGCGCATGGTAGACCACGTGCAGGTCAGCCCGCGTGAGCCCGTGTCCGGGTGTCTGCCCCGTGCAGTCCGTCCCTGGGGTGGCCTGAGGCTGCCTTGCCTCCCTTGGGCTGAGGCTGGAACAACTGCGGCCTCTCTTACCTTCCTGCTGGCGTCCTCTGGGGAGTATCCAGAAGTGAGGGATGGCGATGGCAGCCCCAGGAGATAATCCCACCAGCAGCCACATGAGTGAGCTTGGAGACCACGCAGCCGAGAGAGGCCACCCGGCACAGAAAATATGGAGACAAGTCGTCCTGTTGTTCAGGACGCCAGGCCAGGGTCGTCTGCTGAGCAGCAACAGACCAGGAACGCCGGCTGCTACTGGCACCTCTGCCGTCCTGCAATTTACATCAAGTCTGAGCTCTGTGCGTGTGACACAGCGGCATCTAAAGCTGTCCCCAGCAAGGGCCCATGTAACCACCTCCTTCCCAGTCAGGCATTGGCTGTCCGGAGGCTGCCGGAAGCCGAAGTGGAGCCGCGTCGAATCCAGACCCCTCTCCCAGCTCCCCTCGTCTGGAAAGCAGCTCTCTCCAGCGCAGCCACTCAACACGGATGGTCTCAGAGCAGCAGCGCACACCCACCCGCGGCCACCCCGGGCTCCTCCCGACACCCCCACGAAAGGCTGTGTCTCCACCCCACGAAGGGCTCCTGGAGTGCCTGTGTGTGGAGACAAGCCCAGGGCCATGGCACTGCAGGGCAGCCCTTTTCTCACTGAAAGCCTGCACCCTCCTCTCAGTGCTTTCCAGGAGGGGCTCCCTCAGGTCCGGGGGGTGTTGGCCAGAGCCCCACGGCTCACACCTCCTCTCCTGTCTCTGGCTTCCTGTCTTCAGGAGGGTATTTCAAATTCCAAGAAAGCACTTAGTAACTTCTTTGTGTAATATTATGTTGAGAAATGATCATTTTACTTTCAGGTGACTTTTAAAAATTACATTCACAGAAATTTTAAAAAATCTCAATATGCAGCCATCTGCTTTTTCAGCTGGGGCATGCTTCAATTCTGTATTGGACACCAAGGAGAGCAGAGAGCCGGGCGCAGCACCTGCACGTGCAGATAGGCGGAGGGCCCCCGGAGGGCTCAGCTCCCTCCTGAGGGTCCAGCCTGGATGCAAGGTTGAGACGCACGTGGGGACCAGCGGGAGGTATCGGGCAGGGTGCGGGGGCTGGGAGGCCAGGGTTGTGCTCCTGGAATTCCATACTGGTCTGCAAACCCTGCTCAGTGGAACACCACACCAGACACAGCTCTGGGGCTGGAGGAGCCGCGGCCGCCCCGGGACCCCCACCATCCTGGCATCAAGGGTCTCAGACTCTGCTCTCTGTAAGCTCCCTCCGGGGGGAGCAGAGCCGGTGAGATTTGGAGGCCAGAGGGTACCTGCGCCCTTCCTGGAGAGTGGGGGGCACCTGGTGTTCACGGGAACATCCCGCTGCCATGAGGGTCCCCGGGTCAAGCTGGAAGTACATTCGGAGAAGGGGGGCTGCTCCTCTCAGGTAGCCCACTCCAGCCTGTCTGTGACACTGGCTTCTCGAGAGGAGTGAGGAGAGGGATGTGGGCCATCGGGAAACCAAGAAGCCTGAAAAATAACTATTAACAAGAGCGGGTCAGAGGAGCTGGGGAGAGAGCCCAGGCCGGCCCCATCCAGCTGGGGCTCCCGGAGGACGGGTCAGAGGAGCTGGAGGGAGAGCCCAGGTCGGCCCCATCCAGCTGGGGCTCCTGGAGGAAGGGTCAGAGGAGCTGGGGAGAGGGCCCAGGTCGGCCGCGTCCAGCTGGGGCTCTCGGAGGACAGGGGCCGCCCCAGGCTGCCAGTGCTGAAGTTTGGGTTCTCTGAGGACTGTAAGGGGGTCTCAGAGCCGTGTCCACAGATGGGGCAGGGACCTCCCCAGGGAACCTTCTCTCTGCTGGGCCAGCCCACCCCAGGGGCCGTAGACCAGGGAGTTAAAGAACAGAGTTAATGGACAGGATGAGCAGAGCCACCTGGTTTGCCCGCAATGGGGTGAGGAAGGGAGTGGGGGGTCTGCCGTGAGTGGAGAGGACAGCCTGAGGCCTCAGGAATGCTGGCTGCCTGCCTGAAGTGGGAGCTAACTGGGGGTCTGTCGGGAAGGGGCCTGGCCGCGGGATTTAGGGGCAGTTTGGACACACTGGTCCGGTGACCGTGATTTCAGATTCCAGATGCTGGTTTCTGAGTGGAGCTGTGGACTCTCCAGGACCCATCACTGAGGAGCAGCAGCATCTCCAGGGTCCCTGGGGCCCGGGGCTCTGAGGGAGGCTCCAAAGTCCCAGCACGAGGTCACCATGGGGCCCGGGGCTCTGAGGGAGGCTCCACAGTCCCGGCATGAGGTCACCGCGGGGCCCGGGGCCCAGGCACAGCAGCCACCAAGAGGAGGCCGGCGTGGACGCCTTGCAGAGAGTGAATTCCAAAGACAGCTCCTCCTGCTCTGAGACCCTCGCTCCCGAGCCACACTCAGCAGGTGACACGCAACAAGACCATCGGGGTCAGGGTCAGGGTCAGAGTCAGGGTCAGGGTCAGGGTCAGGGTCAGGTTTAGGGTGAGGGCCAGGGTGAGGGTCAGGGTCAGGGTGAGGGTCAGGGTCAGGGTGAGCGTCAGGGTCAGGGTTAGGGTCAGGGTCAGGGTCAGGATTAGGGTCAGGGTCAGGGTCAGGGTTAGGGTCAGGGTCAGGGTGAGGGTGAGGGTCAGGGTCAGTGTGAGGGTCAGGGTCAGGGTCAGGGTTAGGGTCAGGGTCAGGGTCTGGGTGAGGGTCAGGGTCAGGGTGAGGGTTGGGGTGAGGGTCAGGGTCAGGGTTAGGGTCAGGGTCAGGGTCAGGGTGAGGGTCAGGGTCAGGGCTAGGGTCAGGGTCAGGGGAGGGTCAGGGTCAGGGTGAGGGTCAGGGTCAGGGTCAGGGTGAGGGTCGGGGTCAGGGTCGGGGTTAGGGTCGGGTCAGGGTCGGGGTTAGGGTCAGGGTCAGGGTGAGGGTCAGGGTGAGGGTCAGGGTGAGGGTCAGGGTCAGAGTCAGGGTCAGGGTCAGGGTGAGGGTGAGGGTCAGGGTCAGGGTCAGGGTGAGGGTCAGGGTCAGGGTCAGGGTTAGGGTCAGGGTCAGGGAGCCCAGGCTCCATTCGTGCCCGGGAGAGGCTGCGGCAGTCCAGGGCATTCCGGTGCCTGGCAGACAAGGAGCGAATTTTGGCCGTCACCCTCTCTGAGTGACTCCAGTGTGGAGACGCAGGGCCTGGGTCCCAGGGTTGTCTCAGTCTCAGTGCAGCCCCTCAAAATGGGGGGCCCATGCCCAGCACCCCGGGTGGGGAAGAGCAGGCAGCTAGCTGGAGCCTCTGGCCATTTCAAAAGAGGCCCCATTCCCTGGGCCTCGAGGGAGTGGCTGTGTACATGCAGACAGGCACTAACCCAAGTACGCACACACATACACGCACACGTGTACACACACTCACACATGGATATTTGTACATACACACACATACACGTGCACACAGGCCTGTGAACACAGGGATGCATGAAGGAGGCTCCCCTCTCTGCACCCCTAAGCTGCCTTCCAAAGGGACAGGTCCTGATTTCCCTGTGGTGGGACCCCGAGCGTGCCCGACTCTGCGGGGCCAGGTGATGCACACCAACTCAGGGTCTGCTGAGGCAGGTGCACTGGCGACGGTGGACAGCAGAGAAGCGGGATGCCTGGCGGCAGGGACTCTGCCCTCATAGCTCCTCTGCTAGGGAGGGACCAGGTCCCACTGTCAACCAAGGGAAGCCAGGCCCTGGCCACCCGGCCCTGCATTTCAGAGGGGCCAGCACCCAGTGCTCTGGGGTCTTAGTCACTGAATGAGCCTGGGCACCTGCCTGCCCTCTCCGGCCTCAGTCTACCCCTGTACTGCTGGGCGGCGGATCAGGGCATAGCAAAGGACCATTTCAGCTCTGCCGGTGCCACCTTGCTGAAGTCCTGGCCGCTTTTTCCTGCATCCCAGGGTTTTCTGACAAAAGAGGAGCATGTTAGTGCTTGAAATGGCCTTACCTCTTGCTATTTTTGCAGGAGGCCTGAACGCAAGTGTTAAAAATAGAAATAATGAGGGAAAGCAGCAGCTTCTGCCCTTGAGTCCTGAGGCCAGGACAGGGCTCCCAGGATTCTCTCCGAGCTCGTGATGATAAATGATCATTGGGCTGCATTTGTCCTTAGCTAATTTATCCTCGGCCTAGAGAGAAAGTTTCTGCCTTTTTTTTTTTTTTTTTAAGAGGAAAGCTGGAAAGGTGCTTCAGGCCTAATATCTTTGCTTGGTCTCTTTTTTTGGGCACTGGGCCCTGTATTTTCCACCTGGCAATGCCGTGTGGGGCTTGTTCCAGGCGCTCTACGGGCCTCGTGCCGCCTGTGCTGGCCGGAGCCAGTGTGGCGATCAGATGTCTGGGTGTGCCTGGCACGACCCCACCTCACTGCTCCCCTGAGCTGTCTTTCCCCTGCAGAGGGGCCAAGGAGCACCCCTGGGAGGCCGTGAGTGTCAGCAAGAAAGGCACGGCAGGGCGGGGACAGGGCAGGGTGAGCAGGACTCCAGCGCGTGGTGGCCGCGAGTCCCAGCTCTCAGAGGAACAGGCCTTGAAGATGCAGGGAGGTTTGCACCGACAAAAGCCTCGGCATCTCTCTTTATTTTTACCTTACATGCACCGCCACCGCGGCTTCCTGCTGTAGCCTCTCCCCACCCGAGAGGCATTCCCAACCCCCAGGACCACAGAGAGGGGCAGGGGTCTTCAGTGTGGCTAAAGGCCACCGCCTGCAGCACCTGGGATGGAGCTGCCAACTACCCCCATCCTCAGAGCTGAAGTCTCCTAGCGTTTGGGCCTTGACTTTCTTAATGTGAGATACAGCTCAAAGCTTGCGGTGACATTTCTGTCTTCGGGTGCTAAAACTGCATTTCCTTCTTGAGTTCCATGTTTCAGGGAGAGAATCATGAAGAAACAGAATAAATGACTTTGTTGCAAGCTGCAGTCATAAAGAAGGACATGTGGGTGAGGCTAGGAGCCCGGGGAGCCTGGTGTCAGCTCCAATCCGAGCAGCGGGGCCAGCAGGAAGACCCGGCCTCTGTGAGTGTGTGGGGTGCTTTGGAGATGGGGGTGTGTTTAGACTTTGTCGCTTACATGTTATTCCCATGGCAGGCTCTGCACCAGTCCCAGCACTGCCTGCTGCATCTGATTCTGCCAGTGCTGCCCACTTAGCTTTTGGGTACATGGAAGTTCTGCATCGTGGTTCCTGCTGAAGAAGGGAGTGTGTGGCTGTGTATGTGTGTGTGCACAGGCATGCACACACCTGTGTTTACGTGAACACATATGAGCAAGTGCATGTGTATACGCATGAACACGTGTGTGCACTGAGGTACATGCATGTGTGCATTTGCCTACACGTACATGTGTGTGTGCACGTGGTACACATGTGCGATTGGCAAGCGTGTGCACACATATGTATATGGGCACATGTATATGCAGGCATGTATGCACGTTTGGGCACATATATGTACAGGCATGTATGCACACGTGGGTGTGCATGTATATTATATGAACACACGTGTGCGTCCATTTACAGGCATGTGTGCATGTATGTGTGTTTGGCGTGTGCGTATTTGTTACGTATATGTGGCCACACACGGATACAGGTATGTGTACACACGTGCATGCACGCTTGCCCAGATACAGACCTGCACGCCTCCCTGCCCTCCATCCCGCCTTTGGGGTCTCCATCACCGCTGCTTGTTGATAGGTCTTGAAAAGGTCCAGGCTGGTGGGCATGTCCTGCTGCCCAGGTGGGCAGGAGTGGGAACAGCATATCTGGGCCTTCTCCAGGTTTCCTCTGTCAGCCCGGAGGAGGGCAATCACGACGCAATTTCTTACAATAATGATACCTCACATTGCATAATCGTTCATGTCCTTCAAAATATTGAAAATCGTAGCACAGAAAGTTTGAAGGGTTCCACAGCAACTCAGCACCACGAAGTCAGCCACGGCCCCACACGTCGACGGCTCAGTTGGGTGATGTGGCCGATACCTCACATTGCATAATCGTTCATGTCCTTCAAAATATTGAAAATCGTAGCACAGAAAGTTTGAAGGGTTCCACAGCAACTCAGCACCACGAAGTCAGCCACGGCCCCACACGTCGACGGCTCAGTTGGGTGATGTGGCCGGCCCCGGGGACGCCTCTTTCTGCTGACGTTCATCCACATCCACATCCAGAGCTTCTCGGTGTCCAGGAGATGCTGCCAGCTCCTGGCCCCAGGATGGGTGTGAGGCTGTGGCCCCGGGGTAGGTCCCACCAGGGTCTGAAACGGTGCCCTGAGGTGGAGGGAGGTTGGGGGCAGTGAATCCTGCTTTGAGAACTGCTGTCAGCTGTTCGGGGTGGATGGGGTGTGGGCTCGGGGCTGCGTCTGACATGTAGGTTGGCTCCAGCTATCGCCCCAGATAGGGTCTGTCCGCAGCAGCAGTGGGATGAGTGCTGGGCTGAGGGCCCAGCGTGTGGGCTGAGCAGTTTGCTGGCCACATCCAAGCTCTACTGGGGAAAGAAGTCCGCTGGTGCCTGTGGTAGGAAACTAGTGCCTCACCCTGGGGCCAGATCAGGGGATCTGGGGGGTGGGAAGTGCTGTCCTCGGCTTGGCTGCTCTCTGTGCGCTGGACAATCCAACCCAAATGCACATGTGTGTGTGAGCTCATGGTGAGCAGAGCCTCCCGCTTCGGCAGAGGTCTGTGACTGCCTCCGGAGCGCCTTCCCTTAAAGACACCACCGAGGCCTGGTGGACGTCACGAGTGTCCTGCCCAAGGCCCTGTGATTACTGGACTCCCTCAACCTGCTGCCTCCGACTCTTCCTCACTTTCTAAACCTTCTCTCCGCTTCCTGGGGAGCTCCTCCTGCACGACGTGTCCTGGCTCCTGCGCTGCCACACCGACCACGTCCCTCTTTCAGCCGGTCCCCGATACTGAGCATCTTAGAGGCAGCCACTCTTCGCAGACCTGGTTGCCCATCTTCCACCATTTGCATCTCCTCCTGTGCACAGAGGAAGAAACCAAGGCTTCCAGCCCCGGAGCTGGCAAACGCAGAGACCCCAGGCTCCCTGTGTGCCTGGACCGCTGGCCTTTCCCTCTGCTGCCTGGGGCGTCCTGAAGTACCGGGCTCGGGGGTGGAACCCGCACGTGGAACCAGGACAAGCAGGCCACACGGAGGGACGCTGACCACGTCCCTGAAGCTGCAGTGGCGAGGAGGGGACTGACTTCAGTGTGAGCTCAGGAAGGCAGCGTCCGGCTCGGATTTTAGAAATGGACAGAAACCCCCACGTGGTGTCTCCTTGGTTTAACCGAGAGATGCTGAGGCCTGGTGTCCGCTACCCTCCCTCCCGCAGGCCAGACTCAAGAGGAGGCAGTGCAGGAGGATGGCACAGCTGGGCCTGTCTCCTCGCGGCCCGGATGCGGCGTCGGCCACCGTGTGGTCTCTGCATGCGGGCGGGTGGGCTCTGCAAGGCCTCGTCTGGGAGAGGGCGGGCGCTGGGGCCACATCGCACCCCTGATTCGTGTCCTCCAGCCTGTTTCCTTGCCTTACGTGGGACACAATCACCACCTGCGGGGAGTCCTGCTGCTGCACGACAGCGAGTAGAGGTGCCCGGCACAGGCACACGGCAGGCACTCGGCCAGCGCTCACTCCTGGGTCCTCGTGTGCCTGAGAACCACTAAGCTTCAGGCTTCCAAGAGGCGTCTCGCAGGGGCAGTCTCTCTGACCTCGCCTCTGCCCCGTGTCTGGATCCCTCGTGCGGGGCCCCCAGACTAGAGGCAGCCGGGAGGTGGAGTCCGGACGCGGAGGGAGACACAGGATCTCCGAATTCGGTGGTTATGGGTGGACAGTGGCAGCCAGAATTACACACCAGTCCCACAGCGGGGGTTTTAAGCACTAATATTTTACAGGTGAAAAGCTACATCTCCCACGGCAGATAGCCACCATCACGGCTGTTAGATGCCTGCGGACCGGACGATGCATCTAAAGGAAAACGGACCCAGGCGGGAAGACCAGCGGCCGCCCGAGTGTTGGCAGAAGCAGGCCTGTTGCTGAATAGTGATGTTTGTAGAAATCGCTGTTTTAGCCACTGTTGGCTCCTCTCAAACTCCTGACCGACCCCAAGAGCTGCCGGGAAGCCCCTTCCCCTGCGACTCCTCAGGGACACGGGCTCCGGCTGCAGCCTCAAGTGACCCCTTTGCAGGAGTCCAAGAAAAGAGAAGCTGCTTCTGTGGATTTCTGTCCTAGATGAAGCCACAGCGGCAGGAAGTGGTAGCTGGCTGCTCCCAGGGTCTGTTTGGCTGGGACAAGAGGTCTCAAAGCTATCCCTGGGAAGGAGCTTAGGCGGTGCTGAGCTGATGTTCAGGGGGGCGGAGGGAGAGACAGGGAAAAAGCTTAGGCAGTGCTGAGCTGATTTTTGGGGGGGCAGAGGGAGAGACAGGGCCGGAGACACGGGGAACACGGTCCAGAGGCAGCGGGGAGCAGTGGGAGGGAGAGCCAGATCCTTTGCGACACTGGCTGTGGGCTGGGACAACGGGGGAGGGGGAGGCAGTCCCAGCTCTCAGGGCCTCTGGCCCAGGATGGGGTGTGAGATGGCCAAGCTGCCGTGGGGCCGCCCAGGAGGAGGAGAAGCAAACCCATCGGGGAGGGCTCACGGGCCTGGTGGTATCTGCAGAGGCTCCTGAAGGGTGTGTGAGAGTGTCCAGGAAGGGTGCTTGGAGGGAGCCCTGGGCGAGTGGCCGGCACGAACAAAGGCCTAGGGTGCCCAGAGCCCTGTGTGGGTCGGAGCTGGGTCTTTCCAGGTCAGGGTTAAGGTTCGGGCTGTGTCTCTTTTCCACAGCCCTTGAGAGCGTAAGATTTCCGCAAATGTAGCTTGCATGGTTTCTGACAGTCAGAAATAATCCACATGGTAGGCTTTCTGTAATCCTGTACTTTAAAATTGGCATCACAGACCAGTGCCCCTGCAGAGAGCAGCCTGGGCCTCCAAATGGAGGAGCCTGCTGGGGAATGAGCTGTCTCGGGGGTCCACACTGGAGGAGCCACGCCCAGGCTGGAAAGCCTCTATGCATAGCGGGCCCCGGAGCCGCAGGTCCCTGGTGCAGGGGGTGGAGGTCAGGCAGGCCCTGGGCAGCCAACTGCTGCCCGAAGCCCACCCTGAGGAGGGAGGGAGGCAGAAGAGGAGGCAGGACAGATCCCTTGGGGGAGGCAAAGCCACTTCCCCAGACCCAGCAGTGCCCATATCTGGGGGACCCCAGGAAGGGCCGGCACTTCGTGGACACCCCTCCGGCCAGGCCCTTGGTTCCAAGTTCACACCAGTTCCCTGTGGAATGGTCTGACGGACAGGAGTCTGACCTGGAGAATCCATGCCTCTCACACATGGAGCTGGGCAACAGCTGGGACCTGCCCCGCTCAGCCTCAGGCTCCCCGGAGGCTCCCCTGCCACAAGAGGGGCTGTCCCGGGTGCTTCGAGTGGAGTGAGCTAGAGGGAGTGGGACAGTAGGGCCGCCTGGGAGAGCCGGCCTTGCCCACCACCTGGCCGGAGCTGGACTGACGTCGGCTGGCTCCAAGTCCAGGAGGACACTCATGAACTCTGAGCTACTCAGAGGGTACGAGTCCTGCTGCAACACAGTGGTCTTTACAAAGTGTGAATGAACTGAAACTTCATAAATCATCTAAATTTACAATATCCAAACAGAACTACCTCTTTTTTAGATTTATTTATTTAGTTATCGAGAGAGGGTCTCGCTCTGTCACCAGGCTGGGTGCAATCGTGGCTGACTGCAGCCGCGAACTCTCAGACCCAGGGGTCCTCGTGCCTCAGTCTTCTGAGTAGCTGGGACCACAGGTGGGAACCACCAGGCCCAGCTAAAATGCCTTAAAAAGAATCATCTAAGGCAGGGGTAGAAGCTACAGCTCCAGGGCCCAAGTCAGCCTCTGTTTTTGTCGCACAGGGGGCTAAAAATGATTTTTGTATCTTTAAATGGTTGGAAAATCAAGAGACTATTTTGTGACATGTGAAACTTATAGGAAATTCAAATTTTAGCTCCATAAACAAGGAAAGGTGGGGGGCACAGCCACACGCACTCATCGTGTGTGTCGAAGTCTGCTCTGAGCCACAGCGGCAGACGTGAGTGTTTTCACTGGAGGCAGAGTGACCTCACGGCCTGAAACGCACCGTCCTCCCTTCACACAGCAGTGTGTCCGCCCAGTTCTCAGGCTCCTTGGCAAGGCTGGAGCCCCAAGGGGCTTCCTACCCCCGAGTTTCCCCTGCCCGCAGACCCCATAACCAGAAGCCGGCTCGCCCGGTGCCCTGATCCCACCCTGTCCATGCCACGGTCCCCTTCCTGTCCACACATCCCAGGTCTTCCCTGGCAGCCTTTGGTGACAAGTGCAGACACGCTGCCCCTCGTCGTCTGGGGTCCTTGGTCGCCTCTCACCTGTCACCCAGGTGGCAGGTGCGGCCCTCGGGCCCACTCTGAGGGTGATGGGCTGATGCTCCCGGATGGACGTCAGGCTCCGTGACGGCTGGTCCTACACGGTCTTCCCCAGCTGTCCCTGAGGCCACGCCCCTCTCCTGCTGCAGAAACCTGGGTTTCCTATGCCAGGCTTAAATGAAAGCAGCCTCGGGACAGAAGTCCAAGAAAGGCCAAGAGGACTCCAGCTTGATTGTTCCTCAAGCCTGCTCTTGGCAGAGAGAACCGGGTAAATCTGAGGAACTGGGGAGAGGGCCTTGCCCCATGGGCAGGATTGTCACTGCCAGGACAGGGGCTGCTTTGGGTGCCGAGTCCTGGAAGCTGCTTGGACCCATCCACAACTTCTTCTGTGTGCTGCCGGCAGCTGACCAGCGGCCACACATCCTGGACGCGTGGGGATGGAGCCACGGGCAGGGTACAGTGGCAACCGCAGAGCTGGGGCTTCCCAGGGGCACCGGTGGGGCCCAGCAGAGGCACCCATGGAAAGGAGTGAGTCCTCCAGGGCCGTCTAAGCAGTCGTGTTCCACCCATTCAGTAGCTTCAAAAACAGGCTCACGGTTTGGCTACAAGCCCAGGTCTCCAGCTCAGTTCCCTCACCTTAGGGCTCCCCGTGGTCATGGGCAACACAGCGTCCCACGTTCCAGATGGAGGTCAGGAGCGGAGGGGACAGGAGGTGAGGAGGTGAGTGGGCAGCGCCGACAAGGAGGGAACCCACCCATGCTCTAGACAGGGTTTAGGAGTGGAGGGGACTGAACAAAAGGAATCGTCTTCATTTCACCTTCTAGTAAAGAGAACAGGCTTCAGCCAAGGGAAGGAGGGTGGAAGTGCAGAGCCCTCCTGTGCGGGAGCCCTGGGACGGGGGCACCATCCCCCAGCCCCCGGGAGCCGCCGATCCCCCCAAGACCGGCCTGCACCTGCACATGCTGGGGGCGGGGGCCTGGAATTGTTCTGCCACAGTGGCCCGGCCGGCAGGGAGATCAGAGGAAGAAATAAAATCCTCAGACCTCACCGGGGGTCCCGAAGAGCAGCCTTTGCCCGGGGCCCTCACGCAGATCCCCGCGTCGCAGGGCATCGCGGTCCCTGTTACCATAAGCGATAATGCAGAAGTGTGATAAAAACCGTCTGTCGTTCATAAAATGTGATGATGCCTTTCTGCAAAGCCATAAGCCAGCCCGGGGCTCAGCCAAGAAACGGCTGTAAAATCTGGCGTCATGGCCTCAAAGCATACTTTCCAATATAAAGAATTTTCTAGGCAGCTGTTTCCAGAATTTATCTGTGTGCAATAATTGTACACCTAAAACTATGGCTGTGTTCCACGTCTGGTGGTCTCTTTAGCAGTTCCTCCCCTGTGACGGCGAGAAAGCGCCTTCTTAATGCGGATGGGCTCCGGGTGACGAGTGACCGCCTCGGGTTTGCTTGCTAATGACTTTGCCATCGGACATGAGCACAGGTGCCTGGGGAGGTGCCGTCTGTCTTTGTGATCCCCCAGGTTGCCAGGAAGGAGGAACTCATGCCTCTGTTGAGAAGAGCAGGTTTTGTCTTGATTGGACTCAGAGGCCCTGAGAGCAGGAATTCCCCTCCCAAGGGCTCCCCAGGAGACCCCTCGGGCCAGGACTCCCAGGGCCCCCCAGGAGACCCCTCGGGATGGGACTCCCAAGGGCCCCCCAGGAGACCCCTCGGGACAGGACTCCCAGGGCCCACACAGAGCCTGGTGTTCGGAGGACAGAACCTGTGGGGACCAAAAGCGGGCACAGCTGGGCTTGCACGGAAAGCCGGGGAGGGAGGGGGAGCTGGAGCCAGAACTGGCCCCTTTGGCGGTGGGGGTGGCGGGGTACAGGGAGTCAATGGCCCCAGCCCCAGCGACAGCACAGCCGCCCCCCCAGGGGGAAGGGGATGCTGAATGGGACAGAGAACCCCACATCCTCCACACCTGAGGCCATAGCCCGAGGCTTTCACTCCAGACCCAGACATGTACCGGCTCTGATAAGAAGTTCCCTGTAATTTATTCTCCCTTGAGTCTGAAATTTGCTTCTAAATATCCAATCTTGTTTGTCTGATATATGCGTTTTCATCTCGAATCACCAAGCCTGTAGATTACACTCATGCATGAAATATTTGGTGAATACCTTTTAATTTTACAAAATGCCTCCTTCTGAAATTACCCCTCCGTACCCGGGAAAACACAGAATGACATCACATCACGGCCACCTTGGAGGTACAAGTATTTTGCAAATCTTTTTTTTTTGAGACAGAGCCTTGCTCTGTCGCCCAGGCTGGAGTGCAGTGGCCGGAT
The DNA here is from genome assembly GCF_049350105.2 of Macaca mulatta. Taxonomy (NCBI): domain Eukaryota; kingdom Metazoa; phylum Chordata; class Mammalia; order Primates; family Cercopithecidae; genus Macaca; species Macaca mulatta. The sequence goes on from NC_133408.1 coordinate 34,100,844, forward strand.
CTCAGCTCACTGCAAGCTCCGCCTCCTGGGTTTACGCCATTCTCCTGCCTCAGCCTCCCAAGTAGCTGGGACTACAGGCGCCCGCCACCACACCCGGCTGATTTTTTGTATTTTTAGTAGAGACGGGGTTTCACCGTGTTAGCCAGGATGGTCTTGATCTCCTGACCTCGTGATCTGCCCGCCTCAGCCTCCCAAAGTGCTAGGATTACAGGCTTGAGCCACCGCGCCCGGCCGCAAATCTTAACAATGTTGGCTTTCTACAAGCAAGTGGGCGAGTGTTGATGGACACAGAGTCACACTCTACCTGTTGGAGGAAGGGGACGATTTAATTGATGACATCTTTGGTTCCCGTCCCCATCCTCCCTGGGCCCCTCTGTACTGGGGGGCTGTGGCCTCGCGATGATCTAGGCCCACAGAGCAGCCCCCAAATCCTCTTCAGATTCCTTTCAACTCGGTGCTGTGACGTCTGTGACTTCATGAGAAAGGACGCGCTTCCAAGCAGCCGCTGAGAGCGACAGCCAGGCCGACCGGCAAACAGCCCACAGCCAGCACGAGGAGCCGCAGAAGCCACAGCGCCCACACGGGGGTCTCCATCCCCTCCATGGAGGTGCTCCCTGCCTATCCGCTGGGCCCACTCACAGGGCCCCTCTGCGGACGCTGCCCGGCCTCCCTCACCCCCCTGAGGCATCCCTCCGTCAGGTGCTGAGAACCTGCGTCTCTCACCTGCTTTTCCCAAGGCTGGAGCTTCCCCAGGATGAGAGCGGGGCCTGGGCTCCCAGCTCTGGTTTCTAGCCTGGGACCTGGCCCCTGGCTTGTGAGAGGACTGAAGTGGCTGTGTCTCCACACAGCTGACAGCTTCACGAGACAGAAGGGGAGGTCAGGGCCAAGCCCCAGTGATGAGAGGACTCAGAACCCCATGACCCGGCCACAGACGGCAGCTGGCTTAGTCCTCACGACAAGGTGAGAGCCAACAGCTCCCTCCCGCCGTGGGAAACCAGCTCTGAGAGATTCCCCGACATGCCCAGGGCCGTCCGGCTGGCGAGGGACAAGCCAGACCTAACCCCTGTGTGCTGGCTCCAAGCCCACCCTCAGCCTGTCCCTCCCCCAGCGCTGGCCTGTCCCTCCCACACCCCTCCTGCTGCCTCCAGCACGGGGAGCCCCAGGGAAGGGCAGGAGCCCGGGAGGCAGATGTGGGCATCTTGTTCCTAAGTGTCCAGAATTCCAAGACGGCTTAGGGCTGAGTGGGTGAGGCTGGTGGAAAGGTCAAGTTTCTCTATAAAAATAGTGACCACAATAATAGCAACATATGCTTTGTAGCAAAGACTCCCTGCGTGCAAACCCCTGAGGCTGGCCCAGCTGCAGCCACGCCAGGTGCCGTCTGCTGTGGGGCCAGCTCCTCCCTCCTCCTCCAGCTCCTCGGGCTGTCTGGTCTGGGGCTGTGGCTTTGGGGCCTCTGGGGCTCGGTGGCCTGCAGCCCATCCCCTTACCTTCAAGGGCCCCTTAGGGCACAGAGCGCCCCTTCGAGTAGCATCTCTGGGATGCAGGGCCAGCTGTGCCCCTGGGTGCTGCACCCTCTGCTCTGCCTTCTCCAGTGCCCCGGTCAGGATTGGCCCCCCGACTCCGGCAGGAGCTTGGTTGGCTGTCCCAGCCCTGGGCATCTTCTCCCTCAGACCGTGGCCTTGCAGGGCCCATGAGGGTCAAAAAGCAGAGTTCTGGCTGTTTTGTTTTTTGGGTTTTTTTTTTTTTTTTGAGACAGGGTCCAGCTGTTGCTCAGGCCGGAGTGTAGTGGTGTGATCGCCACTCACTGCAGCCTGGATTTCCTGGGTTCAGGTGATCCTCCGACCTCAGCTGCCTGAGTAGCTGGGACTACAGGCATGCACCACCACACCCGGCTGATGTCTGTGTTTTTTGTAGAGATGGGGTCTCCCTGTGTTCCCTCAGCTGCTCCCGAACTAGCTCAATCAATCCGCCCACCTAGGCCTCTGAAGTGCTGGGATGACAGGTGTGAGCCCCCGTGAGCCCGGCCCCTGAACATTTTTTGGAATCTTTCATGTAACTAATCTGTAGGCCTAGAAGTTTGGTCATTGCTCTAAGTAGCTTCTCGGTAGAGAACTAAGAATTCTGTGTTTGACGACTGTAGGGGCCACATCTGACCCACTCCCTTCTCTCCCCTCTGTCCCTGGCAGAGGCAGGGTCTGGCACACAGCAGCTGCTCACCAAATGCAAAATCCAAGTTTTGGCCGGGCGCGGTGGCTCAAGCCTCTAATCCCAGCACTTTGGGAGGCCAAGACGGGCGGATCACGAGGTCAGGAGATCGAGACCATCCTGGCTAAACGGTGAAACCCCATCTCTACTAAAAAATACAAAAAACTAGCCGGGCGAGGTGGCGGGCGCCTGTAGTCCCAGCTACTCGGGAGGCTGAGGCAGGAGAATGGCGTAAACCCGGGAGGTGGAGCTTGCAGTGAGCTGAGATCCGGCCACTGCACTCCAGCCTGCGTGACAGAGCGAGACTCTGTCTCAACAACAACAACAAAAAAATCCAAGTTTGCGCGTCTTCTCTTCACCGGCCACAGGTCACCGTGGTCACGGGGCTGATGTCACTGCCCAGCCTCCCGCAGGCTCAGCTAGCAAGGGCTGGAGAAGCAGGCAGAGGTTTCCATGGAGGATAAAACTGGTGCCAGACGGTGCAGGACAAGGACGGGCTCTGGAGAAGGTGAGGTTTAAACGGGGTCCTGAAGAGAAGGAGAAAGTAGCCCAAAAAGAGGAGAAAGATGTGTGCACCCCAGACAGAGCAGAGGCCGCGGAGCCAGAGTGAACCTCAGCCCGGGAGGAGGAAGTCATTTTGCCCACAGCTGAGACCAGCCTGGTCTTCCGGCCCCGTGGCCCACGAGGCTCTTCCGACAGGCAGTTCCACACCTGCGGGCCCACCCCACACCTCCCTGCCCGCCGCTCACCAGGCCACAGTCCCTCCTCAGGGCCGCCCCACACGTCCCCGTCAGGTGAAATTGTCTGGCCTGGCTTCTGTTTTAGGGGTAAATATTGGACTGCCCTGGTTCTCTGACGGTGATTGGTGTACCCTGAGATCCATGGTTTTCTTTTTTTTTTTTGAGTCGGGGTCCTGCTCTGTCACCCAGGCTGGAGTGCAGTGGCACGATCATCGCTCACTGCAGCCTCAAACTCCTGGCTTCAGGTGACCCTCCTGCTTCAGTCGCCCAAGTTGCTGGGACTGCAGGTGCACACCACCACACACAGCTATTTCTTAAAATGTTTATGGAGATGGGGTCTTGCTATGTTGCCCAGGCTGGTCTTGAACTCCCGGCCTCAAGCGATCCTCCACTATGGCCTCCCTCTGGGATTACAGGTGTGAGCCTGTGTGCCTGGCCTAGCTCTATTTTCCAGCGCAGAAAGTACTAGGACCAGAAGTGTTTCAAGTTTCAGATGTTTCAGATTTTGCAATATTGGCACATATGTAATGAGATATCTGGAGGATAGGATCCAAGTCTGAACATGAAATTTATTTATGTTTCATGCACACCTTAGACACAGAGAAGGTAATTTGTTCACTATTTTTAAAGATTTCATGCATGAAACGAGATTTGGACTGTGACCCACCTGAGGAGTCTTCCACTGGTGGCCTCGTGACGCTCAAAAGGTTTCCTGTTTTGGAGTATTGTGAATTCTGGATTTTCGGATTAGAGATGCTCCCTCGATTTCTTGAGTCCGTTTTGGCAATCTGAATTTTTCTTTAAAAATAACCATTCCATTTGCATTATCGAATACGACGGTGGCGGGTGGCACGGTTCTCCGGGACTCCGACGAAGTCTCGCTTCACGTCCCTTCTCACCCCTAACGGCACTGATTTTCTCTTCTCTCCTTAATCTCACAAACTGGCTTCTGCGTCTTTTGAGGAAGGGTCTTTGTTCCTTCATCAGCTCCGTTTGGTTCTCCTTCGCACTGGTTTTTGGTTTGTTCTGTAAGAATTTGTTCCTTCCTTGTTTGGCCTGTTTTATTGTTTTTTCCAGTTTCTTTAACTGAAAGCCTGGCCATGCCCTTCCCTCCCCTCCCTTCCCTCTGCTTCCCTCCCCTTCCCTTCCCTCCCCTCTCCTTTCCTTCCCTTCCCTCCGCTTCCCTCCCCTTCCCTTCCCTTTCCTTCCTTTCCCCTCCCCTCCCTTCCCCTTCCCTTCCCTTTCCTTCTTTTCTCCTCCCCTCCCCTTCCCTCCGCTTCCCTCCCCTCCCCCCTTCCCTCCGCTTCCCTCCCCTCCCCCCTTCCCTTCCCTCCGCTTCCCTCCCCTCCCCTTCCCTTCCCTCCGCTTCCCTCCCCTCCCCTCCCCTTCCCTCCACTTCCCTCCCCTTCCCTTCCCTTTCCTTCCTTTCCCCTCCCCTCCCCTTCCCTCCCCTCCCCTCCCCTTCCCTTTCGTTCCTTTCCCCTACCCTCCACTTCCCTTCCCTTTGAGGCAGAGTCTCACACTGTGGCCCAGGCTGGAGTGCGGTGGTGTGATCTCGGCTCGGTGCGACCTCCACCTCCTGGGCTCAAGCGATTCTCCTGCCTCAACCTCCTGAGTCGCTGGGACTACAGGCGCCCGCCGCCACGCCCGGCTAATCTTTGGATTTTTAGTCGAGACGGGGTTTCACCATGTGGGCCAGGCTGGTCTCAAGCTCCTGACCTCAGGTGATAAACCTGCCTCGGCCTCCCGAAGTGCTGGGATTCCACGCCTCCACGAGGCATGAGCCACGGTGCTGGCCTCACTGATGTTCAGTCATTATCATTTTCTAATGAACGTGGTTGCCGTTCCTCCGAGCGCCGCCGCGGGCGTCCTGCGGATTTCAGCTGGTGCTGTTCCCATCCGTGTTCGCTTAACACAAACTATGATGCCCCTTTTGCTCCTTCAAAACCCAGAAATTACATATGAGTGTTTTTATTTGTGATATTAATTTCCAAGTAGACTTTTTTTTTTTTTTTTGAGATGGAGTCTCACTCTTGTCACCCAGGCTGGAGTGCAGTGGTGCGATCTCGGCTCACTGCAACCTCCGCCTCCCTGGTTCAAGCCATTCTCCTGCCTCAGCCTCCCAAGTAGCTGGGATTACAGGTGCCCGTCACCAAGCCTGGCTAATTTTTTGGAATTTTAGTAGAGACAGGGTTTCACCATGTTGGTCAGGCTGGTCTCAGACTCCTGACCTCGTGATCCGCCCACCTCGGCCTCCTGAAGTCCTGGGATTACAGGTGTGAGCCACCGCGCCCGGCCCAGGTAGAAATATTTTTAAAGTCAGTTTTTGTTTCGTTATACCACACTGTGTCTACGAACAAGCTGTAGACTGTGCGTGTGTGTGTAGATGCCGTGACAGCCTCTAGATTATCTGCCTTTTGGAATTTCTTGATATTTTTATGACGAGCAAAATGTAGTCAGTTTTTGTGGATACTCCGTGTATAATAGAATGTGAATCCTGTATGTGAGGGATACCAAATAAAGTCAAGATTTACATTGTTTTATTCTTGTGTTTTCAGCTTCTTGATCTGTTGCTTTTAATGAAAACAAATGAGTTATCTTTTCAGAGACCCTCAGACTGTGGATGGGGAATGGGTAGCCCAGGAGTCCAGCGTCGGGGCGGACTGGCCGGCCGGCCAGCGACAGCAGCCAGAGGGACCAGCGCCACCCTGCCCCGCCACCCCGCGTCCCTCGAACCCAGCCCAGCAGATGCAGAGCTCACATTTCTCCTGCTAGCGGCTCTCCCGGCTCCCCTGTGAGCCCCGATAGCCAGGCCCATTCCCTGTCAGCACCTGCAGCCAAGCAGGAGGCCTGGGGACGGAGGAATATTGTCCTGTTCTGGCTTCGCCAGGCCAGGATTAGAACTGCATGCAGTGCAGCATCTGACGCTCGCTGGACGCTCAGGAAGGACGAGACGGCCCTCCTCCTCCTGCCACCCAGAGCCCCAGCCTCCTCCCAGCCCCCCCAGGCTCCCAGAATAGCCTGCGGCCAGAGCTGGCCTGTGGTAAACAGCTCCAGAGCCTCTGGGTAGGTCTTGGATGAGTAATCCTTAGCAAAACATCGTGGGATCCAGAAAGGTGCAGGTGCCAGGCCTGAGCTGTGTGGGCCCCTCCAGTGCCCCCACCCGGACCCTCCGCTGGGCCACTCCAGGCCAGGCGTGAGTAGAGGCACAGGTGGTGCTCCCCTCTGTCCCATCCCAGGAGGGCATCCAGGAGGCTGGGACGTCCCCCATCCATGTGGGAAGGAAAACCCGCCATCCGGTTGCTGATGGGGCCTCAGGGCGTTGTGGGGGGCCCCTGGGAGGAGGTGGGAGGCACATAAAACTCCATCTGCGGGTGGACTGCACACCCCTCTGGCCACAGCCCCCAGGAGGCTTTCTCCTCCACGCCATCACACACCCCAAACTTTGTGGCCCAGCATCTCTCTCCCACCCTTGTCCATACATTGTGGTGCACCCTTCGCAGACGAGCACTGCGTGAGTTCCTTCAGTTCTCTTCCAACATCCCCTGCGCAGCCATTCAGACAGGCTTCCTTCTCTCCCCTTCTTACCCGAGTGGCACGGCTCTGTGCTTCCTCTCACACCTCACTACTTACGCACAGCGGCCTCCTTCTCCTGGGTCAGCCAGGCCAGCTGGCTGCTCAGGGCTCAGGCGTTGGCTCCTCTGAGGAGTCCTGGGCTCCGACCAGCTGTTGGGCAACGCCGGGACGACAGCCTCTCCTGTCTTAAAGGGCAGGAGGTACTGCGGCTTCTTCCCCTGCCACAGCCCCAGGGACCCGACGGGGACACTCTGCCTCTGCCTCTGTGCGGGGTCATGCTCTGCCTGGAAAGCTCCTCCTTCCTTCCTGGCCCATTGGAAAATCGCCATGTGTCCTCTGGCCAGTCCCAGCACCCCCAGGTGGGACCCTAGCAACCCTGCACCTCCCACTGCAGCCCTGTCTCCCTCCTCCTCGCAGGGCAGCTGCCAAGCCTCACCCAGTCCAGGTCTCCCCAGGCAGGATCCCTTGGGGGAAACCTGAGGAGGCAGCTGTTTCCCCCACCCCCCAAGTGTCCTCAGAGAACCCCTTCCAGACCCCAAAGTCCAGAGCTCAGCCTCAGGTTCCCTCACTCGGGTCTGGGAACTGGAAGCCGGTCCTGCTCCCCTCCCCAGCCTCTGCCCCATTTTTTTGTTCGCTTCCATGTAGAGCAGACCAGAATATGCCACCCCAAAATATGCCTCTTTGGCATAAGCATTATTTTGAGCTGCTTATTTTGAGAAACTGCAGCCACAGGAGAAACTCTGCAAGCAAGCATGGAAGCTGCTCTTCTGTGAGAGAAAGTCACATCCGTACAGGAGGTGCCTCCCTCCCTGAGCCAGAAGGCCGGCTGAAGTCACCAGAGATGCTCATCCACGGAGAAGGCCTGACCCCAGTTTGGGGTAATTTCTTGGGCCCCTCCCCACACCCTTTCTCTGTTTCCGTTGAACATGGTATTTAAGCCTGAGCTCCAAGCCACGTCTCTGAGACATAGTCTGTCCCCTGAGTACGTCCCGTGCAGACCAAGGTGTACATGCTATTAAGCTTCTGTTTGTTTTTCTCCTCTTATCTGTCTTGCGTTACAGGGGTCTGTCCCAACTTCAAGGCCTGTGAAGGCTGCAGAGAGAATTGCTTTTCCACCTTGCAGCACGAAGCCTCCCCCCAGGATCCTCCACGCCCCCAGCTGCTCCAAGACTTTCAATTATGAGCACCTGTGCCCTCCTGGAGTCTGGTGGTGCGGGAGGGGCGGGCCTGGTCCTCAGCCCTCGGGTCTTCTGGCCCTTCATTCCTGGGGAGCCTGTCTGTCCCCCTCATTCCTGGGGAACCCATCTGTCCCCTCATTCCTGGGGAGCTCGTCTGACCTCTCATCCCTGGGGACCCCGTCTGTCCCCCTCATTTCTGGGGGCTCCGTCTGTCCCCCTCATTCCTGGGAGACCCCGTCTGTCCCCTCATCCCTGAGGACCCCATCTGTCCCCCTCATTCCTGGGGAGCCCATCTGTCCCCCTCATTCTTGGGGAGCCCATCTGTCTCTCTCATTCCTGGGGACCCCGTCTGTCCCCCTCATTCCTGGGGACCCCGTCTGCCTCTCTCATTCCTGGGGACCCCATCTGTCCCCCCTCATTCCTGGGGACCCCATCTGTCCCCCCTCATTCCTGGGGACCCCATCTGTCCCCCTCATCCCTGAGGACCCCATCTGTCCCCCTCATCCCTGGGGACCCCGTCTGTCCCTCTCATCCCTGGGGAGCTCGTCTGTCTCTCTCATTCCTGGGGACCCCGTCTGTCCCTCTCATCCCTGGGGACCCTGTCTGTCCCTCTCATCCCTGGGGAGCTCGTCTGTCTTTCTCATTCCTGGGGACCCCATCTGTCTCTCTCATTCCTGGGGAGCTCGTCTGACCCCTCATTCCTGGGGACCCCATCTGTCCCCCTCATTCCTGGGGAGCTTGTCTGTCCCCCTCATTCCTGGGGACCCCATCTGTCCCCTCATTCCTGGGGAGACCCTCCCATCTGTCCCCTCATCCCTGGGGACCCCATCTGTCCCCCTCATCCCTGGGGACCCCATCCGCCCCCCCCATTCCTGGGGACCCCGTCCGTCCCCTCATTCCTGGGGACCCATCTGTCCCCCCCTCATCCCTGGGGACCCCATCTGTCCCCCCTCATTCCTGGGGACCCCGTCCGTCCCCTCATTCCTGGGGACCCCATCTGTCCCCCCCTCATCCTGGGGAGCCCATCTGTCCCAGAGCTTTGCACACTGAGGCCTCGGAATCCACAAGCTTTTTCCTAATTCCCAACACATCCACATGACAGCAGCCCATCCGGGACTCCGGCTGGACCTCCCTCCGTCCTCACCACACAGCTGCTCTCCCTGCCCCACCCTCAGCCCTCCTCAGACCCACCCACCCGGACCCTAGGTGAGCCTCTCCCGACCCAAGCCCCAGGGTCATCCCTCTGTCCCCAGCCCCCCCCACGGCCCCTCAGTCGGGACACAACCCACAGCCTGGCCCCACCTGCGGACCTTACAGAGGCTACTTGGGCCCTCACCCAATGCCCACCTCACAGGACTTCTCTCCCCGCAGAGGGCCAAACATGCCCCTGCCCCAGCCTTGGCACCTCCAGCCCCACAGGCCTCCAAGGGGCTGAGCCCTCAGGTACAAGCTTCTGTGCAAAGCCATGCCCGGAGGCCTTCCCAGACCACACGGTCTAAGACAGCAATCCCCTCACGCCCAGGGCAGGCGGCCCTCCCTGCCCAGCCCCAGTGTTATTTACCTACGTCACTCCTGTCACCACCTGGCACTCACCTTGGCTAACCGGAGCTCCAGCCCCTTTGGAAGAAAAGTGTTCCCAGAGCCACTCCCTGGTCTCTGACGGGGCCACGTGTCCTCCCCAGGTGCTCTCCCCAACAGCCAGCCCCTCTGCCTCCGCACAAGGGAGGGCCCAGGGAGGCTCAGGACCTGTGTGGCTGTGTGTGTCTACGTGAGTGTCTGTGTGTCTGTGTGTATCTATGTGTGTATCTGAATGTGTGTGTATCTGTCCATGTATCTATGCGTATATCTGTGTCTATGTGTGTGTGTCTGTGTGTATATGTGTCTGTGTGTATATCTGTGTATATGTGTGTATATCTGTGTGTACCTGTGTCTTTGTATGTTTATGTGCGTATTGGTGTGTGTCTGTGTCTGTCATGCATTGACGTGTATCTGTGTTTTTGTGTGCATCTATATGTATCTGCGTGTATGTCTTTGTGTATCTATAGATCGGTGTCTATGTGTAGATTATTTGTGTGTCCATCTGCGTATTGTATGTCCATGTGTGTCTACGCGTGTATCTGTGTGTCCGTGTGTGTGTGTCCATGTATCTGTGTCTATGCAGGTATCATCTGTGTGTCTATGTGTATTGTGTGTCCATGCATATATCTGTATCTATGTGTATGTCTATGTGTGTGTCCATGTGTTTCTGTATCTACGTATCTGTGTCTACGTATCTGTGTCTATGTGTGTATCATCTGTGTCCACATGTATCTGTGTGTATCTGTGTGTATCTGTGTTTCTGTGTGTGTCTATGTCTGTATCTGTGTGTCCACATGTGTATATCTGTGTTTCTGTGTATTTCTATGTGTGTATCTGTGTTTCTGTGCGTATCTATGTATCTGTGTTTCTGTGTGTCTATGTGTGTATCTGTGTGTCCACATGTGTATATCTGTGTTTCTGTGTGTTATCTATGTGTGTATCTGTGTGTGTTTCTGTGTGTATCTATGTATCTGTGTGTTTCTGTATCTATGTATCTGTGTGTTTCCGTGTGTATCTATGTATCTGTGTTTCTGTATCTGTGTATCTGTGTTTCTGTATCTGTGTATCTGTGTTTCTGTGTGTATCTATGTGTATATCTGTGTGTTTCTGTGTGTGTCTATATGTGTATCTGTGTTTCTGTGTGTATCTGTGTGTATCTGTGTGTGTTTCTATATGTGTCTATGTGTGTATCTGTGTGTTTCTGTGTGTCTATGTGTGTATCTGTGTGTCCACATGTGTATATCTGTGTTTCTGTGTGTATCTATGTGTGTATCTGTGTGTGTTTCTGTATGTATCTATGTGTGTATCAGTGTGTGTCTGTTTTCTCTTTGTTTTCACAGTGTCCACAGACGGGCAGACTGAACCACCAAATTCCTCCTCAGAGCCCAGTAAAGGCACCAGGCAGAAGGGTCCGGCCGAGGGCTGGCCGCTGTCTCCTCACTCCTCAGTGGGGTCCTGTCTTCTGACTTTTGTCACGTGCTGCCGCAGCCTGTGGACGCCTGGTCCCCACGTGGAGACGGGCTTGTGGTCCCTCCTCTGAGAGCCTGCTTTGTGCCCGGCCCCGGGCCGAACTTTGAACGAGGCTCCTGTCTTACTCGAGTGCTTATGTTTTGGGGAGATAAACAATAAACAGGAACAGAAGAAAGTGTCTTCAGACCACGGCGGGTGCTGTTGGGAAAACAGTGGTGGGGCAGGGAGGGGTGCTTCTGAAGGATCTGGCGAGGTCAAGGTCACTGTTCTGAGGGGGCGACAGACGAGCTGAACTAGGATCCTGTGCAAGGGAGGGAGGCGTCCAGTGGTGCACACGGGTCCAGATAACAGCCGGGCTCCCGAAGAACCTACTCTGGGGAGGGGTGGGGGGCAGGAGGCGAGTGGAAGTAAGTGCCCAGGGAATCTCCACGAGGCCCCACACTGGATAATGGTGTTCCATGGGGTCTGGTCACCCCCATATCAGCCCGAGACACTAGCCACAGCTCTGCGTCGAGGTCCTGCAGGCCACGGGAGAGATGGGGGGCAGGAGCCTACAGAACCCCAAGTCCAAGGGAGACCCTTGCTGGGCTGGGAGAACACAGGCCAAGACCTTCCTTCCTGCCACAGGCTTCTGTCCCTGCTGTCCGCTCCCCTGGGACTCTCCCTGCACCCGGGATCTTCCCCCTCACCCTCCTTGGCCTCTCTCGGTGACCCTGTCTACACACAGATGTGCTGTCCATGTGAGTGGAAGGAAGGATGAAGTCCACTCACAGGGATGAGGCTGTCTCCCAGGGGGGCGGCCCACCTCCAGGTCACACCGCCCCACCCAACACAGCCTCCAGTCCAGCTCCAGGTGGGCCGCACCCAGCCCTTCACTCACTTCAGATGGCCCGAGAGACATGGATTCCACTGACCAGCCCCACTTCTCCCCTTATAAGTATCTAGTGGGTGCCCACGGAATGCCAGGCATTGGGCAGGCTCAGAGATGAGTGAGTCCTCAGGAACAACGAGCTCAATGTCCTGAATTCACATAAAGGAAACTGAGGCTCAGAGAGGGCAGGGTGGGCCCAGGTAACAAGCCAGCGAGTGAAAGAAAGAAGGGGGGCCCAGGCCCTGCTCCCAGCCCACAGGCCTGGACTTGCTGCAGAGGCTGCTGGCCCAGGCAATCTGGGCACTGGGGAAGCAGCTGGCTTGGGGGACAGGCCTCCTCCCACACACTTACCTCCCTGACTAGGATCTTAGGCTGACATCCACCTCCCCTTATATTCCCTACTGGGAGCTGGGGGGCCAGAAGCTGCTGCTTGCAGAAGCCACATTGTACAAGCACCGCTGCCCTGGGTGTGGGTGACAGATGAGATGCACTCGCGTGCACACACATGCATGTGCACGCACATACAAACACACACGCACGCACACACACAAACACACACTCATGCACATGCACACACACACGCACACACACAAACACACACTCATGTACACACACACTCATGCACACGCACAAACACACACGCACACGCACACACACGCACACGCCTGCACTCACACACCCCGTCGGCCCCAAGCAGGAAGGCGCCCCCCGCACACCAGCCCCTCTCTGCGCCCCCAGCGGGCACGGAGTCCGGAGGGTTAAGGCGGGCGCGTCCCCCGGGCGGGGCCGGTGCCGGGAGCTCCACGGCCCTGGCGTCCCCTGGGTCCGGGCCGAGTCGCTCCCCGGGTCTCCCGCGGGGCCGCCTCCGCCTCCTCTTGCCGAGACGGGCGTGGGGCACGGGGTCGCCGCCCGGCGGGGAGCTCATCCGGCGGCGCAGACGCCCCGCGGCTCCAGGGAGGGACTTGGCCCGGGCCCGGCCCCGGGCTCCTCCGGGGAGGAGCCGAGAGGCTGCAGCTGGCGGCGGCGGCGGCCCTGGGCGGGCGGGGGTCCCGGGAAGCGGCCAGGCCGGAGCCCCCCACTGGGCCGCAGCTGCTGGCCCGGCCGGAACCGAGCGCGCCCCCACCCGGCCTCCGCCGCTTCCCTCTGCAAACCGCGGGCCGGAGGCGCCCTCCCTCAGCGGGCCCGGAGCTGCAGCGGCGTCGCGGGGCGCGGCCGAGGGGAGGAGGAAGGAGAGCGCAGCGCAGCCGGCCCGGGCCCAGCAGTGACTCGCGGGGCGGCGGCTCCGCCAATCTGCGGGCGCTGACGCGGGGGGCGGCTCCGCGGCGCTCGATATCTGCCCGCCCGGGGCGCGGGGCGCCGAGAGGCTCGGCCAGGCGGGAGCTGCGCTCGGGGCGGACGCTGCACCTGCCCGGGACCCCGCCGGCCGCTCCGCGCCCACCCTTCCGCCCTTCGCCCTCCCAGCCCCGGTCTCCCGGGCGCGGCGTGAGGGCAGAGCCCGGCCCGGAGGAGCCGCCCCTTCCCCGCCCGCCCGGCGCCTGGAGCGGACCGCGCTGAGGATCGGGTCGCCTGCGGCCGCCGCCACCGCCGAGGCCCGTCGCGCCCCGGCCGGGATGGACCCGCGCGCCCGATGAGCCCCGCGCCGGCCGCTGCGAGCGCCGAGCCTCCCCCTGCTGCGGCCCCCGTCGCCCCCTGCGCGCCCGGCCCCGCGGACCAGGACCCCTGCGCTCCCCGGCTGAAGGCGCGGCCGCTCCGGAGAGGCCGAGCGGGGACGGCCCCGAGATGGCGCGGGGACCCAGCGCTTTGGCGGCGGGCGCCCTGCACGCGGTCCGGGCCCGGGCACAGCCCCGGAGCTGGTAGCCGCCCGGCGCCGATGGACCTTGACCCGCGAGGCGGCGCCGCGCTCGTGCCCAGCCGCAGCTAGAGGGGCGCGAGGGGAACGCGCTCCAGGCCCGGGCCGGCCGCGCGGCCATGAAGATGATCCTGGTGCGCCGGTTCCGCGTGCTCATCCTCATGGTCTTCCTGGTGGCCTGCGCGCTGCACATCGCCCTGGACCTGCTGCCCCGGCTGGAGCGGCACGGCGCGCGGCCCTCGGGGGAGCCCGGCTGTTCGTGCGCGCAGCCCGCGGCCGAGGTGGCCGCGCCCGGCTGGGCCCAGGTTCGGGGCCGCCCCGGGGAGCCCCCAGCCGCCTCCTCCGCCGCCGCCGATGCGGGCTGGCCCAACAAGCACACGCTCCGCATCCTGCAGGACTTCAGCTCCGACCCCTCCTCCAACCTCTCGTCCCACTCGCTGGAGAAACTGCCGCCCGCGGCGGAGCCGGCCGAGCGCGCCTTGCGGGGGCGGGACCCCGGCGCCCGGAGACCCCACGACCCCGCGCACCGGCCGCTGCTGCGAGACCCCGGCCCGCGTCAGTCCGAGCCGCCGCCCGGCCCCGGCGGAGACACCTCGCTCCTGGCCAGGCTGTTCGAGCACCCGCTTTACCGGGTGGCGGTTCCGCCGCTCACGGAGGACGACGTCTTGTTCAATGTGAACAGCGACAGCAGGCTCAGCCCCAAAGCGGTGGAAAGCCCGGACTGGTGAGTGGGGGCTGGCAGGTGCCCACCACCAGCACGGGAGCCGTGAGCCCAAGGCACGGCGGAGAGAGGTTCAGGGGCCCCGAGAGGCCGCCCCCCAGGGAAGAGGCCGGGCAGGGAGTGTGGTGTGGGAGGAGGCAGCCGCCCAGCTCAGGGCACTGCCTTTGTCTCCAGAATAACCTTCTCCTTGGGAGGGGCTGCCGGGTGGTGGGAGCTGTGCCCCTGTGGCTGCTGGTGAGGAAGCCAGACCCTGCGCCCTTTAGAAGCGAGTCCTGGCCATCAGCTTGGGAAATGGGGGTCAGGCAATGAATGAATGGGTTGGTGAGGGAAGGAGAATGGCCTTTCCCAGGGAAGGGGCCGGGCTGCCGCTTGGCTTTCAGACACTTGGCGAGGGTGCTCTGGGTGGGTACCTTGGAGAAGGTCTGGATGTGCCTATTGAGTCTTTTAAACCCAGTGGCTGGGGCAGAATGATCAGAGGGGTTTGCTGGCAGCCATGAGGTGCAACAAAGGGGCCCACCCAACAAGGGCGGGGGTGTGCTGGCTGCAAAGAGAGGATGGCTGGATAAAGGGCGAGAAGCCACGCAGGGAACATCTCTTTCAACTGTCCTGGCTGAGTCCTTTCCCCACCCCCCAGCCCTTCCCTCCGCCACACAGATCAAAACAAGCAGATGCTACAACCCGAGGCAGTGGAACATTAACCACGGCAAGGCCGGATAAGTAACTCCCTGCAGAAGGTTACCCCAGCAGCAGAGGGGAGACCAGCCTCCCAAAAGATCTCACTGCAAATCCCTTCTCCCCTGAAGTGTGACCAGGCCCAGTGCCTTCTGTCTGAACACACTGGCTGTTTGGAAGCCTCTGAGCCCTGCCTGCTGGTCAGGTTCAAGGAAATGCTTGGAAATTTGAGAACCAGAGCAGCGGCCTGGGCTGTGGCTCTCGGCAGGGCAGGGAGAGACGGCCACCCAGAGCAGTGAGTGGCCAGGAAGTGGATCCTAGCCCCCCTCCCACGTCCACCGCAGGACAGAGCTTGGGCAGAAACCTTCTCCACTTTAGGTGAATTCGAGCTAGGACAAGTTCCACATTTCCCTCCAGCCCAGCAGGCAGACGGAGGGTCTGTCCTTCCTCCAGTACCGTCCCTTGACCCCAGAGATGTGAGGACAGGCTGCGTGGGCGGCGGGTCATCCATGGGAGCCTGGGCTGGAGAGAGTGCTGCCTCTTTCCTCTCTCCCCACCCAAACTGCTCTCATTAAAATCAAATTTAGCCTCTTGCATCATTCTGCCCCTGGTTGTTGGAACAAAAGCAGAGAGCCAGGGAAGGTTCCTGACAGACTGGGCGTGTCTGTGATTTTCATGCAGTCTGCAGTCAATGGTAGGTTCTCCCCTCTACTCCAAGGGAGAGCCAGCAGCCCCTGGTACCCCCAGCTGACATCATGGTGGGGCCATTTCGGTGACCCCGGGACAGACATGGCGGGGACGGCAGGGCAGTGCTGACGTCCTGGGATTAGTCTTGCTGTAGTTATAGCTGTCTGTGGCATCTCCAGAGGGTGAATAAGAATTACAGGCCTTTCACCGTGTTATTAGCTGGCAGCAGAGCAGCCACAGAAGAAAGTGCAGACATTGCAGGGCCCTCTTTAAGCAGAGGCACCTTCCACAACATCTGCACTGACTTGAACCCAGAGTTAAAAACATTGGCGTCGGTGGCCTCTCCCCCGTCATCCGGCTCACGGGCCTGTTCCTTCTGTGCTGATGTTCATCCCCGCTGCTCCCTGCAGGCCACATGTGGGTGCTGAAGGTGCAGAATTCCTCTCCACCGGGGAGGCAGCCGCGGACTCCTATCCCAACTGGCTCAAGTTCCACATTGGCATCAACCGGTACGAGCTGTACTCCAGACACAACCCAGCCATCGAGGCCCTGCTGCACGACCTCAGCTCCCAGAGGATCACCAGCGTGGGTAGGTGTCCTTGGGCGCACTTGAGGGCCATCTGTGTGCCGGCTGGGGCTGGCGTCAGGGCTGCCGGGGCAGGCTGTGCGTTAGAGAGGTCTGGGAGGCCGTTGTTCGTTGTTCGTTACCGCAGCATTAACCTCCTGCAGCGATCTGCACGGGAAGCGCGGAGGGACAGAAGGCTCACGTCTCGTGTGCTCTCACACCGGATGTGCCCCTGATCTGCTGCACGATGAGCTGGGAGATGCCTGGACAGCCTGTCCACTGTGCTCTGCCTCCTCACCTGGGTGGTCCTTGGGGTGCCAACTGAACGACAGCGTCTTTCCCTCCTGGGGTAGAAGACTAGAGGGGCATCCTTGGCGGCGGTGACCCCTCCACCGAGATCGTGTGCGTGGGACTCTCCTGCTTTTCTGCACATGACCCTGGCTGGGTGGGGAGATAGCCTTGAGCCTGCTTCTTGTGGTTTTGAAGCCGTCCTTCGTCAGAGCTCAGCAAGGCGCTGTGCGGTTTCATACTGAGGAGACGTAGGCAGGGCTCAGGATGGAGGCCTGGGCCTC
This sequence comes from Macaca mulatta, assembly GCF_049350105.2. Taxonomy (NCBI): domain Eukaryota; kingdom Metazoa; phylum Chordata; class Mammalia; order Primates; family Cercopithecidae; genus Macaca; species Macaca mulatta. The sequence goes on from NC_133408.1 coordinate 34,117,528, forward strand.
CCGGATGGAGGAGTTTGAAGGCAATGTCTCCAGGTAGTTTGGGATCTGCTGAACTGGACAAAAAAGGGCATCGGGTTGCTGATTTCAGGAAAATGTACCACTGCAGCTTCTGAGCGTGGAGGTTTGGTGCCGTTGTTCTCAGCTTGTAGGCAATTGTTTGTGAAGCTCCCGTTTGTCACCAGGGCTTGGAGAGGCAGTGAGGGCAGGGCTGAGGCCCTTTGGTGGGAGCGGCTGCTCCCCGGGGATTGCAGGGAGTGGGCCTGGGTGCACACAGTGGGCAGGTGCAGAGGCTGGGAGAGCCTGAAGGCAGGGCTTTCTTAGCGCTGTGTGATGAGGCCAGCCGTCCCCGCATTAGCTGCGTGTGTGTCTCAGAAGCAGCCCTGGGGCTGAAAGGGTCCTGGCAGCCTGCGGTTCTGTCCAGTTGCTGACACAGGACTTAGGTGTCGCCTTTCAGGCTGGCAGGTGGGTTTTCCAGAGCCCTGCAGGGCTGTTCCTGACTGTCTCTGCCCGGTGCCGAGTTGTTTGCTGGGCATTCACCTGGTCATGGGAAGAGAACTTGCAGCTTTCTCCCCACTCCGTGATCAGCTCACCTCATAAGAGAGATCAGCTGGACAAGCTGGGGGTCCTCTTCCCTCCATGCCTGGGAGGAACCTGAACACCTCCCCCTCCCTCGAGGCCCCCCTCCTTGAAAACTCTGCCTTTCTCCTGCCCTGCAGGGGTCTGAGGGCTTCGAGCTGCGCTGGGGAGCAGTCCTGCAGACAGCCACAGCCGGAACGTCCCTTCTGCCCCCGAAAGTGAGCGTGGCCATTAAGGAACTATCCGATGCATTGATCAATGTGTGGGTCCATCCAGCAGATTTTACCGGCACCTCCTGCATGTCAGGCCCCGTTTCTGGGTGGTGGGGAGTTGAGGATGAGTTCAGCCTCAAGGAGATCCGCTGCCTCTGTGGACCGGACGGCCTCCGGAAGAGACGCACACGCAGTGCCCGGTCCTGAGAAGGAACGAGCACTTCAGAGCCACGCACGCCAGGCAGGGCGTGTGGAGAGGAGGGGGCTCCACTGGGAGGGGCTGAGGACCTTCCACGGGGTCCGTCAGGCGGCTCACCTTCCAGGTGGGGTCCGTCGTGGCAGGAAGAGGAATGTGAGAGCATTGCACACCAGCCAGGGCGTTCGGGAGGCGCAGCACTCACATTTGGAAGCCTCCCATGCCGCTGTCCGTGTGAGCCTCTCTCCAGCTCATTTTCCCCGTCTGTCCAGCGGGGTCTCCCCACGTAGGATCGATGCAAGGATAGGATGAGATGGTGCATGTGAGCAAGCTTGTAAAACATTAACTAGTACTTCGTGCGTGGCCTTCCACAACAGCCCCCTCGTATGCACAGGCAGGGTCTGGGCAGAGGGAGCGCTTGGTGGATTCCAAAGGCCACTACGCCCTTGGCGGGCACTGCAGCTCGCCGCATCCCTCAGGGACCAGTCAGCTTTCCAACACCAACACTGCAGAGGTGCGGGAGTTCTGTGCCCAGGAGCTCCTAGAGCGGCTTCAGGGAGAGTGCGGGGCCTCTGGGACCTGGGGCAGCTTTGCCCACCTTAGGAGCCCTTTGTCCATCTGGACAGGCTAGCCCTGGGTCACTGCCACCCCCTTTGGTCCAGCTGCCCCAGGGCAGTGGTGCCCAGGCTGCCTGACATTGCGGTAGTGTGGACAAAGCCTTTGCCAGGGAATCCCTGCCCCAGGGTTCTGGTGTGGCCTCCGCCTGGGTGTGCCCTGGTAAGTCCTGTGCCTACTGAAGGGCTGCCCGAGTGGATCTCGCTCGCCCGCCTCCTAGGCCACATTGGCCACACTGGTTCTAATCCTGTCTTCTTGGGTGGGGGCCCATCCGAGGACAGGCTTGGTGCTGACAGTCATTCTGCAGGGCCTGCAAGGAGGGCGAGTGGACACAGCCCCGTCACCCAGGCGGGACAGCAGGCTCTGGCCCAGGAGATCTGGGGGTGAATCCTGGCTCTGCCGGCCACTAGCCAGAGCGGAACTGGGCAAATGGATTAACCCCTCCAGCACCTGGCTTCTCGCTGAGAACATAGAGACAGTTATAATCCGGACCCCGTAACCTCTGACTTACAAATCTGAATGCCAAACAAAACCCATTCATTAGCAAAACCTGACTCAAGCTGAACGGATTTGGGGGCAGAACGCCGAGGCTAGTTAAAAATCCTTATTTTTCTCTCTTACGGTGAATATTCACGTGTTCCTCTGAGGAACACGAGTGTGTTTGATTGTGGGGTTCTGCCCCAGAGCCGTGTGGGCATGCCACGAGCAGCAGCCACGTACCGCCTGTGCTTTCGTCATCGAAATACTCGCAGTCCCCAAATACTTCTGCCCCCAAAGATGTTGAAGGAGAGCCCGGACCTGTGGTGCCGGCTTCACGAGGTTGTTCAGGCTTAAATGTGCAAATACGAGTAAAGACATGAGAGCAGAGCCTGACAGCTCACCTGCTGGGTGGGGTCTCTGTGTGGCAGCAGCATTTCGGGGCAGCTCACCTGCTGGGTGGGGTCTCCAACACTGCAGTAGTATTTGGGGGCAGCTCATCTGCTGGGTGGGTATTTGGAGGCAGTAGTATTTGGGGGCAGCTCACCTGCTGGGTGGGGTCTCCACTGCAGTAGTATTTGGGGGCAGCTCACCTGCTGGGTGGGTATTTGGAGGCAGTAGTATTTGGGGGCAGCTCACCTGCTGGGTGGGGTCTCCACTGCAGTAGTATTTGGGGGCAGCTCACCTGCTGGGTGGGTATTTGGAGGCAGTAGTATTTGGGGACAGCTCACCTGCTGGGTGGGGTCTCCAACACTGCAGTAGTATTTGGGGGCAGCTCACCTGCTGGGTGGGGTCTCCAACATTGCAGTAGTATTTGGGGGCAGCTCACCTGCTGGGTGGGGTCTCCAACATTGCAGTAGTATTTGGGGGCAGCTCACCTGCTGGGTGGGGTCTCCAACATTGCAGTAGTATTTGGGGGCAGCTCACCTGCTGGGTGGGGTCTCCAACATTGCAGTAGTATTTGGGGGCAGCTCACCTGCTGGGTGGGGTCTCCAACATTGCAGTAGTATTTGGGGGCAGCTCACCTGCTGGGTGGGGTCTCCAACATTGCAGTAGTATTTGGGGGCAGCTCACCTGCTGGGTGGGGTCTCCAACATTGCAGTAGTATTTGGGGGCAGCTCACCTGCTGGGTGGGGTCTCCAACATTGCAGTAGTATTTGGGGGCAGCTCACCTGCTGGGTGGGGTCTTTGTATGGCAGCAGCATTTCAAGGCGGGCTGATCCTTCTTCTCTGGGGAAGCCAGAGCTGGGCAGGTGCCTGAGCCTCGTGAGGGTCTCGGACTGGATGCTGGGCCCTGTACTCCCCCTGCCTTGGGCTTGGAGATGCTCACAGGTGAGTTCTCATTTTTGAAGAGGTCTGTCTTCCTAGGAAGCAGAGATCCCTCACCTGGGAACCAAGCGTCCCGCTGGAGTTGCTCCATGCCCAGGCCCAGGTCTCCTGGTCTGCAGGGCACGGCACAAGGGGGCTGGCCTAGGCCAGGCCAAGTGTCCCTGGAGGATGTACTCTGTCCCAGAAGGGGCCTGACCTGCTTGCTGACCCCGCTTGCTGCTGCCTGGCTGACCTGACTCAGCCACGGCTGTTCTGAGGGCCCTTCTGAGTACGAACTCCCAGTTGGAGGTTCTGGGTGAAGACCCAGCTGCTTGAGATAGCAGCCTCTGGCTGGGCCCTTGGCATCGCCAAGCCAGTCAGGCAGGTGTAGAGCCTGATGCCCCTAGACAGGTCCTGCAACCAAGAACAGGGGTAGCCTTCAAAGGCCAGCCCTGCCTTCCAACCACCGCTCCACAACGAGGGAAACCCAGGCTCTAAAAGCAGGAGGTTTGTCCAAGATTAGCACCTGCGTGCTCCAGGCTCCGAGTTCTGTCCCCTCAGCTGTCTGGCCCCTGGGTGCTCGCTTTCATTTCAAGTCACTCATCTTGCTATTAAACATGAGCCCAGAAGTATTGTTGTAATGGAGAACGAGGCCTGAGAGTCCCTCAGAATGGTTGCATGAAATCTCCCCTGCTCAGAACCACCCAGTCGAATTCATGGTGCTCCACGTGGCCTGCAGGACGGCTGGTTAGAGCCGGCAGAGGTTTATTTATAGCCGGGCTCCTGGCTGCCTGGTAACGGGCCACTGCCACCTTTAAAGAATCTTGGGATATTATCTACCTCTATTCAGCTTGAAATCCGGCATGCGGTGCCTTCGGCTGGCGCTGGTGATAATTAAACTGCCATCATGCACAATTATGGATGCAAATAATAAATGACATAATTAACGACTCTGAGCTGGGCGCGGTGGCTCAAGCCTGTAATCCCAGCACTTTGGGAGGCCGAGACGGGCGGATCACGAGGTCAGGAGATGGAGACCATCCTGGCTAACACGGTGAAACCCCATCTCTACTAAAAAATACAAAAAACTAGCCGGGCGAGGTGGCGGGCACCTGTAGTCCCAGCTACTCGGGAGGCTGAGGCAGGAGAATGGCGTAAACCCGGGAGGCGGAGCATGCAGTGAGCTGAGATCCAGCCACTGCACTCCAGCCTGGGCGACAGAGCGAGACTCTGTCTCAAAAAAAAAAAAAAAAACGACTCTGTACTTGGAATTACTTTTTTAAAAAGTCATCCCACTGGCGTGTGAGGATTTGGGCAGCTTCTGGACTGAAATACAGAATTGCTCCATCCGGATTGGGTCAAAGCCTGTGGTTGGGAGAACATGCCTGCACAAGGAAAACTGACCCCACGGGACGAAAGTCCTTGACACGAACTGATCTGCCAAAAGGGGAAGAATGGGTCTAGCTAGAATCCAGGACTAACCGGCCGGTGAGCTTCGAGGAACAAAGGGCCTTCCGCTGGGTCAGCCCACGAGAGGGAGCTGCCTGCAGGTGCCCGGGAGGGCACGGCCACCCTGTCTGTCCGTTGGGAGCAGAACTCCTTGGAAGGCAGCACCAGCTCCAGAAAGGTCACCGTCCCCCCATCCTGCCCACCGCAGGTGGCAACTGCCTCTGCAGGTCACAGTCCCAGAGCGTGGCTTGGCCGACCTGGAGGAGAAAAGGGAAGATGCCTGATTAGCTGGAGGCCCATGGCCCCAGGGCTAGGGGACTGTGGGTCATCCTGAAAGAAGGACAATGACCGCCTGGAAAGGACGATTTCGGGTGGAGCCTGGAGGAGGCGGCCAATAGCTCAGTCTGCACTCAACTCCCTTCCCAGCCGTCTGATGGAAGGCGAGGAGCTAAAGCTCATGCTGCTGAGGCCTGGGGTCTCCCAGGCACCGGCCTCCACACGCCCAGCAGAGACAGCAGTCGCCTAACTGCAGGAGTGTGCCCCGACGTGCTCCTGCCGACGTTCCTTCTAATGGCAGACGTGGTCCCCACTGGGGCAAGGCTGCAGTTTTCTTTTAAAAAAACAGATCTTTCAAAATAAAAGGGGCCTTGAAGAAAATTGGGAAATAAGTAACAGTCTGGGCTGGAGGCAGTTCTGGCGAAACTGTCCTGAGGGTGGTGTGTGATGGACGGGACTTGCAGGGCTGACGTGGCCTTGCCTGTCACCTGAAGCCTCCAGGAGAGTCGAGGACTGGCAGACCCAGGCCCGGAGCAGGTGCGGGCTCTCAGCTCTTCCGGCCCCTTACCTTGCAGTGGGGGCCCACAGTTCTCACCTCCTTGATGCCAGCCCCAGAGTGCTCACTGCTGGCCAACTCTGTCCTTTTCCATCTTTTCCTCAGAACCGGGTCCTTCGGTGCCCACGGTGAGTGGGTATATGAGGCTGTGTGTGGGCACCTGGGGTCTGGGACACCCAGCAGACCTCTCTGGCTTGGAGATGTGTGGCGTGGGAAGAACAGGGTGACCTGAGCCCTCCTGGTGTCACATTCTTCACATCTGAGCCCTCCTTGGGTGAGGCCCTGCTTCCAGCACACACAGCTGACCCCGTTCGTCTTCAGGCATAACTGCTTCACTCTGACACTTGAAGCTAGACGGTGGCTGTGAACAGCAGGGGCCTGTGAACAGCCTGGCTGTGACCCCCAAGGATGACGCTGGCCCTCTTCACAGACGAGATGACCCGGGCCAAGGGCAGCAGCATGGTGGCCCACACCGACTGCAGCATCTCACACCTGGATGTGTTTGTGTGGTCCACAGGCCTGTAGGAGGTGGAACTGGTTCATTTAGTCAGGTTGTGGATCTTGTTAGAAAGGGTTCCTGCTCCCACCCGAAACCAAGGCTGAGTGGTGGTTGCACCCGGTCTCCATTCCCGTGAGCACCAAGCGGGGTGTGGGGACCCCCAGCCCCGGGCCACACACCTCTTTCCTTCGGGGCCGTCTCTCCCTCTCTCTCGCCAGAGCTGCTCTGGGTTCTTCCTTACAGAACTTCCCAGCGGGTTGCCGGAGCTGTCTGGGGTTATGTGGCTTGCCCGGGGCCACACTGACTGGGGCCAGGCACCGAAGTCCATTCGTATTTCCGTGACAGCAGCCATCTTTCTATATATTTCTTATTTCATAGGAGATGCCAGCGTCTCCTGGAGTCCTTCTGAGGAGGCACCTGCATACTGACATCGCCTCACCCGGGGAGAGACCGTGGGCAAAACCCAGTGATGTCCGAGAGTCTTTGTGGCCCTGAGCTCTTAGTGCTGACAGCAACTTGAAATAATGAAAGCACAGGGCACTCTGTTAGTGGCTGTTAACTTGTGTAACTAGTGGATGTTAATCACATTAACTAGCCATGTTACCTAGTGATGTAGATTAATCAGTATGAATGAATCACGTACACTGACGGGTATCTGGGCGATGGGATTCTTCAGGGAGGCCGGGGAAGAAGCGGACCTGTCACCTTCGGTCTAAAGGTGGTGAGTTCAGTGGTAGGAGGTGCTCAGGGCAGGTGGGTCGGAAGGGGAGAGTGTTCCAGATGGGAAGAAACTATTTGAAAGGCAGTGGACATCTTCCCGTGTGCACAGAGAGGACGGGTGGCCGCTGGGTGAGATTGTACTGGGGAATTGGGGGGCTAGTGGACATTTTCCCGTGTGCACAGAGGACGAGTGGCCGCTGGGTGGGACTGCACTGGGGAATGGGGCCTGTGGAAATCTTCCCGTGTGCACAGAGAGGACGGGTGGCCGCTGGGTGAGATTGTACTGGGGAATGGGGGGCCCTGTGGACATCTTCCCGTGTGCATAGAGAGGATGGGTGGCTACTGGGTGGGAATTGGGAGAACTGGGTGGGGGGGCCCTGTGGATATTGTCCTGTGTGCTTAGAGAGGACGGGTGGCCGCTGGGTGGGAATTGGGAGAACTGGGTTGGGGGGCCGGTGGATATTGTCCTGTGTGCATAGAGAGGACAGGTGGCCACTGGGTGGGAATTGGGAGAACTGGGGAATGGGGGGACCCATGGACATCTTCCCGTGTGCACAGAGAGGACGGGTGACCATTGGAGCAGTGCAGATGGGACCTGTTTCCAGAAGAAGGACTGAACTGACCAGATTTGCATGTTTTTATTGCCCTGGGAATTGGGGCTTGGAGGCCTTCTGGGGTCCAGTTGTGCTGTTGGTTTGACGATGGCCTGTATTTGGCGGGGGTGGCTACAGAGGGAGATGGAGGGAAGGTGGTAGGTTGGAGGGGGCTTAGCAGGTGAGTCTCTGAGACTTGTCCACGGTGTGGGGTGACTCTGGGGTCTGTGCCAGGACGCCCCCGTCTCAGCCAGCTTCACGGGCATCAGAGGGATCAGCTCTCAGTGGGCCCCTCCCCAGGCTGGGGCTGGGCAGGCTCTGACTGACCCCTGTCCACCGGGGGCACAGGGGGCTGCATCAGGGAAGGTGTCTCCGTCAGTCCCGTCCCCAGGGCCTGTGCCCACGCGCCTGGGCTTCTCCCACCAATGAGGTGAGATTTCCAAGCGTCGTGAACCTTGGTCTGTCTTTAAGAAAACCCAGAATGGCACCTTTTCGTCGAGGCCTGCCCTGCGTCCTGGCTCTGCCACCTGCTGACCCCTTCCTGGGTGTGAGGGCAGGATGACCCGTTCAGTGACAGGAGGGTGGACGTCTGCACCTCCCAGCCATCCCAATGTGCGCCGAAGGCCTGAGACGCCGGGCGGCTTGTGTGCTGGTCTTTGTGGGGAGATCATATCTGATTTTAGAGCGGAATTCCAAACATCCTCCAGCAGAAGACCCACTTGGTAGACTGAATGGTGGGCTCAGGTGGGCGGCACGGCCCACGGTCCACAGGCAGCGGAGTCCTCAGTTGCTGTGAGATCTTCATGCCCTTTAATTTCTAATCGTTTATTTGCTCCGTGGGGAGGAGCTGGCCTCACAGCTGAGCACAAGGGCCGGGGAGACCGGACCTGCTTCCGGAAGAAGAAGGACTGAACTGACCAGATTCAGATAATATGGTTTCTGTTTGTTTGTTTGCTTGTTTGTTCCTGAGACGGAGTCTCGCTCTGTCACCCAGGCTGGAGTGAGTGGCACGATCTCAGCTCACTGCAAGCTCTGCCTCCCGGGTTCACGTCATTCTCCTGCCTCCAGAGTAGCTGGGACTACAGGCGCCCGCCACCGCGCCCGGCTAATTTTTTGTATTTTTAGTAGAGATGGTGTTTCACCATGTGAGCCAGGATGGTCTCGATCTCCCGATCCCGTGATCTGTAGGCCTCGGCCTCCCAGAGTGCTGGGATTACAGACGTGAGCCACCGCGCCCAGCCAATATGTTGTTATTCTAAAAAGCAGGGTTACGAGCCCTGGAAGGAGCTGATACACCTGGTACAGGAAGGAACCCTTAAATCCTGTGACCCCAGTTACTAAATGGAAATGGGAACGTCCAATGGAGCTTAATCCAGCCGCTAATTTTTTAATCATCACTTCTTTTTTTCTTACTAAAAACTGTACTCCCTGTTCGTTGTGGAAATTAGAAACACAGTTAAGGAAAAAAATGGAAAACTAAAGTCAACCACAGTTTTACTTTTGGGAGAAAACTACCCAGCTTCAGGTGCCCATCCAATCATCCCAGTTTTAAAAATCCGTGCACTGTATTCAGAAGAAAATGGTTATGGAGTCTAAGTTTTTAATGGGCTGCCTTGATTATTGGTAAAATCATATGCTGTTTGCTGTCACTGAAAACCCCCATGCCCAGTAAGAAGCCGGGATGGAGCCCGTCCTGGTGCCCGGTGAGAAGTTGGTCGGAGCCCGTCCCGGTGCCTGGTGAGAAGTCAGATGGAGCCCGTCCTGGTGCCTGGTGAGAAGCTGGGACGGAGCCTGTCCCGGTGCCCGGTGAGAAGCCGGATGGAGCCCGTCCCGGTGCCTGGTGTGAAGCTGGATGGAGCCCGTCCTGGTGCCCGGTGAGAAGCCGGATGGAGCCCGTCTACGGTGCCCGGTGAGAAGCTGGATGGAGCCCGTCCCGGTGCCTGCTGAGAAGCCGGGATGGAGCCCGTCCCAGTGCCCGGTGAGAAGCTGGATGGAGCCCGTCTACGGTGCCTGGTGAGAAGCCGGGATGGAGCCCATCCTGGTGCCCGGTGAGAAGCCGGGATGGAGCCTGTCCTGGTGCCCGGTGAGAAGCCGGGATGGAGCCCGTCTACGGTGCCCGGTGAGAAGCCGGGATGGAGCCCGTCCCGGTGCCCGGTGAGAAGCCGGATGGAGCCCGTCCCGGTGCCCGGTGAGAAGCCGGGATGGAGCCCGTCCCGGTGCCCGGTGAGAAGCCGGGATGGAGCCCGTCCCGGTGCCTGGTGAGAAGCCGGATGGAGCCCGTCCCGGTGCCTGGTGAGAAGCCGGGACGGAGCCCATCTGCGGTGACCGGTGAGAAGCTGGGATGGAACCCGTCTATGGAACCTTGAGCTGCTGGCCCGCCTGAGGCCGGCGTTCAGATTCTGTGCAGTGTTTTGGAGAGAAATGAGATTTGTTGCTGCTTCCTTCACCTGCGGAGGGCACAGCCTCAGACAGTTTCATTGACAGACCTGACTGCACAGTGGTCCAGGGCGCTGAGCCCAGCGCCAGTCTTGACCTTGGCCTGTCAGTCGTGGTTCCTGACAGGGCAGTGGCTGGAGCAGACGCTGCCTGGAGGGAATGAGCACGTGACCTGGCCAGGCCGGGGTGTGAGCTGTGAGCTCAGGGGCAGCAAGAGCATCAGAAATGGGGAGGGCACATGGCACCTGAGTGGCCATTGCGGTGGCGAGCCCCCACTGCTGCTGCTCTCACACTCAGGGAAGAGACGTGGCACTCACACAACCTTTGCCGTGTAGAGTGCCCACGTCGTCGCTGTTTTTGGTGCTCGGGGTGGGGCCGTGGCACTCATGTGGCCTTTGCTATGGTGAGTCCTCACACTGCCACTGTTCTCAATGCTCAGGGAAGGACATGGTGTCTTGTGGCCTTTGCTGGGGTGAGTGCCTACGCCATTGCTGTTCTCCGTGCTCAGGGAGGGGATGTGGCATCTGTGTGGCCCTGGCCATGTTGAGTCCCCATGCTGCCACTGTTGTCAGTGCTCAGGAAGGGCACGTGGCACTCATGGCCTTTGCCGTGGTGAGCACCCACACCGTTGCTGTTCTCTGTGCTGGGGGGAGACGTGGCACCTGTGTGGCCCTGGCTGTGGTGAGTCCCCACACTGCCGCTATTGTCAGTGCTCAGGGAGGGGCTGTGGCACTCATGTGGCCTTCGCTGTGGTGAGTCCCCGTGCGTGCTCTTGCTGTTCTCAGTTCTCAGGGAGGGGACGTGGCACTCGTGTGGCCCTCGCCACGGTGAGTACCCGCACGGCTGCTGTTCTGACCACTCATAGCACTGTCCCCACGTAGTCCTAAGGGTGGTCCTGGATGAGGCGTGTCACCCCCATTCTACAGGAGCAGCCGAGGTTCTGGCAGGTCACATGAGGCACCAGCCAACTCACCAGGACCCTGGAAAGGAGGCGGGACAGGTGTCTGTGTCCTGAGCCCCATTGTTTTGTAGAAACGGGGTCTCTGTTGCCCAGGCTGATCTTGAGCCCCTGGCCTCAATCTTCCCATGTCAGCCTCCCGCATAGCTGGGACAGACACACACCACCACCACGTCAGCCTCCCGCGTAGCTGGGACAGACACACACCACCACACCGTCAGCCTCCTGCGTAGCTGGGACAGACACACACCACCACACCGTCAGCCTCCCGCGTAGCTGGGACAGACACACACCACCACACCAGTTAATTTTTAAAGTTTTTGTAGAGATGGGGTCTTGCTATATTGCCCAGGCTGGTCTCAAACTCTCCGCCTCAAGCAAGCCTCCTGCCTCGGCCTCCCAAAGTGCTTGGATTTCAGGCGTGAGCCGCCACACTCGGGCACTGGGCCCTATTTACAGGAGGGAAAACTGAGGAGAGGGAGGTGCAGACCTCTCGGAGACACCTGGCCGCAGGAAGCCGAGCACACTGCCCTGAGGGCGCATCGGAGGCCATTGACTGTTTCTGTGTCTGTGCTGGGCTCAGGCTCTGTCTCCCTTCTGCCTGGGGCCGGTGCCAGCTCCTCCCTTGTGCCCAAAGTGACATCCCGTGGATGGTGGGGACTCTGCTTTCTAGTCCATGCTCCCCAGTGCCCCTGGCCTTCCTGGAGGATTCAGTGTCCTCAGGAAGCATCCACGGCACCCTCAGTCCCTCCCCAAAGCCCGCTGTCCTCACGCTGACCCTCCCTCCCAGCCAGCCGCCACCTGAGACCTCGGTTCCTCTGGGGCAGTTCTTCCTGTCTGAAGGGACTGTCTTGAGCTCTCTTCCACCAAAGCTACAAACCCATCTGCAGGCGGCTCCTCCGTCCCACCATCCCCTGCAGGGCTAGGCCCTCCCCGAGTTCCACACCCTCAGCACACGCATGTGCCCTCCAGCCACGTGGAGGAACCGTGAGGTCCCTGGAGCGTCTCCGTCGTCCAGGGCTGGCTGGGTTCGGTCTTCTGTCCACGCCATTCCTTCTCTGGCCGTCCGCCTGCTCCATATCCCACGTCACTCCACCAAATACCCTTCAGATCCTCAGATATTTCTTCAATTTTTCCATTTTTCCATCTTTATCTTCAACCAAACCGCCACTGTCTCCTGCAGCTGCTGCAGCCCCAGCCTCCCCCACCTCCAGTGTCCACCGTTGGTTCTGGGTCAGCAACAGCAGCCAGGGACAGCATCTGCACCAGCCCCTCAGCCCTGCTGCCCCGCGCCGGCCGCCCTTACCTTCTCCTGGGAACCCCTGAGACCTGCTGGCTCACCGGCCCCCATCCCACCTTTTCACCCTCCCGTCCACTGTGATGCGTTGGCCGTGGCCCCCTCAGCCCTACTGCCCCGCGCCGGCCGCCCTTACCTTCCCCGGGACCCCCTGAGACATGCCTGGTTCACCCACCCCCATCCCACCTTTGTACCCTCCTGTCCACTGTGATGTGTTGGCCCTGGACTCCCTCAGCCCTGCTGCCCCACGCTGGCCCCCCTTACCTTCCCCGGGACCCCCTGAGACCTGCTGGCTCACCGGCCCCCATCCCACCTTTGCACCCTCCCGTCCACTGTGATGTGTCAGTCATGGCCCCCTCAGCCCTGCACACGTGCTCACTGTCTCCTTCAGGGACTGCGCTTGCTCTGCCTCTCTGGGGTCGTGCGGTCCCCTGTGGGGCCAGGGCCAGCCCTGCCCCTTGCTCTGAAGGCAGCTCAAATGTTAGCTCCCCAGGGAGGCTGATCCTGAACCGTGCCCAGGGCCCCGTCCCACTTCCCTCTTCACCTTTGCACGCGAGCACTCGCATGCCACCCCACCACGTTCCGTTTACGTCTCTCCCGGCAGGGACGCCCGGCTCCTGTTCACGCCCGTGATGTTAGCGTGTGGCCAGTGCCTGGTGTGGCCCCGTGAGGCCCCTCACACTGGACAATCCCCCGTGTGGCCAGGACCTGGCCAGTCCACACCGTGTGATGACCCCCCGTCTCGGGCGGCCTGGAGTCCCTCGCTGTGGCCAACTTAGCTCCCGGGGCGCCCCAGGCCGAGGCCAGCCCCTTCCCTGCTGTGGGAAGCCCCCAGTAGCCTCCTTCCTTCTCCGTCAGCAAAAAGAAAATCCCAAAGTGGTTAAAGGAGGGTTTTATTGGGAGTTCTTGAGCCTCCTGGACTGGTGAGGTGGCCAAAGCTGGAGGAGGCTTCTGGAGGCTTCCACACCCCCACCGAGTCCTTGCAGAGCTGCAGGAGCTGCCTCCAGTGAGACAGGTGCTTTCAACCCCAGGTCTCCCCAAAGTCACCCTGCTCAGGCTCCTTGTAGCTCCCCAGAAACGCGGGCGGGAGGCGCCACTCCCCATTCTTAGGCAGGTGCAGGGGATGCAGGGTGTGTGTGGATGTCTGTGGGGGTGTGAGTGGCTGTGTGTGGTTGTGCAGGTGTATGTAGGGGTGTGTGGGGGGTGTCTGTGGGTGTGTAAAGGTATGTCGGTGTTTGTTGGTGTGCAGGTGTGTGCAGGTGTGAGTGGGTGTGTGAGGTGTTGCAGGCAGGTAAGCACACCTGGCTGTCCCTTCTGGGGTCAGGCCCTGTGTCTGTGGGTGTGTAGGTGTGTGGTGTGTAGTGTACGGGGGTGGTGTGTGTGGTGTGTGAGAGTATGTACATGGCTGTGTCTGTGGGTGTGTACGTGTGTGTGGTGTGTAGTGTATGGGTGTGGTGTGTGGGGGTATATACATGGCTGTGTGTGTGGGGGGGTGTGTGTGTGTATACGTGTGTGTCCAGGTAAGCACAGCCGGCCATCCCTTCTGGGTTCAGGCCCTGTGTCTGTGGGTGCATGTGTGTGTGTGTAGGTGTGTGGTGTATAGTGAGTGGGTGTGGTGTGTGTACCTGGGTATGAGTGTGTACATGGCTGTGTGTGTGTGTACGTGTGTGTCCAGGTAAGCACACCCGGCCATCCCTTCTGGGGTCAAGCGCTGTGTCTGTGGGTGTGTAGCTATGTGTGGTGTGTAGTATACGGGTGTGGTGTGTGTGGGTATGTACATGGCTGTGTGTGGGGGTGTGTACGTATGTGTATATGTGTGTGTCCAGGTAAGCACACCTGGTCGTCCCTTCTGGGGTCAGGCCCTGTGTCTGTGGTCAGCAAGGAGAGATCTGCCCCAGTGCTTAACCCTGAATATCAGGCAGGGAATCCATCAGCCAGGTGAGAGCTTCACTGCAGAAAACTGAAACTTCCCAGGCGGAATGGGACGCCTGGACCGTGCCCAGAGGACCTGGCTGGCCTGTGTGTGTGGATTGCAGCCAACAGCCCTCGTCCGCCCAGGAGAAGAAGGGGCGTGCGGCCAGAGAGTGACCCTGTTTCTCTCCCTCCTTCCTGCAGCCATGAAGTCGGGGGGCACGCAGCTGAAGCTCATCATGACCTTCCAGAATTACGGGCAGGCGCTGTTCAAACCCATGAAGTAAGTGCCGAGGCCTGTGGGCCGGGCTTCTGCCGGGGGGGCCGTGTCTTCTCCCAGGGTGTTTTGGGGAGATGGTGGGTGACCACTCTCCACTCTCCCCATCGTGGCAAACGAGGAACAGAGGTGGCCTCATTTTCTCTCCTCTCCCACGGCCTCCCCACCTCATCCCTTTTTATAGGACCGAAAACCTACTGCTGGTGTTTCTTACCCTGTGAGAATGAGCATTTGTATTTTAAACAAGTAACCTGGGATGTGAACACCAAAGAATGCCTCTCTGAACGGGGTGACATCCACGCCCTCCCAGCACGCCTCCGCAGCCCGTATACCTTTCTCACAAAGGGCCGGACGCAGCTGTTTCAGGCTTTGCAGGTGCATGGTCTCTCCCCAGTATTCAGAGGGTGTTCCCAGCCCCAGAGCAGCCACACGCAGTCCGTGGCGACGGGGGAGGCCGAGTTCTGATAAGTCTTCATTTATGCAACAAAACGGGCTGGATGTGGTCCAGTGAACAGTGCGCCCTGTTCTGGATAAAATAGAAACCGTGTCACCAAGACCAGTACCACAGTGCTCCGTGGCACGTGACACCTCGTGGCGAGGGGTGTTTGGACACCTGGCCACCCCAGGAGGTTCAGCGAAGTGGCTACGGTGTGGGTCTCGGGCTTACTACCTCCAGTGGGCCAAGGTTGTCCTGCGATCTTCTGTTAGTCCCAAACGAGGCCATTTATGCACTGGCAAGAGAGATTCGCTGTGTTTCAGGCACAAATGTCCTGAGGGACGTGCAGGTCATGCCAGGGAGGCTGCTGGGCTGGGTGCGGCCTGTGGCAGGTCGAGGGGTGTGCGTCCCACAGGAAGGGGTCAGCAGCCTGTCGGTTCACCAGACCTTGGCCATCTGGCCTGATTTCTAACTTTCCAGAGAAGCTAGAAGTATGAATTTTTTAAATTGTTTAATCTTAGTAGTAACTAATTCAGAAGCTCGTAATATGCTTTGCAGGTCAAACAAAATATAGCTGCCTGCTTGCAAGTTGTGGCTGGAGGCAGATGTTTGCAGTTGGGCTTGGTTTCTGGGCCCCTCATTTCTCTGGACAGAGGTTCTGGAGGGACTTGACAGAGGGAGGTGGCCCTGCTCCGGGCTTCCCCCAAGACCCACAGACTGGCCTCAGACCCGGGGCTGCCTGGAGCCGGTGGGTGAGTCACAGTCCCATGCCCGAGCCTGGGGCGAAGGGCATCCCCGCTCACCCAGGGCCGAGGAGCAGCCGTTCACCAAAATTACACAGGGGCTATCAGAGCTCAGGGCCTGAAGCTAAGGGCTGCTGCCAGGGGTGGGATGAACACGTGGGAACTGACCCGCTGCCCCCACGGGTCTCACGGCCAGCCCTGCGTGGGGCCTGAGATCACAGGTGCTTCCTTCGCCATTTCTGTGCATGGATGTGAAACAGCCTCCTCGGGCCTCTCGTGGCCTCTGACCCCATTGAGGAGGCTCAGCTGGGAGAGACGGCGTCGCCCGGAGACCTGAGGATCTCCTGGGTTACGTGAAGGAGCTGTTTGAAGACCCCTCCTTTCAGGGTGCTGTGGTGTGGAGTGGGGAGTGGGCAGGAGACAACAGAGCCTGGGCGGCTGCTGCTGGGTGGACCCTCCCCCTGGCAGTAACGGGAGCGGAACAGCCACCGAATGGCAGCGTCTGGCGTCTTCATCTCCCTTGAGCTGGCTTCGAGTCGCAGGTGTGGTTCCCACCCGTGGGTGCGTTTTCCAGCCTAGCAAATGTTTCCAGATTCATTCAGGAGCGTCCCCTGGAGGGGTGGCCCCATCACCCTGAGCTACGGGCCCTCGGGGTGCTGTGCTCCGGCCACGGAGAGAGTGTTCCTGGGCGCCGGCTTGTCCGGCCCCTATTTCATGGTTTGTGTGAATCCCTGAGGCCCCATTTCTCATCTCTGAGGAGGTGGAAAGTCCAGCTGTGGCTGGCAGCAAAACAGTGACATTTGCGGGGCCGCTGCTCTGCGCCAGGCCCCGCAGTAACCAGCGTCTTGGGCACTCGGCGGCTGTGGGCCCGGCCTGTGCTTGGGGCTTATGTACAGAAGCCTTTATGTTTGTCCATCCTCACGTGTGAGTTGTAGGAGGTAGCGTTTACTGCCATTCCCAGAGCTGAGGGAACTGGGGTTTGGAGAAGGAAAGTAGAGACCAGGATCCAGTGTCCCCTTAAGCCCAGGGTGCCCGACCTACCCTCCACCTCCCCCCACCTTCTCCCTTCCTCCTCCCCCGTCAGCCTCCCCTGGGCCTCCTCCCAGCCTCCCCCAACCTCCCCCAGCCTCCCCTCGGACCTTCCTGTGTCTCCTCCCAGCCTCCCCCTACCCTCTCCCAACCTCCCCCAGCCTCCCCCAACCTCCCCCATCCTCCCCTCAGACCTTCCCATGCCTCCTCCCAGCCTCCCCCAACCCTCTCCCAACCTCCCCCAGCCTCCTCCAACCTCCCAGCCACCCCCGAACCTCCCCTTGGACATCTCCCCACCTCCTACCACAGTCCCTGCAACCTCCCAAAGCCTCTCCCAGACCTGCCCCAGGCTCTTCCAACCTCCCGGCCTGCCCCCAACCTTCCACCTCACCTCCCCCACCTCTTCCTCCTCAGGCCTCCCTAAACCTCCCCAGCCCCCCACCATGGTGGGCACCCACGTCCCCAGCGTGGCCACATGTGGGCTGACTGTAGAGGTCAGGAGACCTCCCATGGTCCTGCAGCGGGCAGAGGTGGTGCCAGGCTCCCGAGCCGCCTCCCCAGGACTCTCAGCCCCCAGCCGGTTTGTCGGGGCCCTGCCATCCCAGCTTGCCTGAAGGCCAAGGCCACTGACCGATGGGCTGGGCAGGGCTGTGCTGTCACCTGGGGAGGCCGGTGTGGCGTGTGGGCTGAGTGGGGAGGTGGGGGCCGGGTTAGAGCATAACCAGGAAACAGGCCTGGGAAGCTGCAGTTGGGGAAACTGAGGCCCGGAAAGGGACAGGATGTGTCCAAGACTGTGGCGTCCAGAAGCTGGTCTGGGACTCGGTCTTCCCACAGGGCACGTGGTGGGCAGAGGCAGGGACCCCACACCTCAGGCGGGCGTGTGCGAACCTTTTGCAAACCTCCCAGCTCGGTCCTCTCACCGCCACCCCCAGGTCAGGTCAGGGCGTTGCTGGTGCCCGACCTGCTTTGCCGACCAGGGCCTGGGTCTGCCGTTGATCGAGGTCCTGCAGCCAGTCGTGCCCCTGATGACCTATGGGGGCTGTGCCCAGGGCCTGGGGGATGCACGTTTTTCTTCCCCAAAGGCTGTAGTTTGAATACGAAAGCAGCTGTGGTTCATGACTGCGACATGAATGAATTAAGATCCATGATTAATAGGTCTCTTTAAAGGCCGGGCACAGCGGCTCGCAGCTGGAATCCCAGCACTTTGAGAGGCCAAGGCAGGCAGATCACTTGAGTCCAGGAGTTCCAGGCCAGCCTGGCCAACATGGTGAAACCCTGTCTCTACTAAAAAATATAAAAAGTAGCCAGGCATGGTGGTTTGCGCCTGTAATCCCAGCTACTCAGGAGGCTAAAGCAGGAGAATCGCTTGAACCCGGGAGGTGGAGGTTGCAGTGAGCCAAGATCACGCCCCTGGACTCCAGCCTGGGGGACAGAACAAGACTCCGTCTCAAAAAAAAAAAAAATAGTTTTCTTTAATAAAGGACTTTGCTCTGTGCACTCATCATGGCTTGGTGAGTTCTCAGTACAATGTCTGAATTAGTTAGATGGACGCAGTGTTGCTCCTCTGAGCTGCTAGACGTAAGGTGAGAGGGTGTAGACGAGGGGCCGGCGAGGTGGGGGCCAGGCCTGGGTGCTGCACCGTGTACGTGGGGCGGGGTAACCAGTGGAAGTTTCAGGGTCTCCATTTCTGATAGACCCTGGAAAGCACACGTGGCCGGCACATTAGCCCAAGAGCTCCCGGGTGCATTTGCTTTAGGGTTACATGAAGGTATTTAAGTTCTTTGTCTAAAGTCAGCTTTACTGAGATATAATTCACACGCCAGGCAGTTCTTAAAGTCTGCAGCTCTGTGGCGTTTAGCTCAGAATTGTGCATATTCATCCCCACAGTCGATTTTAGCCCATTTTCCATGACTCCACAAAGAAATCCTTCGCCCTTCTGTCGTCGCTCCTCAGCCCCTTTGTCCCCCTCCAGCCCCTGTCAGACACTAGCCTCCTTTGTGCTTCTTGATATTAGTAAGTTACTTATTCTGGATTTTCATACAAATGGAATCACGCATTGCGTATTCCTTTGTGAGTGACACATTTCCAAGGCTCTGGAATCCTGCAGTATGTATTCCCTTGTGACTGACATGGGGGGCTCTGGAGTCGTGCACTGCGTAGTGTTTTGTGAGTGACACGTTTCCAAGGCTCTGGAATCCTGCAGTGTGTATTCCCTTGTGACTGACGTGGGGGGCTCTGGAGTAGTGCACTGTGTAGTATTTTGTGAGTGACACGTTTCCAAGGCTCTGGAATCCTGCAGTGTGTATTCCCTTGTGACTGACATGGGGGGCTCTGGAGTTGTGCACTGTGTAGTGTTTTGTGAGTGACACGTTTCCAAGGCTCTGGAATCCTGCAGTGTGTATTCCGTTGTGACTGACATGGGGGCTCTGGAGTCGTGCATTGCGTATTCCTTTGTGAGTGACACATTTCCAAGGCTCGAATCCTGCAGTGTGTATTCCCTTGTGACTGACATGGGGGGCTCTGGAGTCATGCACTGCGTAGTGTTTTGTGAGTAACACGTTTCCAAGGCTCTGGGGTCGGTCGCCGTGCAGTCCTTTGTAGTGACACGTGGTTCCGTCGCCCATTGGTGCTGCAGCACGGGTAGGTGCCTCGCTGTTTTTCATGGCTGAGTAATATTCCACGGTGTGGCTGTTCATTTGTTCCTCTGTTGATGGGCATTGTTTCTGCTTTTTGACACTCGAAGCTAATGTTGCTTTGGACGGCTGTGTGTGAGTTTCTGCGAGGGCAGGTGTTTTCCGCTCTCTTGGATATATTCCTGGGAGCAGCTGCCAGCTCACGTGATAACTGTGTTTAGCGGTTTGGGGAACTGGCTGTCCGTTTTCCGCAGCGGCTGCACTGTCTTGTAACCCTGCCAGCTCGTTCCCGGGTTCCAGTTTCTCCACTTCCTCGTCAGTGTGTGCTGTTGTCTGTCTTTTTGATGACCCGTCCCGGTGGGGGTGGAGAAGTGGTTCGTGGTGGTTTTGACTCACGCTTCGCAGTGACTAACACTGGAGCGTCTGTCCATGTGGGCATGGGCCATTTACGTGTCTTCTTTGAAGAAATGTCTATTCAGAGCTTTTGCCATTTTGTTCAGTTAGGTTGTCTTTTTGTTATTAAGTTTTAAGACATCTGGGCTGGGCACAGTGGCTCACGCCTGGAATCCCAGTACTTTGGGAGGCCGAGGCAGGCAGATCATCTGAGGTCGGGAGATCGAGACCAGCCTGACCCACAAGGTGAAACCCCGTCTCTACTAAAAATACAAAATTAGCCGGGGCGTGGTGGTGCATGCCTGTAGTCCCAGCTACTCAGGAGGCTGAGGCAGGAGAATCGCTTGAACTGGGGAGGCGGAGGTTGCCATGAGCCAAGATCACGCCATTGCACTCCAGCCTGGGCAACAAGAGTGAAATGCAGTCTCAAAAAAAACAGAAAAGAAAAGAAAAAGACATCTTTATATGCTCTGAATACAAGACTCTTACCACATACGCGGTATCCTTTGAAGGACAAGCTTAATTTTAGGATGTCCAATGTAGCTACTTTTGTTGTTGCTGGTGCTTTTGGTGTAATGATGTTTGAATGTTGAAAACAGGTATGTTAGGTAAGGAGGGGTGTAGGAGGTGACACTTGGACCTGGCACAGTCAGCGGGACAGGTGCAGCTTTAGGAAATGCCATGTTGCCACAGAGCGATGGGCCTGGTGTAGCCACTGTTGCTGTCTGACCTGGCTGAGTGCCCTCCCCTTCTGGGACTCGGCGTACCTGTCTGTCAACAAGGGCGTTGGAAGAAGAGGTCTCAGACGCTTGCAGGGCTGAACCCTTTTGACCTGGCCTAGGAGACCGGGCACTGACTTTCCAGCTTGGAGAAGCAGGGGACTGAGCATGGGTTTGAGTCCGGTGGACACACCAAGCCGGCTGTTGGCTGCAAATTCCATCTTGCGTCCCGGAAAGAACCTTCCAGGCGTGCGGTGGCTGCCCATGACGCTGGCTGTGACCGCCTCCAGGTGGAAATACTTATTTCGTCATCCCGCAAACACGGAGTGCCTGGGCCTGGCCTCCCGCCAAGCCCTGGGAACACAGATATGACTCAGACTCGATGCCTGCAGGGGGTCTGACCTCGAGGTGGGGAGGCCCCAGCCACAGGTGCTGCCTAAACACTCCTCGTCACTATGCGCTCCTAGGCTCTGGGGGAGACAGGCAGCTACATGTGTCCGTGTGTCCAGCCTCCCAGCGTGGCCCAGGAGGACAGGGCATGGTTAACAGTGGGAGCCCTGTACCGAGGGAAAGGAGAAATGTACAAAAGAGGCAGAGTGAGCGAGTGAGCACCGTGCCGTATAGTTCAGAGGCTCCAGCTGGGTGGGGAGCAGGGCCCACGGTGGTGTGGAGAGGATGGGCTGGGTGGGGGGCCCAGGGCCTGTGATGGTGTGGAGAGGATGGGCTGGGAGGGGACCAGGGCCCGTGGTGGTGTGGAGAGGATGGGCTGGGTGGGGAGCAGGACCCACGGTGGTGTGGAGAGGATGGGGCTGGCGGGGGAGCAGGGCCCGTGGTGGTGTAGAGAGGATGGGGCTGGGTGGGGACCAGGGCCCGTGGTGGTGTGGAGAGGATGGAGATGAGTAGGAGGAGCATGAGTGACTGGGTAGTTAGGTGGCTGTGAGCATTTGGGGGCTATTGGTGGCTGGGTGGCTGTGGGTCATTGGATGGCTGTGAGCGGTTGAGTGTCTGTAGGTAGCTGGGTGCCTGTGGATGGTTGGGGGCCGTGGCGGTTGAGGGACTGTAGGTAGCGGGTGACTGTGGATGGTTGGGGACCATGGTGGTTGGGGGGCTGTAGGTGGTTGGATGACTGTGGATGGTTGGGGGCCGTGGCAGTTGTGGGGACTATAGGTGGTTGGGTGACTGTGGATGGTTGGGGGCCGTGGCGGTTGGGGGGCTGTAGGTGGCCGGGTGACTATGGATGGTTGGGGACCGTGGCGGTTGAGTGGCTGTAGGGAGCCAGGTGACTGTGGATGGTTGGGGGCCGTGGCAGTTGGGGGGCTATAGGTAGCCAGGTGACTGTGGATGGTTGGGGCTGTGGCGGTTGAGGGACTGTAGGTAGCTGGGTGACTGTGGATGGTTGGGGGCCGTGGCGGTTGAGGGGCTGTAGGTAGTTGGGTGACTGTGGATGGTTGGGGCCGTGGCGGTTGAGGGGCTGTAGGGAGCCGGGTGACTGTGGATGGTTGGGGGCCGTGGCGGTTGTGGGGACTATAGGTGGTTGGGTGACTGTGGATGGTTGGGGGCCGTGGCGGTTGGGGGGCTGTAGGTGGCCGGGTGACTGTGGATGGTTGGGGACCGTGGCAGTTGAGTGGCTATAGGGAGCCGGGTGACTGTGGATGGTTGGGCGCCGTGGCAGTTGGGGGGGCTATAGGTAGCCAGGTGACTGTGGATGGTTGGGGACCGTGGTGGTTGAGGGGCCGTAGGTAGCCGGGTGACTGTGGATGGTTGGGGCCGTGGTGGTTGAGGGACTGTAGGTAGCTGGGTGACTGTGGATGGTTGGGGGCCGTGGCAGTTGAGGGGCTGTAGGTAGTTGGGTGACTGTGGATGGTTGGGGCCGTGGCGGTTGAGGGGCTGTGGGTAGCCGGGTGACTGTGGGTGGTTGGGGGCCGTGGCGGTTGAGTGGCTGTAGGTGGCCGGGTGACTATGGATGGTTGGGGCTGTGAGCAGTTGAGGGGCTGTAGGTGGCCGGGTGACTGTGGGTGGTTGGGGGCCGTGGCGGTTGGGGGGCTGTAGGTGGCCAGGTGACTGTGGATGGTTGGGGACCGTGGCGGTTGGGGGGCTGTAGGTGGCCGAGTGACTGTGGGTGGTTGGGGACTGTGGCGGTTGGGGGGCTGCAGGCAGTTGGGTGGCTCTGAGCAGTTTGGGGACTGGATAATTGGGTGGTGGTGGGCAGTCGAGGAGCTGTGGGTAGCTGGGTGGCTGTGGGCAGGGGACAGAGCTCACCAGCACCCCTTTGTCATTGACCTTTAGGGGCATTCAGGTGGAGGTGTGGTTTTTATTTTCAAGTCCCATTCACAGAGGAGGAAACTGAGGCCCAGGAAGTTTGAACACAGTGCGCCGGTGGTGGGCCCGGGCGTGAGTCCAGGTCCTGACTGTACATTCCCAGCCTGTGGGGTGACATCTCGCTGAGGAAAGGCCAGCTGGGAGCCCTGGTCCTTGATGCTGGCCCGGGAGCCTTTTCTCCGGAGGCTTCTGCCTTCCCTGCTCCTTCCAGCCGGGGAATTTCTGGCCGTCGCCGCCTGGTGATGGGGCTTAGCCATTCAGATGTGTCTCGTGTTTGCCAGGCTGGGTTTACGGCGTCGGGGGCGAGGTTCCTG
Source organism: Macaca mulatta (assembly GCF_049350105.2). Classification (NCBI taxonomy): domain Eukaryota; kingdom Metazoa; phylum Chordata; class Mammalia; order Primates; family Cercopithecidae; genus Macaca; species Macaca mulatta. The sequence continues at coordinate 34,140,470 of NC_133408.1, forward strand.
CCCACGGCATCCCTTTCCCTTCACGTCCCAGTCCTGCTGTCCGTGCCGGGGCTCAGCGTCGGGGCCTGATGCTCCGTGGTGGATCTCAGGGCTTGCAGCCCTTCTCTGTTACAGTCTGCTTTTCTTTCGTTTTGCGAAGAACAGAAACACGTATGCGTGTGTGTGAGTGTGTGTGTGTCTACATCTCCCAAAGAAACTGTCTGCAAACAGCTGTCCCCAGGCCCAGGAATTCCTCCCAACCAAGATATAGGAACAGAAGCAGTTGCAGAAAGGCTTTCAGACTGAAACTTCAGCCCTCCTTCCGGGCTCTGACAACACATGGCCCGCCAGGGCCTGTCTCCGGGCAGCAGAGCGTGAGCAGTGAAGAAGAATTAAAGGCAGGAGGGGACCCACTCTGAACGGCCCCATCCCACGCAGCATCGTGCTGGTGTGAAGAGGCCCCGTGTCCTGTCTGACTGGCTTCCTGTGACCCAGGCACAGCACCAGGGCCAAAGCCAGATGACTCTTTTACCGAGCGAAGGGACCCAGGGGAGGATGGCCACCAGCAGCCCCCCGGGGTGAGCAGGTGCGGCTCGGACAAGCCTTTCCCAGCTGTCTTGGGGCTGCCGACCACCCGAGGCCTGTGGGGGAGGCGGACACAGCCTTGGCCTCGGCCTTGCACCTGCGTGGGGCATTCTGCGTGGCCTGTGTCCAGTGCGGGTGTTACTGGGGTCAGAGAATTGCCCAGGCCCCTCCTGGGGTCGTCGTCCCTGGCTCCTGTCGCCTCCTCTAGGTTGGGACGTGGTGGTCACAGACTGGCTGTGGGTGAGCTCCAGCCCCTCCCAGTGCCCCCCTTTAGGGCAGAGCTGCATCTGGCTTTTTGTGTATCAAGGGGGTAATGTGCACCTGGACCTGGGGGAGTTTCGGGGCCGTCCTGGGAGACGCTGCTGAAATGGTGGCCTTGGGTTCGGCTTGAGGTTAAGTGTGTCCAGGTCCTGACTGTAGATTGGGTGGCAGACAGCAGCCTGGCACAGGGCAGCCCTGTAGAGGTGCCGGCTTCCCCTGAAGCTGCTCCCGGGGCCTCCCTCTCGCAGCTGTGTCTCAGGGCCAGGCAGAGGTGCCCTCTGGATTCTCCACAGTCCCACGTGGCCACGTCCAGGGAGGGCAGCACAGATGCAATTTTAATAAGAAAGACAGCAGAACGATGACCCGGGGCCCATGCGTCCCTGCAAAGCGTGTGCGGATTCCTTCCACTCTCTGTTTGTATGAGGAGGGGACTGAGAGGTTCGATGAGCACGTGGCTGGGGACGGCCGCAGTGGCCACCCTCGGAGGAAGAGGGGCCTGGCTGATGGTCCTCGGTCCTTGTCGGCTGGGTGAGGGGAGGCAGCTGCTCTTTAATTGACGTTCTGTCGACGTTCCTGTTCGATAAGCCACCTGGGGTCCTGTACAGCGGGCCGAGGGCTGCCAGTCCCCGTCGGCCCCGGGATGCTTCGTTGGGAGGACGTGTGAGGCCAGGAGCGGTGGGGTAGGGGTTGGACGCTCAGGCCTGCCACCTGTGGGCTGGCTCTCGAACTTCCCTGGGCCTCAGTCTCCTCATCTGTGAAATGGGGTCACACGAGCTGCCAGGCAGGCCACAGCGTTCACTGGGTAGCTCAAGCCCAGCCACAAAACCACACTGGCTGCTTTTCTCAGTGAAGCACGGAGTCTACCACGTGGCTGGGGCCTTTCTAGCAGCTCCTCACCCTGCAGGCCTGGGCTCGGCACTTCCCAGCAGCTGGGGCCCCTTTCCGGCGCTCCCGTCCTGGAGGGCTCCTTCCGTGTGCCCTGCGGGGCCTCCGTCCAGCGCCGGGCCGCGTGCTGCCACCTCAGTTCACCCGCACTGACTCCCGGGCGCGGCCCCTCTCACGCAAGTGCATGAGCTGCTCAGCGTCCCGGTAAGCTCGTGGCCAACCCGGAGCTGAAGAGAGGCTGGGACACCAAGCTCCAAGCCTGGTCAGAGGGAGGGCAGGGCAGGGTCTGAGTGATGAGTGTGGGGGCGTCATTGTGCGGCCTCACCGCCACGCTCTGACCCCTCCTGGCTCTCTGGACGTGACCCGTGTCCACCACGTGGCCCAGCCGAGGGACAGGGCTGGTCACTCCTCCATCCCACGGCTCACTCAGCCAACGCTTATTGATTGGTATAGATTGGGAAACTGAGGTGGGAGAGGTGACGGGAGCTGACACGGGCCCAGGACAGGCAGATCACTCCAGTCCAGCCCAAACCCAGTGGCATGGACGGGACTCGCTCAGAACCTCTTAGCGGCTCAGACGGGACATACAGTGAGGGTTCCCCAGTGCTCCCCACCGCACAGAGGCTGCAGAGGACAAGGCACCCCGCCTCTGGGCACCATGGGTGGTCGTGGCGTTTGGAGGCATGGTTGCGTCTCCTCGGTTCTTATCCTTTCTCTGTGACGCAGGAAGCCAGGCTCCACCTGGGGCGAGGTTTGAGGGGAATGTGTGACTTCGTTGTCCAGGGCTGGGCAGGTGAACAGGTGGAGAATGGGGGGAGGGGCTGGGGTCACTGTACGAACCCCACCGTGGATGTGCACAGTCCGCACTTGCTGAGTGCATGGATGAAAAGTGAAGAACACCCAGCCCAGGACAGCATCGGCCAGCCCAGGACAGCATCGACCAGCCCAGGACAGCAACAGCCAGCCCAGGACAGCATTGGCCAGCCCAGGACAGCAACGGCCAGCCCAGGACAGCAACAGCTAGCCCAGGACAGCATTGGCCAGCCCAGGACAGCATAGGCCAGCCCAGGACAGCAACGACCAGTCCAGGAGAGCAATGGCCAGCCAGGACTGTCAGCGGGGTCTGAGGGAGGCAGGTTCCCTCTGGGAGTGTGGGCTTGGTTTCGAATCCGGTACCTGAAGCAGCAGGAGGTGCCTGGGCCATGGCTGTGCAGACCCTCCTGAGGCTTTGGCCAAAGGCCTTGGGACCCACAGGAAAAGCAGATCCGGCCAAGAGGACTGTCCGGCAGTCAGCCCAGGGTGTCCTGCAGAGACTCTGGGGTGAATCCCACCCAGGCAGGGTCCATGCCTCCAGGGCCGGGGTGAGGACGGGGAGGGCAGGGGAGCTGGGCTCACGCTGGCTCCTCTCCTAGAGTCTGCGGGAGCTTGGACTACCAAGGCGGGGCCTCGCCTGTGCCTGACGCGGGGTGGGCAGTGGGGCTGCCTCTGAGCTGGGAGCTCCTGCGGGCAGAGTTTGGGCTGATGTAGTCCACTGGGGGCCCGAGGGAGACACGGGTAGTTCCTGCCAGGGGCCCTGCAGCACCTCAGTCCCCTCAGGGGTCCCAGGGCATGAGTTTCCCATTCCCAAAAGAGGGCTGCTGGCCGGCCTGGAGCTGAGGGGATCCCCGGAATTCAAGATAGACACTTCTGGCCAGCCAGCCTCAGACCCCGGGCTCCATGGAGGGGGAGGTGGCAGCCGCAGGGGAGAGGGGGTCAAGCGCCGGGCACCGCAGGGGAGAGGGGGCCGAGCGCCGGGCGCCGCAGGGGAGAGGGGACTGAGCGCCGGGGTGCCGCAGGGGAGAGGGGGCCGAGCGCCGGGTGCCGCAGGGGAGAGGACTGAGGGCTGGGTGCTGCAGGGGAGAGGGGGCCGAGCGCCGGGCGCCGCAGGGGAGAGGGGGCCAAGCGCCGGGTGCCGCAGGGGAGAGGGGGCCGAGCACCAGGTACGCAGGGGAGAGGGGGTGGAGTGCCAGGTACCACGCAGCAGCCTTTGCTGGCCCTCCCTGCCCCACCCTTGGTGACGTGTGGGTGCCAGCCTAGGTGTGGAAGGGCTGAGGACAGGCAGCACGGGAACCCTTGGCTGCTGCAGGGCTGTCCAAGGAGCTGGGTGTGGAGCACAAGGTGGCCAGCATCAGGCCCTGCTCCACACCGGCCAGTCCCCATCAGAAGGACCGGAGTGGACATAGATGGCACAGATCAGAGGTCAGAGCCTGTGCAGAGTCCAGCCTGGCGTGGCCCAGATCCCCAAACACCACTACCTCTGGCAGAGATGCAGGACAGCGCCTGTGAATAGCCGGAGACCCCTGGGGGGCCCCTGGGCAGCTGGTGTCTCTCCTGCCTGGGCTCCAGTGGGGTCTGGAGATGCAGCGGGACAAAGAGGTCTGTATTTCCACAAGGCCTCCTGCTCTGAGTGCATCCAGGGCAGTGGAGAACCCTGAGAAATTGCACAGCCTGCCAGAGCCGCAAAGAATAAATCCTCCTGGCAGGGGACAAAGCTGGCCATGGACTTGGGAAACGGAGGTGGGGGACTGACAGGAGCCTCGCCATTATCTGTGGGCTTTGCCGTCCTGGACCAGATGCAAACCTGGAGAGCATTGGTGGGCGCTGACGGAGCGTGGCCGAGACCCGCCGGCATGGACCCCCTTGGTGGCCCACGAGAGCCCCAGAGAAATCGAAGCCGAGACCCTGAGGGTGAAACTGGGGAGTGTGAATGAGCCCTTGGGGTGGGGGGGATGCCTGGAGACCGACCTTGCCAGGGGATGGTCCCCTGATTGTCAGGAGAACCTGGGGATGGTGCCTGCTCTGTGCTCACTGGGCTGGGCCCTCAGGGTTGGGCAGACGCAGCCCTGGGAGTGAGCGCTCAGGCTGATGGGTCTGCAACCCCTGCAGACATCAGGACCCTTTGCTGAGGGCTGTGCAAGGCAGTAGGAAGAATGGAAGGGGGTCTCTGCTCCTGAGCAAACTCTGGGGAAGACTTTTGAGTGTCTGCGGGGTGGACGGGAGGCCCTCGGGTGTCTGTCGAGTGGACAGGAGGCCCTCGGGTGTCTGTCGGGCGGACAGGAGACCCTTCAGTGTCCGCGGGGTGGACGGGAGGCCCTCGGGTGTCTGCGGGGTGGACGAGAGGCCCTCGGGTGTCCGCGGGGTGGACGGGAGGCCCTCGGATGTCTGTCGGGTGGACGGGAGGCCTCGGGTGTCTGTCGGGTGGACGGGAGGCCCTTGGGTGTCTGCGGGGTGGACGGGAGGCCCTTGGGTGTCTGTCGGGTGGACGGGAGGCCCTCGGGTGTCTGTCGGGTGGACGGGAGGCCTCGGGTGTCTGTCGGGTGGACGGGAGACCCTCGGGTGTCTGCGGGTTGGACAGGAGTTCTCCAGGGACACCCAGCTTGGGAAACCTTCCAGGCACACGCCCCCCCCAAACTAAGGCTTGGGGAAACAAAATGGTCTTGAGGATCAGTGAGGGATCGGTCTGCAATTTCGAAGGATTTTCTGTTCTGGTGTTAAAAATTCATGTTTCTCTCCCCTGTGGCCTCGCCGGCTCCAAAGGCAAACAGATTGCCCAATGGGCTGCGTGGGTGTGGACCCAGCAGAGGCCTGGACCTGACCAGACCTGGACAAGGACCCCTTTGTGTCCACACTCGGTGTGGGCCGGCCTCCAAGCCTGCTCCTCACCCTGGGTCTGGCCGGGCAGAGCTGCCTGGTGCTCAGGAGCCCGTGCTGGCTCCCTGCAGGAAGCTAAGCCAGGGTCCCTTGCAGGAATGTTGATCGACTTCGTCGGAAGCTGCTGGGACCCCCACATGCCGTCCTCACTGCTGTGCCCAGGGGGTCCCTGTGCTCAGAGCTGCTGGCTCCTGGCGTGCCAGTGGCCTCCTGGGTCCTGCCTGAGAGGCTGTCCCTCACAAATCTCCGGCAGTTAGGCCCTCGAGCAGAGGCCAAGTCCCTTCTCCTCTCACCCCTGCCCTGCCCAACAGGGCCGCTGGGCCACCACTGAGCACCTGCTGTGGCTGGGAGATGCTGCTCATGCAGGACCCCACCTCGAGTGGAGCCTAAATGCCTAGGGGCATGGGCAGCGCACATGTGAACAGATACGCAGGAACGTTTCAGAGAGGGGTGACGCGTGGAGGGACTGAAACGAAGGAGTGTGGCAGAGACAGGCTTGGCGAGGGGGGCATCGTTCCACTGACCTTCTGGGGTCTCTCCCACAGATTAAGTTAAGCATGGCCTCTGTGTAGGCACCGCCTGGGGAAGTCCTAGGAGGCCTCGTTGGAGCTGAGACCTGAACAGCAAGGTCGGCGGCATGGGGAGGTCTGGAGTGGAACATTCCTGCAAGGGCCTGCGCTGGCCGCGTGTGCAGCGGGGAGAGGCCTGAGGGAGGGCAGGACACCTGCGCACAGGGAGCTCCACGTGGTGTGCAGGTCATGTGGTGCTGGAGCGCAGGAGGCCTGGGCAGTCGGCTGCATTTTCCCTGGGCACCCAACCGTCACGCCCTGGGAGTGAGGACAGGAGGCCTCCCATGCCTGGGAAGTGAGAGCCCGGAGGGTGGGCCTGGGGCACAGGGCGGAGCCTCGTCTCTAGCAGGGCAGGGAGCTGCATGAGCTGTACTTAGCATCCGGGCACTCGGGAGGGAGGGGCCTGCGCAGGGCCGGAGCTGCACAAGTCAGGAGACAGGGCAGGGCTGGGGCCACACAGGGGTGTCAGGAGGTCCAGGGCAGCTGCGCTGTTGTATTTTGTTTCTCAGAAAGCGTGTGTTTGAGTGTGCAACGCTCGTGTGGTGGGTGGGTGTGCAGGCGGGCATGCCTGTGTGTGCGTGTGTGCCTGTTCAGGGCTAGTGGGCACGAATGTGTGTGAGCATGGGGGTGCGTTCCTGTGGGGTGGAAGTGCACATGTATGTACATGTTTGTGTGCACGTGTAGGACTGCAAATGTGCTCATATATTTGTGTGTGTGGTGGGTGAGTGTACGTATGTGTACATGTGTGCTTGTGCGGGTCCGTGTTTGGACGTGCATGTGTGGGCATGTGTACACACGTGTGTATGAGTGTGTAAGGGTATGTATGTGTATGCATGTATGTGCTTTTGTGGGTGCATGTGTGGGCCTGTGTACACACATGTGCATATGTGTAAGGGTGTGTGTGTGCATGCCTTGCTTGTGTGGGTGCACGTTTGGGTGTGCATGTGTGGCATGTGTACATGTGTACACACGTGTGTAAGGGTTTGCATGTGTGTGCATGCATGTGCTTTTGTGGGTGCATGTGTAGGCATGTGTACATGTGTGTGCCTGTGCGTGTGTACGTGAGGGCGTGTGTGTGCACACGTGTGTGTGTGCATAGTTTGCACACCCATGCGCATGTAGGCTTATGTGGATGTGGGAGAGTGTGCATATGTGTATGGATGAACCCGTATGTGTTCCTATGAAGGGCAGTTAGGACCAGGGCTGGTCCCCAGTTCTCAGGGAGAGGGCCTGGGGCAGGCTCCCTTTCGTCTGAAGCCTGAAGTGTGGGTGTGTAAACTCGTCCCAGCCTCACAGGGACGGGGACTTGGGGATTTGTGTTGTTGGATCGTCCACGGAGTGACAGGCTCCACGGGGGGTGGGTGCTGAGTCTTCACTTAGCTCGACATTGTGTCCCCGGCACAAGCCACACGGCAGGTGCTCAGTGTGTGGTTCTGAGCAAGCGAATGAGCACAGAGCCTGCGGGGTAGAGGCCGAGGAGCGTGTCTCGCCCTCCAGGGCTGTCTTCGCGGCCATGGGCCCTGCAGAGGCAGCAGCTGCAGGTGATGCAGGAGGAGAAGGGGACAGGCGGGCGCGCGTGGGGCAGGTGTCGTGGGGGCGGATGCATCCCTGCAAGTGACGTCTGCAGCCGGCTTGTCTATGTGGGGGGTGTCCCAGCCGCTGCCCCGAGCCCCGTGGGGACGGCACCTGGTACCTGCAGAGCGGTCACCCTCAGCCCCTGTTGCAGGGAGAGGCCCTTCTGTGGACGCCACAGGTGATCCCGGCAGTGGCCTTGCCGGCCCCAGGTAGAGGACTTTCGCGTTGCTTCCCATTTCATGGCTTATTTTTATAATCAGAAGAAAAATAAACTTTCTTCATTTGAAGAACGATCCTGAAATGAGCTTTTGAGAGACTTTGGTGCCCCTCCCCCCCAGGCATCTCAGAAGCATGGAAGGATAAGGAGGCTGAATGGGGGCCGCCCCTGAGGGGCACCTGGGACCCCTGAGCCTGCCCAGCCCTCCACCCCAGGATCATCCTGTGTCTGCCCCGGGCTCCTGGCCCGCGGGGACCATCACGGGGTCGCACGGCAGCTGTCCGCCTGAGCCTTCTCAGTTCACAGAATGGCACCCTCACGGGGTCGCATGGCGGCTGTCCGCCTGAGCCTTCTCAATTCACAGAATGGCACCCTCACGGGGTCGCATGGCGGCTGTCCGCCTGAGCCTTGTCATTGCATGGAACACCCTGGGTTTCACTGAGCTCCGTGAGACCGGATGGGAGGAGAAGCAGGGATGATCTTGGGGGCAGACGCCAGGGCTCACCCTGACTTGCCAGGGTCTGTGGCCTGGAGTGCGGTGGAGGCCTTTGGAGAAGGAGCTTAACCTCCCAAACCCGCTGGGTTCAGCCTGCGCCCACTGCAGGCCGCCCTCTTGGTGTCCACGTGGCCGTTGTCCCACCATAGAGCATGCATTCCCTTCCTCTGCCTCGTGACGGGCTGAGCTCTCTGAGTCCCCGGAGAAGGCCAACTAGGAGGGGCCCTGAAGGGTCACAGTGCGGGGAGTGGAAAGTTTGAAAACAAAACCAACGTGAACGGCGTGTCTCCTGCATGGGCTGACTCAGATGGGCGTGCTACAAGGCCTCGGCACCCTCACAAGAGCTCCAGCACTGACCAGCCAAGGACGAGGGCCCAAGGCTCAGGGAGGAGGGAGTCGCTGTCCCGCAGCCACAGGGCCGCCCAGCTGGGCCTCTCAGGTGACCCTGTGTGCCCCCCGGTCATGACCCTGACACCAGGTGGTGACTCCACCCTCTCGCAGGTCTGTGGGGACAGGCACAGGCGGCCGCTCCACCCCAGTGCCCACCACAGGCCCAAGTCCGCCAGGGCTGGAGCCTCCGGCTGCTGAGGTCACTCTGGCTTGTCCAGACTCCCCGGTGATTTACTGGTGGCCAAAGTTACATCACCTGAGGCTGGCCACAGAAGGTGGCTGTATTCTGCCCTCACCTGGCAACTGGACATTTCTTTGCTTAATAAGTAAAAGGAAATTATTAACAATCAGGTAACCGTTTCAGAGACTCAGATGGGGAAATAAATAAATAGTAAAAACAGCAAAACCCTCAGAGAGTGCGGTTCTAGGCCCTGCACCCACTTGACAGATGGGGAAACTGAGGCCTGTCCCTCCAGCCATCCAAGCCCGCACTGGCTCCCTCCCCTCGGCTGTTCCGATTAGACCTTCTCAACCTCCCCAGGCCGTCCGACTCTGGCCGACTGAGGGCGCGTGTTTCCATGGGGCTCCTGGAAAAGCTGATCCCCTTTGTTGAAAATCAAAGAAAGTCATTTTTTTCCCCAAAAACATTCCCCTGAACGGCAATATCGAGGGTCTTTTTGTATTTTCTCCGGTTATGACAGTCGCCGGGGGTGCCGCGAGCATGTGGGCTATCGTTCTAATTGTCGAGAAAGGGAGGGAAGATGAAAAGGACGGGAAAGAAAATACGGCCTTCATTTTCCCTGTACGGGGGACGAAAATGGAAGCCAGGGGATTTCGTTCAAAAGCAGTTTGATCGGGGCTGGTTGCTTTTAATGCCCCAAAAGGAAACTGCAGATTTAAGACCTCCTTAAACATGCAGAGAACAGGCTCAAACACAAACCCCTAACTATGGATTTAGTTTATTTTTTTTAACTGATGTTTTTTTAAACATCGAGGGCTCCATGGAGGAAAAACAAGATTATAACAGTAACCTCGGTGCTAAATATTTAATCCTGGTTGAGTAGTTAGTAGCAACTTACCCTTTTATTACTTTGAAATGAAAGGAATTATCACAGGGGCTTCTGTAAGAAACACGTGTGCACCTGTGTTTTCAGGGCTCCCGGAGAGTCCGCGTTCCTTTCCACTCTAATCCAGCTCCCCTGAGTCCTGTCCATGAATACTGGATGAGCCGACAGAAGCGTATTTAAAAATATAGTAGGGCTGAAACTTTCAAGCAATTCTTCTTCCCTGTTTGCTTTTGAAATAAAGTCTAAACCATCACGATTATTTTTAAGTGGGAATGACTTTAGAGTTTCTTCACAGTTACAAATCATTGAATGATTTTGAAATGGGTTTTCATTAAGTTGACTGCTTAAGAGGTTGAAGAGCCTCTTCTGAGATGATTTTCCAGCCAGAGAAATGATTTTCTCCCTCTTCTGTGTCTCATGTTGAAGAGCTGGTACAGAGGTTTCCTGCAGACCCGGGAGGGGTACGTGGGGCCAGTTAGGAGGGTCCTGGGGTTCACCGGAATGGTTCGGGAGCCCTCGCCGTGCCACACCGACCCGTCAGAGCTGGTGGGGGACGCCAGGCACGGCCAGGTGCACAGGCCTTAACGAAGCACCAGGAGGAACACCCATCCCCCTGGCATGGCTGTGATGAGGTCCGTGGCCAATCAGAGAGATTCTGAGAAAATGAAAGATAGGTCAGTCGGCAACCCCTGCCCTGGGCAGGGTCTTGGCTCGGTGCTGCCTGCCCCCGTGGGTTCTGAAGAAGGCGGGTTCGTTGGAAAGGCTCGGAAATCTCTAGTCCTTAGATCGTAGGGACTCTCGTCAGTGTGGCTGTCTCAGACTGTGAGGACTCAGGCCCTCAAGCCCCTCTGCTGGGTTGAGGAGACCCCCAGAGACTGGCCACCCAGGGGGCTGGTGTCACGGCTCAGTGTGGGTTCAACAAGCCAGGTCCGTGTCCCTGTCCCTCCCCTGTGAGAGGCTGACACTGCCATGGGGGCCGTGGAGGGTGGAAGGGGAGACACCCGCTGCCTTCACCCCCAGCTCTCCACTGAGGGCGGCATTTCCCCCAAGCCGGTGTGAGCTGGGGAACGACATGTCCCAACAAGAAGCTCAGGTTTGGACGACGGGTGCTCGGAGCTGAGGTCCTTAGCATCTCGGCACAGCCTCCAGCCTCCGCGGCACCTGTGGGTCAATCCCACGTCCTCCACCAAGAGTGACCTCACTGAACAGCCGCCACGACTCTTGGCTCCCGCTGACGGCATGAGCGGGGTCCCGGGCAGCCTCCTCAACGTGACTGTGGTCCTGACCTGGAACAACTGCAGGGCGGTTCGAGGGTCCCACGCTGGGGGTTCCTTCTCCTGGAACTCAGCACTGGGAGCCACTTCCAAGCCCGCTCACCAAGTATCTCGTTCATGGATGGGGATCACAGCCAGGACCCAGGGTCAGGCCACACCGTGCCCCACCCATGCACGCACCACCCCCACCTCTAAGATGCCTCCCTGTCAGCCTCACGGAGGCCACTCTAGGACCAGAAGCCAGGAAATGTCCCACCCACGAGGGGCCCTTCACATCCGGACGAGGTCTCGGCACAACCTTCAGCACCTCCAGGTTCGTGTGAAACAGGAGGACTGTCTGGGCTCCGACGCGTGGGGAGTTAGTTCGCTTCCACGTGCACAGGAGGCAGCCCCCTTTGCTGTAAGGAATGCGTTTTCTGGGAAGTTTCCTGCAATGTGTTCTGGCTGGTGTATAAATAATTCCGCACATCGCCGCCCTCCGGTCCTTCCTGGGCCCTGTGCCCTTCCCATTCCCAGTTCTCCTGACTCGTACACGGCAGCCAAAAAAGAACCCCTGTGTTGAGCGGGGATGCCCTCGGCTGCAGCTGGTCCAGGTCACAGCCGAGCCCAGCCGTGCCCCTCCTGCCTGCGGCCCTGTCGCTGGAGAACTCGCCGTCCTCACGCAAACAGTCCAGACCACAGCGGTGGCGCATCGTGAGAATGACAGATGGGGGATGAGCAGGTGCCAGGGGTTTTAAATAAGACGGCTGTGTTTTGCCAAACGGCTCCCCCACGGGGCTGGAACAAGTGACGCTGAAATGGGCAGGAAGTGTGGACCGCGGACTCGGGAACCCAAAGGTCAGGCTGGAGTCACTGCCAGGGAGAACCCCTCGCCTTCCAGAGCTCTGCCGGCTGAAAGCCTGGCATTAAACAGCTTAATATATCTCGTTCATGACAGGTGGTGGTTTTCTGCTGTGTGAGTGATGAGAAGATTACCCAGGATAGAAAGGCTAATTTTTGCCTCCGTGCCTTCATTTAGTAAGTCAGGGATCTATTGTGTGTTTGGAGGAATAGAAAGTGTCTGTCTTATCTAGTTTTTGGACTCCCTGAGTTTGGCCCTGGGGAAGGGAATACAAGAGAAATGGGATAGAAAGATGGGGCAGGGGGTGGGGAAGGACCTGCTCGTGGCTTCTATGACTCTGAGATGCCCCGAGCATCTCAGGCCCTAGCCGTGGAACCTGTAAACGTCACCTTCTTTGGAAAAGGAGTCTTTGGAGATGTGATTAAATTAAAGACTTCAAGATGAGGACTTTCCCTGGGCCCGAAATGCATTCCCCTGTCCTTAGAAGAAGGAGGTGGAGGGAGATTAAATGCAGAGGAGGAGACCAAGGGAAGCGGTTGCAGGGATGTGGTCACAGCCCAGGAGCTCCTGGAGCCCCCAAGCTGGGAGAGGCAGGAAGGATCCGCCCTGCAGTCTCCACAGGGAGCTCGGCCCCGCCCACACCTCAGCCTTGGATTTCTGGTCCCCAGGACAGGGGAGAACAGATCCCCGTGGCTTCAAGTGCCCCTGTCTGTGGTTATTTATTACGTTGGAGCCTTGTGGCCTCTGTGTCCCAGCGTTCGGAACACCAGGAGCCCTTCACGAGGCTCACGTGGGGCCGTGGGTGGACGGAGGGTGGCCGGGCCGTCTGGTCCGCATGCCTCACCCTGGCCGGCGACCTCAGACAGGTCCCTGGTGTCTCCCCGACTCAGTGTTCCCATCTGTAGAATGGGTAGAAAAACACCTGCCCTGTAAAGCTTGGTATCCGATGAGTCGCGACGTAGGAAGCTCTGAGGACAGAGCCTGGCATGTGGAAAGTCCTGTGTGTTTACTGCTCTCAGTAATATACTGAAGAAAACCCACTGGTGAATACAGGGAAAAGCAGCACATCCACCTGGCTTCCGTGTGGACCCGCTGCTGCACCCTGGTGGGTCCTGTAGCCCCAGCTGCTCGGGAGGCTGAGGTGGGAGGTTCGCTTGAGCCCAGGAAGTTGAGGCTGCAGTGAGTGATGAAAGAAAAGCCGGCGAGGGAGATGATGCTGGAGGACACAGACCAGGGTGGTCCCGGCCAGGGCAGCCAGTGCAGAGGCAGGAGCAGCAGCCCCAGCAGGACCCTCCCATCCGAGCAGCAGGACGGGGCCGACCCCAACCGTCACGCAGACAGGAGACAGGAGTGGGTGCACTGGGGGGTCTGTTCCAGGGCAGCCAAGACTCCTGGAGGGCAGAGCGGGAGCAGCAGCAGTGTGTGCCGGGAGCCCGGGGTGGTCAGGGCTGGGGATGGCGACTGACACACGGGTAGTGGTGGATGACACTCATCGGCAGGGCCCCATGCGAGGAGGGTCCCGGCATCGAGGGCCCCATGGGAGGAGGGTCCTGGCATCAGTGGGGCCTCATGGGAGGAGGGTCCTGGCATCAGTGGGGCCTCATGGGAGGAGGGTCCTGGCATCAGTGGGGCCTCATGGGAGGAGGGTCCCGGCACCGAGGGCCCCATGGGAGGAGGGTCCCGGCACTGAGCGCCCTGTGCGAGGAGGGTCCCGGCATCGAGGGCCCCGTGGGAGGAGGGTCCCGGCATCAGTGGGGCCCCGTGGGAGGAGGGTCCGAGCACCAAGGGCCCGTGGGAGGAGGGTCCCGGCATCAGTGGGGCCCCGTGGAGGGAGGGTGCCGGCATCAGTGGGGCCCCGTGGGAGGAGGGTCCCGGCACCGAGGGCCCGTGGGAGGAGGGTCCCGGCATCAGTGAGGCCCCGTGGGAGAAGGGTCCGGGCATCGAGGGCCCCGTGGGAGGAGGGTCCCGGCATCGAGGGCCCCGTGGGAGGAGGGTCCCGGCACCAAGGGCCCTGTAGGAGGAGGGTCCCAGCTGAGGTCATCCAGCAGCCGCACCATGTGGCCTGGGCTGGAAATGGTGCTCTTGGTAAAGCCCAAGCGTGGTCAGGAGGTTGCCTGCCTGTGTCCAGGTGGGTGAGCAGGAGGCCTGAGGCCCAGAGGAGCACCTGTGAGGTGCGCGTGCGTCTGGCTGGGTGGGCACCTGGCGGTGTGTGCAGCCTTCCCGGCTCCCACGGCCTCTCAGGTACCGGGTCTTTTTCTGCCTGTCTGGCAGGGTTTGGAAGACGGTGGTTTTACATAATGCGTGAGAGGTTGGTGTTTGGCCCACCCCTCTTTGGGCCTCAGTTTCCCATCTGTGCCCAGGGGCCTGGGGTGTTCCTCGGTGCTGAACAGGACACCCAAGGACTCCACCCTCCAGCCCCAGCAGCCGCCGCCACCCAGGGTTCTGCCTCAGGCTTTGCTGTTGGTCTCTGCCACAGACCCGGCATCCGTTCCATCGGCCTCGTCGGGCTGTCCCTGCTTTGTGGAACGCGCTGACCCGGGGAAGGCATCTGGCTCCCCCATCAGACCGGACGCCCCTTTCCCTGCTCGGCGGCCGGCCTGGCTGGGTAGCAGCGGGAACAAGGAAGGACAGCGGCTCTTTGCTTTAGGGGAGGTGACGTCCTGAGCTGCCTCCTCTGCAGTGCTTCTTGGAGAAACCCTGGGGCACACCCCACTCCCCATCCACCTGGAGAGGGTGGGAGTCGGGGGCCCTGCACCAGCAGACCTTGCCTGCCCGTCTGTTCTCCCACGTGTCCAGTGGAGAGAAGACAGCCGAGCCTCCCACCTCTCAGACCCCATCCAGGGACATCCCATGGCTCCACAGAGCCGTCTCTCCCTGGACAGAGCAACCCTCACACCTCACACGTGGCCCTGGATGAGGGCCACGGTGCTCCCGGGTCACCACCTGCACTGACCGTCTCCGGGACTGCAGAGAAGAATGTCCCAAAGGTTTTTCGAATCAACTCACTCAAACTGCTTAGCACAGCGCTCAGTGCAGAGTGAGAGTCACGTAACTGTTGGCTTCTCGTCCCTTACAGGCCTTGGTAATAAGCTGCCAGTTTCCTCTATTTTTAACCAAAGCAAACGTTTTCTATTTTCCCACAAACTGAAGAGCGTTGAAATGTTTGTTAGCGGCAACAGTGGGAACCATTCTATGAGAAAGTGACACGTGGTCCTGACGGCGGTTGGAGGGGCCAGCTCCGGGAAGGCCTAGCGCCGCGGCTGACCCGCCCCTCGGCCGTGTGCGTTGCGGGATGGAGCACCCGGCGTGGTGTCCCTCTCGCTGAAGCCACAGTTGTTAAGGAGCCCTGGATTTTGGAGACACAACAGATCCTCTTGGAGCCAGGACCTCTCCAGGGATGGGTTGTGGAGCCAGACCTCTGGGCCTGCAGCCCCAGCCTTCCTGGGCCCGAGGAGGCCGGTCCTCAGAGGGGCCCAGATCCAGGAGGAAACACGGACGTTCAGAATGGCAGGAGCCTGTGTGTGATTTCTGGAGGGCCCTGAAGCAAAGAGCACAGGCCTGAGTCAGAGACTCCTGGTTCCCGTCCAAGCTGTGCCATGTTCTAGCTATGCAGTTCTATAGACGCCTCTGTCTCCTTCCAGACCTCGGTTTCCTTGTCTTTAAAATGGGGGCAGCCATGAGAGCCGTGGGGGTTCCTGTGAGGACGCGTCGCCCGGCCCAGGGATGCACGTGTGGCGTTTGTCACCCTCTCTCTGGCTCATTCGTGAACAGCGGTGCCTTCTCTCGATCATTCCGTGTCGTTTCCTAAGTGTCACGAGCCTTAGCAGTGATGGCCTGACCGGATTTGGAGGAAACAGGTCGGAGTTTTATAACCTTTTCAGCTGGGGCTAAATCACCGTGTCCATCTGCCCTGCCTTCATGTGGCCGGGGGTCCTGTATTCCCCTCCTTGGCTGCTGGAACAAATCACCGCAAACGCAGTGTCTTCACACAACACAAGTGCCCTCTTCTCAGCCAGAATGCAGGAGTCCGAAAGGACGTGAAGGCTGAGCTCCCCCGGGAGGCACAGGGCGGAGCCGTGTGCCGGCCCTTCCAGCTCCTGGAGGCTCCTGCATTCGAGGCTGGGGTCCTTCCTCCACCCTGAGACCCGGCCACACAGCGTCTTCCTCAGTCGGGTCTTCCTCGGCCCCTCCTGTGGGGACCCCGTGGTCTCTCCTTCCTCAGAGCCTTAGCCACATCTGCACAGTGCCTCCCGCCACGTGAGGCAGCAGTCACAGGCCCTGGGGTTCGGACGCGGACAACTTTGGGGCACCATTACTCTGCCCGCTGCAGAAAGCCTGGGAGAGGTCAGCTCAATCTTCATTCTCACTTTAGAGTGAATAACCACAATTGGTACACCTCCTGTGGCTTTTATCAGAGCTGAGGGAAGCCTTGTCACAGGTGCTGTGTCCCCCTGGGAGCTGCCTTCTTGTGCCTGCCTTTCCGGTGCCCTTTGAGGCCCAGGGAGGCCGTCCTGGCAGGTGGAGGGGTGACCTCTGTGGGGCCTTCCTCAGTGAGGAGGAGCGCACGAGAGCCTTCCTGGGTTCGGCCACCAGAATTTCACCCGGTTCTGCCGAGTCCCCCTCCTTGTGCCCTCATTGGAACCCTGACCTCAGAGCTGCGGCCTCTTTCCTCTGCTGGGCTTTTACAAGGGCGACAAGCCCAGTCAGAGGTTTTGAAGTCGGCCTTTAAAACTTGTCACTGCTGCCCAGGACTGAGGGTGGGTGTGACCAGGTGCAGCTTGATCTGGCCTCACAGGCCTGACCACTCCCTGTATTGGGGGTGGCGGGCCAAGGGCAGGGCTGGCGTGGCAGGACCGGGACTCCTCCTGACCCCTGGTCCTCTGGGGCCACAGGCTGTGGCTGTCTCTCGTGTCTGACGCAGGGGGCTTTGCCGAGAAGGTTCTTGGGGAGGAGGAGCTGCTGCATGGGGTCTGCGGCCCCCGGCACTATCGGGGCATCCCTGGGCCCAGTGTCTGCCCTCAGCATGTGGCATCCCTGGGCCCGGTGTCTGCCCTCAGCATGTCGCTCCTTCATGCACAGTTCAGTAAGTGACCTAGGAAGAACAGAAAGGCGGGTGTTGAAACTCTGCCCTGTCCTTCCCACTCTGAGGCTGTCCTGGCAGAGTCATGTGGAAGGTCTGGGACGGACAGCCCGGCCCAGGCCCTCCCTCTGTGGGTCAGCGAGCTCCCGTCCCTGCTGTTTCTCCGAGATGAGTCCCAAGAAGCCCACGGCGCTGGATGTCTCATGGGGACCTCGGCACCCGCTTCCCGGGAGCCCCCAGACCAGCACCCCCATCAGGTGCATTGCAACGCGGCAGCTAGGCAGGCAGGGTGGGGCGAGGCAGGGAATGGGCCACGGTCATGCCAGGGATGGGCCACGGGCCACTTGCTTCTCGGAAGTTCCCTGTGTGTTGAAAATGAGAGAAATGTCACATCACTTTAGCCCAGGCTGTGGCATTTTCAAACTGTTTACACTGAGCCCAGGCTGCGGCATTTTCAAACTGTTTACACTGAGCCCAGGCTATGCCATTTTCAACTGTTTACACTGAGCATGCCGGTGTCTTCTGTCCCCACGGTCCAGGGTATCCGGCGCCTTCTCAAATGCCAGACGCACATGCACTGCCGATCTGTGAGCTCAACCCTGCAGCCCGGTGAGCCCCTGACATGAGTGTGAGTTGCGGTAACCGGACCTACGTCCACGTGAGGGGCAGCGGGTGTGAGTCTCAGGACGGCCGGGCAGGGCGTTCTGTTCCACCCTGCATGCAGTCGGCCTGTTTGTTTTTACTGACTTCCTTCTTTGAATGATGGGTTTTTTTTTTTTTTTATCATCTCATAAAAAGCAAAACCAGACCCCCTCCCTGAGCCCTGCCGAGGAGGCCCTGGGTAGCTGGCCCTTCCCTGAGAGCAGCGCTGTCTCCTTCCACTCGGGTGGGGCCGGTGGCGTTGGAGTTGCTGGAGCGGCCGGTCAGCTCAGCTTTTGCTGCTGGGAGGGACACTTTGTCTGGCCTGAGTTGCGTGGAGGGTCAGTGGCGGATGGAGCTGCACACCTGTCCCACTCGCTGGCAGTTTCCTGGCACGCTGACCAAGCTGGTGAGGACCGTGACTTCCGGGCCTGGGCCCAGGGCTCCCGGCGTGCTTTGGACTGATCGTTCCTGTTCCAGGAAGCTTTCGGGCGACTGCCCTGCCTCTCCCCCAGCCATGGCATGCTCTGCTGCTCGGCCAACCCCGCTGGATCTGATAACATCTTTCCACGTTTCAAACCCCGACTCCTGGACAAGCAGACCGTGCCTGTCACCTGCTCTCCTCACCTGGTACACCTTCTGTCAGGGCGCCCAGGAGGAAGGAGAGGCTGCCAGGTGACCGCCTCGGCCGAGTTCGTCCCCTTCCGTGCAGCGGGTTCAGTACTTTTCCAAAACCTTTTTCCTGGGGGCTGTATCCGCAGCACCCCTCCGAGGTGAGAGGCTGAGCGTCTCCTGGCCGAGGTGAGAGGCTGAGCGCCTCCTGGCCGAGGTGAGAGGCTGAGCGCCTCCTGGCCAAGGTGAGAGCGGGCCTGCTGGTCTCCGCCGAGGCTGCCCCTCTCCTCTCAACCTTGCAGGTGTGGAGAGAAAAATCCCAGTCTTCCCAGGTTGCCCAGCACTTCTGGCAACCCTTGAGGTGTCCTTTGCAGCTCCTGTGAGCCACCTGGCTCTGAGAAGCCTGCATGGCAAGGCCAGGGGATTGAAGCCACAGATGCCTCCTGCTGTCACCAGTAGACCTGATCTCAGGTTTTTATTGGCTGCAAAAACATCCCCCCTTCCCCTCTCCCTCACCTGGAGACCCCCTGGGATCGTCTTGCTCCCACTTCGTACTCTGCAGAAAGGGAAACTGAGGCCTAGGGCCACCCAGCAAGCACTCTTTCTGCTCCCCTCATGGGTCAGGGGACGTCTCACCAGGGCACAGCAGAGCACTTGATGGTGGTGATGATGATATGGAGGGTTGATGGTTGGGGTTTCATGTGGAGATGAGGCAGGGTGCCCTGGAGTCTGCAGACCCAGTGGCTGTCGGGCTCATCTGGATGTGTGGTCAGAGGGCAGAAGACTCCAGGAGCATTTCAGAGCCTCTTCCAGGAGTGGAGCCTGGACAGAAAGCGTGTCATCACCACTTCCCTGAACTTCCTGGACTGTTCTAGGAAAAGGGGCCATTCAGAAGCCAGGGACAGCCCGGAGGTGGCCCGTGGGGCAGATTGTCTTGGCCTGCATGTCAAAGCCGTGAGGATCCCGGAGCAGGCTGCCTCCGGGCTGGGAACAGAGCTGCTTGTTCTGTGAACAGCCAGGGTCATCGGAAACCCCCAGGTATGATATGTAGGGATCAGGAACCGTGCTAGAACCAGATTGGCCTCAAGGCAGGGCCTGGTCCCTTCTCAGTGCAGCAGGGCTTGGAGCCACCTGGATTCCACGTGCATGAACTGCTCAGAGGAGTAGGCAGGGGCAAGGAGAGAGGGACAAAGGCCAAATCATTGGCAGAGAGAGAAGCTAACATTTTGGCATCACATCCGTTGTCACCGTACCTCAGGTGATAACAGCTCAGGGTACACTCATAGCAGCAGTGGTGCAGATGCTGGTGATGACGGTGCTGATGGTGATTGTGATGATGTTGACAGTGATGATGGAGATAATGTTGATGGTGATGATGAAAATGATGACGATTATGATGGTGGTGGTGACCATGGTAGAAGTGATGGTGACAGTGATGATGGTGATGGAAGTAATGGTGACAGTGATGGTGATGGTGGAGGTGATGGTGATGATGATGGTGGAGGTGACGGTGATGATGGTGGTGGAGGTGATGCTGATGATGGTGATGGAGGTAATGGTGATGGTGGTGATGATGGTGGAGGTGATGGTGATGGTGGAGGTGATGGTGATGATGATGGTGGAGGTGATGGTGATGATGACGGTGGAGGTGATGGTGATGGAGGTGGAGGTGGTGATGATGGTGGTGGAGGTGATGGTGATGATGGTGATAGTGATGGTGGTGATGATGGTGGAGGTGATGGTGGTGATGGTGGTGATGATGATGATGATGGTGGAGGTGATGGTGGAGGTGATGGTGGTGATGATGGTGGAGGTGATGGTGATGATGATGGTGGTGATGGTGGTGATGATGGTGGAGGAGGTGATGGTGATGATGATGGTGGAGGTGATGGTGGAGGTGATGGTGGTGATGGTGGTGATGATGGTGATGATGGTGGAGGTGATGGTGATGATGATGGTGGTGATGATGGTGGAGGTGATGGTGGTGATGGTGGTGATGATGGTGATGATGGTGGAGGTGATGGTGATGATGGTGGAGGTGATGGTGGTGATGATGGTGGAGGTGATGGTGGTGACGATGGTGATGATGGTGGAGGTGATGGTCATGATGGTGATAGTGATGGTGGTGATGATGGTGGAGGTGATGATGGAGGTGGTGGTGATGATGGTGGAGGTGATGGTGTTGATGGTGGAGGTGATGATGATGATGATGGAGGTGATGGTGATGGTGGTGGAGGTGATTGTGATGGTGGTGGAGGTGATGGTGGTGATGGTGATAGTGATGGTGGTGATGATGGTGAAGGTGATGATGATGATGGTGATAGTGATCATGATGGTAATAAGAATAATGATGGTGAAGGTGATGACCATGGTGGCAAAGATGATGATAGAGGTGATGGTGGAGGTGACGATGATGTGGAGGTGATGGTGATGTGGAGGTGATGGTGATGGTGGTGATGGTGGTAGAGGTGACACTGATAGAAACGGAAGGAATGAGATGACAAGAGCTCGAGGCTGCAGATAGATCTAGACCTCTCTGGACAATTCTTTGACTGAGTCCTCATTCATTCATTTGTTTATGAAACGCCTGTTCGGAAACAAGCACTTGGCCAGGCATGTGATCCAGAAAACAGAACACTCTTCCCTGGGGCCCTCCCCCTTGGGTCCAGCGAACAATGCCATCCAGTGTAGCCAGGGCCAAGCCACCTTCTGCCTCAGGCTCCAGGAAAACCCCACAGAGGGGCTGAGACAGACCATGGCAGGGCTGGCAGGGGGCACGTGCAAAGGCAGCGGACGGGGGGGCTGCGAGCTTGAGTCTGGCTTCCTGAGCACATCCTCCCTGAGCAGGGGGCGGAGGGGAAGGAGAGGAGGGGCAGGTGCTGGAGAGCTGACTTGTATTCTAGAGGGAACTGGTGAGGGTTCTCCAGTGATTGGAAAAACCCCAAGTGGGGCCAGGGCTTAACGGGTGGGGTGACCTTCAGGGGTGAATTGTCCTGAAGGGGTGGTTTGTTGGAAGCTACTTTCTTCCTTACCCCTGGGGCTGTTCCCTCCCTGCTTCCTCCTGCTGGGGGCACCTGGGTCTGGCCCCTTCCCTGGGACTTTCAGCCCGCCTGTGGCCTCGGGAGCGGAGCCCAGAGTAGAATTCACTGCCCGCTGCCCTCTGCCCGGGAGTGGAATGCAGGGTCAGGTGGGAGCCGCCAGATGGGATGTGCTGTAATGACGGGATTTGTGCAGGTGACTCAAGTCGGCAAGTCATTCGTCTTCTGTGTGAACTTTGTCTCTTTGCAGTGAGGAAATCGGACTCCACCTTCACTAAATGCGCTTTCCCAGCCCCTCTGCAAGGCTGTGCCGGGGACAGATCGTTGGAGCCGGGTCCTAATCCCCATCTCGCCAAGAACCCTCTGACAGCGCTGTTCTGTGGGGGTTGTGTGTGTGTGTGCACTCCTGTGAGTGTGCATATCTGTGAACGCACACACGTGCACTTGTGAGTGTGTAAGTGTATGGATGCACGTGTGCATGAATGTGTGTACGCACATGTATCTGCACGTACGTATGTGTGTGCACACGTGTTAATGTGCATCCATCGTGAGTGCCCGTGTGTGCGTTTGTGAGTGTGCAGGTGCGTGTGCAGGGTTTGTGTGTACATGTGTGTTTGTGCATGCGTGCGCGTACTGCAGTGGGTGGTCAGAACTAAACCACCCAGCATCCGGGCCCAGCCCCATGCCGATGCTCACTAGACACTGCCTGGGCCTGCCCCTCCCTGGGCCTCAGTTTCCCCAGAGGCCCCCTGAGCTCTGGCAGGCCTGGAGAGCTCTGCGTGGATGTCCCATTATATTTCACCTGCTACTGAGACGTCCACATCACCACGCGGTGAGCTCCTACAGTATACCAGGAGTGTATGCCCGTCCCACAACAGCCCTGGCAAGCAGCTGCTCTTATTCTCCCTCTGGGGTTTGGAATCCGGACTGGCGAGAGTCAGTGACAGCAGCAAGAGGAGCCACCAGACCTGGAGATGTGCCGCCTGTGGGCCTGGGGACGCAGATCTGACAAACGCCCTTCTGCAGGCCTCGTGTGTACGGGACAAGGGGCGTCTGCAGGACCGAACGATTGCAGAGGGTCTTCCCGGAGGCGACGGCCAGGACAGTCCTGACTGAGGAAGCAGGAGGAGGAGGATGGGAAGGGAGGGCAGGCGGGGCCGTGGGCCAGGGAGGCAGTGCTGTTCAGTGCACTGGGGGCAGGGCTGGTGTGCTGGGGGAGGGGGTGGACTCGGCTCCCTCCATCCTGGCCAGGGCGCGGGACGGACGGTGAGCAGACACCAGAGGCCTCAGAAGGCCCCATTTTCAGAGCCCCACTGCGCACTGCTAGCTGGTGTGCCCATTAGATTTAAGATAAAATCAGATTTAAAACTTAGATCCTGGAGGCTCTGGTCACATTTTGAGTGTCCCACAGCCATGTGTGGCCAGTGGCTGCCGAGTTGGACAGCACAGAAGCTCACGTCCAATTTCGAGTGTCCCACAGCCACGTGTGGCCAGGGGCTGCCGAGTTGGACAGCACAGAAGCTCACGTCCATCACCGAGGAAGCACCAGTGGACAGGCGGGCTGGGGGTGAGAAGGTGACCCCAGGCGCCCACACCAACGGGCAGGCTCAGAGGGACATGGAGTGGCTGTGTGTCCAGGGGACCTGGCCTGGGTGAGAACAGCTGCCCCCACAAGACAGTACCTAAAAGAAACCTGTGCCAGCCGGGAGACCTGTGCCAGTCGGGACACCTGGGCCCCAAGAGACCTGTGCCAGCTGGGAGACCTGGGCCCCAAGAGACCTGTGCCACCCAGGAGACCTGTGCCACCCGGGAGACCTGTGCCAGCCGGGAGACCTGTGCCAGCTGGGAGACCTGGGCCCCAAGAGATCTGTGCCACCCAGGAGACCTGTGCCAGCTGGGAGACCTGTGCCAGCCGGGAGACCTGGGCCCCAAGAGACCTGTGCCAGCTGGGAGATCTGTGCCACCCGGGAGACCTGTGCCAGCTGGGAGACCTGGGCCCCAAGAGACCTGTGCCAGCCGGGAGACCTGTGCCAGCTGGGAGACCTGTGCCAGCCGAGAGACCTGGGCCCCAAGAGACCTGTGCCACCCGGGAGACCTGGGCCCCAAGAGACCTATGCCAGCCGGGAGATCTGTGCCACCCGGGAGACCTATGCCACCCGGGAGACCTGTGCCAGCCGGGACACCTGGGCCCCAAGAGACCTGTGCCAGCCGGGAGACCTGTGCCAGCCGAGAGACCTGGGCCCCAAGAGACCTGTGCCACCTGGGAGACCTGGGCCCCAAGAGACCTATGCCAGCTGGGAGATCTGTGCCACCCGGGAGACCTGTGCCAGCCGGGAGACCTGTGCCAGCCGGGACACCTGGGCCCCAAGAGACCTGTGCCCCAAGAGACCTGTGCCAGCTGGGAAACCTGGGCCCCAAGAGACCTGTGCCACCCTGGAGACCTGGGCCCCAAGAGACCTGTGCCAGCCGGGAGACCTGTGCCAGCTGGGATACCTGGGCGCTGCCTCTGCAGTGGATGTTCTAGGAGCTCACAGTTTCCTAACTGCTTTATCAGGCACCCTGTGGTGCAGGGCTTTGCCCCAAGGACCTACAGTGAATTCTAACTGCCCAACTAATGAGTCGCTGAGGATTTTCTAAAGAAAATAAAAATAATAATAATGATGATTATTTTTTGGAGACAGGGTCTCACTGTGTCATCCCGGCTGGATTGCAGTGGTCCCTGCAGCCTTGACCTCCTGGGCTCAAGTGATCCTCCCATCTCAGCCTCCCGTGTAGCTGGGACCACAGGTCCACCATGCCCAGCTAATTTTTTTATTTTCCGTAGAGATGGGGTCTCACTGTGTTTCCTAGGCTGGCCGTGAACTCCTGGACTCATGCTGGGCCGTTCCGGGGAGTCACTGTGCAGACATAAGGCTCGAAGTTTATGGAAAAGAAATCTCGCCTGCATCTGGATTTCTCTTTTTCCAGCTAAAAGTTACTAAAATCTAGTAGAACTCGTGTTCTGTGGAACGAGTTTTGCTCAAAGCTAATCCTTCCAAGTTGAATACGACGACGGCCTTTTAACCTTAAAAATACCCAACACTTCAGCAGCTACCAGCCCCGGAACTGCGGGCTGACTGCAGCGGACCGTTTGGTCTGACCTTTAGTGTTTTAGAAAAATGAAATCCATTTGTCAGCACTTAAAAACCGGGAGATTCCACAAGGTCTAGACTCTTTCTCTTGAACCTCAGGATCCCGGCCAGCCTGGGCCTCGGCTCTGCAGGGCCACCCTGTGGGCAGCGCGTTCAGTTTGCCGCCACACCTGCCCCCGCCCTGCCCCACAGGCCGACCCGCCTTTGCCGCTGGTGTGCACAGAGACGGCAATGACCGCAGACCCGCGGGGTCGTGAAGCAAATGTGTCCTTCAGGCGCCAGCCCACCATCCACGTTTTATTTTAAGTAGCTCCTGGAATCCCCATCTGGCCTCGCACCTACTCGGGGCCCTGTCAAGGCAAATGTTACGTGGGATCGTGGAAACTGATCTGTTCCGTTTCTAGCAGCCCAGACTAGTTCTTAGAAAGGCCGTGCGTGGTACAAATCCTTAACCCCCAGCAAGAAACATTCAGGAAACGTGGAGAATTGTGGCCACAGCTGTCTGAGAACAGTGTGGGAGGAAGGGAGCCCGGGCAGCCTGTGACCCAGACGTGGTCTCCCCCAAGGGATGTGGACGTCCCACTCAGGACCTGAGCCCGGCCCTGCTGTTCGTGCAGTGATGATGTCAGCCCGTGGCAGGGCCAGGAGGCTCCCAGGAGTCAGGCGGACCGCCGCTGTGTATATGGAGGGAAGGACCCGGCCGGGGAAGCCAAGGGTTGGGAAGGTTACGGCATCTGCAGTCTGCATTGCTGGAGTGCTGGAGCCCAGAAGGAACGCCGTCAGCCCTGAGTGGGAGGTGTGGGCCGCAGGGCGTGTGAGCTGAGGATTCCCGCCGGCTCTGTTCCCAGCACCTGGAAAGGTCACCAGCGTTTGATTCTGGTAAATTCTTCCTGGGTGGGGGGCTGAGTTCCCTCCCTGGGCCTGGCCTGGGAGGACGCCCTGGGACGGGCTCTCCCTCCGGTGGAGGCGGCGGCCAGCCTTGGTGGAGGAAGCATGCTTCCCCTCAGACATGACCTTGACAATTGGTCAACATTTCCACCATGATCACATCGGTCAAACACTTGCGTGGACAGGCACGGCACAGGGCCCTGCGGCTCGGCCCCCCTTCCCCTGGAGTGTTGGCCTGAGACACAGAAGCCCTGTCGTGTTTACAGAACGGCACTAACCTTTCCTAAGCAACCCCACCTGTGGCCTTGTGTCCCTTGGCCAGGGTGGAGGGACAGGGCGGTGCCCGCATTGCCCTTCTTGGCCTCTTACTGTGGGAGGCGTTGACGGCAGAGCCAAAGGGTCCTGGAGGCCGTGGGGGAGACTCGGAAACGGGGGAGGTGGGAGGTGACAGGGTGCACACAGCAAACCGGGGCTGAGCCCGGCCTGGGACACTGAGCCCAGCCTCTCCCCCGTGGTGTGACTGTGGGTCCAGGGTGGGTGTGCCGGGGCCCCCCAGCCAGTGCAGGAGAGGCCTTTGAGCTGCTTAACTGAGAAGGGGCCACTGGGAGCTGGGACCCCGGGCCTCCGTCACGTGGGCCTGGGCTGCTCTGCGGGCCCGTCCGCATCTGGGTCCCCGTGGTCCTGAAGACTCAGGGTGGCCCTGAGAAGGCTGGAGCTTCACCCCACTTTTCAGATGAGAAAACTGCAACAGACGGCGTTTGCGTCGCTGTAGGGGGCGGGGGAGGCACACGGGGTCTCGGGTCGTGGCAGTAGGTTGAAGAGCAGCCTGTGAATCTGAGTAAGACCCAAGTAAGAGTGTGCGCCTAGGGCTGACTGGACCCAAATCCGTGGGTGGGCGCGTGAGTGTTCTGAGGCACTTGGTGAGGAGATGTGCTCTGAGACTGCGTCTACTGGCCTTGTTTCCTGATTAAAAACTGGTGTCGTGCTCCCTGGGTGCTGGGCCGGCTGCCGCCCTGCTCACCCTCACAGACAGCCACAGGCCCGCCTGACATCCCCAGCCTGCGTCCTGCTGTGCTCTGGAGCCTCTGCCCTGCTTCTCCGAGGGGCCGAGCAGGGCTGGGCGGCGGTCAGGGTCCCAGCTCCAGGCTTGGTCTCAGGTGTCCTGGCTCCCCCAGCCCCAGGCTCCCACCACGTGCAGAGCAGAGCCCCTGGCACTGCCCAGGCTTGGTCTCAGGTGTCCTGGCTCCCCCAGCCCCAGGCTCCCACCAAGTGCAGAGCAGAGCCCCTGGCACTGTCCAGGCTTGGTCTCAGGTGTCCTGGCTCCCCCAGCGCCAGGCTCCCACCACGTGCAGAGCAGAGCCCCTGGCACTGGGACAGGAATGGGGAGTTCGTGGAGCCCAGGAGGCTCCTTCGACCCGGGCTGTTCACATGGAGACTGGACCTCCTGCCCCCGGCCCAGGCCCCCTCTCTGCCCAAGGCCAGAACAGTGCTTGAGTGTACTAAGCGTAGTCGCTCTACTGCCTGAATTAATGAATGAATGAACAAGTGAATGGACGGGACCCAGGAGCCCTGGGCTGAGCCACCGACGCTGGCCCCTAAGGAAGTCACTCACTCTCTGGGCTCCATGTGCTCATCTGTAAGTGGGTGAGCGTGTGACCTCCAGGTCTCCCTCGTCACGGGAGAGCCCCACGGATTCCAGGCCTGGGTGACAGCAGCAAGGGAGTCCCACTGAGCAGCAGCCAGGTCCTGTGGGGAGCCAGCACCCCCGAGAGCAGCTAACGGGGTCCCTGTTCCCCGCAGGGCATCTGCCTGCCCCTCGACTTAGGAACCCAGACCCAGGCCTCGTGCTGCTGGGAGGGCCCCTGACAACCCCAACGTCCACTGGGTCCTGGAGAAGCCAGGCTGGGAGTTGGGTGGACCTGGTGCTGGGCCATCCAGGCGTTCTTTACCCCACCCTGCTCCTTCACCCCACCCTGCTTTAGGGGCAGGCTCAAAGCAGCCTGTCCTGGGCCTGGGGCACTTAGGCAGCATTAAATCCCCACGGTCAGCATCCACCAGCCCCTCACTTTCCATGTAGAGAAACGGGGACAGCGAGGGGGGAGCTGCTGACCAGCGTCCACTGCGGGCGAGGTGGCTGGCGGCCGCTGGTGGTCCAGCTGGGGCTCTGCGTTGGCTGTCACGGGCGGGGCACCGGAAGTTCCAGCAGCGTTCGCCTCTGCTCACTGGGCTGGGGGTGCTTGTAGCGGGCAGAAGCTCATCCTTGCTGTGGCATCTGGGAAGGTTTTGTGGAGTTTGCCTTTGAGCCGGGCCTTGAAAATGACTTGCACTTGAAGCTTCAACCAACAGACCTCAAAAGTACAGGGTGTGGGAACATGCTGTACACACACAGAATGAGTTCCACAGTCCGTGTAGGGCTGGACACCGTGCGTCCAACAGCCTGTCTGCAGGCCTTGTCAGAGCCTTTATGACGCGCGTGTGGATGGGGAAGACCTGGCGGGGCGGGCGGGAGGAACTACTGCCCAAACTCCAGCCTTCTCTGACCAATGACTTCTTGAGTGCTGAGAAGTTGAGGCCCGGCCGTCTGTAAGACACTCGTTAGGAAATGCTAACAGCCGTCTGGAGACGTGAAGGGAAGGTCGTCCCAGGAGGGCGGAACAGCGTGCACAAAGACAGGAGTGTGGAGGGCCAGGAGACAAGCGTGGGAAGCAGCAGCTGACAGCCGTGACCCCAGCTCAAGAGACGGGAAGCAGCTCAGTGGGAACTGAGGCCGACCGGCGGGCCCTGCAGGGCGGGAAGGAGGGAGACATTGG
The DNA here is from genome assembly GCF_049350105.2 of Macaca mulatta. NCBI lineage: Eukaryota > Metazoa > Chordata > Mammalia > Primates > Cercopithecidae > Macaca > Macaca mulatta. The sequence goes on from NC_133408.1 coordinate 34,168,497, forward strand.
AAAAGGGGTCAGGTCACCTCTTCCAGGCTTCAGAAAGAGGACCCACGGCAGCCCCCAGAAATCTCCCAGCCTCCCTCACGTCCCTTCCTGAGAGCTGGCGGGCAGCGGAGGCAGGTGTGAGGGGCAGCCGGTCCGACCTGACCCTGGCCTCCGGGGAAGTCCGTCTCGTTTGTTGAGGGGGCTCCTCTTGTACCAGGGCCTGCCCCTCCCCGTGTGTGGGCCCATGCGGCCCATGCTCTGCCTGAATCTCTGGGCACCAGGCAAGAGCGGCTTCTCGGGAGAATCCGTTTGGCTGGTGGCGTGAACCTGGGGTGGGCTGTAAATATTTAATAACCAGCTCCCCGGGCGTAATAAGCCTGATCTGCAGTTTGCCCGTTTCCGTGGTGTGAGAACTGCCCCCCGGGCTGATTTCGAGGTCACCAGCGTGGAGTTGGGAGCACGCGGGGTGCTGCTGCTAGAGGGGACTTTGGCTCTCGGCTGCAAGAGACAGAAACCCCTAATCAGGAAGGGACGAGACCCTGGTGCCTGTCGCTTCTGAAGGGAATGTGTTTAACGTAAGTTGATATCGTTTAATTTTTAATGATGATTGTGTTTCTTGACAGTTAGCAACACCCTTAGAAAGAGAACAGTGGGCTCTGGAGGGCCGAACCCAGCACGTCCCGCCTCCTCCGGCACCCGGAGGTTTTCTCGGTGACAAACCGTTTCCGTTTCTGTCCTGTTTTCGCAGACAAACGAGGGAGCAGGAGACGCCCCCTGACTTTTTTTATTTCTCTGACTACGAGAGGCACAACGCGGAGATTGCAGCCTTCCACCTGGACAGGTGAGCCCTTCCTCCGTCCACGCTCCCGTGCGCTCAGACCCACCGGTCAGCCGGGCCGTCTTGCGCTGGACACAGCAGGACGTCGTCGTCACCTTGGTCACCATCAGGCAGCGCTGGTGCCTGCTCTCCCCCCACCCCGAGTGCTGCCCTGACCAGGCCCTGTGTGTTCCCGTAGCCCACACAACACGTGGTAGGGAGACCCTTTCATATCCCCCCTCACAGACGAGAAACGGAGGCAGTGAGAGGCGATTTGCCCAGATCTCCGTGCTCCTAACCGTCCCTCTGTCACGGAGGGAGAGGGTGCCCTCAGGGAGCCTTAATCCAGATGGGCCCCTCAGGCACCCCCACCGTTAGGGCAGACAGGAGGCGCAGTAGCTGCTGTGCGGTCCGTAATAGAGGAAAAGGCAAGAGGGAAGGAGGCAGGGAGGGAAGGGGGAGTATTTAGTGCCACGAATCTTAACACGGAGAGTCACAGGGCGCAGATGTCTCCGGGAGACCAAAGCAGGCTTCCCGAGGAGGAGGAAGCCACGTTCGCAATGAGGGGGCCCGGAAGGCCCCGCGGTCGCCTGTCTCCGCTGCCCCAGCCCAGCAGAAAGTGAACCCGTCGTGAGGGTCAGCTTGGCCCTGCTGCTGGGGAAGTGAGGGGGTCCGTGTTCAGTACCCTCCAGGGGCAGTTCACGGGCCTGGCCCTGGGTCCAGAGGGGCCCCGTGGATTGAGGGACCTTGCCCTGGTGCAGTAGAGGGAGGAGGCGCCACCCTCAGCCCCCTAGAGCCTCCTTGTCTGCCCTGCAGGGCCCTGACATGTCCCAGCCCGGGGTGCGGCCCCAGAGCCGGCAGCACTGGCATTGCCCTGGGCCAGTTGGAATGCAGAGTCCTGGGCTCCACCCAGACCTGGGACCAGAATCTGCATTTTCACAAGATCTCTAGTGACATGGGCGCACGTTGGAATTTAAAGGGCTTTTTTTTTTTTTTTTTTTTTTTTGAGACGGAGTCTCGCTCTGTCACCCAGGCTGGAGTGCAATGGCTGGATCTCAGCTCACTACAAGCTCTGCCTCCCGGGTTTACGCCATTCTCCTGCCTCAGCCTCCCGAGTAGCTGGGACTACAGGTGCCGCCATCACGCACAGCTAATTTTTTGTATTTTTTAGTAGAGACGGGGTTTCACTGTGTTAGACAGGATGGTCTCAATCTCCTGACCTTGTGATCCACCCGCCTCGGCCTCCCAAAGTGCTGGGATTACAGGCTTGAGCCACCGCGCCCGGCCTAAAGGGCTTTTTTAAGGATCAAAGTCTCCTGTGGTGACTACAGAAATCGCCAGAAGCCCGATTTTCAACCATTTCAGCTATCTAGAAGAGCCTGAACCCATAAAAGGGCTTTTCTATGAAAAGAAAGACAGTGGCCACCAAGCCAGGGAGGGTCACTCGTTAGGAAACAGCTCCCCTCGGATCAACGTGTTTATAAAGCAGGACACAGAGCCCGGTGCCCAGGCAAGCCGTCTGACAGGTGGAGGGGGCAGGTGCTCCACACAGAGGCACGGTCGGGCCCTGGGCCCCGGGTCGGCCCTGGCAGACGGCCCACGTTCCTCCACACCTGGTCATCTCGCCTCACAGGATAATCACCACGTCCTCCATCAGCAAGAAAAGCTCTCGCCCTGCATTCTCCACTTAATTAAGCAAGTGGGAGCCTGCGGTGTGGTTCAGAGAGAGTTCCATTAAAAGTGGTGCCTTTAATTTAATTTTGTTTTAAATTTAGCCCTGGAATGAGGGCAGGCTTTAGCTATGTGGGCAGTTGGCGGTGTGTGCCCATCAGCGAGGCGACGCCAGCCCCGGTCCCTCAGGGGCCTCTCCCGCCCCCATCACCGCAGGGCCAGGCAGAGCCCCCGGGCCTAGGGCTGGGTTTATTCGGAGGCAGGGAGACAGAGGCCGGCTCAGCCGCACAGAGCACAGAACCTCCCATGCCCCTTTCTTGCCAGGATCCTGGACTTCCGCCGGGTTCCTCCCGTGGCCGGCAGGATGGTCAACATGACCAAGGAGATCCGGGACGTCACACGGGACAAGAAGCTCTGGAGGACCTTCTTCATCTCTCCAGGTAGCCTGGCACGGGGGGCCCACATTCATCTCTCCAGGTAGCCTGGCACGGGGGCCCACATTCATCTCTCCAGGTAGCCTGGCACGGGGGGCCCACACCGAACCCACAGTGATGGGGCTTGAGTACCTCTAACTAAAAGAAACCACGTGCAGTGCCGTTCCCAACCCACCTCCCATGTAGGGTGCCCTGTGCCCCCTTCCACACCAGGTGCCGAACCACAGACAGCTTCAAGGTGGCACCATCACCATTTAACCGACGTCCTGCTGTGCACAGAGAGGCTGTTTCTTCTTCCATTTGTTTGTTTATTTTAACTGGTGAAACGATTCACTTTCGGGAGGTCCTAGCCTCTCCAGGGAGCCTTCTCCAGGTGGCCCAGCCAGCAGACCTCTCTGGGACCTGCCCACCCAGATTTAAACACACCCAGCAGAACCCCCGTCCTATAGCAACAGGGTGGGCGGCCTCCCCGGCCTCGGTGAAGCAGCTGGACTGTGAGCAGGGCTGGCCCCGGTCCCCAGTCCCTGGTGCCCTTGAGGGGATACAGGATGGCCTGAATGTCAGGTGGGAATAGATGTCTCTGTTGGTGCTGAGGTTTATAAAACCTTCAAGACTGTACGTGATAAGTACAGTGCACACGTAAACACACTATTTTCTACTTAATTATCTACCCAGGTTGCTTTAACCCTGACATTTGGGCTGGGTGTGGTGGCTCATGCCTGTAATCTCAGCATTTGGGGACGCCAAGGGGGGAGGGTCACTTGATTTCAGGAGTTTGAGGCCAGACTGGGCAACATGGCCAGACCCCTGTCTACAGGAAATAAATAAATTAGCAGCCGTGGTGGTGCTTGATCTGTGGTCACAGCTACTCAGGAGGCTGAGGTAGGAGGATTGCTTGAGCCCAGGAGTGGAGGCTGCCGTGAGTGGGGATCGTGCCAGTGCCCTCCAGCCTGGGCAACAGAGTGAGACCCTGTCTCAAAAAAAAGAAAAGAAAAGAAAAGAAACTGGCATTAGCGGCTCTGCCGAGGGCTTAGTCCTCCCCTCCGAGCGCCTCCCTTGCGCCAGGCCCCTGCTTCACAGCCTGTTCCCATTTCCACCGCTCACCTGCCGAGCTCTGGGACACTCCCCTGCCTGTTCTGAACTCGGTCCCCTACGTTTCCATCTTGAAGGTCAAGAGTGGTCCCAGCGGTGGTGAGTACTGCGGAATGAAGGCACCCAGTGGTCACCCCAGGATACCCTGCAGAGCAAGGACCTCGCTGGGGAGGGGCCCTCCGGGTTGGAGGCTCTCGCTGTCAGGGGCCTCAGCCGCTCTCCTGGCCCGTCTGTTTAATTCATGCAGATAAAATCCAATTAGGGCCCCTGATTAGCTGCGTCTTCAGATTTGCTGGCACATAAAACCTTGACCTGAAAGCTCATTTTCTGCAGATGTTTCAGATCGATGTGTGGACTCTGCACTTTCTCTTAACTGTATTCATGAATTTGTCAGAACCAGGCTTCTGAATCCATGATTTAATTAAGTTTTGTTCCGTCAGCCGGGGCTCACCGAGATCCTCATTTGTTTTCTTCCTCTCAAAGCCCATTAATAAGAGAAAAATAGGACAGAAAGCTCCACAGAGGCAGGAAGAAGGGCTCCCTTCCCTGGTCCAGTGGTGCCTGGCCTCACACACCAGGAATCGGGGCAGAGGCAGAGCCTGAGTGTGGGGGTCTTTGAGGGCTCCCCGGTCCGCTGTGCCTGAGCCAGGCACACCCCAGTGATGGGGAACACATTGGCTCACAGATAATTCAGTCCCTGTTTGGATGGCTTGAGCTGTCCATCTTTTCTAAGGGGCTGAAACTCGCCTCCCCACCCTGGGAGTCCAGGGCTTCCTAAGCACGACTGAGCTCCAGCCGCTGTCAGCCGTTGGATGGACCCTGACCGCACCATCCGGGCACTGCCTCCTGCCCCACCGTTCACAGGACTGACCGCCCTGCAGCCCGCCATGCACACCCTGGTGCCCGCTGAGGCTGGGCTCCACCCCGGTGATGCCTGGATGCCTGACTGCTTCTTATCCACGTCTTTTTACAATTTTTTATTGCAACTTTTACAGTGATGGATTCCAAAGGTTCCAAAGACTAACATTCTCCATCCTCAGGTGCCAGCACCCTGTGCAGCGACGGCGGGAATTCCTCCAGCTTAGGCTCGATTCTCTGCATTGCAGACCAGGCTGTCAGTTCAGGACCGACTGAAAGAGACCGTCACAGGGTCGCGCAGGGAGGAGTCAAAGACACCCATTGATGCTGAGAACGTGCCCTGCCTGGCCCTTCTCCGAGCAGCATCTCCGGAACTCCTCACTTCACTGTAAAACGAGCCTGTGGGGGCAGGTTGCTCCCTCCCCATTTTTAAGGTCTTACTGAGTGACTGGGCACAGAGGCTCACACCTGTAATCCCAGCACTGGGAGGATCACTTGAGCCCAGGAGTTCAAGCTCAGCCTGGACAACAGAGCGAGACCCCATCTCTACAAAAAATGAAAAAAATCAGCCAGGTCTGGGGGTGTGCACCTGTGAGTCCAGCAACTCGAGAGGCTGAGGCAGGAGGATGGCTTGAGCCCAGGAGGTCAAGGCTGCAGTGAGCTATGATTGCACACCACTGCTCTCCAGTGTGGGTGACAGAGTGAGACCGTGTCTCAAAAAAAAAAAAAAAAGAAGACTGAGTTGATTATCAGTCCAAGCAGGTGTATTAAGTCACTTCTACGTCCCATGTTGGCTGACGCTTGGAATCCCCAGGTCCTCAGCAGGCCAGGGACGGTGGTCACCGGAGCACCCCTGAGCTCTGCACTGCAAGTCAGCCGTCGACCACCTTTGCTGCCATTGCTGGAATCCCTTCTCACGTCTCCCTGGAGCCACCACTTTGATTACGCGTTCTGGCAGCTTCCCTGGCTACTCCTGGTTTCCGGATATTAGTTGCGTTTTCCAGGGCAGCGCAAGTTTCTCCCCTAAAATCCCAAGATGTCCTCGGCCGCCGGAGGCCCCAACAGTTTCGTCTCCCTGCCCGGACAGACGAGTCCTTGAATCTTCCACAGCAGCTGGGCCCAGCATTGCCGGGCGCCTCGGAACGCAGCCCGCGGGACCCCACTGCTGCCACTCCGGCCACTCTGCCCTGTCAGTCCGATTTCTTCCAGAAGCCTCTATGAGCACTTGGCTTTCTCTAAAGCAGCAGGGAGCGGTGCAGGAGCCAGCCTGGATTCCTCTTCCAGGGAACAAAATCTGTTCCGATTCGTTTGCTCCACTTTGCTTTGCGTACGTCTCCCGACAGCGGATACCAGGTGACCTCAGAGGCTCTGCAGGAGCCCCGGGCACCTCGGAGGGCTGAGCCCACTGCAGACAACCCCTCGGCCTCCCGTGGCCTGAATGACCCTCCCGTGGGGTCAGTCAGAAAAGGGAAAATCCCATCAGCCAGGGCAAAGTGAGGGAACGAGAGGCAGCCTGGACTAGTGCTTGGGGAAAGTGGGCTCTGGGAGGGGGAAGCAGGAGGGTGAGCCCTAAGCAGCCCCCTGCCCCGCGTAGGGATTGTGGAGCTCAGGTTTGGAGAGGGCAGTTAGGATCCCAGCACCGCACAGCCGTGTAGGGGCCGGGCCGCAGTCAGAGCCTACCTCTCCTAAGCCCCAAACGCTCACGGAACTCCCTCCCCCACTTCTCATGTAAGTTACCATCTGCACATTGCACACATCCCAGAGGTGCACAGGTTGTCCACGCACAGCTTTGCGTTTCTGCAAGGTGAGCGCCCCCAGGACCAGGCCCAGGTGCCCCGCAGCTCCAGAAGCCACTCAGCCCGACACAGCCTGGACAGAAGGGTTTGCCATCACTCGCTTCACCTTTTTTCCTGCCACGGTGGCCTGGGCTTGGCAGAGTGGTCATCAGGACTCTCTCCAGTGCCGTGTCCAGCTTAAACGCACGTTGAAGGTGGCAAGTTTCCAGCTATGGACCCACTTCGCGCAGCCAGAGCCGCTGCCCTAAATAACAGTGTCCGCTGGGCCCACAGCCGTCCAGGGTGGCAGGTGGCAGACGTCCGCCTTGCAAAACTCTCCTCCTGCTGGGCCAGCCCCCCGACACAGTCAGAGATAGGAATGGTCAGAGATGCTCCAGCCACAGGGTGAAGGGGCCGCCTTGGTCCTTGTCAGGAGCCACACTCTTGCCCGGCTTGCTCTCCAGGAGGCCAACCGTGACGCCATTTTTGGGCGACTGGAGGAGGCAGGATCTCTCCTGGGTGTGTCCGGGACCCTGGCTTCCTCCTTGCTGTTTGTGTCTTTTATTATTTACTAAAATGGAAAAGGACTCACACTCCTTCCTCCCAGAAAGCCCAGCCCTCCAAGTGCAGGGCAGCCTGCGTTACCTTGACAGCTGCCTTCCCACGGCTTCCTTGTGTGATTCCCAGCCCGAGATGCAGGCATTGCTGGGTCCCCCGCTTCCTGGGCGAGGGGCTGGGCACGGAGCAGGGAGGCACTCGCCCGAGGTCACACAGCTCAGGCCCCTTCTAACCCCACCCGGGAGGCCCCTTTAGTACCCGACTTGGATCTGCAAAGAGGAATGGCCGGGGGCCCGAGAAATGCCCTTCTCTTTTAACCTGATACCATCTGAAACCGGCTTAGCCGAGGACGGCAGACGCATTTTAAGCCTCCAGCCAACGAGTGCTCAGATGAAGATTTTGCTCCTGAAATGGAGCTCCTGCCCCGGGGGGCTGCCTCATCCGACTGTGGGCTGCTGATTAATCTGTATCAACACACAACAGGATTGCAGCTGGTCTTTCTTTGATCGTTCTTACAGTAATTACCCAGCATTGGCACCAGGGAGAGGGGGCGCGGGAAAGAGGGGGCAGGCAGGTGATCAGGGCGTTGGGGCCAGACCAGCCGGGACCTGCCAGGTGCGTGGGGTGTGGTGGGGACCAGGGCGGCCTGGGACTCACCCCATTGCCTCTCAGAACCTCAACTTATTCAGCTAAAAAAGGGCAGCCCATACCGGCCGCCCTCCTGTTCACTCCACTGGGAAGTGCCCTGCCAAATCTGTCTTCAGATCTCACGGGGAGCCTGCCCTGCAGCCTGGAGGCTCCAGGAACACCCCAAGAGACCCTTGGAATCACTCAGCCCGGCTGCATGGCTCAAGGAGGGACCCCTTTGGCTGAGACGTCAGCCGTGTGCTCAAATGACAGAAATGCTGGGACTGGGGGTGCTGTGAGTGAGGTTCGAGGCTCTGGCCCCGACAAAACCACGTCCTCACCAGTTCTACAGCCCCAGACTTTCCAGCGTTTCTCCACACACAAATAAAGCATGAAAAACGATTCAGTCAGCAAATAAAGTCAGGAATAGCGCCGTCGGCCGGGCCTCCAGCGTCAGAGCAGTGAACCCCATTGCTAGCGGGCCTGGACAGCTCTTGCATTTTTCTCATTACTTTTTATTTATTAAGGTATAATTCATGTACCATGAAATTTACCACTTAAAAGTGTACAGTTCCATGGCTTTTAGTATATTCACAATGGTGTGCCACCATCACCACTGTCTGAATCCAGAATTTTGGGGTCTTCCCAACCCCAAAAAGGAGCCCCGTTTCTGTGAACAGACCGTCTCCATTCTTCGCCCCACAGCCCTCGGCGGCCAGTCCCTCCCCCAGTCTATCTGGATTTGCCTATTCCGGGCGTTCTGTATCAAGAGGGTCGTAGGACGTGTGGCCTCCTCTGTCTGGCCTCCTTCGTGGAGCACAGGGTCCTCGGGTTTAGTGAGGGCTTCATTCCTTCTCTCATTTCATTTCGTTTCGTTTCATCGTGCGGATGGAACACGTTCACCCCGCCTGTCCACTTCTCTCTTGATGGACATTTGGGTCGATTCTCTCTTTTTCGGCCGTGGTGAGCAGTGCTGCTGTGAGCATTCGTGCCCGAGTTTTTGTGTGGAAATGTCTTTTCTGCTCTTAGGGGTTTACGTGGGCGGGGAGTTCCTGAGTCACACAGGGACGCTGTGTTGAATCCATCAGGGGTGCAGACCATTTCTGCCACAGCTGCACCGTGTGCGCCCTGCCTGCCAGCAGTGCACAGAGGCGGCAGCTCCCCATCCCAGCCAGCAGCTGCTGTCCTCTGCTCTTTTGATGGAAGCCATCCCAGCAGAGAGGAGGTGGTGCCTCACTGTGGTTTTGATTTGCATCTCCCTGGTGACTCACGATGGCACCCGTCTCTTCTCATGCTTGTCAGCCATCGGCATCGTCTTTGGAGAATCATCTGTTCAAGCCCTCCGCCCGTGTATTAGTTGGCGTTTCGTCTTTTTGTGATTGAGTGATGAGAGTCCTTCATACCCCCTCAATGCTAGATCCTCAGATGTGTGGTTTGCGAACATTTTTTCCCATTCTGGGGATTGCATCTTCACTTTCTTGACAATACAAATGCATTTTTAAGCAACTAAACGTCAGCCCTAGGATGTCCATAGACCAACCCCTGATTTTTGAGGGGTCAGGCCAGGTTCTGCCTCTGGGGAGCTGTGTGGCCTCAGGAAGTCAGCTCTGTGGGTTCACTTTTCCATACCGTGCGGTGGAGGTGTTTGCTGGGATTGATGGGGGAGCTGTGGGTGAGTCCTGCCCGTGAGAAGCACCAGGCAGAGCCCGGCCCGGCCTTGGGGGCCGTGAGACCACAGGTGAGGACGCGGCCCCGTGTGGCCCGGGTAACCTGCAGCCTGTCCCTCCCCAGCCAACAACATCTGCTTCTATGGCGAGTGCTCCTACTACTGCTCCACGGAGCACGCCCTGTGCGGGAAGCCGGACCAGATAGAGGGCTCGCTGGCAGCCTTCTTGCCCGACCTGTCCCTGGCCAAGAGGAAGACCTGGCGGAACCCTTGGCGGCGCTCCTACCACAAGCGCAAGAAGGCCGAGTGAGTGTGGGGCCGGGGGTTGGCTCTTGGCCGCCCGGCAGCAGAGGGAGCTGGGTCTGGGCGGGCGTGGGACCGTCAGTGGCCACAGGGGTGGCAGAGATGGGTGCAGAGCCTGCTGTGCGATGCTGGCCTGTGTGAGACGACCGCTTCCTGATGAGACAGTGACAAAGGGCTTCCTTACTCCAGTAATTCCATGCACTTCCCTGACCTGGGCTGGTCTGCCCAGCAGGTCCCTCAAATTGGGGCCTCTCAGCGTTTGAGCTCTGCTCTCCCCGCTGCCCCTCTCCTCCCTCCTGCGGGAGAAATGGCCCCTGTTCTTTCCACCCCGTGCTGTCCTCGTGAGTGTGGTGTCCAGGTCCTGTTTCCCCACAGAGACCCTGCAAAAAACACGGGGCCCAGAGCCGAAGGCAGCTCCAGGTGGGGTCACCCCGGGGCAGAGCCACCCCGTCCCCTCCCACACCCATGCTCCCGCTGATGCAGCCTCAGCACTGCGGCCGAGGCAGGTCCATCTGCAGACGCCAGGGTCCCTGCCCCAGTGTTTCTCCTATGCTCCTCATGGCGCACCGGGCTCCCCGTCTGCACAGCAGAGCCCGGCCGTCTCACACTGGCTCCCTGCAGGTGGGAGGTGGACCCTGACTACTGCGAGGAGGTGAAGCAGACACCGCCCTACGACAGCAGCCACCGCATCCTGGACGTCATGGACATGACAATCTTCGACTTCCTCATGGGTACATCCTGCAGGGGAATGGGGTCCCCGTGTCACCCACCCTGCGTGGAGTGGATGCACCCAGGGCTCTGCAGGGCATGGTCCGTGGCGTGGCCCAGCTGTGGTTCCATGGCCTGGGGAGGGGTCAGATTGCTTAGAGGTCACACTGGGAGGAGGAGACGCCGCTCTGCAGGGCACAGAGGCCTCTGAGCTACGCAGCCTGGCTTCCCACAAGCTGTGATGGTTTCTGCTTCTTTCCACAGGAAACATGGACCGTCACCACTACGAGACGTTTGAGAAGTTTGGGAATGAAACGTTCATCATCCACTTAGACAATGGAAGAGGGTGAGCCTGTCCTTGCCCTGCACACCTGGGGAAGGGGCAGCCGCCTCCTGGCCCAGCTACCTGCAGCCCAGCCGAGACGCCGGGAAGTGGGGAACAGACCCTCCAGTGGAGGGATGGGAATGCCACAAAGGCCCATCTTGGAGCCACATGCAGGGGGTAGCCCCGAGCCCCAACCGGGATGGAGGGCCGCCCCAGGAGCGGGACCTCCGAGGCACAGGAACGCTGCAAACCAAGTCCTAGCAGACCTGGTGTTACCTGGGAAACAGAGGCTGGGAGAGGCTGCTGGTAGGAAGAGCAGGACTGTGCCGAATAGACGGGCCTCTGCCCGCACGTGGGACCTGGAGCCAGCCTACCGGGGATAGACAGCCTCTGCATCCCCCCTGCGGCTGCTGCTGGCCTGCCACGGGTGGTCTTGGGCGGCACGATGAGACCCTGGTGACCAGGGAGGGTGACCCCTAATAAACAAAGCACGAGGCGAGCAATTCGGGCAGGAGGACGTCCATTCCTAGGCTCGGAGGTAATTCGGGCAGGAGGACGTCCATTCCCAGGCTTGGAGGCCTCAGAGAGATGGGCTTTGGGCCCCAATAGCTTGTGTGTGTGGCTGCAAAGATGGCTCCACGGCTAAGCTGTGGGCTGATGCTCCCTGGAGCCATCTCAACTCGGCTGCCCAGGACCCTTCCCCAGGCCAGAGGCCAGGACCCCACATACAGGGCTGGAGACGGGCGGGGTGGACCCACTGCGGAGACGGGCGGGGTGGACCCACTGCCTGGGGTGCTGGAGATGGGCGGGATGGACCCACTGCCTGGGGTGTCGGGGACAGCCAGGGTGGACCCCTGTCCTGGCTCCCAGCCCAGCAGCCTGTTAGGAGCCTTGTACAGAGGCCCTTGACAATTCTGCTTTTGTTCTGGAAGGTTTGGGAAGTATTCGCACGACGAACTGTCCATCCTGGTGCCGCTACAGCAATGCTGCAGGTACAGCCCCTGCCGGAGCCGGCTCCAGCTCCACCCTCCTCCCCACTACGCAGGAGACAGAGGAGGCCACGGCCTTCCCCACCCCACCCCGGCCATTACACTGGGAGAGGAAAGTATGATTCCTCTTGAATTCAACCACAGCCCCGAATTCAACCCACACCCTCACTCTGCTGCCTGGAGGCGCAGACCTCACCTGCCCACCCCCACAGGCCCATCCAGCACATCTGTGTCCATCCTGCCACCCCAGTTACAGAGAGGACTCGAGGCCAGGGCAGACTCTGACTGAGACACAGAGACCTTGCTTCCCCGCGCGGCTGCCGGACTCTGCCATTGCCACTGCCACCTTCTACCAGGGTTCAGACCCCCTTTCCCCCCTCTCATGGCTGGGGACGCAGCCTACAGGGCAAATGCTTTGTCCTTCTCTAACGAGGCATCAGAGCACCCGTGTTGGGCAAATGCGCCGAGTTGGGGTCAGTCTCCTGGGTGAGCGGGCCGTCCTCCTCACTCCCCATCCTCCTGCCGGACCCCTCTGGGAAGTACGCCGGCCACCACATCCTGCAAGGGCACCCTCATCCCTTGTGCAGATGAGAGGCCGCAGATCACCCTGGAGCAGATCACACAGCCCAGTGACTGACGAGGCGTCAGATCGCAGGCCCCTCCCTCGCGGTCTCTCTCATCTCTGCTGTCTCTGTCTGTCTCTCTGTCTCTGTCTCTCTCCCTTTCTCTCTCCCTGCTTTCTCTGTCTGTCTCTTTCTGTGTCTGTCTTTCTCCGTGTATGTCTCTTTCTCTCTCTTTCCGTCTCTGTCCCCCTCTTTCTCTCTCTGTCTCTTCCCACTCACTCTCTCGATCTCCCTCTCACTGTCTCTCGCTGTCCCATGGCCAGGCATCTCCCCTGTCCCGTGCCAGGCCTGACGCCCCTCTCCTCCCCAGGATCCGGAAGTCCACCTACCTGCGTCTGCAGCTCCTGGCCAAGGAAGAGTACAAGCTGAGCCTGCTGATGGCCGAGTCTCTGCGGGGGGACCAGGTGGCACCTGTGCTGTACCGGCCGCACCTGGAGGCCCTGGACCGGCGGCTCCGTGTCGTGCTGCAGGCCGTCCGGGACTGCGTGGAGAGGGACGGGCTCCGCAGCGTGGTGGAGGATGACCTGGACACTGAGCACAGAGCCGCCTCGGCGAGGTAGTGTCCACCGGCCGCCGCACTGCCCGGGACGGAGCCAGAGGGGCCGGGCCTCCCAAAGAGCGCACGTGCCCGCGCCCGTCGTGAATTCAGTGAATTCAGAGGCAGGACGAGATCAGTGGAGTCGGGAGCTGCTGCCTCGGGAGGCGAGGCTCCCCAGGTCTAACAGGACACATTTTGTCAGTGTTCGACCAGAAAAGGTTTGGAAGGAGGCGCTGTCTGTGCTCACGGACAGAGGCGGCCGGCGCCCGAGGCATTCCATCCTTTCTGTAGGGAAAGGAGCCTTTATTTACTATTTTGTATTTATATATGATGAATAAGTATATAAACAGAAACGTGTACACAGACTCCGATCACCTACCAAACCAAACACGAGGGCCGCCCTCCCCGGTTCTGGGGGCCCCTCAAGGCCACGTTCAACCCTCAAGTGCTCTCACACTCGGGACCTGTTTCAAGTCAAAACTCTCCTTCCTGGGGCCTCGGCTCCTGGAGGGCTGGAGGGTCTCGTCTGAGGATGGGAGGAGGCTCTCGCTGGACGTCTGGCCTGTGTGCTGGTGGACGGATGCCCACGTGATTTTGGAGGACCTGATGACCAGGCGTCCTGCGAGTCCGCCCGCTGGCCCACTGTGCCCATCTGGGACTTGACTGCAGATGATTGGTGCAAGCGTGTCCTGCAGGGCTGGCTGTGCGCAGCTGTGGGTTGACCTTTGCAGAGTTTTGTGGAATCGTTTGCAATGTGATAAAAGTGCAATAAAGGTACAGCAGATGTGTGTCGGCCTCACGGGGCGGGTCCCTCACACCCTGGTGCGTGGCTGCCTGTTCACCCGCTCTCCAAAAAGCCAGTCCTGGAACCAGGCACGGCCGAGAGTCAGCATTCAAGGTGGCCTGGACCCAAGGCCTGCTGGAGCCGGAGGGGGCTGCCTGTCAAGCCCTGGTGCAAACAGGCCAGGTGAGGCCCCGCCTCCAAGACAGGGTGGTCGGTCCTGGACTGCTCTCAGAGGATGGGGCCACCACCCAAAGCCGCGGCGGCCCTGAGGGCACCCCCTGTCAATAGCCCTGGCAAGGTGTGACTCCTGGTGTTCCAGCAGGACTGGGCAGCCATGGCTGGGTGCGGCGGGGCAGCTGCTCCAGGGCTGTGGTGAGCGAGGGGCGATGTGAAGGGTGCCAGCCCCTTCCCACTGCAGGCCTCTGCCCTGGGAGCCCCTGGGAGGCCCCTGGGGAGACTCTGGGCTCCTTCCAACAAGCCCCAGGAAGGCCCAGCCCCGGAGGGAGAAAGGAGAGCTTGTGGGCCAAGGGCGCCGAGAGTCCCGGAGGTGAGAGTGTGGGAGTCACAGCTCCTGGGGGCAGGGCCCCCGCTCCTGAGCCGTTTCGTCACGGTCACTCCCGAGCCGCTTCCTCGTGGCCACTCCTCACCGTGTGGCCACCGTTCTCTGTGCTGCACGCCCACCAAGCCATCAAGGTCAATCGTTACTCGTCTCTGAAGCAAAACCGCAAGGTTGATTTTATTTTTCTGGTTTTACAGATGGAAAAACTAAGTCTCAGAGAGGGAAAGCCTCCCAGTCCCTACATCAATTTAGGTTCCTGGAACAGCCCACCCAGTGCCTGAAGCCCCATGAGCTGGGAAGAGGTACAGAGGCCCCACCTGGACCCCCGAGTGTCCCAGGGCTGAGTTGAGGGTGGGGCAGGCTCCCCCGACAGCCAGACTCGCAGAGGACTGCAGACCCCTCAAAGGAAACAAGCGGACGACGTGAGGAAGCCCTCCAGCAGGTTCCCCAGCCTCCCTGCCTCAGTGCAGGGCCCAGCCCTCCCTGGAGCTCAGCCTTCCTTCCATAACCGTCCCACACGTCGCCTGGCCCCGGCTTCACAGCTGCACTTGCCACACACTCAGCTCTGGCCTCTTGCCATTTTCTCCCAGCCGAGGGACTCAGCCGACCCTCGCCTCTTCTTCTCCCTGCCCTGAGGACCCCCAGAAGCTGAGAGGAGTAAGGTGGGGGCTGCAGAGATGGGACTGGGCTCCCGGGTCAGAGTCTCCTTTGCTGGCACTGTGTGAGGGGCAGAGGCAGGAGCCGCCATCTTGGCTGCCACCTGCCCAGGGTCACATGGCCCAGGAGCCCCAAGAAATCAGCTGTGGGGCCGGTCACTGTGGCCCCCTCTTCTAAGAGTCTCTGCATACACTCACCTGTCCATTCCACAAAGTCCCTGACACCCATTGAAGCTGTGCCAGGCTGGGTGCAGCACAGCCTGAGAGGCTCAACTCTGTCCTCATCACCATCGCCTTGCAGAGCAGTGGGAGATGCACAGTAAATGCACTGACGGGTCACAAACAGGACCCTGCACACGGCAAGGAAGGCAGTGAGGGCAGAGGATGAGCCGGGCAGACACTGTGTGTGGGGCAGCCAGGGAGGCACTGTGGCCCCATCATTCAGTGGCTGGAGGTGGCCCCACCATGTCTCTGCTTGGGACTGAACCAAAAGAGGTGATTAAGTGGCATGAGGGTTTGGGTGGCCCCAGTCCCATCTGACGAGGGCCCTTATGAGGAGACCAGGACACACACAGAGGGATGGCCCCGTGAGGACATGGAGAGGATGACGTCCATGAGCTACGGAGAGGCCTGGAGGAACCAGCCCTGCCACGCAGTGACCTCGGACTCCAGCCTCCGGGACCGTCTGTGGTTGAAGCTGCCCTGTCCATGGTGCTGTCACAGTGTCCTGAGTGGAGTCACGCAGCCTCCAGGAGGGGCTTCAAGGGGCCTGAAGGAAGGGAGGCAGTGATGCCAGGAGCAGGGCCGGGGGCACAGGTGGAGAAACGCAGTGGCTGTGACCACCCTGCCATGTGGGGCTGGTCCAGAAATGCTAATGTCAGGACCCACGACCATGATAGAATTAAGTTAGTGTTTAAACAGACATGCCCCAGAGTCTGGACTGAGAGGGGAGTGCTCCACACAGAAGCAGCGGTCGCCATCATCCAGCCACCACCACCAGGGTAGCAACCACAGGGGAGGGAAGGTGCGCAGATTCCAGGGCCCGGGAGAGACCAGCAGGACCTGCTACGGGACTGGAGGCGGGCAGAAGGAGAAAGTGTGACCTCCAGGACCTGACTTCGGCCAGGGCATGGGGCACCCTTCACTGTGGGGTGTTGGGGGAAGACCCAGAGGGGCAGAGGAGAGGCGTGAGGAGTCCCTGCAGGCACCAGATGACAGCAGGGCTGGGTATAAAACGTGGTGCTGCCAGCACGGAGTCAAAACACTGAGGAGGGCGGCACGAGGCCCATGACAGCTCATGCACTGCTGGAGTCTGGGTAAGTGGAGGGACAGCAAGGGTGGAGCTGATGGTCCAGACAGAGTGGCCGGCCCTTGCTGTCCACTATGGAAAGACACACAAGCACCATCACACGTGTGAGAGCCTTTGGCATGAGAGACACAAAACCACAGGGAAACACGTGGCATGGAGACTGTGCTGAGAGCAGAGATGTGGAGACAGCAGAGATGAGGAGATAGCAGAGAGTGGACGAACGAGGAGGGCGTGGGGTGGCTGGGGACAGTGTGAGGTCCAAGGAACAGGAGGGGCTCTCATGCACCAGCATGGGTGGAGAAATGAAACAGGATGAAGCCTGGACAGAAGGAACAGGAGATGAGACTGAGGAAGGTACCAGAGAGCAGCGAGGGAGACCAGTGGCTGGAAAATGAGAAAACAAATCCAGAGGCCCCAGCAGCAGCCGCAGTGCTGACCAGCAGGGGGCATACAGCAGAGGCGCAGAAGCCACAGCAGTCCCAGTGCTGACCAGCAGGGGGCACACGGCGGAGGCGCGGAAACCACAGCAGCCCCAGTGCTGACCAGCAGGGGGCACACGTGGAGAAGAGGAAGCCGCAGCAGCGCCAGTGCTGACCAGCAGGGGGCATACGGCAGAGAAGAGGAAGCCACAGCAGCCCCAGTGCTGACCAGCAAGGGGCACACGGCAGAGAAGAGGAAGCCACAGCAGCCCCAGTGCTGACCAGCAGGGGGCACACGGTGGAGACGTGGAAGCCACAGCAGCCCCAGTGCTGACCAGCAGGGGGCACACGGTGGAGACGTGGAAGCCACAGCAGCCCCAGTGCTGACCAGCAGGGGGCACACGGTGGAGACGTGGAAGCCACAGCAGCCCCAGTGCTGACCAGCAGGGGGCACACGTGGAGAAGAGGAAGCCGCAGCAGTGCCAGTGCTGACCAGCAGGCGGCCCGCGGCAGAGAAGAGGAAAGGGCAGCACCCCAGTGCTGACCAGCAGGGGGCACAGGGCGGAGACGCGGAAGATGCAGCAGCCCCAGTGCTGACCAGCAGGGGGCACACGGTGGCGGCGTGGAAGCCACAGCAGCCCCAGTGCTGACCAGCAGGGGGCACACGGTGGAGACGTGGAAGCCACAGCAGCCCCAGTGCTGACCAGCAGGGGGCACACGGTGGAGACGTGGAAGCCACAGCAGCCCCAGTGCTGACCAGCAGGGGGCACACGTGGAGAAGAGGAAGCCGCAGCAGTGCCAGTGCTGACCAGCAGGCGGCCCACGGCAGAGAAGAGGAAAGGGCAGCACCCCAGTGCTGACCAGCAGGGGGCACAGGGCGGAGACGCGGAAGATGCAGCAGCCCCAGCGCTGACCAGCAGGGGACACAGGGCGGAGATGTGGAAGCCTCAGCAGCCCCAGTGCTGACCAGCAGGGGGCACATGGCGGCGGCGTGGAAGCCTCAGCAGCCCCAGTGCTGACCAGCAGGGGGCACACGGCAGAGAAGAGGAAGCCACAGCAGCCCCAGTGCTGACCAGCAGGGGGCACACGGCAGAGGCGTGGAAGCCGCAGCAGCCCCAGTGCTGACCAGCAGGGGGCACAGGGCGGAGACGTGGAAGCCACAGCAGCCCCAGTGCTGACCAGCAGGGGGCACAAGTGGAGAAGAGGAAGCTGCAGCAGTGCCAGTGCTGACCAGCAGGGGGCCCACGGCAGAGAAGAGGAAAGGGCAGTACCCCAGTGCTGACCAGCAGGGGGCACACGGCAGAGGCGTGGAAGCCACAGCAGCCCCAGTGCTGACCAGCAGGGGGCACATGGCGGTGGCGTGGAAGCCGCAGCAGCCCCAGTGCTGACCAGCAGGGGGCACACGGCAGAGAAGAGGAAGCCACAGCAGCCCCAGTGCTGACCAGCAGGGGGCACACGGCAGAGAAGAGGAAGTGAGGAAACGGAAAAAGAGGGTTGACCTGAGCTGAAGGACATGAACTTCCAGATGAAATAGTCCCAGGGCTGGGCATGGTGGCTCAGGCCTGTAATCCCAGCACTTTGGGAGGCTGAGGCAGGAGGATTCCTTGAGTCCAGGAGTTCGAGACCAGTGAGACTCCCCTATCTGTACAAAAAAATACAAAAATTAGCCAGACACAGTGGCTCACACCTGTAATCCCAGCTGCCCTAGAGGCTAAAGCAGGAGGATCACTTGAGTGCAGGAGGTCGAGGCTGCTGTGAGCTATGATTGCACCACTGCACTCCAGCCTGGGCGACAGAGTGAGACAGTGTCTCAGAAAAAGAAAAATGAAAAAACTAATAATTAAAAGTAAATAAATAATCCCGGTTTCAAACAGAATAAAAGGAAGGTCAGCAGAAAGGCCAGGACGGCCCGAAGGAACTTCAGTGCTCTGGCATGGGAAGTTCCCAGGTGAGGAGAGCCTAGTTCCAGCTCCGGAACTGGAGCACTTCTGCTTCCCCCACGGGAGGGCTGGGGCTTCGAGGCGGAGCCATCACTTCCGGACACCGGGCCAACGGACCTCCCTGCAGAAGCACAGAGGTGAGGGCATGAAGTCACGTTCCACACACAGGATCTAGACACGGCTTGTGGCCTACGCACCGGAAACCAGGATGTGCATCAGGGAGGAGGAGGAATGGGGCACAGTAGGGGGACAGAGGCCCTGAGTCGCTGACAAGAGGACCCCCCAAGGGGAACATGGAGACAGGAGCAAGAGGATCCTGCAGAGAGGGGTGGGCGCCCACCCAGAAAAACAAGCCGGGGAAGAGGTGAGGCTCCTGGTACGGCAGGGACGCCGTGGCTCAGCCATGAGTGCGGCCACAGATGCATCATAACAGGAGCAGCCAACGTCATTTTTCCATAAAGAATGTGATATCACCGTATTGGGGAAGGGAATGTTTGAGTGGGGAGATGTTGAGCTGTGACATAAGCCTGTTATTTGGAAACACGGAGGTAAATACAAAAATCAAACACACCCAGCAAAACAAAGAAGGTGATTTTCTCTGGGTCCTTGCCAGGGGCAGGAGGGGCAGGGCCTGGTGCGTTTCATGATTGCGGTGCCATTTCAGACTTTTTAAACACTATTCACTGGCGTGGTGCTATTTCAGACTTTTTAAGCACTATTCACTGGTTTGATACAAGGTCAGAATGCAGTTTGACACACCCACCATCTGGGTCAGAGCTGACGGCCTCCCGGGGAGGGGTCAGCTCGGCCCCACGGCAGCCCTAGTGCACGCCCATAGTGAGGCCTGAGTTCATCTTACCTGCTTTGCTCCTCACAGTTACTCAGGGGTAGGAATCGTGGCCCCGTGTGCCCACGTCACAGCTGTGTAAACCGGGGCTCAGACGGTGGAACGACTTTCTGAAGCTCAACACGGACAGTGCCTGCGTGTGGACCCTGCCCTGACAGCCCTCCTCCTCCCACGTACCCGAAACACCTACGCCACACACAGAGCCACCCACCCGCGGAATCAGGTGGTACAGAGAGGGGACGGGGGCACGAGACCGAGGGCTGAGGAACAAAATGAAGAAAAAGGGCTTTCAATTAAGTTCTTTCCCTTGGTGCGGGCTGCTTCCCATGGAGCACTAAGCTGCCGCTTTGTCCGCAAGTAGGACAGTGTCTTGCCAGAGGGATCAACAAGAAGCGTGGGGGTTGAAATTCAAACATGATTTTTTACAAACCAGGGGAAAACCTGGGATTTCACTCCATAGAATTGAGGGTCAGAAAGGGGGTGGCTCACAAGGGGGCTTCTGCCTGGCGCTGGGATCCCCGCCCCTGAGCCGCTGGGGCCATGCACCTGGCAGAGACCACGGGGCTGAAGGTGGGCACCACTTTTCTCTGAATTAAAGTAAATGAATGAAGAAATAAATAAATACATGAATGGGGGCTCGTGTGTGGCCCAGCCCTCCAGGGCTACAGGACAAGACCTGAAGAATAGGCTGCCGGGGAATGCAGGTGGTGGACACAGCCCAGCCCGGATGCAGAAGCCTGCTCTGAACACTGAGGACATTACCCACCCCAGCCCACAGCCCACAGCCCAGCCCGGCTGCCGAAGCCTGCTCTGGATACACAGAGAACACCGCCCACCCCAGCCCACAGCCCACAGCCCACAGCCCAGCCCAGCTGCAGAAGCTGTTCTGGACACACAGAGGACACCACCCACCCCAGCCCACAGCCCAGTCTGGTTGCAGAAGCCTGCTCTGGACACAGAGGCCACTGCCTGGCCTGAGGCCACGTCACAGAAGGGCAGGGTTCTCGGCCTGCCCAGGGAGCTCCCTGGAGGCACCTGCACCATCCTCACCTGGGAGTGAGTTCCATATGCAGATTTCCGGGCCAGATCCCCAAGCCCAAATGCAGAGGTCGAGGGCAGAGGCCTTCAGCCGGCTACCCAGGGGGCCTGGACGCAGGGGCTCCCAGGCTGTCCTTTTGGGATTCACTGTTCAGTCCTTCCCCACCCGCTGGGGGGTCCTCCCCAGAGTAGCCCCTGACTGCACAGACACCCTCGGCACACCTGGCCTGCAGCCAGTCCGTTCCACAGAAGCCCCACGCCACTGTCCCCCAGGAGGGCCTTCACTAGGGCAGATGACAAGAGAAGGCTCCAGAAGCCTCTGCCTGCCCAGCTGGGCCTGAGAGGGGCGAGGAAGATGGATCGGCCCAGACCAAGCTGTTGTCTGAGGAGCAGAGTTCCAGTTCCCAGTGTATGGAGGATGCGGACATCTTCCTGTGCACAGAGGGCTCTGCTGACCCTTTCAGTGGGCGGGAGGGAAGGTCACCTGCATTTGGAAGAAGGGGCTTGTGGCTGGCCACCTGCTGGGAGGGCGTCCTCCAGAAGGGAAGGCATTTGCTCCCACCCTTGCAGCTTGTCCTGAAGTAGCCCCTGGGAAGAGTGGGAGATGAATTAGGAGAGCCCCAGAGCTGCTGCTGTGTGGGGTCTGGGCGTGATGGTGCTTGCTGGGCCCATATCAGCCATACCCCTAGCCCAAGTTGCCCAGGTCGGGGACCCAGCTAGGCTTCTGTGGGGGGCTCCAGCCAGCCAGCCCCTTCCCAGAGCGCCTGCCCCTCTCGTCTCTGTGGGTCCCAGGGCTCGGCCGTCCTGTGAGCTGGAGGGACCCGCAGGTCCGCAGGTGAGCTCAGGCTCCTGGGACACCTGCTCATGTCTGGTCCGCGTGCTCCATCTAGAGGACAGCTGGGGGAAAGCAGGAACCGGCGTCCGTCCGTGTGAGGGGCGGCCCCAGCTGAGAAGCAGGTGTCTGTCTCATCCTCAGCGCCCAGGGTCAGCGTGGCTCCACCACCTCCCTCAGCCCAGCCCAGAGCCCAGACCGCAGGAAGCCTGTGCGTCGCCCGCTCCCACCTCCCCAGGACCCAGCTCAGTCCTGGCAACTCCATAACTTCCTGCCAGGTAACTGGGTTCTTCTTCAGTATGTCCATTCTGAATGAACATTGGGCAAGTTCAGTACCCTGCACACCAACACACCTACGACAGCCTGCCTTAAAACGTGGAACCGGAAGCCTGCAATTGCCCTGGAGGGGAGCGGGAGCTGTTGCAGTCCCCCGGCCTTCTGGAGCCTCTGAAACCCCCCGCACGCATGGAGCCTTGGGGCCTTGGCATGGCTGCCCACTGGAGCTCTGCCCCTGCCCAACCCCTTCACTTCGTTAATTCCTATCCTGACACAGCTCAGACGTTTCATCTGGGAGGATAGTTCAGGCGCACACCACCACACCCAGCCAATTTTAAATTTTTTCATAGAGATGGGGTCTTTCTATGTTGCCCAGGTTGGTTGTCTCAAACTCCTGGCTTCAAGTGATCCTCCTGCCTCAGCCTCCCCAAAATGCTGGGATTCCAAGCATGAGCCACCGTGTCCAGCCCCGTTTTCTAAATAAGATCACATTCTGAGGTTCTGGGAGGACATGAATATCGGGGGCACACATTTAACTCACTACTACCTTCCAATCCAGATGAATTTTATCTCTTGTTCATAGCTCAGACCATTTTGTTTTCAAGCGTGCTGTGAGTCTTAACGAGGATAGCAAGTGCCACTCCCCATTCAGAGTAAACCATCATCTCATTTAGAAAAGACAGAGTACATTAGATACAAAAACTCAAAGATGTTTAGATGTGATTGTGGCAGGGACACAAATTAACTGCAAATTGCAGCTGTCATCCAGGGCAGATTTCCCGAAGAGACGCTCCCTGTCTAAACGGTAAGAAACATTTATTAGAACTCATGGCTATGGTGACTTCCAGATTTGGGGGAAGTAAAAGGCCATGATTGGTGTCCCGCGAGGCACAGAAATCCTTATTTCTGAAGAAAAGCTGCACACCAGCCAGGGTGGCTGAGAACCCTGTCCTGAAGAACAAATCCAACTTTCCCATCAGCTGCGCCTCAAAGAATATGAACATAAATAGAGTCTCACTCCCTACATCCCAGGCCAAAGGCCGCAGCTCAAACCTGCACAGTCCTGAGTTCTGCCTGGCCTAGTGTTTATGTATTGGCCACATGCGGAGATTCTGAGATGAATGAGAGACACATCTGTGTGTCTATAAACTCAACGCGTGTTTGCTGAGTGTCTACTATGTTACAGGAAGTGCCCTTGATGCTGGGATGGAATGGGGAGCAAGACAGGCTCTGTCCTCGGAGGCCGCCGTCCTGGGACACGCCAGCAGGTCAGGGCAAGTGCATGAAGGCCGTGGGCTTCGGACTTTATCGGCGACAACCGGGACCGCTGGAGGATATTCGGTAAGTCTCTGGAGTGCACACAACGGAGGTTCTCCTCCTGTCTCCTTTACACTTTCCTGGCCACTGGAGGATGGCTCAGTGGGCCCTGAATCCCTGCAGTCAGGGCAGACCATTGACTTTGGTGTCTCGGCCTCAATTCATGAGACTGCTGAGTCCAAGATGTGACTCAAAGCTCTGCCCTTGCCCCTGGACTCAGTCGCTCCCTCCCAAGGCTTAGGCTGCAGGGGGCTTCTCCATTCTCCGCCCTCCTTCCCTGTCCCCAGCTGGCTTCGCTGGTGGGAAAGGCAGGGAGGGGGCCGGGGTGCTGAGTAGAACCTTGAAGCTGCCTCCGCGGTCCGGTCCAGCAGTGCATGAAGACCCTCCTCTCATTTGGGGTCATCTTCTCCTCTGTCTGGTCCTGGAGGGGTTTGGGGACCTTCCTTTCTCCTGAAGTCATTTCCTCCTCGGTCTGGTTCCGGAGGTTTCTGGAGACCCTCTTTTCTCCTGTGGTCATGTTCTAGCTCTTTGCACCTCTCCTCTCCCCAGGGGCTCACAGAAACCCCCTCCATTCCTGGTGGCCGTGGAAGCCCCATCTTAGCCCGGGGGGCCCAGAGCTCACCCTTGGCCTCTCGCTGCTGGCCACTCTCCTGGGCCTCTCCTGTCCTTCCTCTCCTATACGGCATCCATGGGAAACACTCGCCCAGCAGCTGCCCGGGGAGCCTGCGAGGGGCAGCCGTGGCAAAGCCACCCTCTCCTCACCCACCTTTCTTTCTTTTTATTTACTTATTTATTTTTTGAGACAGAGTCTTCCCCTGTTGCCCAGGCACAATCTCCAGTGGCACAATCTCAGCTCACTGCAACCTCCACCTCCCGGGTTCAAACAATTCTCCTGCTTCAGCCTCCCAAGTAGCTGGGATTACAGGCACCTGCCACCACACCCAGATAATTTTTTGTAGCTTTAGTACAGATGGGGTTTCACCATGCTGTTCAGACTGGTCTCGAACTCCTGACCTCATGATCCACCCGCCTTGGCCTCCCAAAGTGCTGGGACTACAGGCATGAGCCACTGCGCCCAGCCTCGCCCACCTTTCTTAGCTGTAAGTCAGGGCCTCTGGGCCTGATCCCCACAAGGACCAGGGGTGAGCACAAGGACACCCACGGTGGTACCCGGGTCACTCGGATCCTCAAGGATATCTCTCAGACCTCCTGCCAGCTCCAGCTGGCCAAGGGGCCCTGAGTCTTGGTCTGGTCTTCTAAACACCCTTTGTGAGTTCCTCATGGGGTGAGGCTGGGGCGTCTGCCTCTCAGGCACTCAAGAAGTTCCCACTGTGTAATCTGGGGCCTGTCAGAAGTTTCTGTAAGGAGGCGAGACCTCTGCCTTCCCCAGGGAGCTGGCAGAATGGACGAGGACATCTTCCCCCATATCCAGCCTCCCCAACCCCAGCAGCCTCTCCTGCCCTCTGGCCCAGAGGCAGAACCTCCCACGGCCGCCCAGGCTGGCCAGCAGCCACTCTCATTCCCACAGACCTGCGCCACAATTCCTCAAGGTCCGCTCAGCCTGGGCGAAATTCGTTTGTTCTTTAATTCCCTTCAGGGAAAGTTTGAAAGTCTGCAAATTGAGTTTCCTGCTTCAAGAACAAAGAACAACAACAAAACACACACACACTAAGTTGGGGGCGTGTTTTAGATTAGAGAAGAACAAGTTGATGGAACAATCAGTGCAATATGTGATCTGTGAATACTTGGATCTAAAACTAGATAATAACTTTCACAGGCAGAGGCAGGAGGATCGCTTGAGACCAGGAGTTGGAGACCAGCCTGGGCAACATAGCAAGACCCCCATCTCCTCAAAAAATTAGAAGATTAGCCATGCATGGTGGTGCGCAGCTGTGGTCCCAGCTACTGAGGAGGCTGAGGTGGGAGGAGCCCCTGAGCCTGGGAGTTGGAGGCTGCTGTGAGCTATGATTGCACCACTGCACTCCAGCCTGGGGTGACCCCGTCTCAAAATATTAAAAATAAATAAATAAATAAACAGAAGGATATTTCAAAGGACATCGTGGAAACAACTGGACAAATTTGCCTGTGGGCTATACGTCAGTGATAGGACTGTGTTGACGTCCCATTTCCTGGGCTTGGCGCTGTGTCCATGGAGGAGACTGTACTTGTCCTTGGGAGAGGCAGGCTGAGGTCTTCAGGATGAAATGTAAAGGCATCTGCAACTCACTTTGAAATGTTTCAGCAAAAAATACTCACCAGGAGTTCAAGAAGATGACTAAATTCAGCTCGGGGATGAAATTTCACCCACAGAGTATAATTAGAAAAAGAAAAATACATTTTATGCAAACTATGTTTTTCTGTCAAGTAAGTGAGTCAAGATGTTCACGACTGGCGGATTTAGGAGCTGAAGCATTTGTGGGTGTTCCCTGCATGGTTCTTTACACTTTTTGGTGGGTATAAGAGAGTGTGCACCGTCTTCATGAATTGTCTGGAGAAAAAGGTGTGTAGGCACAACTCAGGGCCCTGTTTAGGGACAGGAGTCAGCTCCTGCCCTCCCATTCTCCTCTCTTGCCAGGCAGAGGCTGAGGATGTGGAGGAGGGGCCGCACCTCAGGCCCCTGCAGGGAGGAGCGGGGAGGGAGCACGGCTGAGGATGTGGAGGAGGGGCCGCACCTCAGGCCCCTGCAGGGAGGAGCAGGGTGGGAGCACAGCTGAGGATGTGGAGGAGGGGCAGCATCTCAGACCCCTGCAGGGAGGAGCGGGGAGGGAGCACGGCTGAGGATGTGGAGGAGGGGCGGTATCTCAGGCCCCTGAAGGGAGGAGTGGGGAGGGAGCACGGCTGAGGATGTGGAGGAGGGGCGGCATCTCAGGCCCCTGCAGGGAGGAGCGGGGAGGGAGCACTCAAGAAATACTTCCCAAGTCCACGTTCCTGCATCCCAGATTTCCTCTCGTGGGGATGGCTGTTGGACATCCCAAATTCCACCAAAGCTGATCCCGCACTCTTCCCCTACAAAAGGTTCTCCCCACGCAGCCCTCCCTCATCATCAATAACAACTCCCCGGACTCGTCTCCTCCCCCAACACCCCTCATGCGCTCAGCTCCACTTCTGGGGATGAAAGGTCCACACCACCCCTCCCTCAGGCCCCCACCCTGCACGTTCCTGGACACTGAAATCGCCTCCTAGTTTTGAATCCCAGCAGCCTGCACAGTGACCTTCACAAGAGCACCACCTCGGCACATAGTCCAAGGGATCTGTAAATGTGTGAGCAGATTACACTTCCTTCTGCTTCAGGCACCATCCCTGTCCCACACGAGGCAGAGTCCTCACAAAGGCCTTCGGGGTCCTCTGCAAGTGGCCTCGGTCCACTTGCTAAGATTATCCTGCATCTCTTCCTGTCACCGGTTCTCCTTCAGCCCCAGGCCCAGCTGCTTCTCGGTCAGTGGGTGTTCACCCACACAGCCCCTCTGCCCTGACGCCTCCCCCAGCCTCGCATGGCTGGTGCATCACCTCTTTCGGGTCTGTGCACAGATGTCATCTCACAGGGAGCCTACTGTGGCCAGCCCATGACCACACACACACCCATGGGTGCACACACACACCCAGGCACACAGGGAGCCTACTGTGGCCAGTCCATGACCACACACACACCCATGCCTGCACACACACACCCAGGCACAGAGGGAGCCTACTGTGGCCAGTCCATGACCACCCACACACCCATGCGTGCACACACACACCCAGGCACAGAGGGAGCCTACTGTGGCCAGCCCATGACCACACACGCACCCATGGGTGCACACACACACCCAGGCACACAGGGAGCCTACTGTGGCCAGCCCATGACCACACACACACCCATGCGTGCATACACACACCCAGGCACACAGGGAGCCTACTGTGGCCAGTCCATGACCACACACACACCCATGCCTGCACACACACACCCAGGCACAGAGGGAGCCTACTGTGGCCAGTCCATGACCACCCACACACCCATGCGTGCATACACACACCCAGGCACAGAGGGAGCCTACTGTGGCCAGCCCATGACCACACACGCACCCATGGGTGCACACACACACCCAGGCACAGAGGGAGCCTACTGTGGCCAGCCCATGACCACACACACACCCATGCGTGCACACACACACCCAGGCACACAGGGAGCCTACTGTGGCCAGTCCATGACCACACACACACCCATGCCTGCACACACACACCCAGGCACAGAGGGAGCCTACTGTGGCCGGCCCATGACCACACCTGCACCCATGCATGCACACACACACTCAGGCACACAGGGAGCCTACTGTGGCCAGCCCATGACCACACACACACCCATGGGTGCACACACACACCCAGGCACACACACCCTGGACCCCTGATCCTATTATATTTCTTTCCCCATAGTACTTTTCTCACCTAGATTATCATTTTAGTCACCTTTTGGTCAGTAATTTTTCTCCTCCAATAGAACCTAAGCCCATGAAGATGAAGACAGGGCAGGTTTTTTACTACCAGCATTGTTCGCTGGCATAGCCCAACCACATCCACCACATTGTAAGCTCTTGATAAAAAATAAAAATTACTCAACATGACAAAAAGAGCCACCATGTGGTCAGAAGGGACCAAACCACAGACCCACTCAGGTCGTGAGGCATTTCTCTTTCTGCTTTCAGGACTCGATGGCCTTTGACAACTTCGTGAGGATCTCCGAGTTCACCTTCCTTGGAATTCACTGAGCTTCTTGGATGTGTAGAGTCATGTATTTCATCACATTTGTGACTTTTTGGTCATTATTTCTTCAGCTATCCTCTGTCCTTCCTCACTCTCCTCTCCTTCTGGGTCTCCTATTATGCACAGTTAGTGGCTTGTGGGGCCCACAGGTATCTCCAGCTTTGCTCATTTTTCTGTATTCTTTTTTCTTTCTGACCCTCAAACTGGATAATCTCAATTGACCTGTCTTCAAGTCACTGATTCTCTTTTTCTGCCTGCTCAAATCTGCCACTGAACCTCTCTAGTGAAATTTTCATCTCGGTTATCTTAGTTTTCATCTCTAAAAGTTGTTTGGGTAATTTTCATAATTTCTGTCTCTTTATTGAGATTCTCTATTTGTTCAAACATATTCTCCTGGTTTTCTTTCTTTGCCCATGTTAAACCCAACTAAATATGGCCTCAGAAGGACTCTGTACTTCTATATTTGAGTCCTTGTGGACGAACTGCAACCTAGCTTAATAGGTAGACAAGATTGAAAACCTAACTTAGGAATCTGCACCCATAACAATAGCTGAGTCTTGTCCAATCCCAGCAGCTATAGTTCAACCATTCATACACTGCTGAGTGTTAAACTGTGTTCAAATAAGGCAAACACCGAGCTGTAACCAACCCAGCTGTTCTGTACCTCACTTCTGATTTCTGTATATCACTTTCCTTTTTTTGTCTGTAAATCTTCTTCCACCACATGGTTGCTCTGGAGTCTCTTTGAGTCTATGGTGATTCTGGGGGCTGCCTGATTCACGAATCTTTCATTGTTCCATTAAACTCTTTAAATTTAATTCAGCTGAAGTTTTTTTTTTTCCACCCACTGTTTCCTTTAGCTCCTAAACATACTTTAAATAGTTGATTAAAGTCTTTGTCTAGTAAGGCATATCAAAGTCTCTGCTTCTTCAGAGAGAGATTCAGTTGATCTTTTTTTTTTTTTCCCCCTTTACCATCTATGGGCC
This sequence comes from Macaca mulatta, assembly GCF_049350105.2. Taxonomy (NCBI): domain Eukaryota; kingdom Metazoa; phylum Chordata; class Mammalia; order Primates; family Cercopithecidae; genus Macaca; species Macaca mulatta. Next base: position 34,197,160 of record NC_133408.1, read on the forward strand.
ATATTTTCTTGTTTCTTTGCATGCCTTGTAATTTTTTGCTGAAAAGTAGACATTTGGAATGTTATAATGTAGCAGCTATGAAAATTTCCTCTCTCCCCAGATTTGGAGTAGGGAACTCCAAAATCCATCTGTTCACAAAAGCAATGAATAAACTGACAAAAACAATCAAAACCAACTCATTGCTGCTTATTTAGGTTTTTTTGTTTGTTTGTTTTAGTTTATTTTGTTGCTGCTTATTTTTAGTATGCGTCTGTTTATTTAGTAACTTTTCTGAGCTAATTTTATGAAGTCTGTGTTCTATGCTGTATGTGGTCAGTGAAGTTTCTGTTCTGTGAGTTCAGTCTCAGCTAATGATTCTACAGAGTGAGGACTAAGCTCTGGCTTTTTCTTATCTTGCCCTTCTATCTAAGGGGTCTGGGGAGTCATGCCCTACGAACCATAAATTCTCATCAGATGGGTTTTATTTAACCTTGTGTATTGTGACTTACTTTCCAATCTGTCTCTGGCATAACATTACGTGACAAAGAAGAAAATAAAATCAGTTTTCCTGAAGACATGTTTCTTTGCCATATGCTGAAATGGCCCTGCAAAGCCATCCTTTGTGGGGAAAAACTTGCATCTGTAAAGAATCTCTAGTAACATAGCTAGATCTTTTTCTTCCAGGCCCTCCCAATCCTGAAGAGATTAACTGAGAGTCTAGCACCTTGTAAAGCTCTGAATAGGAAACATTTGTCATTGATTGTCTCTAAGGGCAGCCATTATGAGACTCCAAAAGAACCGTGGTCTCCAAAATCTTTTATCTTAACCTGAATATTTCCTTTCTATTGATCCCAGGTCTTTAGACAATCTCAACCAACTGTCAACCAGAAAATGTTTAAATTTACCTATAACCTGGAAGCCCCAGAGGCCCCCTTTGAATTGTCCTCCCTTTCTGGCCAAACCAATATATTTCTTAAATGTATTTGATTGGTGTCTCATGCCTCCCTAAAATGTATAAAACCAAGTGTTAGGGAATCTTTGGGATTTCAGTTTTCTTCCCAGACACCCCTGTGGCTGGTGGCACCTTTGCTGAGGTCTTGTCCTGCATCCAGGAAGAATGAGGTATGCAGACAAGTGGAGGGTGAACAAAATGAAGAGGAGGTTTACTGAGTGTTACATCAGCTCAGAGGAGCCCCTCAGTGGGTAGCTCCTGTCCATAGGCGGGTCATCCCCTCAAGTGCTCAGCTTTCATCAGAGACGAGGCCCTGGAGAGGGTAGCTCCTCTCTGTAAGCAGATCATCCCCTCAAGTGCTCAGCTCTCATCAGAGACGAGGCCCTGGAGAGGGTAGCTCCTCTCTGTAGGCAGGTCATCCCCTCAAGTGCTCAGCTTTCATCAGAGATGAGGCCCTGGAGAGGGTAGCTCCTATCTGTAGGCAGGTCATCCACTGAGTATTCAGTTCTCAGCAGAGAGGAGGCCCTGGGGTAGTTTCTCTCTGCAACTGGTCACCCTGATGTCTGCATCTCTTAGTGGAGAAGAGGCCCTGGAGAGGATGGTTCCTCTCTGCCAGCAGGTCGTCTCTGTAGCTCTCAGCAGAAAGAGTAACTCCTCCCTGCCAGCAGGTCATCTCTGCAGCCCTGAGGAGAGAGAGTAGCTCCTCTCTGCATCTGGTTGTCGCACAGTCTCTCTTCCCTCTGTCCTCTGGTCATCCTCTGCCCTGCTCTGGCTAAACCTAGGGCTTTTATGAACCTCAGAGGGGAAGGAGTATATGCTGATTGGTCTATGGGTGGCCATGGGTGGGCCTGGAAGAAGCACTATGGGTCCCCTCTCCAGTCCGGGGGACGCAGTCCAGCCTCCAGCCTTCAGGGTCTCCCTGGCTGAAGGTGGGGCCTTACTGAGAACCTGCCCCTTCCACCCAGGAATCAATCTGCCTCCTGCTGCCATTCATGGCCCCTGGGGCTCAGCCTCAACCCCACTGTGAGATCAGAACAGGCACCCGGAGCAGAGACAGGCCAGGCAGTGGAATCTGATCCTGGAGCCTGCAGGGACCATGACTGCAGACGTGGGCCTCCCACTCTACAGAGCAGGCAAGAGCCAGGGACAAGCAGGTCCTGCCGCTTCTGAGCGGGTGGGGCAAGAGCTCCCCAGGTGCAGCTGCAGCCACCCTCCAAGGCACAGGACCCGGGCATCCCTGCAGCCTGCACCCTCAGGGGCCCAAGAAGGCTCCCTCCCTCCCACTGCACCCAGGCAGGCAGGTCCTGACGGCTCCTGGCCTTTCCAAGAGAACAGGGAGGCTCAGAATCACAGCTGCAGTTTGGGTGGGTGTAGCCCCGCCCAGGAGGGCAAGTCTCCCACCAGCTACATGGAGCGTGCAGCCCAGCCGTGCCTCCCAGCTGCAGCCAGTGTGATGGAGCAGCCCATGGGGCGTGTGGCCCAGCCGTGCCTCCCAGCTGCAGCTGGTGTGATGGAGCAGCCCATGGGGCGTGCGGCCCAGCCGTGCCTCCCTGCTACAGCTGGTGTGATGGAGCAGCCACTCACCTTGGGTATATGATCACCTTGGGTACATGATCACCTTGGGTACATGTTCTCAGGACCTCCAGAGGGCTGTGTCATGGGCCACGGTCACTCGTATTTGGCTCAGAATAAATGTCTTCAAATATTTTACAGAGGTTTCTGTAAAATTTCATTGACAAGAGGTTTCCTTAAACACTTGAAACATAGCACACACGGGCAAAATACCTCCCAGTCTTTGAAGGGCGGGGGGCTCTGTGTGTGTTCAGGGGCACGCCTTCAACATGGAGGCAATTTTCAACTCTGCCTTAGCCTTCATTTCCTGCTTGCACAGACGCTGAAGGTCAGCCAGAGGTGAGCACGCAGAGCCGCCTTAGGTCTTTTCTACATTTGTACACACTCCTGGGTATGCGCCTGGACTTCTAGATTCCAAAGAATATGCAGAAACCCTCAAAATCTGTACCTTCTAAAACATCTCAGTTCCCAGTCTTTCCTCCCAATCTTTATGGTTCATCTATTGTTTGCCCCAACGGTTATCCCTTGCCCCAGGCAGCAGTGACTAATACACTTGACTTTTAAATGTTTCAACAAATGCCTATAGGGAGACACCTAAGAGCTCCAAGTTATGTGAAAGAAAGGCAAGCCCTTTGAGCCTGTCCATCCAGGGGCCACAATTGTCAGGGGCATTTGAGCCAGAGCAACTCCATCTTGAACAGGAGCTGGCTAAAATGAGGCTGAGACCTACTGGGCTGCATTCCTAGATGGTTAAGGCCTTCTAAATCACAGGATGAGATGGGAGGTCGGCACAAGACACAGGTCATAAAGACCTTGCTGATAAAACAGGTTGCAGTGAAGGAGCCGGCCAAAACCCACCAAAACCAAGATGGCGATGAGAGGGACCTCTGGTCGTCCTCACTGCTACACTCCCACCAGCACCATGACAGTTTACAAATGCCGTGGCAATGTCAGGAAGTTGCTCTAAAGAGTCTAAAACGGAGAGGCATGAATAATCCACCCCTTGTTCAGCATACCATCAAGAAATAACCATAAAAATGGGCAGCCAGTGGCCCTCGGGGCTGCTCTGTCTATGGAGTAGCCATTATTTTCTTAATCAACTTTTCTTTCCTAATGAACTTGCTTTCAGTTTACTCTATGGGCCTGCCCTGAATTTTTTTCTTGCGTGAGATCCAAGAACCTTCTGTGGGGGTCTGGATCGGGACCCCTCTCCTGCCACACAACCACATGCTAAGGTCTGTCCCCTCCTCTGCCGGTGCTAGACTCCTGTGCTAGGAATGTGTGCTGTTGTCTTCGAGGCCTCAAGCTGGCAAGTGGTGGATGGGTCCAGGGTAAGTGAAAAGGCCACAAAGCTTCCTTACTGAGATTCCTGATGACGCACTCCCCTGGTGGCTGCAAGCTTTGATTAGTGTGCAGAGTTCTAAGAAACTTGGTTCTGATCATTTTTGCTGGTTTGTTCACTGCTTTTCTAGACAGATGGATCCGGGGTTCCCTACTCCAGCTTCTTCACTGATGTCTCCGTGGTTGGGTTTGGAAAGTTCTTCATGCGTTCTAGATACAAGTCCCTTATCAGATATGTGCTCACAAAGATTTTCTCTCTGTTTATGGCTTGTCTTTTCCTTCTTTTCACAGTGTCTTTTGAAAGCAGAAGTTTTAAATTTTAACAAAATCCAATTTATCAATGAATCGTTTTATGGGTGGTGTTCCTTCTCCTACCCCACTGCCCAAATTCTCTTATTTTATTGTACGTGTTGTGATTTTCTTTTTACCCCCAAATTAGATATTTGATTCATTTACTGGTTCTCTGGATTTTAAAAAGTATTGGGTTTTGCTCTGGCCTTTTTTTCTTCCTTTCTGTTTTCCTAAAGGTTGGTGTTTGAATTATAAATAAAAACATGTGTCTATGCATGTGCACTTATGTTAGTTCGATGTTTAATTCAATATAATATTTTTATTTAATAATGAAAACATTTAAGAATCTTGATTGACCTTTGCTACACTTAGAATATTCATTAAAAAGCCTAAAATTACATCTTAATTAGCTCCTTAATCCAACTGTTGTTTAGCCAAGGGCTTCTTAATTTCTAGTGGATGAGGCATTTTCACACCAAGTCTACTCTGATTGCACTCTACTTTTAAGAGGTAGAATGCGTGATGTTTGCATTTGAGATAACCGAGGTTTGCTTGGTTTTGGTCTTTTTGGTTATTTTAGCCTAGTACATCATTTAATATTATATAAGAAATGTGCTATTTATAGGTGACAAAGTTTTCTGTATACTTATTTATTCAAATGTTTTAATTATTCAAATAGTTCAACAGTAGAGCCTACTTGTCTTAATTTAGTGCATCCCTGAAAGACTGAGAAATACATTAAGCTTTCTTCACCATAAGTGCCTTCTGTTGATGTCTCCCTTTATTTCTAATCATTTTTGCTTTATATTTTTGAGAACTAAGTAATTCAGAAAAAGTATGTGATGTTTTCACTGAAGAGTATCTATTTTATGAATATAAAACGACTCCTTTATTTAATATTTTTACTTTAATTTTATACTGATGTTAAGATCAGCACTTTGATTTTTCTTTATTTACATTTGCCTGGTAACCCTTCAGTCATTCTTTTGTACATGTGTATAACTTTTCTCTTCCTATTTTCGTGAGGAATCTAAAACACTTATATTTATTATCAAAACTGGGAGGTTTGGCTTTATATATATATATTGCTTTATAGTTTCACATTTTGTGTTTCTTCGTAGTTTTGTTTCTTTTTGTCTCTTTGCTTTACATAATAATTTCTATTTGCACTTATTTCCTGTACCAATTTGACAGGTAGCAATTCAGTTCTTCTATAGCTGTTGCTGTTGAATTTGTTCATCACGTCCTGACACAGTCCCACCATTGTCAGAGTCAAGAACAGGCCCTCACCCAAGACCACACACCTTCTCCTCCAAATTCAGGATTGGAGCAATGAAATAAAGGAAATCTGCAAAAGCCAAACCATTATGGAAGCCTCTTCCTTGTGAGACACAGGACGATAATGCTCCCTTTCCCTCCTAAGGCAGGAGAAAGTCCAGGGCCCTTGTCAGTTCTGAGCTGCCCAGAAGTGGGGCCTGGGTGGACATCCACTTACACCCCTGGGATGAGCCAGGTGGGCAGGGGTGGCCCAGCTTCGAAGAACTTGGGTTCCAGGATCACAAAGACCAACCAGCAAGGCCTCAAGTCCTAACCCCTCCTGCGTGCTGTGCAAACTTGGGCAAATTATTTCACTGCTCATGCCTCAGTTTCCCCAATATAAGATGGGATAACAATAGTTCCTCCTTATGGAGTTGCTGCAAAAATTAGATGAGATTGTGTCAGAAATGCCAGCAATTGTTATAATTTCTTATTATTACTATATGCAAAGAGCTGGTGGGTCTTGGTGAGGATCTAGAAAATGGGCAGGGGTATGTTCCTGGGGGTGCGTCAGGCAGGGTTTTCAAGACGGCCCCAAAGACATCCACAGAACATGTCTGGAAACTTTATTTGCTCAGCCTTCCCCCTTCCCCACCGCCCAAAATGTCCAATTTCTGTGGGATCCCGCACCACTCATTAAATATTGGAAGATTTTCCTCCGAGGAGGTGGGAATGCCACTCACGTGACTTCCATTTGACATTGTACTGGTGCTCTAGCTATCCACTGCTGTGCTAAACCACCCCACAAACCTAGTCCACTCCTGTGCTAAACCACCCCGCAAACCTAGTCCATTGCTGTGCTAGACCACCCTGAAAACCTAGTCCACTGCTGTGCTAATCCACCCCACAAACCTAATCCACTGCTGTGCTAAACCACCCCGCACACCTAGTCCACTGCTGTGCTAGACCACCCCGCACACCTAGTCCACTGCTGTGCTAGACCACCCTGAAAACCTAGTCCACTCCTGTGCTAGACCACCCTGAAAACCTAGTCCACTCCTGTGCTAGACCACAGCAAACCTAGTCCACTCCTGTGCTAGACCACAGCAAACCTAGTCCACTCCTGTGCTAGACCACAGCAAACCTAGTCCACTGCTGTGCTAATCCACCCCGCAAACCTAGTCCACTGCTGTGCTAGACCACAGCAAACCTAGTGACTCAAGTCTAGAGCCATCGCCTATTTCCCTCTGAAACTACAGCTTGGCTGGGGCTCAGGAGGTGCATTGCTCCACGATGGCATCAGCTGGGACAATGGAGCTGGTTGTGTACCCAGCTAGTGAGCATCTATGGCTGGGAGCCCAGCAGGAACGTCAAGGAGGCCCCGTTCCTCATGGATGTCATGTCCGCTCTAACTCTCTGGTAATATTAAATCCACTTGTTAGTAAATTTCCTTCTGTGTGTTCTGTTCATCCTGTGACAACCAGAGTCAGTTCCTCTCATGTTGAAATTGCTACCTCTCTTCCTGGACACCACATCCCTCAAATGTTTGATGTTCTCAATGGAACAGAAAGGAGAATCCAGAAATAAAGCCACACCCCTACAGCCATCTGATCTTGAGGAAGTTGACAAAAAATAAGCAATAGGAAAAGGACTCCCTATTCAATAAATGGTGCTGGGATTGCTGGCTAGCTGTACACAGAAGATTGAAGCTGTATCCCTACCTTTCATCATATACGAAACTTAAGGCTGATTAAGGATTTCAGTGTGGGACCTCAAACTATAAGAATTCTAGAAGGAAACTTCGGTGGGACCCCATTAAACTAAAGGGCTTCCGCACAGCAAAAGAGACTATCAACAGAGTAAACAGACAACCTAGAGAATGGGAGAAAATATTCACAAACTATGCATCCAGCAAGGGTCTAATATCCAGAGTCTACAAGGAACGTAAAAAATTCAACAAGCAAAAAACAACCCCGTTAAAATGTGAGCAAAAGACTCAAAGACTTCTCAAAAGAAGACATACAAGAAACCAACAAACATACGAAAAAATGCTCAATATCCCTACTCATTAGAAATGCAAAATCACAATGAGCGACCATCTCACACCAGCCAGAATGGTTATTATTAAAAAGTCAAAAAACAACAGATGCTGGTAATGCTGTGGAGAAAAGGGAACATTGGAACACTGTTGGTGGGAATGTAAATTACTTTAGCCACAGTGGAAAGCAGCTTGAAGATTTCTCAAAGAACGTAATACAGAGCTACTGTTCAACCCACAATCCTATTACTGGGTATACACCGAAAAGAAAATAAATCCTTCTACCACAAAGACACACGCACTCATGTGTTCATCTCAGCACTATTCACAAGAGCAAAGACATGGAATCCACCTAGGTGCCCATTGATGGTGGACTGGATGAAGAAAATGAAGAAAATGTACACACGTGTGTGTACGCCGTGGAATACGACGAAGTCATAAAAAGAATGAAATCGCGTCCTCTGCAGCAACATGGATGGAGCTGTCGGCTGTCTCTTTAAGCAAATTAACACAGGAACAGGCACTTTGGGAGACCAAGGCTGGTGGATCATGAGGTCAAGAGATCAAGACCATCCTGGCCAACACGGTGAAACCCCGTCTCTACTAAAAATACAAAAAATTAGCCGGGTGAGGTGGCGGCGCCTGTGGTCCCAGCTACTCGGGAGGCTGAGGCAGGAGAATGGCATGAACCTGGGAGGCGGAGCTTGCAGTGAGCTGAGATCGTGCCACTGCACTCCAGCCTGGGCAACAGAGCGAGACTCCGTCTCAAAAAAAAAAAAAAAAAGAAAAACAGGAACAGAAAAACAAACACCGCATATCCTCACTAATATGCAGGAGCTAAGCATCAGGTACTAGTGGATGTAAAGACGGAAACAGTGGACACTGGGGACTCCCAGGGCAGGGAACGAGGGGTGAGGGTTAAACAGTGGACAATGGGGACTCCCAGAGCAGGGAACGAGGGGTAAGGGTTAAACAGTGGACAATGGGGACTCCCAGAGCAGGAAAGGAGGGGGTGAGGGTTAAACAGTGGACACTGGGGACTCCCAGAGCAGGAAAGGAGGGGGTGAGGGTTAAACAGTGGACACTGGGGACTCCCAGAGCAGGAAAGGAGGGGGTGAGGGTTAAACAGTGGACACTGGGGACTCCCAGAGCAGGGAACGAGGGGTGAGGGTTTAACAGTGGACACTGGGGACTCCCAGAGCAGGGAACGAGGGGTGAGGGTTAAACAGGAGACACTGGGGACTCCCAGGGCAGGGAAGGAGGCGTGAGAGTTAAACAGTGGACACTGGGGACTCCCAGGGCAGGGAAGGAGGGGCAAGGGTTTAACAGTGGACACTGGGGACTCCCAGAGCAGGAAAGGAGGGGGTGAGGGTTAAACAGTGGACACTGGGGACTCCCAGAGCAGGGAACGAGGGGTGAGGGTTAAACAGGGAACACTGGGGACTCCCAGAGCAGGGAAGGAGGGGGCGAGGGTTGAGTGTACATTTAAATATGCTTACTGTGTAGTCGAGGATCCTGGAAGAGTAAATATTTTTAACTTTCTCCATTCTTTCTAAAGACTCAGTAAGGCAAGGAACTTGGCAGCAGAGGCTGACTCCGACGCCTGGACGCTCCAGCCAGAGCGACTCTACCCATATTCCTCTCCCAGAGCTGCCTGAGAGAAGTGCTCAACTATTTAGGTTCAGAAAACATTTGCTTTAGACTGAGGCAAGGCTCTGTAAATACTTTTCTCTCTCTGGAAGCTTGGATAGACGGATTGTGCTCCCTGAGCCGACGGCCGTGTTGCCCTCTCAAAGGGGCAGTCACAGCTACCAGCGTCATTAATATATAATATGTGAGCTATGGATTATGTCATCAACATATACACCAAGGTGAGGTCGTCATCCCCTAATCAAATCTCCGGACTCAGCAGCCCCGTAGAAGTGTGGTACAAATGAGGAGGAACTGTGAACGAATACACCAGGCTCACCGAATTTACATCCTCTGGCAGATCAGGGAAAATGTTAAGAGAATCGGTAGGTAAACGGTCAGCTTTGCTGGGGAGCCTGTTCCTGCTTCCATTTTTTTTTCCTTTTTTTTGTTTTTTTGTCCTTCTCTGAACTAGATGGCTCCTAGGGAAGCATGAATTTTCTTTCTTTCTTTCTTTCTTTCTTTCTTTCTTTCTTTCTTTCTTTCTTTCTTTCTTTCTTTCTTTCTTTCTTTCCTTTTCTTTTCTTTCTCTTTCTTTTTCTTTTCTTTCTTTTCTTTCTTTCTCTTTCTTTCTTTCTTTCTTTCTTTCTTTCTTTCTTTCTTTCTTTCTTTCTTTCTTCTCTCTCTCCTTCCTTCCTTCCTTCCTTCCTTCCCTCCTTCCTTCCTTCCTTTCCTTCCTTCCTTTCTTTTTGAGACAGAGTTTCGCTCTTGTCAGCCAGGCTGGAGTGCAGTGGCGTGATCTCAGTTCGCTGCAACCTCTGCCTCCCGGGTTCAAGTGATTCTCCTGCCTCAGCCTCCTAAGTAGTTGGGACTACAGGTGCCGACCACCACACCCAGCTAATTTTGTATTTTTAGTAGAGACGGGATTTCACCATGTTAGCCAGGCTGGTCTTGAACTCCTGACCTCAAGTGATCCGCCCGCCTCGGCCTCCCAAAGTGCTGGGATAACAGGCGTGAGCCACCGCGCCTGGCCGAATTTTCTAAAATAAAATAAAACATCAGTTCCCAGAAAACAGTTTCTCACTTTGAATTACGTGGTTTCCGCATTTCAGCTGATTACAGCTATACTTGCACATCTCAAAAATTCTCCAAAGAAACAAGTCTAATGCCAGCGATTTTTATAAATGTGCGCTCATGGCTGCCTTTTCTTCAGCAGGAGGGAAACCTCACCAAGCGATTTCAATGATATTCCACCCCTGGGAGATCAGGGCCACCACCTCCCAGCCCAGCTCACCCAAGCCTTGAGTTTATTCTGCCTGCCTGAGTTGGAGTTCGCCCTCCCTCCCTTCTGGGGCGAGTGGAGGGGATGCCAGTCATTGTGCGGTTTCCCGAATGCTTACTGTGGGCTACGCAGTGTTAGACGCTTCATGTAGGAGTCAGACAACCCGGCTGAGACACCTGGTTAATAATTACACAGGTCGGGTCGGGTGCAGTGGCTCACGCCTGTAATCCCAGCACTTTGGGAGGCTGAGGCGGGTGGATCACAAGGTCAGGAGATCGAGACCATCCTGGCTAACACGGTGAAACCCCGTCTCTACTACAAATACAAAAAATTAGCCAGGCGTGGTGGTGGGCGCCTGTAGTCCCAGCTACTCGGGAGGCTGAGGCAGGAGAATGGCGTGAACCCCGGAGGTGGAGCTTGCAGTGAGCCAAGATCGCGCCACTGCACTCTAGCCTGGGTGACAGAGCGAGACTCCACCTCAAAAAAAAAATAATAATAATAATAATTACACAGGTCTGATTACACGTAATTAGACCCGTCACAGAGATGAGGATGTTGAGGCTCTGGAACCTGGTGGTGTGGGGGTCGCCGTGGGCCACCTTGCAAGCAGTGGGCATTGTGTGGTCTCTGCGAGGCCCCTTTGCTCTGAGGCTCGGGAGCACGGTGCTGTGGGGGTCCTCGTGGACCACCCTGTGAGCGCTCTGCATTGTGTGGTCTCTGCGAGGCCCCTTTGCTCTGCACGCAGCTGGCCCTGGAGAGGAACCCTGGAAGGGAAGGTGGGCAAGGCCCCGGGCTCCGTCTAGGGTGCTGGCTCCTTCAGAACCAGGGAACAGGCCAGCACACATCCTGGTTTTGCAGCCCAGTCCCAGCGTGGGGACAGAAAGGGGCAGGGACTCTCCTCACCTTTCTCTGGGCCAAAACATGCTTAGTGGGGTCTCCAGGCAGGTCTCCAAATACGTCCCGGTGATGAAACAGTCAGGGGAAATTCCTCCTGGACTTCAGCCTTATTTCATTTTATTCCCCACCCCTGGGGCTGTGGTTGGGATTTATTGTGTTTATTTTCCGAAGTGCAGCTTTTATGATCTGGGGTCTGCTGAGGGGGCCTCAGACATGACCCTAAGCTGGGTCAGGTCACACGGTGCCACTCACTCTGCTCTGCCCACATGCGCGGCCCAGGAGGAGCGCCCTGAGTCACAGGCGTGGAAAGCAACGATGCCACTCGCTATCTATAAGAGCCTCTTTCCCTGGGAGAGGATAAGGTCCCTCCCCTAAAAATTCTCAAAAGAAACAAGTCTAACGCTGGCAGTTTTTGTAAATGTGTACTCATGGCTCTTTCTTTAGCAGGAGAGAAACTTCTGCAGTTTATTTCACTGTGGTGGACATGGCTGTTTTGGGGCACCCAGACTCTGTTCCCTCTTTCTGTTAACAGACCCCTGACTCTTAGATGGGGCCACCCCCTTCCCACCTCAGTCCTCAGGGCCTGGGTAGGGCTGACCTCCCTTTCAGGCACCAGCCTGGCACTTCCAGAGGCAGAACCCTAACCTCCTGGCGGGAGTGACTGACCGAGGGGCGAGGGTGACTCTCCCAGGCCAGCGAGAGGTGAGGGCACTCACTGGGCCATCGGGAAAGCCGTTCTCAGCAGAAGGACCTTGTGTGAGATGCTGGTGGCAGGTGAAAGGGTGAACCGGCCCCATTTCGAGGGCAGAGTTGATGTCGTGGGCTGTGCTCTCTCTCTTTTTTTTGAGATGGAGTCTTGCTCATCGCCCAGGCTGGAGTACGGTGGCGCGATCTCAGCTCACTGCAAGCTCCTCCTCCCGGGTTCACGCCATTCTCCTGCCTCAGCCTCCCGAGTAGCTGGGACTACAGGCACCACCACCACGCTCGCCTAATTTTTTGTATTTTTAGTAGAGACGGGGTTTCACCGTGTTAGCCAGTATGGTCTCGATCTCCTGACCTCGTGATCCGCTCCCTCGGCCTCCCAAAGTGCTGGGATTACAGGCGTGAGCCACCGCGCCCGGCCGGGCTGTGCTCTTTCTTTAGCGGCTCTTGACACCAAAATGCAGGGTTCTGTAGAGAATTTTTGAAGCCTGAGACATTGTAAACGCTGCGTTGTGCCTCTGATGTTAAAGCAGCAGCGACTGGGTGCCAAGGAGAACCTCAGGATGCTGATTTCCTCATCTGTGCTGGTTGCCGGGAGCGTGGTCAATGCAGGGACGCAAACATGTTCCCATGCCAGCTAGGCTGGGCTGAAAAAGTGACGTGCGTCTCATTTCTGTTTCTCCCTGAGCCCCTCCACGCATCAGGCCCGCCTGAGGCAGAAGCAGAAGAGACAGGCTCCTTCCTCGCTCTGAGGAGTTCCAGCAGCACCGACGGGAGAAGACCAGGCTGACCCAAGGTCCAGGTGGCCGTCAGGTGGGAAGGGCAGCTCACAAGGTCAGAGGCTGGTGGGCGCTCAGATGAGCAAACCTCGAAGGCTTCTATTGTTTCTATTAAAACGTTTTTTTTTGTTTTGTTTTTTTTTTGTTGTTTTTTTAGAAAGATAGGGTCCTGCTCTGTCGCCCAGGCTGGAGTGCAGGGTTGTGATCATGGCTCACTGCAGCCTCGACCTCCTAGGCTCACCCCATCCTCCCGCCTCAGCCTCCCAAAAGTTGGGACTACAGGCATTTGCCACCATACGTGTCCCAGGCTTCTATTCTCAAAAAATAAAATAAAAAATCAATTCCTAGAAAATAGTTCCTCACTTTGAATTATGTGACTTCAGAATATGAGCTGATTTTATTTTTGAGAATTTATGCCTCCCTAGTAACTGTCTAGTTCAGAGAATGACTAAAAAATACTGAAGGAAGAGCAAGCACCCAGAAAAGCAGACACTTCTCCTAAGGATTTTCCTAATGTTCTTTTTAAAAATTGTGTCTGATGGCCGGGGGCGGTGGCTCACGCCTGTAATCCCAGCACTTTGGGAGGCCGAGGCGGGTGGATCACGAGGTCAGGAGATGGAGACCATCCTGGCTAACACGGTGAAACCCCGTCTCTACTAAAAATACCAAAAATTAGCCAGGCGTGGTGGCAGGCGCCTGTAGTCCCAGCTACTCGGGAGGCTGAGGCAGGAGAATGGCGTAAACCCAGGAGGCGGAGCCTGCAGTGAGCTGAGACCGTGCCACTGCACTCCAGCCTGGGTGACAGAGCGAGACTCCGTCTCAAAATAAATAAATAAATAAATAAATAAATAAATAAATAAATATAAATAAATAAATAAAAACTGTGTCTGATGTCGAAGAAAATTCAGCACTCATAAATCTATAGTTAGAAGTTGGCAGGCGATTATTCATATTATGAGGTTCCTGACATTACGTGCTCCCCAGATACATTTAAAGATGTTCGATACCCCGCCTCTACTAAAAAATACAAAAAACTAGCCGGGCGAGGTGGCGGGCGCCTGTAGTCCCAGCTACTCGGGAGGCTGAGGCAGGAGAATGGCGTAAACCCGGGAGGTGGAGCTTGCAGTGAGCTGAGATCCGGCCACTGCACTCCAGCCTGGGCGACAGAGCGAGACTCTGTCTCAAAAAAAAAAAAAAAAAAAAAAAAAAAAGATGTTCGATAAATGAATTCTGACACATTCAACAGTTCATAGACATCAGAAATCAAGCTTTTGAACCATATTCTATGATGGCAGTTTACAAACAGCACTCACTCCAGAATTAGAAACACGAACTTCACAGTGTGAGCTGCGGCCAGCTTGGAATGACGGAGTTCTAGGAGATGTTTTATACCTCCCTCTATTTTATAAGCTTTCTGCAACAAAAACTGCTTTTAATTAAAAACTACAAGTAACATATAACCTGGCCAGGTGTGGTGGCTCATGCCTGTAATCCCAGCACTTTGGGAGGCCAAGGCAGGCGGATCACTTGAGGTCAGGACTTCAAGACCAGCCTAGCCAAACGGTGAAACCCCGTCTCTACTAAAAATACAACACTGAGCCGGGTGCAGTGGCGGGTGCCTGTAGTCCCAGCTACTCTGGAGGCTGAGGCGGGAGAATCGCTTGAACTCAGGAGGCGGAGGCTGCAGTGAGCCAAGATCGCGCCATTGCATTCCAGCCCAGGTGATAAGGGCGAAACTCTGTCTCAAAAAAAAAAAAAGACATAACCAGATATCACAGAAATAACCCTAAAGTCCCCCAGGTTCCCCACCAGTTCCATCCTTCTCTATCCCCCTCTAGGCCAAATGCAAGCATAGATTTGGTGTTTATCAAGATTACAATTTATATTTTTGCCACGTAGATATGCATCAGAAACAACCTAAGTCACTGTTCTATTTTTGGGGTTGATTAATGGTGTCTTATTACACGTGTTGTCTAGAACGCACGCATTTCGCTGGATGTGTCTGAGAGCCGCTGGATTCGTGAGATTCACTGCTGGTCTTCGTGAACGTCCCCAAAACAGGCTGCAGCTCCCCACTGGCTGATGGCCTGCTCTCTGCTTCCCTTGCACGTGTGGGTGGGGGATGCCCCTCCCGCCGTGTTCTGAGGGTTGGGATTTGCTGGCTGGGTGTGCCCCTTGCTAGAGTTGGGAGCCAGGGTGCCCAGGCGGGACCCACCTCACAGCCACAGGCGGTGAGACAGCGGGCGGAGGGGTCGGCTTCTTCCCCGGAGACACTGGATGGTTCACGGATGGTCACGGGCCAGGCGAAGTGGAGGTCCTGGAGCTCGGCTGGCACTTGGTGCGTGTACGTCGGCCGCTGGCATGTTGTCATTGTCATCGCTCTTGTTCTTATTATAATTGGTGTTTTAGGCAATTTTGGGCTAAGCGTTACAGAAGCCCTTCCTGTCACTGCCAGGCCCCAAATAAATCGAGAGGTTATTTTAGAAGTAAAGAAAGCAAATGTTTCAGAACACTACGAAACCCAAATTCATAGCGACAGCAAAAGGTTTTCTAACCAACCAAACTTTATTTTCTATTCAACAAAATAAGTAGACAACGTATGTTGCTTTTTTTCCAGCATCTGTTTTTAAGGTTTACTCATTTCCTGCTTCAAATCCCCTCCCCTCCGCCAGGGCCCCCTTTCCGGCAGCCCCATGTGAGGAGACAGACAAAGGGAGAGATCTCAGGGTGGACAACGCTGGCCTTCAGCTCACGCGTTTCTGGTTCAGCGGTGCACGGTGAACGGGCTTCTCCTGATGGCTGACGGCAGCCACACAAGGTAAAAGCAGGCGAACATTCTCAGGACATCATGTAAGATGCCAAAGACGTCGGTTCTTTGTTCGACTCCCTGGATCTGCTGAGCCAGCTGGTGACAACGGAGAAAAGCGTCACACAAAGCAGAAAGCGTCACACAAGGGCCCAGGCGGGTTCAGCGGCTCCTGCAGGGTGGCCCAGGGGCCCTGGCACCCCCTCCCTGGGCAGCAGTCACCATCTTCGGTTTCGGGGTTCCCTTTCAGAGGTGAGGGCTCCCGTTTCGGGTGATGACACAGACGGCCTTCTTCTTCCAGCGACCAGCGCTGTCCCCAGGCCACGGTGCCTCTCTTGGGCTGGAATCCAGAGGCCTGTAGCAGCCACAGTCTCTGTCCCTGCCGCGTGTTCATGATTCTGGTCCTAGAGGTTGTTGACGACATTCAAGGTGGCTGTGTTTTTCCTTAATTCTAAAGGTTTGCGCAGACACGCAGCGAAAAGCGTGAACTCAACACCCTGCCTTCACTGCAAGTTCTCCTTACTCATGAAAACAGAGAAACACACTTTTACATCTTACACAGGAACGTCCCCCAGCATTGCTCTCATGTAAGGAGACTTAATTAAACCACCAAGGTCCACCTCCTTTCTGGATTGTAAGAGTACGTGATGCTGTTTGATCCACTAAACATACTCCTTTTATTAAAGTTTGATGCCTTTGGAAATCTACCTGTGGTTTATCGGACGGCTTCAGGATTTCTCTTCCGCAGTTTTGAGTTCGGAGACAGGACTGGATTCTGGAGGTGAGGCTCATACACTGGAGCAAACAGAGGACTGGATAGAACACAACCAGGACAAAGCAGGTTCCCATAAGCCACGCCCACCAGAGCCCCGTGGGTTTACGTTGCTGTGGCAACGACAGGTGTTACCACCCCTTCCAAGGCAATGATTCAGCCACCCAAGAGCTACCATCCCTTCTCTGGACGTCTCTGCACGCACTGCCCCTTAATCTAAGCGGGTATAAGCATGGCTGCAGAACTGCCCGAGCCGCTGCTCTCTGCCTGCCGCTAGCCCTGCTCTTCTGGGGCAGTCACGGAGCCCTAACACAGCCGCTTTGATACAGCTGTTTTCTTCCCTCTACCGCCAGCTGGCCCTTGAATTCCTTCCTGGTGAAGCCAAGAACCCTTGCGGGCTAGGCCCCAGTTTGGGGTTCACCTGCCCTGCATCAGCTTCATTCTGATGCCTGGATGTGTGGGTGGATGGATCCTCTTCCTCCTGCTCAGTGCACAGGCGCCCTTCAGATCAAAGAACCTCTGCTTTCCTTCATATTTCCTTCCTACTTTGAAAAATCCCTGGTCTTCATTCCAGTGCTTCCCTGCCACACCCTCTCCACAGCCTCTCCACCTGCCCTTCTTGTCTCTCAACTGCTCTGTCAGCTGCTTTTGTGTCTCTGGGTCTTGGTGCTGCTGTGTTCTTCAGTTTTATATTCCAATATCCTATTTTTTTTTTTTTTTTGAGAGGGAGTCTTGTGCTGTTGCCCAGGCTGGAGTGCAGTGGCGTGACCTCAGCTCACTGCAAGCTCCTTCATGCCTTTCTGCTGCCTCAGCCTCCAGAGTAGCTGGGACTACAGGAGTCTGCCACCACGCCTGGCTAATTTTTTGTATTTTTAGTAGAGACAGGGTTTCACGGTGTAGCCAGGATGGTCTCGATCTCCTGACGTCGTGATCCTCCCACCTTGGCCTCCCAAAGTGCTGGGATTACAGATGAGCCACTGCACCCGGCCATTCCAATTTCCTAATTATATCTTCAATGGCATCTGGTCTACTTTGCTTAGTGGCTATTTTTCATCTTTAAGATCATCAAAGTGGTTTTTAAAATAAGATATAACCTGGATACTGTGAAATCCATGCTTCTTAGTGTACAGCTGGGCAAGTTTTGACAAGTGCATTTCGCCATGCAGTCAACACTACAGCCAAGACAAGAACGGGTCCATTGCCCAGAACCTGTCTCCTCCCATCCCCAGCCCCTGGCAACTGCTGATACATTTTCAGTCCCCATGGTTTTGTCTTGCACCATGTTGTGTAAGTGGAATTATTCAGTAAGAACCTTTGACCACATTGCTTTCATTCAGCATAATGCATTGGGGTTCAGCCTTGCACACCTCAGTGGTTTTCCTTTTTCATGGCTGCATAGTATTCCAGCACATGGCAATACCACAGCTCATTTGCTCACCAGAATATTTGAGTTGTTTCCAGTTTTTAGGGAAAACAAATAAAGCCACTATAAACCCTCATACACTCATAAACAGGTTTTTCTATACCAGTTAGCATTTGACTTGTCAAACACCTAGAACAAGGATGGCTGGGGCATGGAATAAATATGTATATGTAACTGCAAGAAACTGCCAGGCTAGAGTCCCAAATGGCTGAGCCACTTTGGATGCCCACCAACAAGTGAGAGTTCCAGTTGCTGTATCTCCTCTCCACTACTTGGTATTTGGAGATGGTTTTCGTTGGTTGTTGTATTAGTCAGGGTTCTCCAGAAACATAGAATCAACAGGGGTGTGTGTGCATGCGTGTGTGCACACGTGTGTGCACATGTGTGTACACGTCTGTGTAGCAGGCACTGGGAGGGGAGAGACAATTTAAGGAGTTGATTCATGTGACTATGGAAGCCTGGCAAAATCGGATGGCATAGGTCCACAGACTACGCCTGCGGACTCAAGAAGGAATCTGAAGGCATCTGCTGCAGAATCCTTGTGGCTTGGGGAGCTCAGTCTTTGTTCTTTTGAGGTCTTTGACTGATTGGATGAGTCCACTCAATCCTGGAGCGCTGTCTGCATTACTTAAAGTCCACTGATTTCAATGTCAATCTCATCCAAAAGACACCTTCACAGAAACATCCGGAATAATGTTTGACTAAATATTTGAGCGTGGTGGCCCAGTCAAGTTGACACATAAAATGAACCATCACAGTTTTGTTCTCTTTTTCCTCTTAGCTGCACTAACAGATGTGTGGAGGTGTCTTGTTGTGGTTTTAATGTACATTTCCCTGATGGATGACAACGTGGGGCAAATTTTCATGTGCTGTATGTTCTTTGGTGAAGTGCCATCTTAAAAACTGGGCTGTTTGCTTTGCAAATATTTTCTCCTAGTTTGCAGCTTGTCTTGTAATTCTCCTGTCTTTTAAGAGTAGAAGTTCTCAATTTAAAGTGCAAGTAATGCATTTTTTTGTTTATAGATCATGTTTTTGGTGTCAGATTAAAGAAATCTTTGCCTAACCAAAGATCATAAAGATATTCATCTTGCCGGGTGCAGTGGCTCACGCCTGTAATCCCAGCACTGTGGGAGGCCGAGGCGGGTGGATTATGAGGTCAGGAGATCAAGACCATCCTGGCTAACACGGTGAAACCCCGTCTCTACTCATCTCTACTAAAAATTAAAAAAAATTAGCCAGGCATGGTGGTGGGCGCCTGTAGTCCCAGCTACTTGGGAGGCTGAGGCAGGAGAACAGCTGGAACCTGGGAGGCGGAGCTTACAATGAGCTGAGATTGCACCACTGCACTCCAGCCTGGGCAACAGGGCAAGATTCTGTCTCAAAAAAAAAAAAAAAAAAAAAAAGATATTCATCTATGTTTTCGTCTACAAGCTTTATAGTTTTATGTTTTACATTTAGGTCTATGATGCATTTTGAGTTAATTTTTGTTTATTTATTTACTTTTGAGACAGGGTATCACTCCATCTCCCAAGCTGGAGTGCAGTGGCTCAATCTTGACTCACTGCAACCTCCACCTCTCAGGTTCAAATGATTCTCCTGCCTCAGCCTCCCATGTAGCTGTGATTACAGGCACACACCACTGTACCCAGCTAATTTTTGTATTTTTAGTAGAGATGGGGTTTCACTATGTTGGCCAGGCTGGTCTCGAACTCCTGACCTCAAATGATCGGCCCACCTTGGCCTCCCTAAGGGTGGGGATTACAGGCATGAGCTGCTGCTCCCACCCTACCCCAAACGTTTTCATCATCCCCAACATAAGCTCTGTGCATGTTAAAGAACAAAGCCTCCCTCCCTTCTCCTCCAGGCCCCCATAACTGGCGGTCCACTTTCTGTCTCTATGAATTTGACTACTCCGGGGACCTCAAACTAGTGGAACCACATAGCATTTATCCTTTTGTGTCAGGCTTATTCCACTAAGCATGATGTTTTCAAGTCCATCCGTGTTGTAGCACATATCAAAATTTCACCCTTTTTTTGGGGTGAATCATTTAGCTCTTAGAAAAACAATTGGTGAAGATCTTCATGACGTTGGATTTGACAAATCCATGAATGTGTATGACAGCGAAAGTACAGGCAATAAAGATAAATCGGTAAACTGGACTTCATTAAAATTAAGAACTTTTGTGCACGAAAGGACACCATGAAGAAAACCCGTGGAATGGGAGAATGGGAGACAGTATTCGCAAGTCGTTTATCTGACAGGGAATCAGCAACTTTATTTTAAGGCATCAGGTTTTGGTCCAACTGCTCCACAAAGTTTATCTGATCACGAGTGGATTCCTTTTCCACTTGTGGACTTGGGTGGCCGCCTTTCTTTAGATTTCCATGGGCGTCTTACAATTTGGGTGCACAGGCTCACTGAGTGGAAGAGTCTTGGTTCTTCCTGTTCTCTGTCTCCCTTGCTCTCCGGTTCCGGCCCTCTCTGTAGTGGGCTGTGTTTTCCAGAGGTGGCTGCATGACTCTGTGATCCCACCTGTTCTTCGCACTCTCATGTAAGGGGGATTATGTCGTCTGGAGCCTCTACAAGCTGCTTTTCACACAGTTGGGATTCACCGAGACCATGGCATACATTCGTGGTTTGTTCCTTTTTGTTGCAGAGCGGTAACCCACAGCGTGGATGTACCACAGTTTATTTAACCGTTCACCTTTTGACGGACATCTGGCTTGCTTCCAGTTCGGGGCTATTAGACAGAAAGCTGCTATAAACGTTAATTAGCAGGGTTTTGTGTGACCATAACCGGGGTTGCACTCTGGGAATAGATGGTTACCAGTGTAACTTCTGGATCATGGTGGCTACATGGTCAGGTTTTAAAGAAACTCAAACTGTTTTGGAGAGGGGCTGTACCATTTTACCTTTCCTCGTTCCCGCATATTTAGTTTTGACATCTGATTAAGGGGACAATACAGAGTCACTGAGTGTGTTCGAGCCTGAGTGTGACTCGGATCCCGAACGAGGCCAGGCAGCCATAGTGCCCACCCCAGAAGGGGGAGTTGCACGTGCCCACCCCCATGCGCCAGGTTTCTCCTCCAAGGGGGACCCCCGGGACGCTGAGCCCGCCTGCAGACGTGGCTTTACCAAGGGCAGCGACAGTTCCAGGCACCCCTGGGGCCAACTGGGTGCAAGCAGTATAAGTCACCTCATATTTTAACAAGTTCATTCATTCATTTATTTTTTATAGAGACGGCGGTCTCACTCTGTGGCTGAGGCTGGTCTCTAACTCCTGGCTTCAAGCGATCCTCCCACATCGGGCTCCCACAGAGCTGGGGTTTCAAGTATGAGCCCCCATGCCCCGCCGTCTGGGTCGTTTCAGAGCTGAAGGCGCTGCTGTGAAGGCGACATTTCCTGGAAGAAGACTGTCTATCCAGGGCTTTCTGGCCTCAGACCGACTCACAGACACGGCTCTCGGTCAGAATTCTGCAGATTATTCCTGGAAATACTATTCAGTCTCATGCCTACCGTGAAACAAAGCCCCCTACTCCCGTAGGATCCCGCCTCTCTACTTTTCTGCAGAATTTCCTAACCCGGATGGCTTCTCTTCTCTTCCCTCTGCGTGCACCTAAAACGGAGCTTCGGCCCAGAGGGGACCCGTGAAGCGGCGACTCTGCGATGGGGAGTCCACCTCTCTCGGGGCCCCGGCGGGGACTCACTTCCAGGCACTGAGAAACCGCGGGGCGGGAGCACCCGGCGCTGCAGAAAGCGCTGGGACCCGCGTTTCTGGCTTAGCTGACCCACTGACCAAGGCCAGGAGACAGCCGCCGGGCACCACGGATTTGGCCTGGACCCCCGGTCGCTCTGGGGTGGAGAGCAGCGGACAGCGCAGGTGGCGGAGGGGGCCACAGTCCTGGTCTCCGACGCCGACTCCAGGCTGTGCTCTCTGCTGAGACCCAAGTGTCCACCCGGGGATCCCGGCGCCCGGAAAGCACCACCGAGTCTCAGGCGCCCCCAGGGCGCACGAGAATGGGGCGCACGAGACCGGGGCGCACGGGACCGGGGTGCACGGGACCAGGGCGCACGAGACCGGGGCGCACGAGACCGGGGCGCACGGGACCGGGGTGCACGGGACCAGGGCGCTCCGAAGAGACTTCCGTCAGTGCAGGGAGGCTGCGAGGACACCCCAGGCTACCTCCAGGGACGGGGACGGAGCGAGCCCTGCCCTGAGCTCCCCGGGAAAGGAGCGGGGGCCGCCCCGCCCGTCGGACCACCCAGCGCGCCGCCTCCTCCTCCCTCCCCCCGCAGAGGTCAGAGGGTCACCGAGACGCCCAGCTCCGCTCCCCTCGGCCGCTTTACGGGTGGCTGGGGCCTCCCCCGCGCCGGGATTGGATGCGAGAGGACGGGGTGGGGGAAGGCGGGGGACCCCAGAAACCCAGGTTCCGGCTCCGGCGGAGAAAAGCCCACAGTGCAGTAGCTGCTGGGCCGCGTGGAGACGGCTCTGCGCGAAGCCGGCGGACTGCGCGGAGGAGGCGGCAGCTGCAGCCGGGGCGCACCAGGATGTTTGACAGCTCGCAGTATCCCTACAACTGCTTCAATTACGACGCCGACGACTACCCCGCCGGCAGCTCCGACGAAGACAAGAGGCTCACGCGGCCCGCGTACAGGTGACTGCGGGGGTAGCCGCGGGGGTTTGGGGAACACGGACCCCCCCCTGCAGGGGTCCCAGGTAGCCGGGACCTGCCTGGGACGAAGGAAGAATGAGGGGGCTTTCTTCTCTCCGACGGAGCTCAGAGAAAGGAGGCATTTGTCCCTACTTTGGGGAGAGCCAGGGAACGTTCTTGGCTTCCCGGGGAGGGACCTTTCCAGCCCGGGGAAGAGCTTCTGGGGTCTGGGTGGCGCCGGGGGCCGCGAGCTGCGGGGGACACTTTCCCCAACACCGCCTCACTCCTCCGCCTCTGCGCCCCACGGCGCCCTGCGGAACGGGGAGAAGGACGCGCTGTGGGGAGGGCTGCCCCGCGGAGACCCCGCCTGACCCCCGGGCTCCGCAGCTACATCGCCTTGATCGCCATGGCCATTCAGCAGAGCCCCGCGGGGAGGGTGACCCTGTCCGGCATCTACGACTTCATCATGCGCAAGTTCCCCTATTACCGCGCCAACCAGCGCGCCTGGCAGAACTCCATCCGCCACAACCTGTCCCTCAACAGCTGCTTCGTCAAGGTGAGCGCCGCCCCCGACGGGCCCCGGGTGTCCCCGCGTGGCGACCCCTGCACCAGGGCCTCGGTGACGGGGAAAGGAGGGCACCGCTGCGGCTGCGGGGAGGTCCGTCCTCAGCCCACGGGGCCGCCTCCACCTGCGCAGTGCGCTACCGTCGCCCGGGTCCAGGGCGCCCCGAGGGGACAA
Organism: Macaca mulatta; assembly: GCF_049350105.2. NCBI lineage: Eukaryota > Metazoa > Chordata > Mammalia > Primates > Cercopithecidae > Macaca > Macaca mulatta. The sequence goes on from NC_133408.1 coordinate 34,220,272, forward strand.
GGCGGGCCGGCGAGCAGCCCAGCGGAGCCGCTCCCAGCCCCTCCCTCCACGCGCGCAGGTGCCGCGGTCCGAGGGCCACGAGAAGGGCAAAGGCAACTACTGGACGTTCGCGGGCGGCTGCGAGTCGCTGCTGGACCTCTTCGAGAACGGCAACTACCGGCGGCGGCGGCGGCGGCGCGGGCCCAAGCGCGAGGGGCTGAGGGGTCCGCGTGCGGGGGGCGCCCAGGGGCCCCCGGGTCCGCCCGAGCCGGCCGCCGGGCAGGGGTCCCTGGCACCGGACAGCGCTGGTGAGGGCGCCCCGGGACGGGACCCCCATGCCAGCCCCGCCAGCCCCGCCCCCCAGGGAAAGGAGCACCCCCGGGACCTCAAGTTCAGCATCGACTACATCCTGTCCTCCCCAGACCCCTTCCCCGGACTCAAGCCGCCCTGCCTCGCACAGGAGGGCAGATATACGCGGCTGGAGAACGTGGGCCTCCACTTTTGGACAATGTGATGTGGGGCCACCCGGGAGGCCCCTGCAGTTCAGTCTGGGGTCTTCCCCAGACCCTCCCTGGAAAGACGAGTCCAGCCTTACCTTGAGTCAGGAAGCCAGAGTTCGGCAAATCCTACGATTTCTCCTGCAGACTGAAGGTCAGGTGCCACGCTAGGCCTGGATTGGGAGGACAGGCGGAGGTGGTGCTCCTTAAAGGTACAGACTGTGAGGCTGTGACTTTACCTGTTCGGAAAACAGTTGTCTTACAGGGAAAACCCCACTGGGTTCCAGTTTTACCTGAGGGTTTGCTCTGGACTGGCCTAGTGCTCTTGCTCTGAGGAATAAACACAGGTTCATGTTCCCTAGAGTCGGGAAACATTTCATTCCTTGGTCACTTGAGGGTGAGCTTTCTAGACAGCCACATCCCAAAAGCCACAAGTGCCCAGTGTGCGGTCAGTGGGCTGGTTGACGTCGTCCCCGTGGTTAAAATAATAGTGGTAAGGCACAAACCGTGAAGAGGGATGGCAATTGGCCCCATGAATTAGTCACCCCGAGGCTTATGATGGTATCCGTGCTAGGGGTGACATGATCGGAAGTGACAAATGTATCTTGTTGGGTCAGCCGAGTATTTTGGTGACAGTTTAAGAAATCAGTTGTGCTTTTTACACCACAAGGGAGAAAGGCAAGGTGGGAAGGTGGGGCCCAAATTTGGGATGATACTGGGGCAAAGTTCAAATTTCTTGATTCTTCTGAGCAGGCAGTAAGCCCTGATTCAGGCACCTTCTGTCAACTGGTTTCCCAAAAAATCAGGTGCTCAAGAGAGCAGGCTGTGGATAAAATTCCTGCAACACCTCACAGGGCACGGTCACAAGCATCTGAGGTGGGCGCACTCCACTTGAAATGTAAATGATTTAATTACTGTGTAGAGATGGGCATTCTGAAAAACACAGTTATGCGCAGTGAAACTATTTGACCAGCCTTATCGTTTTTCACCAGTCCATTTTTGCAGAGTTAATTGCTTTCAGTGACTTAATTGGAACATTAGTATGGATTACACCTAATCCGATTCGCTGGGTGACAACGATTGGCTAATTTTGTGAACAGCAAAAACGCACCCAACGAGGCTGGCTGTCTGGTTTGGGAATTACATAGTCTTGCTTTATCGGACCCTTAAAAACAGGGACTGGGCGGCCGTGAAGGTAGGCGGGCTGCAGAGACAGATCAGAACATGCAAAAGATGCTTGGCCCTGGCTTCATCTCTGTTCGGAAAAATCCAAGCATTCCCCCACTCACCTGCCCTGTAAATAGATTTGATGTGTTTGGTTCATTGTTTTGAGAAGAGGGAGGAAGGCCATTGCTGACAGATGCTGTGAACGCCTGGCCCCGTGGAGATACGCCCACTCCCCAGCCTCCTGGCTCAGACAACCGCAGCCTCTGCCTACAAGGGCACCCTTCGCCCAGGGAGAAGGAGCCGGAGCCCAGCTTCAAATGCCTGTTCCTGGAAGTGGAAATGAGGCTTGCAATGTGGACACCTCTCCTTTGCGAATGTCAGCTTCTGGTTTCCAGAACTCTCTGCTGGGAGAGCAGCCAGCATTTCCGGCGCTCCCACCGCCCACCAGGTGTAGGATCCCAGGAGATGGGTGCTGCGGCTCTCACGCTCGTTTTACGGATGGGACCGTGCATCGCAGGCATGCAGCTCCAGTTTGGCTCCTCACCCTCTCCATGCTGGCTTGTACAGGCTATCAGCATGGTGTGTACACGTGTGTGTGCGTGTGTATTGTGGTGTGTGCCCTGTGTCTGTCTGCACTCTTGTTATTTATATCCCTTTGCTGGTTGTGCTAAAAGCCTAGATTTAAATCATACAAGATGTAATTTAGACGGTCATAAGAGGCAGATGCTCCCATACGTAAGTATATGGCAAAGAAAGTATCCGAAGATATATTTTTCTGCTGCCAACAGAGGAAATAAAATTTACATTTTATCTTTTGAGTTCCTGCACTTTGTTCTGGTAAGCAAAGCCTGACTTGAAACAACAACAAAACCCCTTTTCCTAAACAGGACGCTCCTGGGGGGGCCTCAGAATAAGTCAAGGTCTTTATAGCTTATCCCCTCTGAGAATGTATTTGTGGCCAAATGCAGACTCTATGCCCGGGAGAGGCAAGGGCGGCACTGGGGGAAATCTGTGTATGATGAGGTGTAGCATTTGTTTTGCAAAGGGTATCAATCATATTTTTAAAAGCAAAGGGACATTTTCAATTTGCCAGTGTGTGATACCCTGCAACTTCAGAAAGGTTCCCAGCCCTTAGAGTGAATGGCATTTAATATAACAGGGTGAGGGCTGGCTGTGACCTACTCAAATGTCGCCGCCACCACGCAGACTTGCCCCACACAATTATAATTAAATACTTTATGCCTTTCTTGCAAATCCGCTGATTGATCATCGATATGTACATTACCACCGCATTACCCCCGAGCAGATGTCTGCCACACGCAGGTTACGGATCACCGGGCTTCCATTAACAAAGTAGGGAGGTGCTGCTGGGCGGACGTTCAGCAGCGTGCAAATGACTGTGTGCAAATGACTGTGCTTGGGACGAAAGTTCCCAGGCTGGGTGGCACCTGGGCCCTGACCTCCTTTTCCCGAGATTTCAGGGCACCCCTTCTCGCAGAAGCTGGGCAGAGGCTCCTCCACCAAATGTCACAGGAGTGAGGGGATGGCCCATGGTAGCTCCTGGAGGATGGAGAATCCCAGGAATCCCACATTTATCCCTCCCTCCCACAGATGGAAGCGGGAGAGCGGCAGATTTGAGAGCAACCACCAGGTCCCTGAGTGCAAACTGACCACAGATGAGACCCTCCCCCGCACTGCTGACTGGTTGGGCCTAGTGTAGCAGCACCCCTCCAGAGAGGCCTCCTTGGCTGACACCTGCCCTTTGCACCCAGCTGAAGTAGGACTCTTGGAATCTGCTGTCCATTGGCCCCTGGTCTGCCTCCTGGGGAAGAAGAGAAAAGCCTTTTCTTCAAATTCCTTCCGTCCTTGATTGAGCAGGGTGGGAGCTGTTTGTTTATTCACTAGCAAACATTCGTGAGCCCTGAGCTAGGAGTTGGGGCACAACCATGAACCCAAGAGGCCTAGACTGCAGCCCCACAGCACATGCGTGAAGTAGACAGACAGCTCCGCGTGTGTGCAGAGCCCTGCACCGGGATGTGTCAGGAAGGGAGCCCACAAGGCGCTGAGCAGAGGATGAGTGCTGCAAAGTGCATGGCCAGGCCAGGCTCTCAGGAGCCGAGGCCGTGACGGTGACAGTGAGCTGGAACAACAAGCTAGGAGGAAAGTGCCTTCTAGGTAGGGGGGCAACCTGTGCCAAGCCCTGTGCCGGGGACCAGAGGCCAGTGTGACTGGAGGGAGGTGCAGCCAGGGAGCCACGCACGGGAAGACCCCAACCACACCCACCAGCCCCCACATCCGGGCCAGACTTACCATCTCTTTAGCCTTTGAAATGCAGCTCCTGCATCCACCTCCATTTGTCCCTGTTCTTTCTGATATATGGAACACCTGCACAGCTCAGAAGGACAGTCACCTCCCATGGTCTGGGTGTTTGGCCTTGGTTAATGTAGCCTCAGCATGCACCACACACTACTCTTGCTCCTGTCCCCAAGCGTTTCTTCCTGGCCAGTTCCATCCTGTGCTCATAGAAGGTGAGGATGGTGTACAGAGGGTGGGGGTCTCCGTGAGCCCCCTCCTCAGTGTCGCCCAGCCAGGACAGCTGCCCTGAAGGTCTGCGGTGGCGCTGGCTTCCCTGGGACAGAGGAGCAATGGGCTGGGAGTCGTGCCTCTGTGGGTCCACAGCAGGGTCTTCTGCCCACTGGAGTCCGAGGCTCCTCGCCCGTGGCATGGGCTGTGCACAGCACCACCCAGGGCTTAGGCGAGAGGCTGTCAGCTGGACCCATGGGCCCTGGCCCAGCTCTGCTCCCATCTCACGCCCCTGTGCATCTGCCTGGCCCTGGGACACAGAGAGGGAAGGGACCAGCTCCCTGGGGTATAAAGGGCTGAGCTGGGCGTCCCCGTGGAACCTGGCTCCCCGCAGTCCCCAGGCCAAGGGGGCTCTCTGGGCACCTCCCTACCAGGAAGCAGGCCCTGGACTCCCTGCCTCTTTCCCTGGGACCCTGTGGTCTGCCCCAGGCACTGTCAGCTTCCTCATGGCCACCTCCTATCCGACTGGCAGGCCGGGGACAAAAACTTCCTCAGGATGACACCAGGGCAGTGAGGGGCCAGTGAGGGGCCAGAGGACACAGCCCTCAGTGGGCTGGGACTGGCACGAGGACACAGCTGGGCGTTTCCCGCCTGGATTCTTCTGAGCGGCCTCCACTGGCCTCCACGCAGGGGTCGGGTGGCCCCCTCCTCTGTCTTGGTTTCTTCTGTGGTTCTGACCGGATTTGGGGAACAAGGGTGCCCCCACTCCCACCACCCCAGGCTGTGACAGGGCTGGGCTCTTGAAATTCCTCAGTTCTAACCTTCCGGTTCCCAGCCCTGCCCCAGGGCCAGGCCAAGTCCATCTCCATGCTGAGGGCCTCGGAGTCTCTCCGTGTGCACTTTCCAGAGGAGGAACCCAAACAAGCCGTTTCTCACCAAAATGTGAAACTCAAAACAAGCACAGGGCCTGCCTGAGGCTGCTGGCGGCCTGGGGACTGAGGGTCCAACTTTGCCCCCTCCTGGCACCTCCTGACCACCCCTACAGCCCCCAGGCTCCCCTTGGCCCCGCCAGGTCCCACCTTGCACTCCCACATCCCTCTCCCAGGTCCTGCCCAGCCCCTCCTGTGCCCTCAGCCCTGCCTGGTCCTCCTGACCCCTCTGGCTCCCTTTGGTCCCTCCTGGCACCCCCTGGTCCTCCTGGGTCTTTTCTGCCTCCCAGCCCCTCCCATTCTCCCCCCAACCCCTCTCTACCCCCAACTCTTACTGGCCCTGTAGCACCCCCAGGTTCCCAGGCCGCTTCTGGACCCCCAGCCCTTCCAGGCTTCTCCTCTGACCCTTGAACTCCCCAACTCTCCTGGCTCCCCAAGCCCCTCCTGGCCCTGCCTGGTCCCTCCTGCCCCCCAGCCCTCCCCATCCTCCCCCAGCACAGCTGGCCCCCGGCTGCCAGGAGTCTGGGGAACACCAGTGGCTTCCTCAAACAGGAGACTGTGCTTTACACTCAGGCCACTGCACCTGAAACAGCTGCACGTGTCCAGTGCCTCAGGCCATCCTGGGACTAGACTGAGAGTCTTATTGACAAAGCTCTGCTAAAGATGGGACTCAGAGGGGCAAGGTTTTGAGAGTCTTTGGTCAGGCTGAGGTCCCACAGTGAGCATCTACCCAGAATGCCTGTCCCAGCGTGGATGATGGGACACGGGGCTGTGGGGTGGGGGGAGGAGGTGCTGGGAGGGAGTGGACGGGTGGATGATGGGACACGGGGCTGCGGGGTGGACGGAGAGGTGCTGGGAGGGAGTGGACGCGTGGATGATGGGACACGGGGATGCGGGGTGGACGGAGAGGTGCTGGGAGGGAGTGGACGCGTGGATGATGGGACTTGGGGCTGCGGGGTGGAGGGAGAAAGTGCTGGGAGGGAGTGGACGCGTGGATGATGGGACCAGGGGCTGCGGGGTGGAGGGAGGAGGTGTGGCAGAGAGTGAACGTGTGGATGATGGGACAGGGGGCTGCCGGGCTGCAGGAGGAGGTGCTGGGAGGGAGTGGGAGCGTGGATGATGGGACGCGGGGCTGCAGGGTGGACGGAGGAAGTGCTGGGAGGCAGTGGACGGAGCACATTCAATCTTCAGAATTCCTACACGTGGGTCACTTCCTCTCCTGCACACAGTAGGCGCCCTGCACACAGATGATGAATAGATTCACGGGGTCCGAGGAGGAAGCTTCTTTGAGGGGAGGAGATGGATGGGGAAGTTATATCGTTCACAACGACTCTGCCACATCCCAGCAAACCCAGGCCCAGTGTCCCCAAGGTCAGCCCAGGAGAGCATACGAATCCTGGTAGAAACAGGGGCTGGTGTTTGCCGAGGGCTCTCCATGTGCTGGGCACGGTTCTGAGAACACTCACCCCCCAGTACCCCATGGAGACAGTAACACTCATCCCCCAGGGCACCGGTGAGGCCTGGAGAGGGTCACGTGCCTGGTCAGTGTGCGGAGGGGTCTGAGCTCAGAGGTCAGCAAATTGTCTGGAGTGACCCACAGGGTCAGTGTCGGGGCCCTGAGAGTGGCCGACGGCATTTGGAGGAGGGGAGATAGGTCTTCCAAGCCCAGGTGCAGGTCCAAGGGCCCAGGGTCTCCACACACCCAAGCCTCCGGGGCGTGCCGCCACCTCGCAGGGCCCCCAGCTCTCCCCACTGAAAGGGAACGATGTAATGACAGTCCAAGAGAGAACGGAGGTGCCGTCAGCTGCAGTGTAAGGCTCGGGGCTGTGGGTGGTGGACCTCTTGGCGGGATGCTAGGGGCCCCACTCTCATCTCCTCGGAGGTGCAGTTCCCACTCCAGCAGGTGCAGAGTGAACCTCAGTCCAAGTTGATACGTAAAGAAGCTCGGTTCTCCTCGGAGGTGCGGTCCCCACTCCAGCAGGTGCAGAGGGAACCTCAGTCCAAGTTGATACGTAAAGAAGCTCGGTTCTCATAGCTCTGCTCTCCCACAGGGATCTCACCCTCCCGCCAGCCCCAGCAGCCCTGTAAGAAGAGCACGGGGCAGACTCCACAGCTCCATGACCCAGAGCAGGAAACTGAGGCTCAGAGGGGCCTCTCAGAGCTTGCTGGGGTAGAGGCCAGACTTGCCTGATCCCAGGAGCCCAGGATGCCCGGCCGAGGGCAGCATGACATCCTCTAACCTGGAAGTTAACGGGCACAGGCTTGAGGCCTCCTCCATCCCTTAGCTGTGATTCTGTTCAACTCCTGAGCAAGTGTCAGAGATGGTGGGAACATTCTGGATCCCAGGGGTCCTGCATCGGGGTGGGGCCGCCACTCCACGCACAGCCTGGCCTCCCCCAGCTCTGGAATGTGGCTGGCCAGGACTCACTGCTGCGAGGCGCTTCTGGGGGGACACCCCTCCCATTTCCACCAAGAGGGGCCTGGTGTGCCGCGCTTGCCGTAATTACAAAAGAAACCCAGGAAAGGGGAAGTGCACACAACCTATTACCTGTAATTTGATTTTGCTATTCAGCCAAATTAACAACCTATAAACATTTGCAAAATTACATGTTTTCATCCTGTGAAAAATACCAAGTGCCTCTTATGCAAATGTGCCGGGTCCTCGCGCTCTGCCGTGCCGGAGAACGGCTCCTCAGAACCCAGCGCGGGGCTTGTCAAGCCAGGCTGTGCATCGTGGATTGCAAATTAACAGGCCTCACATGCTTGTGTACAATTACATTCCCACCAGCTTTAGGCAACTGTAGACCCAGATTCCAAGTAAGATGTGAGTTCACTCAACTGAAACTCGTGGTATTAGATTTATAATAAACAAAGGGAGGTCACACGGCGATGCCATTTGTTTTAAAAGAAAAGGAAATTGAATGACAGCCCCCTGAACTTGGTTCAACTTCCCCTCTGCATCAGAGCGACTTCAGCGCACACCACACACTACACCTGCTCTATATGGGTTTGCAGTGGTACCCCGGTGGACCCGGTGTCAAGCGAGACATGTTCGGCTTCCCCTGCACTCTGTGTGGAGTGAGGCAACAGAGGAGTATGGAGCCTTCGCCAGCCAATGGAGGCACCACAGCCGGCACACCTGATGCCTGCCCACTGCACCCTCCCAGGCACCTGCCCCGAGCCAGGGCCGAGTGGACCTTGAGGTGTCTGCACTGGTGGCTTCCAACATCCACACTGCTCGCCAAGGAAACCCATCCAACCCTTTGGGACCAGCTAACAGGTCCTTCCACGCCCCCCAGCAAGCCTATGTCCAGAAACTCACCCACAATTGCTAATTCTCACCCAGGGACACCACCTCTGGATCCTCCAACTAAACTCAGCTCCTGCAAAGTGAGGTCAGGTAGCAAGAAACGCTGCATTCTTCGTTCCCGAGTTTGGGGTAGGAAGAAGAGAGAGTTTGGACCAGCCCCCTCTTAAGACAGTTACCTGAATCAATTTGGTTCCAGAGAGTGAGAAAAATCTGCCCACTCGTGCAATTCATTGCTTAACGTCTGTTAACAGATGTGATGCTGCTTCACAGGTTAGCGTGGAGCCACAGGCCCTTCCTTCTGTGCAACGCCGCTCCATCCTGGGGCCGCGTACAGGGCTGGACAAACAGCAACGGACATGGTCAGAGTGATGCCTGCAAGGGCCCTGCTGCATGAGGGCACCCTGTGCAGTTCTGAGGCTCCTCACGCTCTCTCGATAGGTGCTTTTGGCCACCAGTAACAGAAATCCTGGGCGATGACAGCGTCGACAAACACAGGAATGGCTTAGCTCCCCCAGCAAGAAGTCTGGGGTGGGGCATACGGCTCCTTCCTGGGGCAGTTTAATGTCTGAACCCAACAGAAGGGATGAGGGCAGCCCCAGCCACAGATCCTGGGCCTTGTCCACACAGGGAAGGCCAGCTGCTTTAGCCAGAGAAAGACGGCACAGGAGAAAAGGCTGGTGTATGTGGGGGAGAGGAAGAGGGGAGATGGGTTGCCCCCCTCAAAGACACTGCATCTGGGCCGAGGGATCGGACAAGTCAGGGCCTTGAGGAAGTTCTGTGAACCATTTTGCCCACAGCCTCCTTTGTTTCTAGTGCCCAGGGAAGGTGCATCCAGGCAGCAGAAGCCAGCATGCCGCAGGCTGGTGAGCCCGTTGATGGGAAGTTCTGGTGTTGAAAGTGAATCTTGTGTATCATCCCGGGTGAGGTTCTGCAGAGGATACTCCCAACAGCCGTCACCTTATCACCCTGGGAGGGTACAGGGCAGAGAACACTCTCCTCTATCACCCTGGGAGGGTGCAGGGCAGAGAACACTCTCCTCTGACAAATGGGGAAACTGAGGCTTGAGAGGACCCACAGCTTTAAAGCAGCCAAACCCAGGAATAAATCCAGCCCTTCAGATTCCCACCCCAGGCTGTTTCAGACAGAGGAGGAAGAAATGGTTTATTTCACCCAGTTCTCCCGCTTGTCCCTAGAGTCAGCAGGTCCCCTCCCTGGTGTCCTGAAGCCTCCTTGCACCTGAGGCTGACCAAGTGCAGATGTGCCTGGCTGTCTACTGGGCCTGCCTTCATAGGCCTGAGATGCAAAGACAGAACATCACATGGACATGCACACACATGAACACACACGCATGTACATAGACATACATGCACACACATGAACACATGTGCGTGTGCATATACATATATGCACACACATGAACACACGCTTGTACATAGACATATATACACATATGTGCACACACATGCACACCAACATAGGCACACACACGTGAACATGCATGCACGTACACAGACATATCCACACACACGCACATGCATGCACACTAACATAGGCACACACACATACATGTGTGAGCACACAAACATGTACATAGACATGCATGCACCTGCACATGTGCACACTAACATAGGCACACACACGTGAACATGCATGCATATACACAGACATATCCACATACACACATACGCACACACGCCTGTATGCTCAAGCACACACACATATAGCCACACACATGTGCATGCACAATGCACAGCATGTGAAATGCCCATGGCTATGCTTGGGCACAGTGAGAATGTTCCTCTCTCTGTCTACAGGATGGGAGAGAAAATGGGTCCTGCTGAGCTGAGACTGCTGGCTCCATCTGACCTGCCACGGTCACGCTTCCATGCCCTCACACACGTGGTTTCCTCCCTCTGCAATGCCTTTTTCATCTTTGTAGCCTCGTAAAAACCCACTTGGCTTTCAAGGCCTGGTGCAAAATGTCCTCCTCTGCCTAGCCCCCAGGCAGAGCCGTTTGGGTGCACACTCCCAGGCCGAGAGGTGAGGAGGCATCTCATAGTTAACGGACACATCTCATCTCCTCCCCGTGTCACAGATGAGGAAACTGAGGCACAGAGACCTGCCTAGGGCCGTGTGGTTTGAGGTGGGGTAAGGATTTGCACAAGTCATGCTGGTTCCAGGGTCCCTGCCGCACATCTGAAGGAGGCTGGAGGTCCTCACGCTTGTACCCCTAGTCCCGCCTCCCGAGGCTCCCGTGCCTCCCGGCTTCCCGGCCTGCAGTTGACCCCACACATAGTAGGTGCTGCGATGTGTTTCTTGGCCATGCTCCTGCCTCCCGTAAAGCGTTGGCTCACAGAGCAGGCACGTATGTGGCTCAGCCATCCCAAACACAGAGACGAGGAGCCACGTGTGTCTGGCGTTTCTGAAAAGCTGGGAACAATTTCTGAAAAGCTGGGAACAATTTTTCCCACTGTTTTCTTTGTAGAGGAACTGATTCGGCCAGATGTGGGCCAGGAAAACCCTGGCTCGAGGTGTCTCCCTCAGCACGGAGGAGGCTGGCAGCTCGGTCCCAGAAACCTCAGGCTCTCCTGCTCACAAGGGGCGCACGCCTCCCCTCCGTGGCGAGGGGTCTGGGCCCGGGTGGATGGGGGGGCCCCGGGCTATGCTGGGCCTGGCCTGAGGATCCTGGGATCCCCAAGGGTGTCTGCCCAGCTGGGCCTGGGAGATACACTCTCTCTGCCTGTGACTTCTGGGGCCTGCCTGGGCCACAGCTTCCCTGTGTCAGCACTGTGCGCTGGGGAGCCTGCTATCCTGGGCCTGAGCTGGGTGACCCCATGGGCCTCCAGAAGCAACAGCCCTCCCAGGCTCAGTCCTCAGCGCCCGGCAGCATTTTCAGCCTTCAGCACAGCTCCCTGAAAGGTTGGGTAGGTGGATTTGGTCCCTTTCTGTAGATGGGGGGACTGAGGCCTGCAGCAGACAGGTTCTGTGACCCCCCAATGGCCCAGGGTCAGGTATGGCCTCCTGCCGGCCGTGGACCCAACGGCCATCCGTCCCAGGGTCAGATGTGGCCTCCTGCTGGCCACGGACCAGGCACAGCGGGGCTAGGAGCCGCTGGAGTCTTTTTTTTTTTTTTTTTTTTTTGAGACGGAGTCTCGCTCTGTCCCCCAGGCTGGAGTGCAGTGGCCGGATCTCAGCTCACTGCAAGCTCCACCTCCCGGGTTCACGCCATTCTCCTGCCTCAGCCTCCCGAGTAGCTGGGACTACAGGCGCCCGCCACCGCTCCCGGCTAATTTTTGTATTTTTTTAGTAGAGACGGGGTTTCACGTGTTAGCCAGGATGGTCTCGATCTCCTGACCTCGTGATCCACCCACCTCGGCCTCCCAAAGTGCTGGGATTACAGGCTTGAGCCACCGCGCCCGGCCAGCCGCTGGAGTCTTTCTGTCCACACTGGTTTGCTTCAACAGGGCTAAGGGAGGTTTTCACTTTGGTCCTGTCATGCCTGGGCCGTGGGAGCCTCTTGCTGGGAGCATGAGGACAGAGAGGGTCCTGTCTGTAACCATCCATTTAGAGTCACCTTTCATGGGGTTTCCTCTAGGAAGTGGCCCCTGCCCGCTGGTTAGGGTGGGGGTGACCTCCTTCATCCTGGTGTTTTTTTTTTTGAGACGGAGTCTCACTCTGTCGCTCAGGCTGGAGTGCAGTGGCGCGATCTCGGCTCACTGCAAGCTCCGCCTCCCAAGTTCACGCCATTCTCCTGCCTCAGCCTCCCGTGTAGCTGGGACTACAGGTGCCCACCACCGCACCCGGCTAATTTTTTGTGTTTTTAGTAGAGACGGGGTTTCACCGTGTTAGCCAGGATTTTTTTTTTTTTTTTTTTTTTTTTTTTTTTTTTTTTTTTTTTTTTTAGACAAGGTTTGGCTCTGTCACCCAGGCTGGAATGCAATGGCGTGATCTTGGCTCTCTGCCACCTCCACCTCCCAGGCTCAAGCAATCCTCCCACCTCAGCCTCCCCAGAAGCTGAGACGACAGGTGTGCACCACCATGCCTGGATAATTTTTGTGTTTTTTATAGAGATGGGGTTTCACTTTGTTGCACAGGCTGGTCTTTTGAACTCCTGAGCTCAAATGATCTGCCCTCCTCCCAAAGTGCTAGGGTTACAGGCATGAGAGCCACCACACCTGGCCCACTATCAACCTTGAGTGGACCCCTGACCCAGGCCTCACCAGCTGACCCCTTCCCCTCAGCCGCAGAGACTGGGGTGGAGGCATCACATGACCCAAACGCAAGGAATGGACCCCAGCCCTGGGCTTCTGCTGGAATGGATGGGGAGGGAGGGTCCACACAGTGGAATGTGGTCTGGGACTGTCGGTGCCACCTGCAGCCATCCAGGGAAAGCCTGTGGGAGGATGGACTCCACAGCAGAATGCAGAACCAAAAGGCAGGAGAGGCAGGTTCCTGAGGGCTTGTTTCCAGCACCTGGATCCAGCCACGCCTGAAGCCCAGTGTTGCCTTCCAGTCACCTAAGCCAATCATTCTCCACTGGGCTCAGGGTGGTTTGGTGACAGTTGGACAGTTGCAATGGAAGGAATCCTGATTTATACAAAAGCAGTTCAATATATGTTTAATAATGGGGGATAAGTACTTTGGTCCAAGAAACAAAATATCCCTAATGGTGGAATCCTGACTGATGAGATGGGCACAGCAGCCTCAGATCCTGGGGGAGGTGTGGCCTAGTAGCCACAGCTAGGCTGCCTGGGTACTGCCTGTGAGAACTGCCTGGGAGGTCTGATGCAAATGCAGGTTCTCCCACAGGTTCTGAGCTGCTGCAGCTGAGGCGGGGCTGGAGTCTGCATCCCCAGAAGCTGCTGAGGCCCAGGAGAGTCTGAGAGCTGCAGTCCTGGCCTCTCTGCTGCTGGGGACGGTTGTGAGGGGCGTGCCCTCTGGGTGGTCAGGACCAAGGGCTGGGGACTTGGTCAGCAAGGGGACAGCTCTGCAAAGGCCTTTAGGAAGAAGAGGGGACGGCAGGGGCACTGACCACTTCACCATTTGTTCCCTGCTGTCCCGTCTGTCCCCATCCAGGGCTGGGCTCGCCTAGGGCCCCTACACAATGCCCGTGACTCTCAGGGTTCCCAGTGCACTGAGCCCCAGGTACCTGGGCCACAACCTGCCCTTTTACCTGCACTGGCCGCCTTCCCTTCCCTGTCTCCCTTCCCCACCATCTCCTGGAACCCAAAACACACTGCTGTCCCACGTCCGGCTGTGGAACCGCCTGGATCATCCGGCCTGACCACCTCCGTCCAGATGTGAGTTGAAGTCCCGTCCTGCACAGGCGCCCCAGGGTGAAGAGGGTACTGGGGCGTCTCTTCCATTGGTTCAGCCATCCGCATGTTCTGTGTGCGAGTGGGCATCGGGTGTGTGCCCACGTGTACACGTCTGCTGGGTGTGCCAGTGTGTGTTTGAGTGGGAGTGAGTCTGTGTCCCTGGATGAGTGAGTGAGCATGTGTGTGTATGTGAGTGTGTATGTGTGTGTGTGAGTATGTGAGTGCATATGAGTGTGTATGTGAGTGTGTATGAGTGTGCATGTGAGTAAGCGTGCATGTGCATGAGTGTGCAGTGTGGATGTCAGTGAGCACACATGTGCTTGTGCCAAGTGAGTCTGCCCATTAGCATGTGCACACAAGTGTGTGGTGTGGGTTTCTGTGCACTCGTGGGGTGGGGCTGTGACGGGGCAGCTGTGGGAGGCTGCAGACATGTGAGGGGGTTTCTGGGAATCCATACCCCTGTCTGTCAGCTGCACAGTCTCACGGCCCCACAACTGCTCACATCAACACAGAGTTGGCAGTCACCGTCTTTTTCAACGCCGTTTGCGCAGAGAAAGGAGTGCACAGAGCCGTGGACCTGCAGCTCCCGGAGCTTCCTGGAGCCTGTCCTCCAGTGGAGGTGCTGGGGATGGCCAGGACACAGCCTCGGCCTTCGTGCACCAACCTGGGGTCTCCACGAGCAAGCTCCGTGTTACAGGAGGCACTCAGCCTGGGGACGCGGTGGGAAGAGCTTTGGGAGGAGCCCCTCGGAGCTGCCTCAGCGCAGCTGATGAAAGCAATCAGCGCCCGCCTGCGCTGGATGTAAAGGTTAATACATAAATCAAAGGGAAATGTCAGATGCCTTTTAACACTGATTGAGATGTAATTGGGCGGGGGCCATGCACCAGGCACCCGTGCTCACGGAACCACGGCAGGCCGCGGAAGAAATTATGTGGCTTATTTGTTTGTGTGTCTGCAATAGCATCAAGACCGATGGGACCTCGGCTCTGGACAGACACCCCCCGGCCTTCTGAGGATGCGAATATTCATGGCCTGGCGCCAGGTCCAGGGCTGGCTGGCGTTGCTGGGCACTGAGGATGCACACGCACATGGAGTCCAGGCCGTGAGAACCTTCCAGATGTCCCCAAAGAGACCCCCTCATCTGCAGTCATCCCTGGGATCACTGGGCAGACTCGAGACAGAATGACCCAACCCCTTGCAGGTGCAGACCTCCCATACAGCCTGTGTCCTGCACCCTCCAGCCCGGGCCTCTGCCCTCTCTGTCCCGGCCCTGGGCACCCTCTGGCCAGGTGGCTCCCAGCCCCAGGGAGGGGCTCCAAACAGAACTGAGTGCCCGTCCAGGGCAGCCTTGCTGTTTCCCACAGCCACATCCCAGCCCAGGGTCTCACAGGTCTGGAGGTAAGGGGCTCCAAGCCTCACCTATGTGAGGGCTGCAGACAAGGACGCTTTATATGAGATGAGATTGCACACAGGCGTGTGTGACAGAGAAATGTGTCAAATCACTAAAAGTAAACATTAAACATTTAAACAAAAATTTTAAAAGGTATAGCTCTGTTTGGCCACTTGTCCCATTTTTGAAAATAATCCCCTCCCCCCCCTTTTTTTTTAAGACAGGGTCTCATTTTGTTGCATGGGCTGGAGTACAGTGGCATAATCACAGCTCACTGCAACCTCGACCTCCTGGACTCAGGTGATCCTACCACCTCAGCCTCCCGAGTAGCTGCCACCACGCCCAGCTAATTTTGTGTGTGTGTGTGTGTGTGTGTGTGTGTGTGGACGGGGTTTTCCTATGTTGCCCAGGCTGTTGTCAAATCCCTGGACTCAAGTGATCCACCGACCTTGGCCTCACAAAGTGCTGAGATTACAAGCCACCATGCCCGGCCTATTCTGTATTTTTTTTTTTAACATTCCTGTGACTGCAGTAAATACAAGTGGCCTTGTTCCCTCTCTGCCTGGAGAGACCCTGACCACACCCTGCTCCCCCACCCAGAACGGGCACCCTCAGCTCTCCCAGTCATGCCTGCTTTCCTTGTTGGTTCTCTATCAGCCTCCGGAGATGCTCTCTGCCATGTTTTTTGTCTGCTAAAAAACAAAACGTTAGCTCCTCTGCTTAGGAGGGCATCTTTCCCCCTCTCAGCTCAGCTAACCCCTATTTGTGCCCTGAGATGCAGCTCCCAGGCTGCCTCCTCCAGGAAGTCTTTCCTGATTACCCCTCCTCTGCAGGTGGGGTTGGAGACACCTGCCCCCGTGTTTCTGACTTTCAAGCACCAATTTCTGTCTATTTCGATCACAGCACCTCCTAGAAGGGCCCTGATGTTCACGAGGAAGAATGCCAACCTCCCCTTTATTCCTCTTGGTGCAGAGCCCACCGGGCACTGGGGCCCTGCCTGCCTGGCCTCCACCTCACCTGCCATGTGGATCCTGATCTGTCACCAATGGCTTTGGACTGTCATCTGCTAGAAAATTGGCATAAAAAATACATACGTGTATAGGGTCTACAGTGTGAGTGGTACTTTTTGATTGTGCAGTACACAACCTGTACAACTATACTCAGCAGCCCTGCAAAGTCTCGTCTGTTACTACATCCACCTCCTCGTCCAGTGCCTCTGGGTAATGTTCACTCTTCTTCTGGTTCAGTCATAACCTCTGTTGACAACCAATGTCCTAAAATGTAAAGGTTAAACCCCACCACACTACCCATATCGGGGTCTCTCAACCTTGGCACTGTTGACTATGGACATTTAGGGCTGGATTATTCATTGTGGTGGGGACTGTAGGGTGTTTGCTGGGATCCTTGCCCTTTCTCAGTGGGAACCCCTCAGTCATGACAACCAAAAATATATCCAGACTTTGCCAAATATGTCCTGGAGGTAAACCACCCCTGCTGAGAGCACCTGCCTGTGCTGCCTGTGCTGAGAGCACTGCCTGTGCCGAGAGCACCTGCCTGTGCCGAGAGCACTGCCTGTGCGGGATGGGGCAGCAGGAGAGCGAGGGGGAAGAGACCCACAGAGACATCAACCAAAGGCGGCATCACCTCGCCCCTGAAGGCCTTGGGAACGCGCTTGTGTTTTTGGTGGTTGTGATGACTTGGGAGTACACTGACAAGCATTGGGTGTGGACTGAGGTGTTAAACACTCCGCAGTAAACAAGACCACCCCACACAATGAAGAATCGTCCTTCTCAAGATGCCAGCCTGCCCTACTGAGAAACACTGTCCAACGTGGCAGGTGCCAGGCAGGGGCGACGGTGAGGCTCCCAGGGAGAAGCCCCCAGGGCAGGGCCAGGCTTTGTTTCTGGCTGGGCACATTCCGAGTTCAAGTGCCCTAATATTTGTTAATAAGTGTGCTTTCTGCTTAAACTTAGCCAGACCAGATGCGTTGTTTGCAACCAAGTATCGTGACTGATACAAGTTCCAGCTTGTTCTTTTAAACCCCAGATTACTCACTGTTCTTATTGTTTTATGTAGCAAATACCTGGACACATGTTTCCAGATGTTTGCCATTTTCTTCACTCGTAGTTTGTTCCCGGGTCCTACTCCTTCCTTCTGGGATAGATTTCCTTCTTCCTGAATTAGATCCTTAAGTAGTTCTTTCTGTTGGTGGTGATATCTCCGTCTTAGTCTGAAAAGTAATGTCTTCCTCCATCTTTCCCTCCCTCCTTCCTTCTCTTTCTTTCTTTGTTTCGATTCTAAAACAGTATTCCATTATCTCCTGGCATAGACTGTGGTTGTTTTAAAATTTGCTGTGTATCAATTGATCAGTCCTGACCGTTACCACCTCTTGGTATTTCCCACTGACATTTCATTATGAAAATTTCAAGCAGGAAGAATTGCGCAGTGAACAGCCATAGACCCACCAGTTAGATTCTGCAACTGTTACCATTTTGTTACATTTGCTTTATTATATGACATGTATCCATCAAATCTTTTATAAACTTCAAAGTGAGTTGCTCACGTGGGTGCACTTGGCCCCTGAATATTTCAGCATGTGTATAACTAACTAGAGCTCAATACTTGTTGGCAGAATTTTAGTTTTTTAGGTAAATTGTACCTGGAGTGGAAGGCACCCGTTTTAAAGGTGCCATTGTGAGTTTGGATAAATGCATGCAGTGGGTGGTCGGACCTGAAGGAAAACAAAGACCAATTCCCCGACTCCAGAAAGTTTCTCTCCTCAGTCAGCCTCACAGACAAACCTATTCTGATGTTTTTCTCCACAGATGAGTTTTGTGTGTCGTAGAACTTCATACAACAGCTCCTTCCCGGGACAAGGCTTTGAGACTTGCCTGTGTCTTGCGTGCATCCGTGCTCCGTTCCTTTCCATTGCTGAATAGGGCGTTTGGCTTATTTATGTCGGCATTTCCTCTTTTTCATATTTGAGTTGTAGGACTTCTTTGTACGCTCCTGAGAAAGTCCTACGGGTTTCGCACGACTTTTTCTCCCGGTCTGTGTTTAGCCTATTTATTTTCTTCATGGAATATTGACAAAAATAATTTTTAATTTGATAAACTCTGATGTGTCAAAAAAATTTTTTCTCTGCCTTAAGAAACCTTCCTTATACCCAGGTTATAATTTTGTCTAGAGGCTTTACAGTTTTCTGTTTCACATTTGGTAATACGCTCCACCTAAAATCAAGTTTTGGGTAACAGTGTCAGATAAGTTTTTTCTCCATATGATCATCCTGGCACCGTTCGTTGAAAAGATTTTGTTTCCCCAATGAGATTGTTTTGATGTCTTTGCCGAAATCAATTACCTATGTGTGTGAGGGTCTATTTCTAAACTCTGTTCTGTTCCATTGATCTATTTGCCTCTCTTAACATAAACACCACGGTGTTGATAACTGTAGCTTCCCAATACATATTGAAATCAGGTCGTGAGAGTCTTACAGCTTTTCTTTTTCAAAGTTGTTTGGGTTATGCTAGGTTCTCTGCAATTCCAAAATAAATTGTATAATCAGTTTGTCAATTTATATGAGAAAACCTGCTGGAATGATGATTAGGACTGTGTTGAAGCCAAAAATCTGCTGTGGGAAAGTTGACATCTTAGCAAGTTCGACTTTTTATAGGACTCTACACGACAGTTTTAAATTTTCCATTTCTGATTACTTCTCAGTATGCAGATATGAAATTAATTTTTGTCTGTTGATTTTATATTCTTCCATCTCACTAAACCCATTTATCGGTTGTAATTGCTTTTTATAGATTCTGTAAGATTCTCTACGTACAGCCTGTCTTCTCTGAATACAGGTTTACTGTCTCATGTTCAGTCTGGATGCTTTTCACTTACTTTCTTGCTTTACTGCACTGGCTGGAGCCTCCAGGACCCTGTTGAATAGTAGGAGCGAGAGTAGACATCCTTACCTTGCTCCTGGCGTTACGAGGGAAGCGTTCCATCTTTATACCGGTTATAAAGTTTATAGGCCACAGGTTTTTAAACATAGATACCCTTTATCAGGTTGAGTAACTTTCCTTCTATTCCTAGTTTGCTGAGAGTTTTTATTGGGAATGGATGTGAGATTTTGTCAAATGATTTTTCTGCATTGACTGAGATAATTATAAGGATATTCTTTTCTGCTTTACTAATATGCTTCATTACATTGATTGTTTTGCAAATATTAAATCATCCCTGAATTCCTGGAATGAACTCCATTTGGCAATTATATGTATACATACATGTATGTGTTTTTAGAAACAATGTTTTACTCTGTCATCCGGGCTGGAGTGCAGAGTACAGGGGCACAATCATGGCTCAGCATAGCCTTGAACTCCTGGACTCAGAAGGTCCTCCCACCTCAGCCTCCCCAGTAGCTAGGGCTACAGGCTTGTGCCACCATGCCTTATTAATTTTTTTAAATAATTCTTTTCAAGACAGGTCTCATCTTGAGACCTCCAGATGAGCCCCCCAGTCTCATCCCTGTGGGGCTCAGACTGGTCTCAAACACCTGGCCTCAAAGTGGTTCTCCTCCATCAGCTTCCTGAGTAGCTGGGATTACAGGTGTGAGCCTGGCCCGGCTCTAGTAGACTTTTTATATGAGGAATGTTAGTCTTTAGTTTTCTTTTCTTCTAATGACTTTAACCTGTTTGGGTATTAAGATAATGATGACTTTATAGAATGAGCTAAGAAGTATTCCCAGCTTTTCAATTTTCTGGAAGAATTGGTGTAGAATTAAAATTCTGGTAGAATTCACCAGTCAAAGCCATGTGAGTTTTCTGTGTAGGAAGGGTTTTAATTGCCAATTTGATTTCTTTAATAAATATAGAGCTATTCAGGTTATCAATTTCTTCTTCAGTAAGTTTGGTGATTTGTGATTTTTAAGGAATGAGTCCATTTCCTATAAATTGCTAAACTTACTGGCACAAAAAAGTTCATAATATCTTATTAGTCTCTTAATAGTCATAGAATCTGCTTGGATGCCACCTCTCTCATTCCTCGTATTAACTGGCATTTTTCTGTTTTTTCTGATCAGTCTACCTAAAGGTTTATTAACGTTATTGATTTTTCTGAAGAACACACTTTTAAATTTATTTTTAATGTTTCATTTGTTTCTGCTCTGATATTTATTAGTTCCTTTTTCTACATACATTGAGTTTAATTTGCGCTTATTTTTCTTGCTTCTTAAGGTAGAATCTGAGGTCATTGATTTGAAAACTTTCTTCTTTTACAAAACAAGTTTTGAGAGCTATAAAATTCTCTTTCAATACTGTTTTAGCATCACCCTGCTCATTTTGGTACGATGCTTTTAAAATTTTTGTTCACTTCAAAATACTTTCTAATCTTCCTTTTGATTTCTTCTTTTACTCCTGTATTGTTAAAAGTGTATTATTTAGTTTCCAACTGTTTTGTGATTTTTCAAAGATCTTTCTGTTGTTGGTTTCTAATTTAATTCCACTGTGGTCAAAGAATGTATCTTGTATCATCTGAATCCTTTTAAATCTACTGAGATTTGCTTCGTGGCTCAGAACATGGACAACCTGGTCAGTGTTCCGTATGCTCTTGAAAAGAATGGATATTCTGCTGCTATGAGAGGAGAGTTCCATAAAAACAACTAGGCTAAGTTGGTAAACAGTGTTGTTCAAATATTCTGCATCCTTAATAATTTTCTGTCTACTTATTTTATCAATTACGGGGAGATGGGCGTTGAAGCCTCCAAACAGAGCAGGAGATTGATCGATGTTGGTGGCAGCCCTATCAGTTATTGATCCCTGTTTTATGACAGCATATTATTAGGGGAATAATTTACTGAGAATTGTTATTTTCTTGTTTGTTGACTCGTTTATCCTATGACATAACCTTCTGTATCCCTGGTAATCGTGTCCACTCTGAAATTTACTTTTCCTAGTGTTATTACAGCAGCTCCAGCTTTCTTTTGATTAGTATTAGTGCGGTATATCTTTCCCATCCTTTTACTTTTAACCTATTTGCTTTTATATTGAAAAGTGTGTCTCTGCAGCATACAGTGGGTCTTGCTGTTTGTCTCATCTGACAATGTCTGCCTTATACTTGGGGTATTCAGACTATTAACGTTTAATGTGTTTATTGATATGGTTTGAGTCTATCTTCTTGCTGTTTGTCTCATCTGACAATGTCTGCCTTACACTTGGAGTATTTAGACTATTAACCTTTTTTTTTTTTTTTTTTTTTTTTTTTGAGATGGGTCTGTCTCTGTCACCCAGGCTGGAGTGCAGTGGCACAATCTCGGCTCACTGCAAGCTCCGCCTCCCAGGTTCAAGTGATTCTCCTGCCTCAGCCTCCCAAGTAGCTGGGACTACAGGCGCCCGCTGCCATGCCCGGCTAATTTTTGTATTTTTAGTAGAGACAGGATTTCACCATGGTGTCGATCTCCTGACCTCGTGATCTGCCTGCCTCGGTCTCCCAAAGTGCTGGGATTACAGGCATGAGCCACCGGGCCCAGTCGACTATTAACCTTTAATGTGTTTATTGATATGGTTTGAGTCTGTCTTCTCGCTGTTTGTTCTCTTTTTGTTTTTTCAGTTCTTTGTTCCCCTCTTTGCTTCCTTTTTTGATTGAATACTTTTTATTATTCCATTTTATTGTCTTTATTGGCTCACTAGCTATAACTCTTTGCTTTATTATTTTAGTGGGTACTTTGGGGTTTATAATATACTACTTTATCTTATCACAATCTACTTTTAAATAGTATTATATCACCTTTCTTTCAGCATAAGAACCTTACAATGGGGTACTTCTTGGCTTTTGTGTTACTGTTGTGATATAGTTACTTTTACCTACATTATGGTCCCCATGATACACTATTAGTATTTTCTTTCTTTCTTTTATGCTTTCAAAAAAAAAAAAAAAAAGAGTCTCACTCTGTCACCCAGGCTGGAGTGCAGGGGCATGATCCTGGCTCACTGCAACCTCTGCCTCCCAGATTCAACTGATCCTCCTGCCTCAGCCTCCCAAGTAACTGGGACTACAGGCGCCCGCCACCACACCTGGCTAATTTTTGTATTTTTAGTAGAGACGGGGTTTCACCATGTTGGCCAGGCTGGTCTCGAACTCCTGACCTTGAGATCCACCCACCTCAGCCTCCCAAAGTGCTGAGATTACAGATGTGAGCCACTGTACCTGGCCTATTATTTTCGTTTAAAGAGTCATTATCTTTTGAAAAGACTTAAATAAGAAAAATCTCATATATTTACTCATGTGTTTACCACTTCTGGTGCTCTTCTTTTCCGCTGAGTAGACTTCTATTTCCAACTGGTAGCACTTTCCTCCTGCCTGAAGGAGATGTTTGCCTGACTTTCTATATCCTCTCTTGGGATCCGGGTTCAGTGGTGGCAAATTCTTTCAGCTTTTATATTTTCCCTTCATTTTTGAAAGATATGTTTGCTGGGTACAGAGTTGTAAATTGACATTATCATTTTCCTTTTCTTTCTGTACTTTAAAGATGTTTCTCCACGGTCCTCTCACTTGCATTGTTTATGATGATAAGTCTGCAGTCAGCCTTGTCTTTTCTCCTCCCTGTGGAGCATGCCTTTTTTTCTCAGGCTGCTTATAAAATACTCCTTTTGCCATTGTTTTTAAACATTTTGATTATTACGTGCCTTGGTGTGGTTTTCTTCATGTTTATCATGCTTAGGGGTTCATCAAGCTTCTTCAGTCTGTGAGTTCATTATTACTGTTACATCAAAATGGGACATTTTTAAGCCATTATTTCTTTAAAAACTTTTGCTGCCCTGCCCCCTGCCTACTTTCATGCACCCCAGTTGCACATACATTAGTCTCCTCGAAGTTGCTTCTGAACTCACTGATACCCTGGTCATTTTCTCACTCTGTTTTCTCCATGGTTTTACCTTAGATCGTTTCTATTGCTATGGCTGTGAGTCCACTAACCTTTTCTTCCACAATGTCTCATACATTGTTAATCTCAATTGTCTGTTTTTCATCTCAGACATGATAATTTTCATCTCTGGAAGTGCAATGTGTGTTTTTTAGTATCTTCCACTTGACCATTGAACTTTTGGGGGGACACATAAAGGACAGTTATAATAAGTGTTTAACATCTTTGCCTCTGCTAATTCTAACACCTATTCAATCCAGGCTGGTTTAGATTGATTACATCTTCTCACTCTGGGTCATGTTTTCCTGCTCCTTACATGTGGTCGTCTTTAATTAGATGCTAGACTTTGTGAATTTTTCTTGATTGGATTCCGGGTGTTTTTGTATTTCTATAAATATTCTTGTGCTTTGTTTTGGGAAGCTTCTCAGCCAACATCCCTTCAAATATTTCCTTTCCCTAATTTTCCCTGTGAAACAGCAGTTAGACATATTACAGCATCTTAATTGAAGTTACTTGGAAACAGTTTGATCCTGAGTGGAAAAGATCAGTGTTGGGTTTAGGGCCAAACAGTCCCCCCTGTGGAAGTAAGGCTCCTCTGTGTTCTCTGTCCCATGAACATGAGGCTTCCGACCTGGCTGGTGAGAACAGGCACTATTCCCTTCTCCGGTGTGGGCACCAGGAACTGGTACCACTAATCCTTTCAGATGGTTCACTCTGCAGCCCTGGTTATTTTCATCACATAAAAATAATGCTGATGAGTATTTAGCTGAATATTCAAGCAGCAGGGGGTTCCTCAGCAGATACCAGAACTCGCCCGTGCCCCTCTCCCCTCTCCTTCACTCTGTCCTGTGAGCTGTATCGTCTTGGTTTGTTCTTCCTGAACCCTCAGTTCTGTGTCCTAACTCCAAGAGTCTGCCAGGCTCCCCTGGGTTCCGCCTCCCTGAGCCATGTCCTGAGAACGTTTTCAAGGCAGGAAGCCGGGGTGGTTGTAGGGCTTACCTTGTTGTTCCCGTCGCTCAGGGATCATTATACTTTGTTATACGATGTCTCGTTTCTTGAAAGCTCTCATTTCACGTAGTCTGCCTGGTTTGGGTTATTTTAGGTAGAAGGATAAATCCGGGTCCTGTTACTCCATGTTGGCCAGAAGCAAAGGTCTCCAGTTGCCTTTCTGAATCATCTTTGCCTTTAGTTTTCTTCTCTTTCATCACAATATGCTGTGTGAAAATTCGTTTTTATTTAACTTGCTCAGGACTTAGGATTTTGAATCTGGAGACGCATGACTTCCATCAGTCCTGGAAATGTCTCAGCCACTATCTCTTCAAATGTCTCCCTTCACCAATTTTCCCTGTGGAACTCCAATTAGACACATATTACAACATTGTAATCTATCATGTAGATAGATCTGGGAAAGGAGACATTTAAAGAGATAATGACTGAGAGATTAACTTCCAAAACAATAATTATTTATGTGTCTGTCTCATTCTTGGCAATTTATTCAGATCTATCTTATGAATTCTCAGTAGCTGTATCTAAATTGTTTCAATTTCAGTGACTGTATTTTTCATTTTTAGGAGATTTTTTGTTGTTGTTGTTCTTTTCCAAATTTGCCTGATTTTCTTACCTTGTTTGCTGGTCTTTACTCGTTTTTTAAGATATCATCTTTCCATACTTTTAATTGTTTGAAAAATTTTAATATTGCATATTTGATGACTCTTTTGTCTGGATTTCTTGAAGATGTCATCTTGCCACTGCACTGCTTTGCATATTTTGCATTTCTTCTTTGCAGGGCTTGTAGGTTTCTACTGTGAGTTCACGGTCTATAATTTTATCCGGAAATGCTGTGTGGCCTCTGTTGAGGATGTGTCCTCAACACATCCTCAACACTGTTGAGGGTGATTTGCAATTTGCTCCTGCCAGAGGCCCCCAGGGGTTTCCACGCTCATCCCACTTTTCCCCCAGTTTCTCATTTGGGCATTCCCGGGCCTCCTGGTGGTGCATTTTTTCAACCTGACCACAATGCAGGCAGTTTTATTGTTGTAATTCTTAGCAGAAACTTTCTTCCCACCAGAGCTCAGACTAAAACAAACAAGCTCTGCTAAGGCCTGGGCTCCACCCACGGTCGCGGTTCTCACCCCCAACGTGTGTGAGTCCAAGGCCTCATCTCTGTTCTGTCGATGGGCATCGAAACACAGGCTCTTCCCTGCTGAGCCTAGTTGCCCACCCCTGGAACGGCTGCACCATCTGCTCACACACCTCCTGCAGCCGTTTTCAGCTTGGATTTTTCCTAGTTTCTGAAAGTGCAGCTCTGCATTTGAAAGGAATCTGCCATGTTTTGGGATCTTTCTTTCTTTCTTTCTTTCTTTCTTTCTTTCTTTCTTTCTTTCTTTCTTTCTTTCTTTTTTTCTTTTTTTTGAGATGGAGTGTCACTCTCTCGCCCAGGCTGGAGTGCAGTGTGGTGATCTT
Source organism: Macaca mulatta (assembly GCF_049350105.2). NCBI lineage: Eukaryota > Metazoa > Chordata > Mammalia > Primates > Cercopithecidae > Macaca > Macaca mulatta. The sequence continues at coordinate 34,245,757 of NC_133408.1, forward strand.
GGTTCACTGCAACCTCTGCCTCCTAGGTTCACGCCATTCTCCTGCCTCAGCCTCCCGAGTAACTGGGACCACAGGTGCACACCACCATGCCAGGCTATTTTTTTTTTTTTTTGTATTTTTGGTAGAGACAGTGTTTCACCGTGTTAGCCAGGATGGTCTTGATCTCCTGACCTCGTGATCCATCCATCTTGGCCTCCCAAAGTGCTGGGATTACAGGTGTGAGCCACCACGTGCAGCCTATTTTGGGATCTTTCTGAGGGATTTACATCATACTAAGTGATTTGTCGGAGGTGCTTTTGGGACAGTTAGTCCACAACATTGCTTATGCCAGATAACCCCGTGTTACAGGTAAGCAGACTAAGGCCACAAGCCTTCCTTCCCCAGTGACACAGGCTAACACGTGCAGGGCCTTGGATGACAGGGGAACTTGCTCTGGTGCAGACAGCAGAGATGCCTCAGTCAACAGCAGGGAGGCAGGACGCACGCATTCTGAGGGCACATCCTTCCTGTATCTGCACCGGATGAAACCCAGAGAAACTCCCGTAACTTCCAAAACGATAGCTCACCAGGAAGCAAGGATTACTGCTACACCTGGCCCACTCTGATACACGCTGAATTTCCTCTGTGCAGATCCCATGACTTCTACATTCCATTTCTGGCATTCTGGGATTCAGCCCGTTGACAAACCTGCCCCCCTGCCAGGCCCAGCCAGGCCGGTCCTGACAACAGGGTGCCACTGTGCCTGCAAACAGCCCACCGTCAGCTGGGAGGGACGGAGAAGCAGCCACCGCACCAGACATCCACCAGGCAGCGTCGACGGCCACAGGGCACAGGGGCCAGCCAGACGCTCTGAGACAGAATCAGCACCCCTGTTTCTTCTAAGCCTCCTTTTCTCTCTAAAGAATAACAGATTTGGTCTAAGTTTCTTAGATGATGGAGTAAAAGGTGAAAACCCCATTTACCCTCCCTTTGTATGCATCAGCTCTTGCCACGATAATGCAGGGAGAAAACCACCCTGGCACCCAAGGGCTCCTGCACAGTAACCGCTGGTCAGGGCGGGCACAACAAGTGGCCATTCACAGGCTTGGGCAGCAGTAACCACCGGTCAGGGAAGACACAGCCGGTGTTTGTTCACGGGGAGGTGAGCTGTGCTTCGCCTTGTGGATTGGGCTCAGCCATTTGTGCTTTTTTCTGGGGCGCAGGCTCAGGTGGCAGCTACCCAGGGGGACACTCATTCCAGGTGGGTCAGGAGAGGTTCCGGAGTGCAGTTCCCACAACACACACTGCAGCTCCCACTAAAGCCCCATGTCCGAACAGTTTCCACGCCAAGCCCAGTGGCAGGGAGCGGGGACGTGCCCTCCTTCCACAAGAGGGTGGGGATGAACATATAACAGTTTATAACAGTTTTATCCACCTCACCTGCCTCCCTTCAACCTCAAACCCCAAAGGCAGCTGCCCTGAGCACCAGCACGTGCCCTCTGCACACTCGTTTCTCTGCAGATGCAGACCTCACATTCTAGTTTTTGTCACACAGATTGGATCCCGCTCTGTGTGCCATTCTGCCTTTCCCTCCCAGGTATTCGGGTCAATATTTGCCGAGCTCTGTTTCCCCAGCTCTGTGCTTGGGCAGCTACCAAAAAGGGTCCGGCGCAGCCTCTCATCTCTGGAAACGTGCACCCAGCATGCGTCTCTCTGTTTGTCTGATTTGGCTTCTCTGAGAGAGAATCTGAGAGCAGTCTGGGGTAACAGCACCCTCCTGTTTATTGCCTGATACCACATGAGCTCTCAGTCAGCCTGGGAGGTCAGTCCCACAGGTTAGCCCTATTTGGGGTGAGGGCACAGGGATGATAGAGACGTGGCCAACGTCGCAGAGCAGCTGAGAGGCTAAGCTTAGTCCATCCCCAGCCGGGGCAGCGGCAGAGCCGTGTTCTTGACCCTTCTCCACGCCCAGGGTTGGATGGTGCTGGAAGCGGATGATCTTCCTGATTCCAGGTGGTTCAGGGAGGGAGAGGGGCAGCCACGAGCACTCGGAAATCAGCAGGGAGAAGGCTGAGGTCACAAGGAGCCCCGGTTATAAGGGTCAGGGGCACTTAGCTCAACATCATAGGTTCTGGGGGAGGGCAAAGGTGGGGCAGGATTGGGGTGGGGGCCTTTGCTAAGGAATGCAGGAGTTGAGAAGAGCAGGAGTGTGGGATGGGTCACCTACAGCCTCCCCCTTCTCCCCACTACCCATCTGTAAGTTATCACTGGCTCACACACAGAGGCTGCAGTGGCAGAGAAAACTCACACCCTGACCAGACAACTGGCCTTTGCTTGAGAGCACTGTTTGCTGAGCACTCGAGAACTTTATGCAGAGCCCAGGTAACTTCAGCCAGAGCGGGAGTGAGATTTAAAATCTGGCCTAGACTCAGCAGTAAAAAGACAAATAATTCAACTTAAAAATGGGCAAAGGATTTGATAGACATTTCTCCATAGAAGATATACAAACGGCCACTAAGCACCTGAAAAGCTCGTCAATGTCACTAAGTTATTAGGGAAACGCAAATCAAATCCACGATGAGACTCCACTCCACACCCACTAGGATGGTTATAAATTTTTTAAACAGGAAATAACAAGAGTTGATGAGGATATGGAGAAACCAGGACCCTCACACACTGCTTGTGGAACGTAAATGGTGCTGCCACTTTGAAAAACAGTTTGGCATTTTCTCAAAAAGGACAACATAATTACCATATGACCCAGCCGTTCCATTCCTGGGTATAAACCCGAAAGAACTGAAATACGGACTCAGACAGATACTAGGATACAAATGATCACAGCAGCATCACTCACAATAGCCACAAAGTGGGAGCAACCTACCTGTCCATCAACAGATAAATAGAGAAACAAAGAGTGGTTTGTCCATGCAGTGGAATATTATTCAGCCATGAAAAGGAAGGAAGCGCTGGCCCAGGCTCAACCTGGATGAACCTCAAAGTCACCTAGATCAGGGGAAGCAAGCCGGGCACAGCACACCACCGACTGCAGGACTGCATTTGTATGAAATATGCAGAATGGACAAATCCACTGAGAGAGAGAGCAGATAGGGGATTGCCAGGAGCTAGGGAAGGGACACTTGTGAGAGACAGCTAACAGGTACAAGGTTTCCTTTTAGGGTGATGCAGATGTTCTGGGATTAGGTAGTGGTAATGGCTGTACGATATTGTAAATATACTGTAAACAGCTGGCTTGTACACCTTAAACTAGTAATTTTCTGTTACAAGAATTGTGTCTTCTTTTGTCTTTTCTTTTCTTTCTTTTTTCTTTTCTTTTCTTTTTTTTTTTTTTTTTTTTGGTCACAGGGTTTTACTGTCGCCAGGCTGGAGTGCAGTGGCACAATCTTGGCTCACTGCAATCTCTGCCTCCTGAGTTCAAGTGATTCTCCTGCCTCAGCCTCCCGAGTAGCTGGGATTACAGGCGCCCACCACACCCAGATAATTTTTTTTTTTTGTATTTTTAGTGGAGACAGGGTTTCACCACGTTGGCCAGGATGGTCTCGATCTCCTGACCCCATGATCCGCCCGCCTTGGCCTCCCAAAGTGCTGGGATTACAGGCGTGAGCCACCGCACCCGGCCCTGTGTCTTCGTTTTAAAAGGGCACGCACACAGTCTGGCCCAGGATGAATCCTGCAGCCCCTTCCTGCTGGGGAAGCCAAAGCACTTCATCTCTCTCTGAACCTTCAGCTTCCTTGTGCCTGAAATAGGGGCAATAGCGCCTGACTCACTGGCTGTTACACCAATTAAGCAAGATAAGGAGAGAAACACCCAGCACTATTGTGCTGAATTAATGAGATCATGCAAACAGTGTAAACCCGGGATTGAAAATAGGGCCACTTAAAAACGTCACTTGGCCCTGTTCCCGTCACACCTGTGGGTGACTTAGCTTGACACCTGGCAGTGGGCCGTAACCTCCCTGGATCTCTCTCCACAGCAAATCCTTCAGCCTCTGTGCTGAAGTCCTAACAGCCTGGACCTAAGCCCCTTTGCCCAGGACACTCGCCTGAAGCCAGCACGTCCCTACCCACTCCAGCCAGGCCTGCAGGCAGTGTGGGACTTGAAGCCACATCATGTCACACTCCTTTTCCCCGCAGCCCCCTTTAGGAAACCTTGCCAGGTACCTAGAATAAAGTCCACCTCTTTATGACCCACGGAGCTCTGGGATCGCCCTCCCCCACCCTGCCCCAGGCCTGGGCAGCAACCGGTTTCATGCATCACTCCACACCCAACCCACCCGGCCAGAGCAGTGCCCACGGGACAAGCCCAGGCTGTGGCCTTCCGGCTTTGCTGTGTTTTCCATTGCACTTCCCGCGTGGGAAGCAACTATGCCATGCTTTCTGATGTTAGGCTGCGTTAATTGCATGACCGTTTTGTGCGCCTCTTTCCTTGTTTGCCCCACAGACTCCATCCACAGACCAGGGGGTGAGTGGTCGATGCACGGGAGGACTGCCCTTGGGAAGCGCAGCCACTGCCTTTCTAGCCTCAGTTTCCCAGCTGGAAAACGAGGGGGGCGGGTCCCTGATGCGCAGCCCCTCCTAGCTCTCGAGGTGCAGCGTGGGGCTCCCCAGCCCAAGTGGTGATGTGCTTGTCACAAGCCCCTCTCCCTGTCTGGGCACGGAAGCCGAGGCGTGACCGGACGCTGAGGAGCCGGCAGCTTCCTCCTCATCCCACCCTCTCCAGATCCACCCCTAAAGCCGGAGGTCCTTGCCTTCCAGGAGCTCAGTGCACCTGCTGTCCCGCAGGTGAGACCCAGGCTGCACGGCTACGCCTCGCCACCAGGTGGCAGCAGAGCGCCAGGGATGGGCAGGACCGCGGGCTGGGCCAGGCGCAGAGGGCGGTGATCCGGGCCCCGCCCCAACCCCGGCCTCGCCCCGCGAGACCCAGGCCCCGCCCCCGAGACCCAGGCCCCGCCCCCGCTTCCCCGCAGAACCAAGTCTGGGGTCCGGGTCTGCAGCCCGACGCCCCAAAAGACAGCAGCGCCCTGGACGGAGCGGGGTTGGGGTGGCAGTGGGAGGGCTCCACCAAGAAAGCTGGCTCTGTAAGCCCCTGCCCCACAGCCACCCTGTAAGAGGGGCTGAAACGTGGTGAACGCTTGCAGAGCTGCTGTCCCGGGGCGCAGCTCGACAGTGACCCGCTCAGCCTCTGGCGCCCAGCCGCGCTGCCCGCGGGCCCCTCCGTACCCCATCTTTTCTCAAATGCCCTTTAGGGCCTCTGCACCAAATTGAAGCCGAGTGGTCTCTGGATTCACTCCTGTCCTTACCTGGGAGGGGTATTGCCCAGACCCCAGGCCAGGGGTCTTGCTGGGGCCAGGAGAGCAAGACCGGGAGGGGGCCCAGAGATGTTTAGCTGGAGACAGATCCAGGCCAGAGGTTTGCTGAGGACAGGGGGCAAGGAGGGACCCCAGGGACCCTAAGCAGCTGCCCCAGAGAGAGACTCCGGCCAGGGGCCTTGCTGGGGCCAGGAGGGCAAGGTGGGGAGGGGACCCAGGGACCCTAAGCAGCTGCCCCAGAGAAAGACCCCAGCAAGGGGCCTTGCTGAGGACAGAGGGCAGGGCAGAGGGGGCCCAGGGACCCTGGGCAGCTGCCAGTAGAGAAACCCAGGAAGTCCAGCCTCTCAAACTGAGGTGCCCTCCACTCCCCTTGAAGGAGCCTCAGAGTTGGGAAATCCAGGCAGATAGGAGGGTGCCCCCCTAGTGTCTTCTTCCTCTGTGGTGTTAGTTATATAAAAATTATAGAAGACCATGGTTTTGAACTAAGTGCCTGCTCTGGGCCCTACATGGGCCAGACTAAAGATCAAATGCAGTCGCCCATGCTCAGGCTGTCCGTCACCAAACCCAAGTGAAGTTGTCATCTGACCTTCCAAAAAATCAAGAGAGGGCGATTGGCCAGGCACGGCAGCTCACACCTGTCATCCCAGCACTTTGGGAGTCTAAGGCAGGAGGATCGCTTGAGCTCAGGAGTCTGAGACCAGCCCGGGCAACACTGTCTGGAACTTGGAATCCTGTCTCTATAAAAAATAATAAATTCTTTTTTAAAAAAGAGAGAAAAATAAGAAAGAAAGGAGAGAGAGAGAATGGCCAGTTTCCCAAACAGGCCGGTTCCAGTCTTCAATCAGCATGGAATGAAGTTCCCTCTGCTTTAATCCTTAGCCTGAAGTCACCCAATGTGAGACAATTAGTTACTGCCCTGCAGGGACAGTGACTTTGAAACGACCCCTCTGCCTGTGTTCTTCACCTCTGCTTTCTTCTAGGAAGCCCTTTCCGTCTCTAAAGCCGCCCCCCTCTGCTCAGCTCACAGAAGCACTAATTCTGTTTTACAGAGGGACATGTTGTCCAATTCTAGAATCGAAATAGAGTCCATTAAGGTCTTTAAACGATATGTGTTGTCATTCTGTCCGTGGACAGTGGAAAACCATTTAACGCATTGTTTTGTACTAAAGCAAATACAGATGTCCTCTGGAGTCGAATGCAAAGTTTCCATGAAATCCTATTTAGAAAACAGAAATGTCGACAAAATTTTGGACCTGGGGGTGCTGTTTGAGGTTGTGACCCCAGATCCTTGTGGGGCCACACATTTGGCATCCTCTGATTTTCAACGCCCACAGAGATGTTTGAGAAAGCACACGAAACCCACGGTCCCCACTAACAGGGTCGTAGGAGAGAATTTGCTGGAAGTCTGGAGGGACAGCAGTGCAGGTGTGGGCAGGACACCAACGCCGCCGCAGGGTTGGGTGCGGGGCTGGCCCACCATGGCCACTCCAGCAGTGACCATTCCAGCCTCACATGCATCGGGGGAGGCCAGTGTGGGGGCAGTGCTATGAGAAGGGACTTGCAGACAGGCCGGGAGGCAGTACTTACAAACCCGTCCCTGCCACGTCCCCAGGCAGCATCTCCTCCCATCTTTCCCTGGACCTCCCGCCCCAGGCTCCCCCAGCTTTGCCCTCTCCAGAGCCCCAAACCCACCTCTGATAGTCAAGTGTCATATTTTAAGTGTTGAATTTTAAGGTAAAAGCATGACTATCCTACAAATATGAAATGTATCAAGGATTTTATTGAACACCTTAATTAGCAAGGAAATCAATAAGATGTTAGAATTGGCTCACAGGAGAATTCAAAGCATATTATATAGAAAATAAGGAATGGGCCGGGCACGGTGGCTCATGCCTGTAATCCCAGTACTTTGGGAGGTCGAGGTGGGTGGATCACTTGAGGTCAGGAATTCAAGACCAGCCTGGCCAACATGGCGAAACCCCGTCTCTACTAAACTTACAAAAAATTAGCCGGGTGTGGTGGCGGGTGCCTGTAATCCCAGCTACTTGGAGGCTGAGGCAGAAGAATTGCTTGAATGTGGGAGGCGGAGGTTGCTACTTGGAGGCTGAGGCAGAAGAATTGCTTGAATGTGGGAGGCGGAGGTTGCAGTGAGCCGAGATCGCGCCACTGCACTCCAGCCTGGGTGACAGAGCAAGACTCCGTCTCAAAAAAAAAAAAAAAAAAAAAAAAAAAGGAAGAAAAACAAGGAGTACCGAAGTGGATATACAGAACATTTTTACAGACACACGTCATTCATATTATTGTATTATTGTCAGGTTTCTGCAAAAGAGCGTGAAAGGCGGCAAGACCCCGGAAGGGTGCGGGAGACGGGACACACAAGCTTTTTTGCCCATTTCAAAGTCTTAAAATTTTCCCGACACAGGTAAAACTGCCTACTTACCCACCATTGTCCCAAACTCAAAAAGTCGAAAGCCCTGTCCTCACCTCCCCTGTCCCACCAGTCAGCCCCATGACCGTCTCCTCAGGTGTCTGGATCTTCACCCATCTCCTCTCCAAGTAGGAGCCTCGGGTCTGCCCAGAAGCCACCACCAGCTGCCTCCCTGTTCCTCAAGGGTGTCATGTGGGAGTGGGTTCCACAGACCCAGGTTCGAACCCTTTACCAGGTGTGTCATCTTGAAACCTGTGGTTCTGTGTCTCAGCCTCCACATTTGAAAATGGGAGTGGCACTGACAGCCACCTGCCCACCCTTCTCCTTCCACGATGAGGGGAGACGCTGCTGCCAAATGGTTGTGAGGATGGAGTGAGTCCACAGGGAGGAGTGGAGCAGACTGGGCTTCCCGGGCCCCACCCAGCCCCTCTCCCTTCACCCACCATCTCTGCCCCACACACCTCCCGGCCCCGGCCCCCCCACACCCCCCACAATCCCCTCTCCAGCTGCATAGACCTCCCTCTCTCCAGCCCAAAGCATTCCTAGCCCCTGATCATCTTAAAAATGAAACCCAAATGCCTTGTGCAGAGGGCAAGCTCCCTTCCATCCGGCTCTGAGTTCCAGCTCCAGCTCCACTGTTCAAGCATTCGTCCCTCACCCATCCGTCTCCATCTCTGTGTGCTTGGGCCAAGCTGCCCACAACCCCTCTTCCAAAGGAGTTGTGATTCCCTCACATTCGTCACACAGTCCTGTCCTCTGGCCATGTGCTCACATAGCCCGGGCATCCAATCAGGGTGCTCCTCATGCAGACTGCAGGGACAGACACATCCTCTCTCCTGGGCAGGGTGGGATGCAGATGTGAAGCCTGGCACTGCAGCAGCTGTTTTGTGCCCATGAGGAAGAGCTGGCTTTGGAATAAGGCCAACTATGCAGAGGGCAGAGATGGAAAGAAATTGAGGCCATGACAGCCTTGTTGAGCCCCTGGGTCAAGCCAAGCCTGAACTCCACCTGTCTCGGGACCTCCCTGTCCCAGGCGTCAGTCCATTCTCTCTCAGTGAAGACAGTTGATTTGTCTTTTCTGCTCCATGCAGCCCAGTGCTTCCTAACTCATTCCTTTCCCTCATCTGCAGCTTTTGCTGGTTTCTGTCCTTGTGCTGTTTTCCTGGACGCCCCAGGCACTGGGTGGTCTGCTGTCTGTAAGTCCAGCCCACTCGCTCCGTGTCCCGCCCACCAGCTAGCTGGCACTATGGCCAAGTTTCCAGAGACCCACAGAGGTGGCCACTGCCCAGAAACAAGGCTTGTTCCAGGGGCGACTGAGACAGGGTCTCGCCCCCACGTGAAGCTGTGGATGCACCAGTGAGCAGCTGCCATGTTCAGACCCAGGACCCAGCACCCAGAGTGGTCACCCTGGCCATCGTCATGGCTCCTTTTAAAGGGGCAGAGCACATTGGCACAGATGTCAGGGGCCCATGGGTCTCCCTTGGCCTGGGGGACTTAAAAGTTTTCTCTGTATTTGTTTTCCCCTCTCCAGCACTTTCTAATATACAGACTAAAACCCCACCTCAGTGGGAGGCCAGGATATCGACGGGCTGGAGATTTATAAGGGAAGAGCCAGGCCCCACCAGCAGGCCCTAATAGCTCCCTAATTCCTCTCATTAGTCAATGAGAGCCCCTAGGTTCTCTCTACACAACAGCTCGAATGTAATTACCAGCCGGGAGTGCTGGGCACGCAGGCCTCGTATCCTGCGTTTTGCAAAATTCCCTGAAATGCACTTCACGATTCTGGAAGCTTCAGTCGGCCTGCAATTACAAGTAGCCCTTATTAAAAATCCATGCAGCCTCCCACATCAAACAAAATTAATCAGTAACAAGCTGTAAGGCTATTAGGTCATTTCCCAACACACAGCAACTCAGGAGTGGCCCTATCTGATTGGCCCCCGCACGGAGGCAGGAATTCTCCCATGTTTCTCCGAATGCCGTGAGCTTTACAGGAGATGTTTGTCTTTGCTTGAATTACAGTTGGGTATTACTCTGCTGAACGTATTCCAATTGGCCTGGCAGGCTCGCTTTGCAGCACACACACCACCAAGATGGTCATCTCATTTTGGCCAAGAGCGTGAGGAAAGGTCTGGTCCCTGTTAGGGGAGGACCTCAGGTGTGGCCGGGGGACCGAGCAGGTGCTGTGGGACCCTTTTCCGTCTCTGTTGCAACAGGGTCCTGCCCGGTCTCCCCACGCCCACCTTGCCTTTTGCACGCAGCTCTGGCACACAGGCAGCCGGGATGAGTCCTTTCAGTCGGCACTTTGAATCTCATAGCCACTGTCTTCCGTCCACCTGCCAGGTGCCTGCACCATCGGGTCTCTGCCGGCCTCTATGCTTCACCCTTCACTCTGCCTACTGGCTGCTCCATGACGGACACAATGACATCTCCCAGCCCAGCCAGGGGCTCTTCTTATGAGAGACTGATAGGAAGGTGGGGTCCAGGCCCCTGCCCTGGCCTCCAGGGTGGGCTTGTGGTGACGGCAGAAACAATCGGCTTGACTTGTGAGGTCTGAAGTCACAGGAGCCGTTGGTGTCAGCCTGGTTTCTGGAAACAGGCACTTGCAACCCTGAGCAGCTGTCCAGTTAGCCGTCTGGACGCTCTGAGTCCACCGTGCTGTGAAACGCGCACATGGAGAAGCCCGTAGACCACGGGGAGAAAGAGAGATGCCCGCCCTGCCCGTCCTGCCCGCCACGGCTCCCAGACCAGAGCCTTGGCTCATTCTATGCCCTCTGCCTGGACCGCTGTTCCTCCTCCCTGTCTCCACGCGGCCGGTCCCTTTGCATTCTTCACCTCTCTGCTCAGAGGCCACCTCCCCTTCAGATCACCCTCTGAGAAGGACACGCGCACTCCATGATCCCCACAACTCCCTCCCTCAGTGACCCGCGCATTCCCTCTTGTGGGGTGACGTTGGTCGCAGTTCACGCTTCCATATTCACTCGCTGACCTGGGTGTCGTCTGCTTCCCTAGCCAGAACGCGACTTCCCACACCTGCCTGGCTCTCTGTTGCTTTCCCGGGGTGGGACGGGTGCTCGGCGCGCGGGACACGCTTGGGGTCGTGGCCCACTGTGCCGCTGCCCAGATGGGTGCGTGGAGGGACGGTGGCCGTTCCCCCGGCCTCTGTTTCTGTTGAAGACTCCTACCCAAGGTTTCAACCTTGAAGGAAATCTTTGCCACTTCGGTGGGCCACTAGAGTGCCACATATTTTTTTTTTTTTTTAAGACGGGGTCTCACTCTGTCGCCCAGGCTGGAGTGCAGTGGTGTGATCTCAGCTCACTGCAAGCTCCGCCTCCCGGGTTTATGCCATTCTCCTGCCTCAGCCTCCCGAGTAGCTGGGACTACAGGCGCCCGCCACGTCGCCCGGCTAATTTTTTTGTATTTTTAGTAGAGACGGGGTTTCACTGTGTTAGCCAGGATGGTCTCGATCTCCTGACCTCGTGATCCGCCCATCTCGGCCTCCCAAAGTGCTGGGATTACAGGCTTGAGCCACCGCGCCCGGCCGAGTGTTACTTTTTTTAAGCACTGGAGAGGAGGGTGTGTTTTCCCTGTGTTCATCGTAGGTGTTCTTTTTTCTCTTAGAAATTGCTTGGCCAGTCCTCTGCCTGTGTTGTTGTCGGCCATAGTCCCCTTTCGACCCTCCCCGCTGCCACCCGGAGGGCCTGAACACAAGTGCCTGTGATGACCTTGGTACCTGCCCCTTACCTGGGGCCGCCCACTTGTCCCCATCCAGGCTGTGTCTTTGTGTCTCTCTATGTCTTTTTCAATGAATTTTGAACAACTTAAAAGCAAGGATTGAATCTTCTACTCTCTTGTCCCTGCAACACCCAACGGGGCAGCTTCATTCCGACAAGATTGTGAGGACGACACAGAGGCTCAGTAAGCTCTTGCTATTTGCCCGGTTGGTTGGGTTGACTTTATTTAGAGTTTCCCGTAGCTCTGGCCTCGGTTACCAAAGTTAATGAAATTAAATAGCATATTTTAGCAGTAGCAAAAACAACAAACTTCTAGGAATAAGCCTAATAAGAAATATGCAGGACATCGGTCAGGTGCAGTGGCTCACACCTGTAGTCCCAGTACGTTGGGAGGCCAAGGCAGGCAGATCACCTGAGGTCAGGAATTCAAGACCAGCCTGGCCAACTTGGCGAAACCCCGTCTCTACTAAAAATACAAAAATCATCTGGGCGTGGTGGTGGGCGCCTGTAATCCTAGCCACTCAGGAGGCTGAGGCAGGAGAATCACTTGAACCAGGGAGGTGAAGGTTGCAGTGAGCTGAGATCGCGCCACTGCACTGCACTGCACTCCAGCCTGGGTGACAGAGTGAGACTCCATTGAAAGAAAGAAAGAAGGAAAGAAAGAAAGAAAGAAAGAAAGAAAGAAAGAAAGAAAGAAAGAAAGAAAGAAAGAAAGAAAGAAAGAAAGAAAGAAAGAAAAGAAGAGAGAGAGAGAGAGAGAGAGAAAGAAAGAGGGAGGGAGGGAGGGAAGGAAGGAAGGAAGGAGGAAGGAAGGAAGGAAGGAAGGGAAGGGAAGGGAAGGAAGGAAGGAGAAGGAAGGAGAAGGAAGGAAGGAGAAGGAAGGAAGGAAGGAAGGAGGGAGAGAAAGAGAGAGAGAGAGAAAGAAAGAAAGAAGGAAAGAAAAGAAATATTAATATTAAAATACTACAAGCCAAAATTAACAGATAGCCCACCAACTGAGGAAAAGGCGTTAGCAATTCATATAGTAGACAAAGTGCTGCTTTCCCAAATACATTAAAAAAAAAAACCTCCTGAAAACAATGAGATAAAGACCAGCAAACTCATCAAAACATGAGTAAAGAACTTAAATGGGCAACCGGCATTTTAACACACAGAAAGGCGCCCAACCATACTCATAACAAGGAAACGCAAATTGAAACTAAATAGAGGTTCCATTTTATGACGGGTCAGACTGGCAAAAAGCAAAATGCCAGGCAACCCTCGCTGTTGACAAACTTGCAGGGAAGCAGGCGCTGTCGTACATAGCTGATGAAAGTACAAGTTAGCACAGCGTTTATGACCACCAAGTTGGCAACATCAATAAAAATGTAAATGCATCTGCCCTTTGGCCCAGCAATTTTGCTTATCCTATAGATACCATCAAGCACAGGTGAGGTCGTCTATGTGTGAAATTACTCACTGCAGCATTATTTACAAAGGCCTAAAAGCCCGTTGATAAGAGGTTGTTATATAAATCATAATAGATCCATAAAATGAAACTCAACTCTAAGAAAAACGAGGAGGCTGGGCACAGTGGCTCACACCTGCAATCCCAGCACTCTGGGAGGCCGAAGTGGAAGGCAGCATGATGAAACACCATCTCTACAAAAATAAGTGAACTGGGCATGGTGGTGTGCACCTGTGGTCCTAGCTACTCAAGAAATAGGCTGAGGTGGGAGGATGGCTTCAGCCCAGGAGGTCGAGGATGCAGTGAGCTGTGACCACATCACTGCACTCCAGCCTGGGCAAAAGAGCAAGACCCTGTGTCAAACAAACAAACAAACACAACACAACAACAAAAAAAGGAGTCTGCTTTTGGCTTCCATCAACCAGGTTGGAGAAAACAAATGACCACATGTATTCTAATGTGTCAGAGAGTTACCAAGGCAGCCAAGACCTGAAGGCCCAAGATATTGTGGGGGAGGGAAACAGGAGGTGAGCTGAACTTCTGCACCCTTTGGGGCAACCGCAAACCCATAACTGGCATGACCGGAGATGCTGAGAAGCTGAGCAGGGAGGCCTGCTGAGAATCCGAGAAGCTCAGAGGAGCTTTCCGCACTGTCATGCCAGCAGGAAGATGAAAATCAGAGTTCAGGACTGCTCACATTGCCAGGGCTTGGAGAGACAAGATCCTGGGGAGAGGAAAGGATCCCAACCGTCCAGGATGTCTATTAAAGGATCCCGACCGTCCGGGGTGTCTATTTACCAGCAGCACAGGGTGAGGGCACAGAGGCTGAGCAGAGGCTGCTAGGAATCTAAGCAGAACTGTGGGAGCCCTGCAGTACTGGAGAGGGAAAGATGGGTTCAGACCTGTCGTGCCAGAGGGTCCCCCGGAAGCACCTGAAGCTTTCATACGGACCCCTGGAGGGCAACGTCTCCTCTCAACTCTAGATTTAAATCCAAGAGGCTTCTTGACTTTGACTTCCAGGAGGCATCTCAGCCAGGACATTTTCAGAACAAACTCCCCATTGTCCTCCCTGCACTGTCCATCCCCACATGCCACCTGGGTCGGTGCGGACTCATCCCTCTAGCGAGTTAGGCGAGACCCCGGGCTCAGATCAGACCCTCCCATCCTCTCATCCCCACATTGACTCTGTCAGCGACTCTTGTTGGCTTCACCTTCAACACATACCTGGAATCAGACCCCTTCTCCCAACTTCAGCACCACCCTTTGGCCCAAGCAACCATCTCCTCCCCCACTCCCCTGGCACTGGTACCCAAGCCGCCATCTCCTTCCTTCTGCATTGGTGTAGTAGCTGTCCAGCTGCGATCTCAACTTCCACTTGGTCCCTAGAGACACAGCACCTGCAATAGTAAAAGTCATTGTGCCAACACTCAGAGCAAAGCCCAAAAACCTTAGAGTGACCCACAGGATCCAACCTTAGAGTGACCCACAGGATCCACCTCAGAGTGATCCACAGGATCCACCTTAGAGTGATCCACAGCATCCATCTTACAGTGACCCACAGGATCCACCTCAGAGTGACCCACAGGATCCACCTTAGAGTGACCCACAGGATCCAACTTAGAGTGATCCACAGGATCCACCTCAGAGTGACCCACAGGATGCAACCTTAGAGAAATCCACAAGATCCACCTTAGAGCGACCCACAGGATCCACCTCAGAGTAACCCACAAGATCCACCTTAGAGTAATCCACAAGATCCACCTCAGAGTGACCCACAGGATCCAACCTTAGAATGACCAACAGGATCCACCTTAGAGTGACCCACAGGATCCAACCTTAGAGTGACCCACAGGATCCACCTCAGAGTGATCCACAGGATCCACCTTAGAGTGATCCACAGCATCCATCTTACAGTGACCCACAGGATCCACCTCAGAGTGACCCACAGGATCCACCTCAGAGTGACCCACAGCATCCACCTCAGAGTGACCCACAGGATCCACCTTAGAGTGAACCACAGGATCCACCTCAGAGTGACCCACAGGATCCACCTCAGAGTGACCCACAGGATCCAACATTAGAATGACCCGCAGGATCCACCTCAGAGTGACCCGCAGGATCCACCTCAGTGACCCACAGGATCCACCTCAGAGTGGCCCACAGGATCCAACCTTAGAATGACCAACAGGATCCACCTCAGAGTGACCCGCAGGATCCACCTCAGAGTGACCCACAGGATCCACCTCAGAGTGACCCACAGGATCCAACCTTAGAGTGACCCACAGGATCCACCTCAGAGTGACCCACAGGATCCAACCTTAGAGTGACCCACAGGATCCACCTCAGAGTGACCCACAGGATCCACCTTAGAGTGACCCACAGGATCCACCTCGGAGTGACCCACAGGATCCACCTTGGAGTGACCCACAGGATCCACCTCAGAGTGACCCACAGGATTCACCTCAGAGTGACCCACAGGATCCAAGCTTAGAGTGACCCACAGCATCCACCTCAGAGTGACCCACAGCATCCACCTCGGAGTGATCCACAGGATCCACCTCGGAGTGACCCACAGGATCCACCTCGGAGTGACCCACAGGATCCACCTCAGAGTGACCCACAGGATCCACCTTAGAGTGAAACACAAGATCCATCTTAGAGTGACCCACAGCATCCATCTTAGAGTGACCCACAGGATCCAACCTTAAAGTGACCCACAGGATTCACCTTAGAGTGACCCACAGGATCCAACCTTGGAGTGACTCACAGGATCCAACTTAGAGTGACCAACAGGATCTACCTTAGAGTGACCTAGAAGATCCAACCTTAGAGTGACCAACAGGATTCACCTTAGAGTGACCCACAGGATCCACCTTAGAGTGATCCACAACATCTAACCCTAGAGTGACCCACAAGATCCAATCCTAGAGTGGCCCACAAGATCCTATATTATATCCTCCCCCAACTCTTTTTAATGAAACTTTTATTTTAGATTTTATGTTTAGTTTTTGTTTTGTTTTTTTGTTTTGTTTTGTTTGTTTTTTGAGGCGAAATTTCACTCTTGTCACCCATGCTAGAGTGCAATGGCTTAATCTCAGCTCACTGCAACCTCCATCTCCTGAGTTCAAGCAATTATCCTACCTCAGCCTCCTGAGTAGCTGGGATTACAGGTGCCCGCCACCATACCCAACTAATTTTTTTTTTTTTTTAGTAGAGACAGGGTTTCACCATCTTGGCCAGGCTGGTCTTGAACTCTTGACCTCAAGTGATCCACCGGATTTTATGTTTAGATTTACAGAAAACTTGTGGAGAGAGCAAAGACATTTCAGTCTACTCTGCACCCGGCTTCCCTCATTCCTACATCCTTCCTGAGGACAGGGCATTTGTCTCATTAATGAAGCAATACGGGCACACCAGTGTTAACTAAACCTGACCTTTATTTGAATTTCATTATACTTTCCCCACTGCGTTCCTTATGATTTCCAAACCTGCCTGAAATTTTGCACCCTGTGACTGAACTACTGGTTAATGAAACTATTTATTTTTTAAAAAGTATTTCTTAATCCCACCGGGCCCAGGAGTGGACATAGACCCGTGAGTCATATTCTGGGACTCACAGGTCCCCATCTGAGACACCTGACGCAGAGAGTACCGGGGAGGTCAGGCCACTGCTGCTGTGTGTTTCAAGGTTGGGGGCCGCCCTCTGGGGTGCCAGGAGATCCTGTGTAGACACTGGGCAGGACAGAGGGCGGGGTGCTGGGGTGCTGTCCTTGGGAGCCTGTCCAGGCCGGATGGCTTTTCTGCAGGCTGGCTGAGGAGCTAATTATCGAGGCAGCCGACCGAGGGTGTTTGCCTCTTGACCTTTTGTGATGCTGCCTGTGGAAGCACGCTTGGCCGCTTCCCAGGGGAAATGCTCTCCCAAGTGTGAAGTGGCCCACCAGTGGGGTTAGGGGAGAGGGCGCCGCAATCCCCCAGCCCTGACCTGGAATGATCATTTTCTGGTGCGGCGTGGCCCTCCTGCGGATGCTGACAGTCACAGGGGCAGGGGGGAGCGGGCTGGGCTCTGCTGGCAGGTGCCAGGGCAGGTGCCAGGGGTGTGAGGGCTGGGCTCTCCCACCAGGTGCAGGGGTCTCCCTGGTCCACACACCCTGGCCTAGCCTCAGACGGCCAGGGTTGTGCGGACTCCAACAAGAACACCCAGTGGAGGGCCCGGGGAGAGTCTTGGAGGCGCTGAGCCCAGTCCCGTGCCCTCACCCCAGGAGCCGGCTGCTTCGTCTCCACGTGGCCTCAGGCCCTGCAGGTCACCCGGGGGCCGCCGCCGCCAGCAGGGGGCGCCTTTCTCTAACCTCCCAGCGAGGAGCAGGTGCCTCCCCCAGCCTCAGACCGCGCTGCAGCCTGTGCCGCCCGTGTCCTCCGTTCTGTTTGCTCAGGTGTCCCCCGGCTTGGGAGCGGGGCCCCCAGCCTCGGTTTGAGGCAGGACGTGGGTAGGAGGGGCCCCTTCCATGGAGCGCGGGGCCCACCGGGGAGGCAGCCCTGGAGCCCCCCACCCCCCACAACCCGCCCAGGATTGACAGCCCCTGCCTGGGGCGCCCTCTGACCCCCCGCGGTCACCGGGAGAGGAGGAGGCCCCAGACAGGTTGGGCCGGGATGCAGGTGGCCCCGGGCTCGGGTCCCAGCGCAGGGGCTGCTGGTGAACGAGCTCCGCCCTTGCCCAGGGAGGGGCCGGCGGGTGGGGCCCCCTCAGAGGACATTGTCCCGAGGGCACCAGGGCCCGGCCGCCCCGCCCAGCGCCGCCTGCCCTCTGAAAGGCCTTTCATCCCGGAGCCGGCAGCGCCACTGGCCGCATCAAAGAGCGTCTATGGAAAGTCATATTTTTCCCCAAACCAGAAAAGTTCAGGCTGGGAGCACAAACATTCAGCTCATTATTTAGAAATAACAAATCCTCTGGGCCCTGGTATCAGATCAAAGCTCGGAAATTAAATTCTCCAGAAAAGGAGGCGGCCTGGGATCAGCAGATTTGTGTTTGCTTATTTTTTTTCATTCAGCAGCTAAAAAAAGGGACTCGAAATCTGCCTAGCGGTTTGGAAGTCTGGCCCGGGGTGTGTGAGCTGCGAGGAGACAGTGAGCTCCGGAGGCTTCTGGGCGTGGAGGCTGAAAATATTTGGTTGACATGACAATGGAGACGGCCTGGCAGCTTGTCAAGCGCCGGGTCCAGGAATGTCCTTGTCCTACCCTACCCCCCAAGGCAGTTCACACACACGCACACACATGCACACATGCACCCACATGCCTGCAGAAACACACACACACACACAAACGTGCACACATGTACCCACATGCATGCAGAAACGCATACACACATACACAAATGTGTACACATGCACACACATGCATGCAGAAATGCACACGCATACACACACAAACGTACACACACACATGCACCCACATGCACACAGAAACACACATATGCACACACACACAAACGTGCACACATGCACCCACATGGATGCAGAAACACACACACACACACAAACGTGCACACACACACACCCAAATGCACGCAGAAACACACACATGCACACACATACACACAAATGTGCACACACACGCACACCCACATGCATGCAGAAACACACACACATACAAACATGCACACACATGTGCACCCACATGCATGCAGAAACACACATACACACAAACATGCACACACATGTGCACCCACATGCATGCAGAAACACACACACATACACACAAACATGCACACACGTGTGCACCCACATACATGCAGAAACACACACATACACACAAACGTGCACACATGCACACGTGCACCCACATGCACACACATGTGCATACATGCGCACATAAATACATACACACAGAAGCTCACACATGCACACAGAAACACACACATGCACACATACATGCACGCACAAACACATACGCACAGATGTGCACACATGCACACAGAAACACACACACACAGACACATACAAACGTGCACACATGCACACAGAAACACACATGCAGGCACAAACACACGCACACACAGATACAAGCACACACACACCCACATGCAGACAGAAACATGCACACACAGGCACACATGCACACACGTAAGCAGAAACACATGTAAAACACATGCACATACACAGAAGCACACAGAAATACACATGCACACACAAACACATGCACACACACACAAGCACACATGCACCCACGTGCATGCAGAAGCACACACTCATACAAAACACATGCCTATGCACCTGCACACATGCTCACTCGCACATGCACAAACATGCACACACACACATGTGCCTGTGCACAGATGCTCACCTGCCCACAGGAGCTCACATCTCCAGGGCGCACACATGCCATATGTACTCATGTGCACACAGGAACACTACAGTGGTTAAAACATCTGGCACAAGAATCAGGAGTGTGGCTCTTTGCTCTTGCCCCAGGAATTGGGGCTGTTTTGAAATTTGTGGCACACCAGAGGACAACAGACCTGCCCTAGAGCGTGCAGGGGCCTTGCTGCCTCCAGACTTGGGCAGAGATGCCCTTGGCAGCAATACTGCCTCTTGCTGTTCCATCCTCATCCCCTCCAGAGGTCCCCAGACCCTGGCTGCAGGTTTGCGTGGCCCACCAAGGGTCACAGGTGCACAGAAGGCACTGGGCACGGTGTAGTGGCCATCACATTCCCCTGCAGTGCCCTGGTGGGGCCACCTTTGTCCTCTCCAGCTGGGGACATGCTGGGATTATGGCAGAGGTGCCAGCAGGGCAGGAATCTCTAAGAAAAAGACCACATAGCCTGTGTGGAGGGCAAGAGGGAATGTGGGCCCCTCCTTGCCCCACTCCTGTGCCTCTAAGCATGCCCCGGTAAGCATCCTACACCTGGCCACTGGGGCACCTGACTCAGGTCCAAGCCGAGCACCACAGTCCTACCCACAGGCCACTAGGGTTGGCTCATTTATGGGCATGTGGCCTAGTCTCAGCAAATGAGATGGCAATGCTTTGGCTGCTCAGGCCCCAGTCCTGAGCAGCATGGAAGGGGGGACACCCGGGCCCCTCCTGCACCGTGGGGGATGTCCAGGGCCTCTACCATGAGAAAGGAGGCCCATTGTGGTAGAAAGTTCTCCACCACCCAGGCCCCTCTACCATCATGGGGGACATCCAGCCCTCTCCACCACCATGGGGATGTCCAGGCTTCCATCGTTCCCACGATGGGGAACGTCCAAGCCCCTCTATCACTATGGGGGACATCCAGGGCCTCTACTAGGATGATGGAAACCCAGGCCTCTCCACCGCCTTGGAGGACATCCGGGCCTCTCCACCACCATAGAGAACCTCTGAGTCTCTCCACCAGCATGGAGGACGTCCGGGCCTCTCCACCGCCATGGAGGACGTCCAGGCCTCTCCACCACCATGGAGGACGTCAGGGCCTCTCCACTGCCATGGAGGACGTCTGAACCTCTCCACCGCCATGAGGGACATCCGGGCCTCTCCACCGCCATGGAGGACGTCCGGGCCTCTCCACCACCATGGAGGACGTCTGAACCTCTCCACCGCCATGGAGGACGTCCGGGCCTCTCCACCACCATGGAGGACGTCTGAACCTCTCCACCGCCATGGAGGACGTCTGAACCTCTCCACCGCCATGGAGGACGTCTGAACCTCTCCACCGCCATGGAGGACGTCTGAACCTCTCCACCGCCATGGAGGACGTCTGAACCTCTCCACCGCCATGGAGGACGTCTGAACCTCTCCACCGCCATGGAGGACGTCCGGGCCTCTCCACCGCCATGGAGGACGTCTGAACCTCTCCACCACCATGGAGGACGTCCGGGTCTCTCCACCGCCATGGAGGACGTCCGGGCCTCTCCACCGCCATGGAGGACGTCTGAACCTCTCCACCGCCGTGGAGGACGTCCGGGCCTCTCCACCGCCGTGGAGGACGTCCGGGCGTCTCCACCGCCGTGGAGGACGTCCGGGTCTCTCCACCGCCGTGGAGGACGTCTGGGTCTCTCCACCGCCATGGAGGTTGTTGGGGCCTCTCCACCACCATGAGGGAAGCTGTCCCAGGACAGGGCCAACACCACAGATGGCCCAGGCAGCCAGGTTCTGGGACACAGCAGAGCTGAATCAAATTCACCCTGAAGTCCACACTGGCAGCCAACCTAAGCATCTCAAAAGACCATTTAAACCCCTTCTTATGTGGGGTAGTCCGAGCCGGGTTCCTCCTGAATGCCACAGACGTGAAGCCTGAGGGCAGAGCCCTGCCTCCAGGCATCCTCCTGGTCTCCGTGAAACAGCCCCAGACACAGAGGCTGACGCCTGGACACAGGCTCCACGGGCAGCAGGATCAAGGGCGTCTCCCCTCAAGGCCTCGAACTCAACCCCTCTGCAGAGCCCTTTCTTGCCATATAAAGGAACACCGGGTTCCAATGTGGGTATTGTGTCTCTTTGGGTGGGTGGGCGGGCATTATTCTGCCTTCCACCTGTGCATATGTGAACAAAACACACATGTGTGCACCTGTCCCATGCCCACCTGTGTCTGCAGACAGACAGACAGACAGACAGACATGCTGTCTTAGTCTAGATTCCTCAAAAGCAAAGCCTGAGGCAGGGATTTCAGTGCAGGTGGTTTATTTGGGAGGAAACCTGAGGAAGCCAGAGGAGGGGAAGTCAGGAGAGGACGTGCTCATGAGCTGACCGCTGCCCTGGCCACAGCAGGCATCTGCATGGCTACGCACACATGGGACCCCATAGCTAGGGATGTGTCTGTGGCCTTTGCACCCCATTCAGGGCTCCCCTGGACCAGCGGAGGAGCCTGTCGTCCTGGTCCCTCATGGGTGATGCTTATTAACCCCGAGGGGCCCTCACCAGAAGACAGGCGTGTTCGGGTCTAACCCGTGGAGATGCTGATATCCCTCTAAACGTCTCCCAGCGCTCCTGCCTCTAAGTTTAGCACCACACATAGAGCAAATAAAGGGGAAGAAATGGGAAACATCTGGAAACACCGACAGTGTGCCTCTTTTTTTTTCTAAAAAACTGATAAAAATAGTGTCATCGACAAGTTCGTTTTCTAGGCAATGTTATTTTAGGCAGCATGTTAATGGCATGAGAATTAGTGCAAATTCAGTAATTAGGCTAGGCTGGCAGCGAGAGCTGGCAGGCGCCAACAGCCCGCAATTTGAATTTCTGTCCTGACGCGGCGTATCTGACAACGGGGTGAGGGGAGCGTGCCATGCTGCCGAGGACACGGGGCGAGAGCAGGGGTCCACAGCCAGGGTGCGCCTGAATACTTGTGTCCTCTGGGTGTCCCTCTGGGTCTTAGGGACAGGGCAGCCCAGGCTCAGAGTAATCCCGTGGGCCAGGAGTGCTCAGTGGACACCAGGCCAGGCCAAAGCCCTCCTGCTGGCTGTCTGGGCAATGACCTTCGCTCTGGACAGGGCTGCGGGGCCAGGAGACTCTGTGAGGCTCACCGCTCCCCACCCGGCACTCCGCTCTCCTGCAAGGGTGTCTGCCTGTGCCCATTTTCATGGTGGCGGGTGGGCTCCGTGGGCCTCCAAAGGTGCCTGGCTGGACAGCAACATCGGTGATGGCTTCTTCATAGTGACCTGCTCTAAGAGAACTGCTAGCCCCTTTCACAGATGGGGAGACAGACTGCAAAGATGAGCTGATCTCCCAGGGCTGCAGAGCCTGGAGTGGGAGAGCTGGATCTCTCACTCTCCTCCATACCTTCCCAGGTCTAGGGCAGGCAGGACTCCGTGCAGGACCCCTGTTCTGTGCGACGAGGATGGCAGCGTCCAGGGCACGTGCTGGCTGCCGGCGTCCTAAGGGCAGGGTGGGCAGCTCTGCTGGAGGCCTCCAGGTGCTCCTGGTGGAAGCCATGCACCCAGTGGCTCTAGCACCTCAGGTCGCTGTGCATGGTCCAGGAAAGCCCCTTCTGTACTCTCAGCCTCAGTTACCTCCACTGCAGAAGAGGGCTCCAGGCTTGTTGGGAGGGTTGAAAAGTGAGATGCACCTTGGGGGACACAGGAAACACGCAGCAATAATCATGTTTGCTGCTATTGTGAGCCCTGGACACACCCTGGGCTTGAGTCCTGTTCCCTCCCAAAGCCCAAGCTTCAGTATCTCTCTTGGTCAGTCCATCTTCCAGAGAAACTTAGCTTTCAGCAGAATCTCCTTTCTTTCTTAATTTTTTTTTTTTTTTTTTTTTTGACAGGGTCTCGCTCAGTCACCCAGGCTGGAGTGCAGTGGCATGATCATAGCTCACTCTAGACTTGACCTCCCAGGCTCAAGAGAGCCTCTGCCCTCAGCCTCCCAAGTAGATGGGACTACAAGTGCCACCACACCCAGCTAATTTTTAAATGTTTTGTAGAGACGAGGTCTTGCTACGTTGCACAGGCTAGTCTTAAACTCCCAGCTTCAAGCCTCAGCCTCCAGACCCTCCTGTCCAGCCAGAACATTCCCAGATGAAACTAGGTGCCTTTTCCCCATTATACTCCACTCCCCTCTCACTGATGCACCCCCAGTGCATCCCAGCACCGTGCCCAGCACACAGTCGGTGCCCAGAAATCATTCACCGAGGGCTTGGATGGCCAAAGCCCATACCAGCCCCTCCTCCCCAGAGGCGGCCCTCCATCCCCAGGCTGCTCCAAGCTCCATAGGGAACAGACCACGCTTTGCTTCCCTCAGAGCACTGGGAAGTTCCTGGAGGCGGCCACCATTTGGGGCCTGCTATCTTCCCACAGAGGCCTCGGATGAAGCCCCAAGACCCTGGCTCTGGCTACCTTGTGACGTCGTCTCCTAAAGGACTGGCCTAAGCAGGGGAGCATTTGGATCCCAGCGTGGGTCTCACTTTGGATTTGCCCAAAATCAGGACCTCAGGCAAGGGTTCGGTGGAGGGTCTGCTTTGGGAGGTGGTCTTGGAAGCACAGGGAAGGGGTGGGCTGACGACCTGCAGAGGAGCAGGTTCTGCTGCAGGCAGCGGGGGCCCCGCCGTGCTGGTAACCCCTGAGGAGCTTCTTGTGAAACACACCTCCACACCGCCCTGTGGAGGGACAGGAATGCTGGCTATCTTTCCAGGACTGGCATCTGTCACTGGCCTGAGATTGCCCCTGCAGACGATAACGCCTGGCACTTTGGGGCTGCTCTGAGTGAGGCTGAGCACGTTTCCAGCCCCCCGTGCAGAGCAGCCGTGGGATGCAGGGACCTGAGAGGGGCATCAGTCAGGGTGCACGGGAGCCGTCCGATGCACCTGCAAGTGGACTTGAAGGTCGCCCGAGGGGCCGTGGTTCAGGACACTTAGTGTCTATTAAAGCAACAAATCCTTCTGAGGGAAGAATGGCACCCTCCGTGTGGCACTCCTGTACCCAGCACATGGGAGGAGGGCGCGGTGAGTGTGCACTGCACAAAGAGGTGATAGCAACCTTGCCCGAGGGTTACCGAGGAACAAGGAAAAGGTTATGTGAGGCTCCTGGGCATCTCATTGGAATACATTACCGTGCACAGCAGGGCCTAACACAACAGAAGGGTCTTATGGCTCCGGAGGCCGGAAGTCTGAACTGAGGAGGCCGGCAGGGTGGGTCCCCCTGAAGGCCAAGGGAGGGTTGGCTCCAGGCCCCTCCTGCCTCTGGTGCTGGCCACAGTCCTTGCCACTCCTTGTCTTGTGGCCGTGCCACTCGAATCTCTGTCTCCACGGCCTGCTTCTCTCTGTTCTCCTCTTCGGAAAAGGACACTTGTCATTTGATTCAAGGCCACTGGAAATCCAAAATGATTCCATCTTGAGGTCCTCAGCTAATTACATCTGCAAAGACCCTCTTTCCAAAGGTCACATTCTGAGGGTTTGGGTGGGCATGAACTTTGAGGGGTTACCGTCCAATCCAGTACAGGGACTTTCCAGCTGCAGGTCCTAGGAAAGGTTCTACACTAAAATGCAGGCCCTGGGGAAGGCTCTGTGCCGAAACACAGGCCCCGGGGGGAAGGCTCTGTGCTAAAATGCATCACCAGTTCACAATGCGGGGCAGGACAGTGCAGGCTGAAGGAGCCATGCTGTTGAGGGGCCTGGGTAACTGTATAACCTGAGGGTCTCCATGCCTTCCGGCCTGTGTGGGTGCCTCTTCCACTGTGAACTGCCCCACCCCCCACTCCAGAGGGGCAGCCCCTCAAATTGTCATCTCTCACCACCCTGGACTCTTCAGGGCAAACCGAGCATTGCTTAATGGAAACATTTTTTCTTTAGAGGTGACAATTCCCCCCCACCAGAGTCGTCCCCAGTCTGGGTACTCGAAGTGGGATTCCTGGACCTGCAGCTCCAGCATCACAGCGCTGTGCCCCGACCTTCTGAATCAATCACAAGACCCCCAGGCGATTCCCGCATTTGGCAATGTGTGAGAAGCACCAGCCTGTGTGGCCAGATCAATGGACAGCTTGTCCCCTGGTGTCCACACTTGTCCCCCGGCATCCACGCCTGTCCCTAGTGGTCTTCATCTTGTCCAGAGCCGCCCGAGCAGACAGGACAGGATGTAGCAGTGAGGATGACGTCTCCTTCCGCTCACTGGTCCACACCAGGCATGTTTCTGACAGTGAGGGTCTCCTGCAGCCCTCAACACTCTGGAAGTACTGGGATGTGGTGTGTGGGTTCCCACTACTCTTGCTTACTTCGAGGACTCCAAACTTTTATTGACCATCAAGCATGTTTTTCTAGAAACCCTGTCTTGTGGGAGCAGGTGTTATCAGTCGTGTCCTGGTCAGTCCTGCAAAAGGAGGAAATGGCCATGGGCCACCTCCTGGTTCACCTGCACCTGTGTAGGCAGCTCCCATGCACCCTGGCCACTGCCCTGCTCAAGTACCTGGGCCTCACTGCGGGTGTGTGAGGACCTTCTCGGGCCCCTCGACGTGGCCGTGTGTCCAGCTCCCAGGCACTCGGCGCCCTGTCCCTCGTCCCCTGTCTCCCGCCCCCTTGTTTACCAGTGGGGAAGACGGGCCTGGCTGGCGGGGGTGCGGGTCTGTCCCTGGCCCCAGCTGTGGAACAGCTGAGCTCATTGGAAACGAGGCTGTGGGCCTGAATGCAGCCCTTGTCTCCTGGCCGCTGTTAATAGCCTCTATAACTGCCCAGCATTTCTATTGACTCAAGATAAGTTCCGGGGGCTGGAGAACAGCTCACTGTTTGGCCCATGTCTGCTGGCCAGGCCGGGCCAGACCGGGACGGCAGGGTTTGGTGAGTCCTGCAGGCCGGGCCCCAGCGGTCGGTGCTGGCAGCTCAGCAAACAGCTCGCCCGGGGCCACACGTTGTCCTCCTTATCCCTCGGGCCCGGCCAGAAACCTCGCGGCGATTACACTATCAGCCTCCCTCGGCGGTGCCAGCGTGTGACACAGGTCACATGTTCTCAAAACTCTGTCCAGAAACAGGTGTTCCAGGTGACATCATATCTGACCAGAGATCACTAAGTCTTCCGACTTCTATCAATATTTGTGTTTCCAGCTCCACGGAGAATCTAATCAGGCTTCTGATGACACCTGCCACATTTCTGGCCCGCTTTGCTCCCGGCTGCGGGTATCGAGTCCCGTCTCCACTCGTTTTGGATTGACCCTCCTGAGAGCCTAGTGAGCCGACAGGAAGGGCCTCTGGGGCGGCCGGATGAGGGGAGCAGAGCCAGGGGGTCGGGAAGGAGGCCCTGGAGCAGGAAGAGGTGGGGTCCAGCCTGTGGGCCTCAGCCTGGGTAAGAAGAGTCCTCTCTGGGCCCTTGGCCTTTGGTGGCTCCAGCCACACCTCACCAGGGCACAAGTTCAACATGCAGGCCCCAAGCGCAGCCGAAGCCCCAGACTCCAACGGCCCAGCCCACAGGTGCGTCCCAGAGGCCGGAGCAGGGCAGCCCTCGGCCACCAGGCAAGAGCCACCACGATGGGTCTGAATCACCACGATGGGTCCCTGCTCTAGAGGAAGAAACTGCACCCTTTTTAAAAGAAAGGAGCAGAAACAAGAAAACAGAGCCTCGCGGCACCTGCAGGCCGTGGCATCCCTCAGGCCCCTGGAGCTCGGGCTCTGGGTGGGGGTGAAGCCCCTCGTGGACAGTGAGTCCCCTCTCAACCAGCCCCCGAGGGCCCCAGAACCCCAGAGAAACTCCCAGCCGCATCTGGGGTTGTATCGAGAAGCCACGAGCAGGAGATAAACCTCACCTAATGTCAGAACAAATAAGAGGTTGAAACCAGAGAGGCCTGCGAGAGATAAGACAGGCACTCGCCCGGGCCGTGCCCCCCAGCCACCCGCACCCCCATCCCGGCCCGGGAGAAACAAAGCCTCCAGAGCTGCCCGCATTAATCATTTCTGGGTGGCCCAGGGCAGGGAGGTCCTGTTTCTTGGCTCCCTGGAGGCCCCGCCTGCCAGACCAGGCCAGGCCTCGAGGTTTCTGGGGGTTCCTGTGCCTGCAGCCAGCACCGTGAGACCAGGGGGCCCAGCAGTGTATGAAGTAAACCCTGTCCCTGAGCTGCACACGCTGAGGGTCAAGCTTGAGACGCAGGCTATTCAGAGAACCACACAACCACACTAGTGAGTGGACAAAGGGCGGTAGCTCTGAAGCCCAGGACCATACAGCATCGTGGGGTTCCTCACAGGCAAAGGGGATATGGTAGCAGCTTGAACACGCACATTCCGAATTCAGTAAGCACCATGAGGCTGGGAAGGGCTCCGTGCCTGCTCCTGGCTGAGGCTTCACGGGGCATATGAGGAGCGTGAGAGGGACAAGCTCTTCCAAACCCAGGCCCAGGTTGAAGTCAGTGTCCCCCAGCTCCCTGCTGAAAAAACCAGGTGCTGACTGGGCAGGGAAGGGAAGGGAGGGGAGGGGAGGGGAGGAGAGGAGAGGGGAGGGGAGGATAGGAGAGTGGAGGGCCTGTCAGGGGAGGGGAGGGGAGGGGAGAGGAGGAAAGGGGAGGGGAGGGTCTCTCAGGGGAGGAGAGGGGAGGGGATGGGAGGGGAGGGGATGGGAGGAGAGGGAAGGGGAGGGGAGGGGAGGGAAGGGGAGGGGAGGAGAGGGGAGGGGAGGATAGGAGAGGGGAGGGCCTGTCAGGGGAGGGGAGGGGAGGGGAGGGGAGAGGACGGGAGGGGAGGGCAGGGGAGAGGAGGGGAGGGCCTCTCAGGGGAGGAGAGGGGAGGGGAGGGGAAAAGAGAGGAAGGGAGGGCCTCTCAGGGGAGGAGAGGGGAGAGGAGGGGAGGGGAGGAGGGGACGGGAGGGAAGGGGAGGGCCTCTCAGGATTCCAGGGCTCCTGTGCTCAGGGGGGTGCCCAGGCCGCCCCCCAGCCACTGGCAGAGAGGAGCCATTGTGCCCAAGCCAGGCGGTGGGTCAGAGGCTGAGGGGAGCCTGGCTGGCTGTCCATGGGCAGCCTCGGTCCAGTTCTTGTCTGTTCATGTCCAGGGCAGTGAAGCTCAGCCCTACAGAAGTCGAATGACTGGGGGAGGCCTGCTCGCACCCACCTGCGGGCAGAAAAGAGGCCCTGGCTGGGTGAGGTGGGGAGTCTAACCCCTGCCCTGGCAGGTCAGGTCTGCAGCAAATTCTCCAACACCGGGGGCAGGTGGTCTTCTGGTTCAGAGCAGAACCAACGGCCCTGCCCTCCCGGAATCTTCCCGCACTTGGGAACAGCAGGTGCGCTCGCTTCCACCCCTTGGGAAGCTGCTCATAGGCCCCGAGGGACCTCCCAGCCGCGGAAAGTCCGCTCTGTGGGATGCATCCAGCCTGCCCCACAGTCCCCCTCAGCATCGCGGGAAGGGAGGCTCCTGACCCCCCAGCCCCTCCTCCGCTCCTCACCACGACCTTCTTGTTGACGTCAGGCTGTGGGGCCGGGGTTCAGGGTCCCTGCCGCCAATCCCACATCCACCATTGCGTCGACAGAGCTCCAGCCCCAGGGTGCACAAGGCAGCTGAGGGGCCCCAGCCCCGTCCCGGGTCTAAGCCATCCCTGCGAAGGTGGAAGACAGCACCCAGAACACAGAGGCCCCCACCCGGGCGTCTGGGGACAGGGCCACAAGCAGAGGAAGGGACATCTCACAGCAAGATGTCTCTTGCTGGGCTGGAGAAAATCAATTTCCTCTGCCCGCTGCGTCTGTGGACACGCCGGTCCCTTTTTAATTCAACCTGAATTAATTAGCAGAGCAGAGGCAGATGTTCCTTCTTGGTTTCTCTCTCCGGCTCTCTGCCTTGTTCGTTTGCAAACGGCTGGGGAGCCTGCAGGGAGATCTGTCCAACAGTGCCAGGGTCCAAAGACCGAGGGGCCCCGTATAGGTCTGGGCACTCACGTCCGCAGCACCTCAGGACCACCAGCAGCTCCAGGGGGGCTCAGGATCCCTCCAGTCCCTGCTGGGGGTCCCTTGTTGCTTTATCTCTGCAGCTGTCGACTCCTAAGCCTTTCCTGAGTACAGAGATTAAGATTCTAAATCAGGATCAAAGAACCAGGGGTGACCCATGGACATCCTCGCTGGGCCCCGAAAGTGTGGCTGAGCCCCTGGTGGTCCGGGGAGAGCACGGCCTTCCAGGCCTGACCGTGGAGACCCCGGCTTGGTCCCGCCTGATCTCTGCAGACCACAGGTTGGTGAACAGTCTCTGGGATGAGGCTGGAGCTGGGAGCACCTCATGCTCAAGGGAACTTAGCATGTGGCTCCAGGAATGGACATCCCGGGGTGGGGATGGGGGGCACGTTTCCATTTTCAACACACCCAACCTCAGCACAAGACTCCCAGATCTGGCCGGGCGCGTTGGCTCAAGCCTGTAATCCCAGCACTTTGGGAGGCTGAGACGGGCGGATCACGAGGTCAGGAGATAGAGACCATCCTGGCTAACAGGGTGAAACCCTGTCTCTACTAAAAAAAAAATACAAAAAAAAAAAGCTAGCCGGGCGAGGTGGCGGGCGCCTGTAGTCTCAGCTACTCGGGAGGCTGAGGCAGGAGAATGGCGTGAACCCAGGAGGCGGAGCTTGCAGTGAGCTGAGATCCGGCCACTGCACTCCAGCCTGGGCGACATCTCAAAAAAAAAAAAAAAAAAGACTCCCAGATCTACAACAGGGATGGGGACAATCTCAGTCCACCGTGGCTAGAGGGAAGAAAGGCCCCAGGGGCCATCAGTGGCTTTCACTTCACTTTACAAACAGAAAAACGGCGTCCAGGCGGGGCGAGGTCAGTGGCAAAGACGAGATTCATGCCCAGGTCCCCTGGCCCCAGAGACTGCCTCTCAGTGGACACTGGCTGCCAAACGCACCAGCATTCCTGAGGCACAGAGAACCCAGTGGGGTCTTCACAAGGCCGGACATCGAGGCCCTTATCAGCGACCCTCCAGAAAGGAGACCAAGCACCTGTGTGCCCAGCCCCGCTGGGTGCTTGTCCCACAGCCACGGTGGAGGAGAATCAGCAAGTACAGGAACCGTAAACCGGTGATCGGATGTGGCTCAGACCCAACAGGACCCATGGGCCCAGGACGCAGGAGAGGAGGCCCCCGGCCACCTGGACCTGGACATCGCCACTGCATGGGGGGTTCAGGAGACGAGGACCCCGTGAGCTGCTGGGATACGCATGAGCCACCCGGGCGGTGGGTCTGCACCCCATGGGAAACACTGCAGAGAAGGTAAGAACCAATCGTTCAGTGAAACAGGAATCCCAGCAGCTCCTGACCTGCACCGAGGACCGGGCTGGGAGCCGGGGCAGCCTCAGAGGCTGCCACACAGGTGACCCAGGGTCCCCTGGTGATCCTGCCACCTCAGGCCCGGAGGACAGTCCCATCTCCTCCCCCTGACCGCGGCGTCTGGCAGGAGGCCAGCTTCGCGTGTCCTTAAAGGCGGGGTTCTCCACTTCCAGGGTGCAGCACCCACCCGCTCCAGGACCTGTGCCTCTTCAGGCCTTGCCTCAGTGCCCATGCCAGGCCCTCTCAAAGTGTGGCCTGCCGACGCCTGCGTCTGTCCTCATTAACAGCCAGATTCAGGGATACTAGCAGGGACTCCAGCTTCCGAAAGCAGCGAGAGGTCTTCACGGGGCAAGTAGCTCATGCTCGAGTTCTCCACGCCACTGCCGTGCTGCTGAGAGACCGGCCACAACAGAAGGAGCAGGCGTGCACAGCTGTGGGTCAGCAGGGCCTCAGATGGACGGTCCCTCCTCTGCAGGCTGTGGTCAGCGGGGCCCCAGATGCAGGCTGGCCTCAGATGGACGGTCCCTCCTCTGCAGGCCGTGGTCAGCAGGGCCCCGGATGCAGGCTGGCCTCAGATGGACCGTCCCTCCTCTGCAGGCTGTGGTCAGCGGGGCCCCGGACGCAGGCTGGCCTCAGATGGACGGTCCCTCCTCTGCAGGCTGTGGTCAGCGGGGCCCCGGATGCAGGCTGGTCTCAGATGGACGGTCCCTCTGCAGGCTGTGGTCAGCGGGGATGTGGACACAGGCTGGCCTTCAATGGACGGTCCCTTTTGCTGCAGGCCGTGGTCAGCATGACCCTGGGCGCAGACTGGTCTCGAAGGCACGGCCCCTCCCACTGCAGGCCGTGCTTGGTGAGTTCCGTCCACATGCATCTCGTCCTCCACGGTCCAGTTGGCTCGCTGGACTGTTCTCTTTTCGGCCTGGGCAGGACCACAGGAGAGCAAGGCCAAAGCCTAGGCTGCTTGGTCTCACCTTGTCAGCCACGGCAAGTCACAGGATGCACCGGAGTCCCGGGGCAGGGGCAGCTGCTCTGTCCCCGTGAGGGAGGAAGACAGCATCACCTGGCCGAGGGCTACGTACAGCAGGGGAAAGGGGGTGAGGGGAACCTCCACGTGGCTCCACGCTTGAGGGCCCCGGGGTTAGGTGTGTTCTCTGTGTCTTACTGGGAATGAAAGTCTGACCCGTCTTCTCCATGAGAACCTTGCAGACATCACAGACGCCACCACGTCCCTCTTGCTTTCTGCCTAGGAGAGAATTCTGTCTGTCTGGGGGAATTCTCTGCACGTTCCCCTGGCAGTGGCACCCCCTGGTGAGGTGGGACTAGGGCCTTGAGTGCTGAGGTCCCTGGGCCCCAGCCCCAGGCGCCATCCTGTCTACACAGCGTCACCTCACCAAAGGCCGTGTGAACGAGGGCTCCCTACCCAAGTGGAGGAGCCACGGTCGCTGGGAGCCCTGAGAGCCCCATGCTCCACACCGAGTGTCTTCCTTTTGCTTTAACCTCCACCCTGCCCAATCCGCCCCTGTGTCCGGCTTCCCATCTCCAGAGACAGGGCCACCTCGGCCCACCCCCCGCCCATGTGCACGGCTCAAAAATGCAGGCGGCCTCCCCGTATGGACAAGCCCATGTGGGCCTGTGTCTCCCACTCTCACTGCTAAAAGCAGCTGTGAGTCCTGGCATCACGGCGGAGACAAGCAAAGCATGCCACAGGTGGAAACAGGAGGTTAGGGTTAGGGTTAGGGTTAGGGCCTCAGCACAGCAGAAACAGGAGGTTAGGGTTAGGGCCTTGGTGCAGCATAAACAGGAGGTTAGGGTTAGGGTTAGGGTTAGGGCCTCAGTGGGCCAGAAACAGGAGTTTAGGGTTAGGGTAAGGTTTAGGGCCTCAGCGCAGCATAAACAGGATATTAGGCTTAGGGTTAGGGTTAGGGTTAGGGTTAGGGTTAGGGCCTCAGCACAGCAGAAACAGGAGGTTAGGGTTAGGGTTAGGGCCTCGGTGCGGCATAAGCAGGAGGTTAGGGTTAGGGTTAGGATTAGTGCCTCAGTGAGGCATAAGCAGGAGGTTAGGGTTAGGGTTAGGGTTAGGGCCTTGGTGAGGCATAAACAGGAGGTTAGGGTTAGGGTTAGGGCCTTGGCGGGGCAGAAACAGAAGGGTTAGGGTTAGGGGGTTAGGGTTAGGGCCTTGGTGCAGCAGAAACATTCGGTGGGCTGCTTATGGCCTTGGAGAAGAGTGATCGCACAGGGCCGGTGTCTCATGACCTCCCTCACCCAACAGAAGAGGGGGACTAGGCCCAGCCTTTCCCAGCCACCTAGCAGAGGTGCTGGCTCAGTTTGGGTCATTCTCCCAGAGCAACGGGCATCCCTCTGACAAGGGGCCTGGCGAAACTGGCATGGAGGTTTGGTCGGGAACCCCACAAGCAGTGAGTGGTGGGAATCATCTCCTTCCCACCACCCAAGCCTGGGACTCTCCTCCCAGTGGGAGCCTGGAGCACCTGCACGGGGGACGCTGCTGCAATGTACACCTGGCCCAGGAAGCGTGTTCTTTCCTGCAGGCCTGACGCTGGGAATTATGGAGCTGAAAAATGCAGTTTCAGAAACAAAAACTTACTACTGGGCTCCGTAGTAGAGTGGAGAGGCCAGAGGACAGGCCCAGTGAATCTGAGGACAGAGCAACAGAATTCACCCGACATGAACAACAGAGAAAAGACAGATACACACACACACACAGGGTGCCAGAGCCGGGGCCCAGCGCCATCTCTGTGAAAAACTCAGCACGTGAGTTGGGTATCACTGGTTTTTCAGAAACAAAGGACAGAGGAAGGGTGGCCAAAAGAGGATCCACATCAATAATGGCTGGAAGTTTCCCATATTTGGCCAAGAAACAAACCAGCGACAAGAAGCTGAGCAAATACCGAGTAGGATAAACCCGAAGAAACCTGCACCAGCACACATCAAACCACAACGTCCAAAGCTCACACGCGCGTTGAAAGCAGCCGGAACAACAGAACTTTCCTCAGAGAGGAAATGCCGATTCGAATGACAGCAAATTTCTCATCAGAAACCACGCAGGCCAGAAGGGAGAGGCTCCGGTTTTTGGGCTGGTGGGGGCTACAGAGGGAGGAGGAGCAGCCGGCAGTGCCGAAGCTGTTCTGATTGATGGCCTTGACGTCGCATCCTGGCTGCCACACGGCGCTCGGCTTTGCCAGATGGAACCAGAGGGGACATTGCACAAAGGGCACACAGAATCTCTCGGTATGAATTCTTAAAATTACACGGGAATCTACAGTTATCTCAAAATTAAAATTTAATTTAAAAAAAACCGAAGTGATCACCTAGAGTCCTGCTCCACCCCCAGTATCCTCCAAACAGGACCTGTTGTCACCGAGTCCCGCTCCCAGCACCACAGAGAAATCGAGCCTGTGCCTCCTGTCCCAGCACAGTCCGCACCCAGCTCCCTCCGTCCCCAAAGCCAGCGGCTCTGCCTCCCCGTCGTCCTCTCTCCCTCCAGCAGCCGGGGCCACAGCCTTCGAAATCACGTGAAAGCTTGCCTCCCGCTGCTCACGCCCCGTTACAGGCTTCCTCTTCCTCCAGGGCCGAGAGCCCCGTAGGCCTCCATCAGAGATCTGCTCCCACCCAGGCCTTTGGTGGCACCTCTGCCTGCCAGCCTGTCCCCAGATCCTGGCTTTGCTGCTTCTCGTCACGCAGGGCGTCCTTGCGTCTCAGGCAGCAGAGCCCCCTCCTGCCCGGCTCTCCCCACCCTCTTGCCTTGCTTTGGTTTCTTCTGTGTTTGACGCCAGCTGACTGATCTTGCTTCCTTCCCTGCCCTCCCGTCTGTGTCCGTCCCCACCCCCAGGAACTGGCGTGTCTCCGTCAGGACCCAGTCCAGGCTCTGGCACCTGTGAGGTGCCCGCCGTGTGGCCTGCCCTCCAAATGGATGACCGGTTGAAGGGATGCGGCCTCCACCAGCCTGTCTGGGCTGCGGACATCCGTGGTCTGTGTCACTCTGACCCCCACTAGCTACAGCCGGGGCCTTGCGGGGCTGGGATCTGCTTTGGGAGACCTCTCTGTTCCCAAGGTCCGCCTGGATCCACCAAGGTCCACCACGGCCCGGCTGTGTCCGGTGAGTGTGGGTCACAGTTCTGGGGACTATAGTCTCCCTGGCTCCTCTCCCAGATCTCGGCCCTCGTACCCCATCCATTCTCTCTTGCTTGCAAAACGTCCTCCAAGGTGAGGCCAAGCAGTGCTCATGCCCGGCCCCACCGGCTCTCCCTGGACACCCTTGTTGTTTCAGAAAACTCCCCTCTCCCCGAACGAGGCACTCAGTCTCCAGACACCCCTTTTCCTCCACCCTACCTACACCTGGTATTTTACGAGCCAGCCTCACTCCTGTTAGCCCTTGGCCCCGTACTCAGCTGAGAAAGTGCTGTGGGGTGCACACCACCTCCCCACCTCACCTCCTCCACCCAGGAGGGACCCCTGGCTCCATTTTGCAGGTGAGCAAACAGGCTCTGAGACCTCGAGGAACCCTCCACACAGGCCCTGTTCTCTGTCGATTGGCTCCAGTGCTTCAGAGGCCCAGGCCGACAGGAGGCATTTTCTCCTCCTGTTTCCAGATTCGGTAGAAACGCCACAACCCCGAGGCACCAGCCTGTGGGTTCTCAAGCCGCAGAGGCCTTGGTTCCAACAGACGTGCAAAGAGGAGGGGGCCCTTGGGAGGCCCTGAGTAGGGCACTGTTCACCACCCGTTTGTGGGGTCTGCAGGGGGTGGGGGCTGGGGCTCTGACGTCCCCGGCTTTCCTGTTCCTTCTCTCTGTGATCCCTGCTATAGCCCTTGGGAGGCCCTGAGTGGGGCACCGTTCTCCCACCCATTTGCGGAGTCTGGAGGGCGGGGGCTGGAGCTCTGATGTCCCCGACTTTCCTGTCCCTCTCTCTGCCCCCTGCTACTGTGTCACAGGCCCCAGTGTCCACAGAATCTGGGCGATTCCAAATTATGCAACGGCCACCAGGAGGGGAAGGGGACGGGGTACAGGGACACTGGGCGGGCAGGCCAGCTGCTCACAATTCAGGTCTCGCCCAAAGGATGTGGGCGCAGCGCCCACAGGGGAAGCCCTTTAGGACCAGTGCCCGCCGCCCGGCATGCTCCGGGAACATTCCTTCCAGGCTGGATGTGCGTTGCCAGGGAATGGGATGCCAGGAGGGAGCGTCATTACCATAGTCAGCCACCACAGGATGTGCCCAAGCCTGGCAGGGTCCTCAGGCTCACCAGATCCCTGAGGGCTCCAGGGAAGGGGCTCCAGGGGCAGCCAGTGCAGGGGCAGCCTGGGTGCTACAGACAGAGGTCTGGGGCCAGGTCCTGTCCTTCACTCCATAGCAGGACGGCCTTGGGCAGGTCCCACATCACCTGCCCAGGCCCATGTGAGACTCTCAGTGCCACAGCTTGTACACAGTAGGTGCAAAAAATGGGTAGTCTGTCTTCAAGAAGCATGATCTTGTGCTGCCCATGCCCATCTGGGGTGAAATTAAGTCCTGTCCAGGGGAAATCTTGACTCCCCAAAACTTCTCTGCAGAGAAGAGTCAAATTCCAAGACATCTAGAAAGGGGGCCTTTGGGGGCTCCAGGGTCCAGGCCTGGGAAGGAGGCTCCTGGCCCGTGAGTGACCTCATTAAGGACGTTGCTAGTGCTTGTTGATGAAGTCGTGAGCTCATGGGAGGGGGTGTCATCCCTGGTCTTCCAGGAAACGAATGTTCTGGGAAAGATAAAAATCAGTGGCAGCAGAAAATCGAGCCTGAGCCAGGAGGGCCTTTGGGGTTCCGGGCGGGCACGTCCTGCTATCTCGCCAGTCAGGTCCGAAGGAAAAGGGCCAACCCGAGTTGGCGAAACTACACCCCAGTGGGGCCGAG
Organism: Macaca mulatta; assembly: GCF_049350105.2. Classification (NCBI taxonomy): domain Eukaryota; kingdom Metazoa; phylum Chordata; class Mammalia; order Primates; family Cercopithecidae; genus Macaca; species Macaca mulatta. The sequence continues at coordinate 34,282,234 of NC_133408.1, forward strand.
GCCTCAGGATTTATGATTATGATTATATTATGATTATATTATGATTATCCAACATCACCCCTGCACCCTCCCAGCACCACTGACGAGCCCATGGGGCCAGCCCTGGGTGGAGATCCAGCTCTGTGTCCATCGCCTGGGCTCACAGCCCCTGCCCTGCACACCTGTGAGACGCTGCTGCCTGCAGGCCCTAGTTCTTCCCAAGTGTCTCTGGGGAGCTTCCGGATGTTTTCAGGGGTGGGTCCTTTGCCCTCAGTGGCAGTGGGCAGATGTCACAGGTGCCCCTGTGCCAGGGGTCTCTGGGGGCTGCTGAGGACAGCCCATGGAGCAGGCAGAGCTGTGCCAACCCCCTCCACAGTCAGCCTTGCCTTCTGTCTCCTGGGGCCCGAGGCAGAGCCCCATGGGCCTCGGGCTTCTCACACTTCCGGCAGCTTCCTCTGCAGCTCATGTCCTCTCCACAGCAGTCAGGCCCGGGCTGGGGTGGGCCTGCATCCTCCATTCACAGAGCAATGCAGTGGTTGAGAACATGGGCTCAAGAACGAGTAGACGGGACTGTGTGCTAGCTCCCAGTTTACTCACTCTGAGCACGGAGCCCTGAGTCAGGTTCTCATTGTCAGCATCCCCCTATGCATAGGGTCTGTCTGGCTCAGGGTGTGTCCAACTCTGCACACACTGGAATCACCTGGGGATGCTTAGCAAGCCCCATGCCTGGCTCCCACCTCAGGCACTCTGACTTAGCTGGTCTGGGACTGAGTTAGCACTGGAATTTTAAAAACTCTCCAGGTGGTTCATGGGTTCAGCAAAGTTTAGGAACCACTGACCTAACTCACAGAGTGGCTGTGAGGGGTAAATACTATGACAAATGCAAAATACATAGCACCAAGCCTGGCTGCAGACTGGACTCAGTGAATGGCCAGTATCGTTATTGTCATTTTTAGTATCACCACCATCAGCACCATCAATATCACCGTAACCACCATCATCAACACCATCACTGTCATCATCGTCATCACCACCATCATCATCATCACCATCATCATCATCATCACCATCATCATCATCATCACAACTGCCATCCACACTGTCATCATGATCACCATCATCACCATCATCACCACCATCACCATCACCAATACCACTGTCATCACCATCACCACCATCATCATCACTATCACTACCATCACCATCACCATCATCACCACTATCAACATCACCATCAGCACCATTGCCATCACATCATCACCATCACCATCATCACCATCACCAGTACCATCACCAGTACCACTATCATCACCATCACTATCACCACCATCACCATCATCACCATCAACACCATCACCATCACCTCACCACCATCATCATCATCATCACAACTGCCATCCACACTGTCATCACAATCACCATCATCACCATCATTACCACCATCACCATCACTGTCATCACCATCACCACCATCATTATCATCACTATCACTACCATCGCCATCACCATCATCACTGCTATCAACATCACCATCAGCACCATCGCCATCACATCATCACCATCACCACCATCATCATCATCATCACCATCACCAATACCACTGTCATCACCATCACCACCATCATTATCATCACTATCACTACCATCACCATCACCATCATCACTGCTATCAACATCACCATCAGCACCATCGCCATCACATCATCACCATCACCACCATCATCATCATCACCACCATCACCAATACCACTATCATCACCATCACCACCATCACCATCATCACTATCACTACCATCGCCATCACCATCATCACCGCCACCACCATCACCACCACCACCATCATCATCATCACATCACCAATACCACTATCATCACCATCACCTCCACCATCATCACCACCACCATCACCAACACCACTATCATCACCATCATCACCATCACCATCATCACTATCACTACCATCACCATCACCATCACTATCACCACCATCCCCATCACCATCATCACAGCTATCAACATCACCATCACCACCATCGCCATTACCATCATCACAGCTATCAACATCACCATCACCACCATCGCCATCACCATCATCACAGCTATCAACATCACCATCACCACCATCGCCATCACCATCATCACAGCTATCAACATCACCATCACCACCATCGCCATCACCATCATCACCATCACCATCATCACCACCACTCCCATCACAATCACCACCACCATCACCTCCATCACCATCACCACCATCATCACCATCACCACCATCATCATCACCATCACCATCACCACCGTCTCCACCACCACCACCATCACCATCACCAATACCACCATCATCACCATCACCATCATCATCATCACCACCATCATCACCACCATCACCACCATCACCACCATCGCCACCACCACCACCATCACCAATACCACCATCATCACCATCACCATCATCGCCATCACCACCATCATCACCACTACCATCACCACCATCGCCATCACCATCATCACCATCACCACCATCACCATCATCACCACCACCACCACCACCATCACCATCATCACCACCACCATCACCATAACCACCATCACCACCATCACTGTCATCACTTCTGCATTGCTCTTCTATATTTTTATCAGAAACTGATGCATAAAATTCTTCGTTCTTTTTCCAGCCAGAAAGCTTATCTGTATCAACTGCAAGTGTAGGCAGGTTGCAGGGGAGTTACTATCCTCTGAGTCAGTGTTGGCTCACATATATCTGGGACTACTGGTTACTTCCATGTTTTAAATTTCTAAGGAGCTTCTCGTTTAAATCTTACTGTAGCCTTGGTATGTGGGCAATTTTAATATCCTTTTTTACAGATGAGGAAACAGGCTCAGGAGAGTTAGTTGATGTGTCCATGGTCCCACTGCCACCTAATGGTAGATCTGGGATCTAAATCCAGGTGTCTATCTCAAAACCCTTGCAAATTAATTGTCGCCCAGAGTCTGGGGCATGGGCTGAGACTCTGGTGTCCTGGTTTTACCCTAAATGTCCTTGTTCCTACTGCAGATGCCTCCCCTTCTGCTTGGATCACAGGAGGCCTTGAGAAAAGGCTTCCAACGGCTTTGGGTCAGCAGAGAGGAGGAATGAGGCTTCCATGGCGCACTCTGTGCCAGGCCCCCAGCCCACCCTTGACCGCTCTGCCAGGATGTCAGGCAGGACTGGGCTGAGTCTGGCTCAGGCAGCCAAAGGACACAGCACAGATTGGTCCCTCCTCTCTCCCCAGGGAGGCCTCCCTCTTCGGGCCCCAGAGCCTTGCCTGCCTCGTCCGTGCCCAGGGGCCTGGGCGGGCAGGGTGGATGCTCTGATCCCAGGAAGTCCTGAAGCAGGGAGGGGAAGGGGGCTGACAGAGAGCACCCGGAGCAGGCTGCTGCTGCGGGAACAGGGGAACCCTCAGACCAGAAAGACCTCAGCTCAGGCCCCAGCACAGGACCTCTGCCGCCCTTGAATGGAAGCTGCTCCCTGTGCCAGCTGCTGGGCACTCAGAGCCCGTCCCCAGCCTGGGCCCAGCAGCACCGAGGGCCAGAGAAAGCCTTTGGACGAAGAGTCCTGGACGTTGTTAGCACAGCAATGGCAGCCCTGGGAAGCAGGTGGGGATGCAGCCGACCCTGCGCTCGCCTTCTGAGAGTCACGGGGCTCTCCCCTTTGAGGGGATACGGGAGGAGAGGTGCACAGAGCCTGGCAGTCTGAGAGGGAGGGAGTGTTCGGCTGTGCTTTTTGAGGGAGAGAGGAAAGGAGAAGGGAGAGCATGTGGCGGCTGCCCCGGGACCTGCAACTGTGGAAAGCAAATGGTGTCCAACGTGCACAAACTGCTCCCTGGCACTGCAGGGAAGGGACTTTTCCCAAATCAAACCAGACCTGCTTCCCACCACTGGCTCTCCCCCAGGGATGATAAGCTCAAGTTAGGAGCTCTTCTCAGCCCCCTCCTGCCCCGCTGGTGGGGCCCTGGGGCTCTGCAGGAGGCGGCCCCACTACCCTGACCCCAGGAGCCCTGGGAGCTGTGAGAGGTCCCCTCCGCAGCCCAGTCACGCAGCCGAGTGAGCCAGCTGTGCTCGTCGCCCAGGCCTTGGTGGCTGCACCATCTCCAGCCCCTTTCCTGCCACCCACCCTGGCACCCTGCTTGGAGACAGGGCCGTGGAGCCACCCTCCCTACATTCCCACATTAGCAAGCATCTACAGCCCCAACTCCACAGAGGCACCACGGTCTCCACTCCTGCCCCTTCCAAGAGGAGAGCAACGCTTAGCTTCTCTTCAGACCTGCTCACCCTCTTCTGGGAATAAGGCAGGCCTTGAGAACAAAGGCCTTCCTGTCAGACTCTGGAACGGTTACTGAAACAACAACAAAAAAGCCATCAATCCATCAGCTTTACAAAGATAGTTTTGGCATGATGTACCTTGTAACTCCTGTTCTCCTGCTCTGTAAGAATCTGTGTCAATTTTTCTGATAGTCAGACTCCACAGTGGGCCTCGACAATCAAGACCTCCCGGTGTTCACACACTTAGGTAGCCGTCCCCCATGGCAGCTCATGACAGCCATTGTAAGGCCAGGCGCGATGGCTCAAGCCTGCAATTCCAGCACTTTGGGAGGCTGAGGCAGGAGGATCACTGGAGTCCAGGTGTTCAAGACCAACTTGGGCAACATAGTGAGACCCCATCTCTACAACAAATTTTAAAAATTAGCTGGATGTGGTGCTGGACGCCTGTAGTCCTCCCACTCAGGAGGCTGTGGTGGGAGGACAGTTTGAACCCAGGGTTTGAGCCTGCAGTGAGCTGTGATCATAACACCACTCCAGCCTGAGCAAGAGATCTAGACCCTGTCTCAAAAACAAAGTCCCTGCAGCTTAGTCTCTTGGATTGTGCATTCCTGGAGGCTGGTGGCCATGTTGTAAGGAAGCTCAAGCAGCCCCGAGGAGAGCACCCCCCATGGGGAGGAGCCTCCCTTCCAGCCACATGCAGGAGCCACCTTGGAAGGGGCTCGCCCGGCAGACTTTCTGCAGACAGCAGACTCATGAGACCTACGGCAGAAAAGCCCTGCTGCGCCACTCTCAAGTTCATGACCCACAGAAGCCATGAGAGATGATAAATTATTATTATCCTTTGAAGCCATTATGTTTTGGGGTGATCTGTTACGTGGCAGCAGGTAACACATTTTTCAACAGTTCTGGAGTTTGCATTATGGAGCTTTTTCAGGGGTCACTGTGGTAAAATAGGAGGCCTTAAGGTTCGAGGTGGACTCTGGTGTCAGACAGGCCCCACGAGAAGAGGGACTCCCTTCTCTGTCCCCTGCCCTTCGGGAGCCCCCTCCACACCTGCCCCCACAGGCCCACCCACCCCAAGCTGTGCCTGGAGAAGTAGGTCAGGCCCCCAGCCCAGACCCCTGCAGGTTTCTGCTCCAAAGGAGCTCTTCGAGGGGCTTCCTTGGCCACCCTTCCATTAAAAAGCGGGTGTCTGGAAAAGTCTTTTGCAGGGAGGTCCCTGGGCATTGTCCTGAAGCCACATTCTAGGGAGCCTGTGGGTGTCTCTGCCTGGGGATGTGGGTTCCTGCTTTGGCAATCCCACATCCTTGGCCATTTGTCCCATTGTGTTGCCAGCCTGAAGGGAGGAGAGAGGTGGAGAAGATCCTGTTTCTCCTGCACATATCAGAAGCTGGCAGCCCTAGAAGGGGCTGAGGGATGGAGCATGACCCTCAACCTGTACAGACAAGGGCCCAGAAAGGCTGTGGAATCCGCCCGGGGCCACCCAGCAGGCAGTCAGTGGTGCCGCCAGCCAGAGTCCCTCCTCCCAGCCCAGCCTCTGCCCCCGACCCAGGTTCCTCCCAAAGGCTGTTTTCTCACAGACGTCTCCGAGGTATTTTTTCTCTGAAAGCTAAACAAACACTTCTTTGCTCTTAGGATGAGATGCGGTTTGTGTCTACACACAGCAGACCCGGCTGCCCTGGGCCCCAGGCTCCCACCATCTGGCCATGCACACGCTGTCCTGGTCCTGGCCGGACCAGAGGGCGTCTGCACAGGTACAAGGTGGCGGGTGGAGCCCAGGACCCCTGGACAGCCAGGCCATCCCGGGGCTCGGCCGGAAGCCAGGATGGCCTGGCCTGTTTTCCCGGCACCTCCTGAGCCCAGGCCATGGCTGCCTGCAGGTGGGGACCCTCCTCCCAGGAGGTCTGGGGACGGCGCCCAGTGGGTGCGGCCGAGGCCGTTTCCTGGGAGAGTTGCTTCCAGCTGGGCACCCAGAAGTGGCTCGGGGCTGTGTGTTTACTCCGACCCTGACCACTGGCAAAAGGGATTTGAGGGCCGGCTCGTCTGTGGCAGCCGCCAAAGTCAATGGAAAAACCACATGGGAGGAAGGGAGGGATGTGGGGTGTTCGAGCTGCAGCAGGGGCATCCCTGAGACGCACGCTGGGGCCACAGCTGGGCGGAAGCAGGTGTACCGGTCCAGCCAGGGTGGGGCAGAGCCCCGGGGCGGGTGGGTGCCACAAGCAGCCCGATCCAGCTCCAAGTAGAACCGATTCCTTTCTGTTGAAAGTTCTGTTTCTAAGAGCGATCGTGCTCCCAGCAGAGTGAACACAGACATTGGTGTCGGCTCTGCACAACGGCTGTGCGGGGGCCCCGTAAGCACCCCAGGAGGACACAGAGCGAGCCCTCCCCTCTCACACCCGACCCACCTCTCTCAGAAGCCACTGCCCTGGTGTGTGACGGCCGCTGCCTTGCCTTTTCCCATGTAGTTTTGCGATAGATTATTTAGCTTTGTTTCTTAACTCCTAAAACACAAAACTGAACCCCCAACGATGGCCTGTGCCCCGTTCCCCAGTGCGCAGTGCCAGCCTCCTTCCCACCAGCGCCCGCACGTCTCCTGGCGGTGGCACCGTCTCCTGGCGGTACTCCCAGGTGTGAAAGGGCTGAGCCATCTCTCGCTGCCACTGGGCTTCCGGCGGTTTCCAGCGTCTTGCTTTCTGAGCAACGCCGCCGTGAACATCCCACAGACTCCTTGAGTCTGCCGAGCATGTCTTCAGAGATGGCAGGAGGGTCGTGCCGGCCCCACGCGGGCAGCCCAGCAGCTCTGGGTGTCGGTGCCACACGTCACTGTCCGGCCGCGGGTTCCCTTGCTCCGTCCTCCCCAGCCCTGGGTAGGGCCAGGCTTTTCAAGCTTTTGCGAATCTGCTGGTGCGTGAGGCTACTTCGCTGCGATCTCGACCTGCCTTTTCCTGATTGATAAGGAACTGAGCGCTGGTCTCGCCTGGGTTGTTGTTGGGTGACTCAGCGCCCGACTTCCACTGTCCGAGGCTTTGCTATGTCCACGCCTGTTAACGTTTTTAAATATTCTGGGCCTCCCTTTTCTGGTCAAATAGATGGCAAATGTTCTCCTTTGGGGACTTGACTTTTCACTCCTTTTATGGTAGATTTTGATGCAACAGAATGTCTTGATTTTAATGTTTTGCAATTTACCAATCTTTGCCTTTATGATGATTAGTTTTGTAGATTGTTTAAGAAATCCATCCCTAACTCAAAGTCATGAAAATAGCCCTTTAAATCCTCTTCTAAAACCGTGATGGGCTTATGTACATTTAGGAATTTAATCCACGCAGGTCTCCCTTTAGTGGCGTGGGGAGGAACAGCACTCTCTGCTTTCTGTGTATGGGCGTCCGGTTGTCCCAAAGCCACCCTCCCCCCACACCTCCCTGTGACCCTAACTCCCTCCCACTCACACCTCCCTTTCCCCCCAACTCCCTCCCACCCACACCTCCCTGTCCCCCTGACTCCCTCCCACTCACACCTCCCTGTCCCCCTGACTCCCTCCCACTTACACCTCCCTGTCCCCCCAACTCCCTCCCACCCACACCTCTGCCTCCCTGTCCCCCCGACTCCCTCCCACCCACACCTCTGCCTCCCTGTCTCCCTGACTCCTTCCCACCCACACCTCTGCCTCCCTGTCCCCCCAACTCCCTCCCACCCACACCTCCCTGTCCCCCCGACTCCCTCCCACTCACACCTCTGCCTCCCTGTGCCCCCAACTCCCTCCCACCCACACCTCTGTCTCCCTGTCCCCCAACTCCTCCCACCCACACCTCCCTGTCCCTGACTCCCTCCCACTCTCACCGCTGCCTCCCTGTCCCCCCGACTCCCTCCCACCCACACCTCTGCCTCCCTGTCCCCCCAACTCCCTCCCACCCACACCTCCCTGTCCCCCCGACTCCCTCCCACTCACACCTCTGCCTCCCTGTGCCCCCAACTCCTTCCCACCCACACCTCTGTCTCCTTGTCCCCCAACTCCCTCCCACCCACACCTCCCTGTCCCCGACTCCCTCCCACTCTCACCGCTGCCTCCCTGTCCCCTCGACTCCCTCCCACCCACACCTCTGCCTCCCTGTCCCCCCAACTCCCTCCCACCCACACCTCTGCCTCCCTGTCCCCCCAACTCCCTCCCACCCACACCTCCCTGTCCCCCCGACTCCCTCCCACTCACACCTCTGCCTCCCTGTGCCCCCAACTCCTTCCCACCCACACCTCTGTCTCCCTGTCCCCCAACTCCCTCCCACCCACACCTCCCTGTCCCCGACTCCCTCCCACTCTCACCGCTGCCTCCCTGTCCCCCCGACTCCCTCCCACCCACACCTCTGCCTCCCTGTCCCCCCAACTCCCTCCAACCCACACCTCTGCCTCCCTGTCCCCCTGACTCCCTCCCACCCACACCTCTGCCTCCCTGTCCCCCCGACTCTCTCCCACCCACACCTCTGCCTCCCTGTCCCTCCGACTCCCTCCCACTCTCACCACTGCCTCCCTGTCCCTCCGACTCCCCCTCACCCACTCCTCTGCCTCCCTGTCCCCCCGACTCCCTCCCACCCACACCTCTGCCTCCCTGTCCCCCCGACTCCTCCCCACCCACACCTCTGCCTCCCTGTCCCCCAGACTCCCTCCCACCCACACCTCTGCCTCCCTGTCCCCCCGACTCCCCCCCACCCACACCTCTGCCTCCCTGTCCCGACTCCATGCTGTGTGGGCTACTATTCTGTCCCCATCTCAGCATCACCTTGTCACAAATGTTATGACTTTTTAATAAGCCTCAATACCAGACAACCCCAGTTCCTGCCCCGATCTTTGTCCTTCCAGAGTGATTTCGCTATTCCCAGTTCTTTGACTTTCAACATACATTTTACAATCAGTTTTCCATGAACCACCACAAGCAGTTGCAGGAGTCTGGCTATGGAACACGTGACACACGTGAATTCCTCTGGGGAGAGTTGACATCTTGATAACTTGGGACTTCTCGGTTCATGAACACAGTTATTTACGGAATCATTCATCTGAGTCTTCTCAAATGTCTCTCGGCCATGTTTTCTTTACATCAGCTTCCTCTATAAAAATCTTATACATTGTTTGTTCTTCCTAATATTTAATAGGTTCAGGCTTTTGTAACTGACATCTTTTCTAAATTTCACTTTGTCTCTGGCATATGAAGCAAAACAGCTGATTTTTTTTGTGTATTGATTTTGTCTCCAGCAAACTTCCCAGCTCTCTTACTGATTTAATAATTTACCCTGGCGCTCTGTGACTGTCAGGCGTTGTATTTGGAAAGGTCCAATCTCGTTAGCTTTCATTTCCTTTCCCTGCCTCGGCCCGGACCTGCAGAACGTCGCCGGCAAAATGGTGCCAGAACGCATCCCTCCTTGGTCCCAGTATCAAAGCAAAAGCTTCCGAGGGTGCTTCTGCTGTGGGTGTTTGTACAGACCGTTTATCAGGTTAGCGGGCACTGCTGTTCCTACTTGAACTATCTTTTTTCTGAATGGACGTCGACTTTTATCAAACATTCTTTTCTCATTTATTGAATTGACGGTGAGATTTTCCCTTAAACCTGTTGGTGTGGAAGGTTCTATTTGTTGCCGTTGTGACATTCAACCCCTTTTAGTCCTGGGACAGACGCGGCAGCCACGAGGTGTGATCCCATCCACGCGCTTAGCCGTTGGGCCTTGTTGCTGTCTTTTACAGGCTGTTATCTCCCTTCGGTATCAAGGGCCTCTCGCCCCCTGAGATGGGATGGAGAATACTTGCTTCGTTGCTGTTCTCTTCACGAGTTAAAGGTAGTGTTATTTGTTTCTTGAATACATTGATAAAAATCACCAGTGAGGGCGTTTGAGCCGGGAATTTGTTTGTTTTGAGACAGGGTCTTGCTCTGTCACCCAGGCTGGAGCGCAGTGGTGCGATCACAGCTCACTGCAGCTCTGATCTCCCAGGCTCAGGTGATCATCCCACCTCAGCCTCCCGAGTAGCTGGGACCACAGGCAGGCACCACCACATCCAGCTAATTTTTAAAATTTTTTGGAGAGATGAGGTCTCACTATGTTGCCCACGCTGGTCTGAAACTCTGGGCTCAAGAGATCCCCCCACTTGGCGTCCTGAGTAGCTGGGATTACAGATGCATGCCACCGCACCCGGCTACATTTTGCATTTTGTAGATACAGAGTCTCACTATGTTGCTCAGGCTGGGCTCGATCTCCTGGCCTCAAATGATCCTCCTGCCTCGGCCTCCCAAAGTGCTGGGATCACCGGCACGAGCTGCTGCACCCAGCCCAGCTGCCCCCTTTCCTTGGTGGGAAGACTCACACGTTGCTGGCGTGGGAGCAGCTGACATGTGCACTTCGAATAACTGTTCCGTAACATCCACTCGGGCCCCGAAGCCACGTGCGACTCCTGGCAGGATCCTGGGACACACCAGAGACTGAGTTCATGCATCTGCCCAGGACACGCACAAGCACCCACACCTGCTATACTGGTGACCGCAAGGAGCTGGAGACCACGCCAACGCGTCTGCAGGGGAGCGGATCAGGGGACAGAACATGCCCCGGACGGGCCTCGCAGGCATGACAAGGAGGGAAAGAAGCTGGAAGCAAAAGAGTGCACATGTGAGATTTCAGTTATGGGCTTAAGAGCAGGTAAAACTCACTGATGGAGGCAGCAGCCGGCAAACCTGGGACCTGGGGGTCCCAGAGAGTCAGGCCCACAGCTACACAGAGGCTGCACCGACAGGAGCCGCAGGGGGCAGCCTGTGGCATCCTGGGAAGGTTCTGTGTCTTGTAAAAAAATTCTTTGATCTGGGCCTGGCGTGGTGGCTCACACTTGTAATCCCAATACTTTGGGAGGCCGAGGCAGGTGGATCATGAGGTCAGGAGTTCAAGACCAGCCTGACCAAGATGGTGAAACCCCATCTCTACCAAAAATACGAAAATTAGCTGGGTATGGTGGCGGGTGCTTGCAATCCCAGCTACTCAGGAGGCTGAGGCAGAGAATTGCTTGAACCTGGGAGGCGAAGGTTGCAGTGAGCTGAGATGGTGCCACAGCAGTCCGGCCTGGGCGACAGAGCAAGACGACTCCTCAAAATAAATAAATAAGTAAATAAATAAATAAATAAATAAATAAAATTCATTGATCTGTGCACTTAATATTAGCTCACGTCACATCATACACTGTGTTATACGGCAATGAAAAGAACAGACATGATCCAACTACATTGCAAAGATGCCCCCTCCCCACTGTCACCACTGCTGGATGCTGGCTGTTCTCTCTGGCTTCTGTTCCTTGACAAGCTTGTGTGTGGGGTGGGAGGCCACCGCCCACGATGGCTTCAGATCCTCTTAGGCCTCGACATGTCACAGGCAATTTTCTGATTTGCACAGGGGTGTAACACTGACAAAGTCAGGTCACGTGCATCCTTCACACGGGATCTTTCTGGTAAGCTGTTCCAAGTCAGTCACCAAACTCAAAGCTGGACACGTATGACCTCCCTCCACCTCTTCAGAGGTCCGAAAGGATCATACACCCATTTCACAGATGAAGCCACTGAGGCTTCCAGGCAAGCCACTCACCCCGGGCCAAGAAGAGAAACGTCTGGGCCTCCTCCTGCCGACTCAGCCCCTCTGACCCCAGCCGTCCTTAGAGAACCACATGGATCCTCAAGGAGACACCTCCAGAGCTGCACATCTGGTGGGTCACTGGCCTCATCACCTGCTCCCTGCGCTTTCTGTTTCTGCAAAGGGTCTCTTGTCCTTTGCCTCTTTACTTACTGGGATCTCAGTGTTGTTGCTTTTTGTGGTTGTTTTTGGGTTTTTGTTTTGTTTTGTTTTTTGAGACAGAGTCTCGCTCTGTCACCCAGGCTGGAGCGCTGTGGCACGATCTTGGCTCACTGCAACCTCCGCCTCCTGGGTTCACGCCATTCTCCTGCCTCAGCCTCCTGAGTAGCTGGGACTACAGGTGCCCGCCACCACACCCAACTATTTTTTTTTTTTTTTGTAGAGACGAGTTTCCACCATGTTGGCCAGGCTGGTCTCGATCTCCTGACCTCATGATCCACCCGCCTCGGTCTCCCAAAGTGCTGGGATTACAGGAGTGAGCCCCCGCACTCCGGCCAGTGTTGTTTTGTTATCATCAATTTGCATATGTCTTCATGTCATTAAAATGCTAATTCCTTGCCATAGTTGTTGCAGATGTGGTACCCATTTAACTTGCCTTTTCCCTTGATACACAAAAGGTTTCAGTTTCCACTTAGATAAATGTTTATTGGAATGTACTAAACTCACAAAAAAATCCACAGGTGCCGAAATGGGGTTCCCGTTCATTTCAGTGTAATCCTGACACTTCCGCGGCTCGACGGCTTCGAGGCCAGCTCTGCCACTTGTTGGAGCCGGGGCTTGTGAGTCTCAGTCTCTGTGAGCCTCAGTTCTCTCGTCTGAAAAATGGGCACGAATTCCCGGATGCTGCTGGTTGTTTAGGGATTCACTGAGATAAAGAGGGCAAGGCAGTGTCTCCCTCATGCAGGCCCTCCAGCGGCCGGGGGCCACGCCAACATGTGTGTTTTGGGGTTGACACGTACTAACTGCACGCGTGTGGGGGATACAGAGCGATGTTTGGACTCATGTATGCAAAGCGTAATGATCAAATCAGGGAGATGGGCGAATGCAGCCCCTCTGACATAGTCCTGTCTTCATGTTGTGAACATTCAAAGTCCTCCCTTCTAGCTTCAAAAATACACAATAAATTATCATCAACTGGAGTCACCCTGCAGTCCCGTCGAACCCTCACATTCATTCCTCCTGTCTCGCTGTAATTGTGCCTCCATTAACCAGCGTCTCCCCTGCGCTCCCCGCCGCCGGCCTCTCATAACCACCGCGCTCCTCTCTCCTTCTAAGAGCTCAACGCTTTTAGCTTCTACACGTGAGTGAGGACCGGCGGTATTTCTCTTCCTGTGCCTGATTTATTTCATGTGGTGGAAAGTCCTCGGAGCTCCTCCGTGTTGCCTAGAGTGACAGGATTTCACTCTTTCTTACAGCGGAATCGTAACTGTACTGTGTGCACAGATCACATTCCCCTAACCCCTTCCTCTGCTGACAGACGTGCGTTTACTCCACATCCTGGTTGCTGGGACTCGTGTTGCAGTGAACAGAGGGTGCAGATAACTCATTCGTGTGCTGATTTCCTTTCTCTCGGACAAATACCCGGTCCCGGTACTGCGGGATCACGTGGTGGTCCTGTGTTTAGCTTTTTGAGGAAGCTCCATACTGTTTTTCACCGTGGCTGTTACTAGTTTACATGCCCCCATCTGTGTATGAGACCTTCCCTGTCTCCACATCCTCACCAGCATGGTTTTTCGTTTTGTTTTGTGTTTTGGTTGTTTGTCTTTTTGGTAATAGCCATTCTGACTGGGACAAGATAGTGTTTCATTGTGGTTTTGATTTGCATTTCTCTGGTGATTAGTGAAGTTGAGCATTTTTTCGTATACTGTCTCTCAGCATATACAAAAACCTACTCAAAATAGGTTACAGACTGAAATGCAAAACCCAAAACTATAAAACTACGAGAAGAAAAACATTAGGAAAACACTTCAGGACATTGTTCTGGGGAGAGGTTTTATGGCCAAGACTTCAAAATCACAGGCAACAAAACCAAAAATAGACAAATGGGGCTACATCAAACTGAGACGCTTCTGCAAAAGGCCAAGGAAATGGTCGGCAGAGGGAAGAGGCAGCCGCAGAAGGGGAGAAAATATTTGAAAACTATTCATCTGACCAGGGACAAATATCCAGAATCTACAAAGAACTCAAGCAATTCAACAGAAAAAAAAAAAAAAAAAAAAAACAAACCACACCAGTAACTTGATTGAAAAGCAGGCAAAGGATCTAAATAGACATTTCTCAAAAGAAGACATACAAATCACCCTGAATTTAAAACAATTCCTGGACCTCACCCAGCCAGGTTCTCCAACCTGAGCACCTTCAGAATCACAGGCAGGGCTTGCCAAGGCCCGGAATTTGCATTTGCAGTGGTTCCCAGGTGACACTCACACTGCTGGTCTGGGGGTCATGTTTTGAGAACATCCCCTTCTCCAGAGAAGAGACCTGAAAGTTAGTCTTGTAAAGTCGCATGAATGATTGTGTCACCCACACACCTGACTGGGGCCTTGGGGGCTGGAGTGGAAGGTGCAGAGGCTGCTCCAAAAGGAGGAGGCAGGAGGGTGCTTCTGCGGGGGGCAGGGGGTGCAGCACCCACCCAAGCAGGGCAGCAGTGTCTGCAAACGGGACCCCCCATCCAGACTGCAGCCTGGGGAGGAGGGAGGGGGCCCTGACAGGCCTCAGGCCACTATGCCCACTGCAGGCTGGTGGTGTGAGCCATCATCCATTGATGGATGGATGCCCCTTAGACAGGGGCTGACCGAGGCTCACTGATGATAGTGGAGAAAGCCTCTGCAGCTCTAAGGCCACCTCCTGTCACCCAGGCATGGGAGAAAGGGCCTGAGGCTGAAGACCCCAGCCTGCTCACCAAGGGAAACCCCAGTCCCAGCCCCTTCTGGAAGGCATGGACTGCCTGGAGCCCAGCCTGGTCAGCCTGCTGAGCTAAGAGGATCTGGTGAGTTTGAAGTCAACCATACTTCTCTGGGCTCTGTAGAGAGGGAATGGACTAGATGGGTTGTCAGACGTGAGAAACTCTTGGTTGGGGTGGCTACTAGACAGGCCCTCATGAAGAAAGGGTCTGTGGACATCAGCTCCTTGAACAGGTGGGGAAACTGAGGCCCAGAGAGGGACGGGCCTGCCCAAGGCATGGAGGGAGTTGCCCAGATCTGAGCCAGGGCCAGATGCCCCTGGTGTGCTCTTCTTCCCGCTGCCACGTGGAACAGATCACAGCGTTCACCCGACCCAGCGACCCCACAGACTCCAGCTCAGAGCACAGGTTCTCAGAGTGTGGCTCAAAGATACCCAAGGTCGGCCGGGCGCAGCGGCTCATGCCTGTAAATCCCAGCACTCTGGGAGGCCAAGGCGGGTGGATCACAAGGTCAGGAGATTGAGACCAGCCTGGGCAACACGGTGAAATCCCGTCTCTACTAAAAATACAAAAAACTAGCTGGGCGCTGTGGTGGACACCTGCTATCCCAGGTCCTCGGGAGGCTGAGGCAGGAGAATCACTTGAACCCGGGAGGCGAAGGTTGCAGTGAGCCGAGATCGCGCCACTGCACTCCAACCTGGGTGACAGAGCGAGACCTCATCTCAAAAAAATAAAAAGACCCCACAGTCAGCAGCAATAATGGGGGCTGCCAGGCCCACCAGAGCTTATCAAATCAAAGCCCGCAACAGCCTCTTCTGTGGGTGCTCAGAACAGTTGTCCCGAGTGACCCCACTTCTCCAGGGTCCACCTGACCTTGATCTGGTCTGCCCACCGGCCACAGAGGCCTGGTGTCTCCCCGGCAGTGGGCATCCTGGACTTCACCAGGAGGGTGGAGAGAGGAGAATGCATTGAAGCCCCAGCAGCCATCAGGGGTGGACAAGCCTTCCTGGGGCCGCAGCACAGAGCCCCGCCTGGACCACGGCGTCTGGTGACCAGCAGGGTCTCCTAATGTCCCACGGAGTGCCCTGCATCTGTGGCTGGAACACACCCTCCCACGCCTGCTGTGGTCCCAGGCCAGCTGCTCCTGAATCTCATTGGCTGCTCGGGGACACGATGTGGCTTTATTCACCTGGGTGCTGTGTCAGCATCCACAGGCCCTGTGCACCGTGAGCCTGGAGTCACCCCCACCCCAGGGAGCCCCCAGGGGGCCCCAAGCCGAGATCTCTTCCCTCTTCTCGGATTCCTGTGGTGACAACCTCTGCTCCTGCAGGCACTGGGTCTGGCCGCAACTGCGTCCTCCCAGAGGCCGTGAAGGGACACGTTGTGTGGTGCGGTGGCTCCTTAACCCGTTGTCACGGAAGGGGGAACAGACGCCTGGGTAGCAGACGGCTTCGGGAGGGGCGCGGGGCATTCCTGGACAAGAGCAGACATGGGCCTCAGCGGCCAGGAAGCCGCCCCAGCCGAATTCCGGATGTGGGTCCCGGCACATGCCTGGTCTTGCGGGACAGGGGGCCCCTCCCGGTGCTGACAGCCCAGCCCCCCAGGGCAGCCTCTCTGGGCTGCAGGTGGCCTCTCGGAGGCGGAAGATCAGTCCCTCGGGGCTGGGAAGATGGGTCACATTCCTGGGTCCCACCACGCACCCTGCGTGCCAGGCCCCAGGGAATGGATCATGGCACTCGAGCCCTTAGACGGGGACTGACCAAGGCTCAAATCTGCTGTGGCCAGACGCTTGGCGAGCGTCCACTGTGCTGAGGTCCCGGGCCCCAGGCTGGCTGCAGAGGCGAACGACGCGACCTGCCTGGCGCTACAGACGGGCCGCCTACCCTGGTGGTGCCACCAACGCCACTCAGGTTACTCCACAGCTGCGTGCCAAGTCCCCGACGGGCACTTTATGGCACATTATCTCGCCTGTGCCCCACAACAACCTGGCCAGGTGGGAATTCCGCTCCCATTAAACAGATAAGGAACCGGGACTCAGAGAGGCCAGGGCGGCCCCAGGTCCCGCAGGTTGTAAAGCAAGGACTAGACCCAGCCCAGGCCCACCTGACTCCGAGCCCACCCGATGCTCTGGCACAGGCCCACACCCCGTTAATAAAATGTAATAAATAGACTCTTTGTTTCAAATAAAATGTTTTTAAAAGCAAGGCAGCCAAGCCAGGCCCAGGTAACAAGCAGAGGGAGGAGGCCTCAGCGGCGGACTCAGCCCAGGCCTGGTCTCCCCACTCCCACCGCTAGCTGCCAGGCTGTGCCTGTGGGCGCTGGAGCCCCAGGGCAGATGCTTTGCAGACTCTGTCAAGGGCCAGGTGAGCCCTAGGGAGGAGCTAGCAGCCGAGGGTGCTCCGTGGCTCATTACGCTGGCCCTGACTCACGAATACCATGCCACAACCTACGGGAAGCCACGTCACAGCCTCCATCCTGCAGGGCAAAGGGGGCTGCCCCAAGGGCATCGGGAGAGGCTGCTGCGGGCAAAGATGGCCGGTGATCTTCTAGGTTACTGGGCCCAGGAAGCAGGAAAGGGCCCAGAGATACTCTCAGTTCTTCTAGAAGGCCCTGGGGGACTTGACTTCTAACCGCAATGCGTGCGTCCAGGTGTATTACCTCATTCCCTGGCTTTTTGCTACAGACTGACCCGGCCGGCTGGGTTGCCTCCTACCAGTCACCGCTGTCAGGTGCAGACCGTTATCTGATAAAACCCAAGGAGGCCTATTAGATGGACCAGGGTTAACACGGGGGCTGTGGCCGCATGAGGGCCCACCTCCGACATGAAAGGCGTCTGGTCAGGGCCACGCTTCCATTTCCCTCCTGTGGACTTTGTTTCCCCAACTAAACATCCATTTCCCGGAGGGCAAGGACTGACCCTCAGACTTCTCCCAACACCTGAAGGGCCCAGCACACAGTAGGCATCCAAGACACCCAAAGGGCCCAGCGCACAGTAGGTGCTGAACACACCCAAAGGGCCCAGCGCACAGTAGGCTCTTAACACAGCTGAGGGGCCCAGTGCACAGTAAGCGTCCAACACACCCAAAGGGCCCAGCACACAGTAGGCACCCAACACACCCAAAGGGCCCAGTGCACAGTAGGCATCCAACACCCCCAAAGGGCCCAGCGCACAGTAGGCACCCAACACACCCAAAGGGCCCAGCGCACAGTAGGCGTCCAACACACCCAAAGGGCCCAGTGCACAGTAGGCGTCCAACACCCCCAAAGGACCGAGTGCACAGTAGGCGTCCAACACCCCCAAAGGACCGAGTGCACAGTAGGCGTCCAACACACCCAAAGGGCCCAGTGCACAGTAGGTGCTCAACACACCCAAAGGGCCCAGCACACAGTAGGCTCTCAACACACCCGAGGGGCCCAGCGCACAGTAGGCTCTCAACACACCCGAGGGGCCCAGCGCACAGTAGGCACCCAACACACCCAAAGGGCCCAGCACACAGTAGGCGCCCAACACACCCAAAGGGCCCAGTGCACAGTAGGTGTCCAACACCCCCAAAGGGCCCAGCACACAGTAGGCACCTAACACACCCAAAGGGCCTAGTGCACAGTAGGTGCCCAACATACCTGAGGGGTCCAGCACACAGTAGGTGCCCAACACACCCAAACAGTCCAGCGTATAGTAGACCTCCAACACACCCGAGGGGCCCAGCGCACAGTAGGTGCCCAACACACCTGAGGGGTCCAGCACACAGTAGGCACTCCACATACCCAAAGGGCCCAGTGCACAGTAGGCACCCAACACACCCAAACAGTCCAGCGTATAGTAGGCCTCCAACACACTCGGGGGGCCCAGCGCACAGTAGGTGCCCAAGACAAAAGGCGATGTCAGGACGGCTGGTGGTGTTGCCTGGGGCAGGTGGCTGCACAGGGCCTGTCAGGGGTTGGAGAGTGACAGTCCTATGGGAGCAAAGGTCAAGGGCACTGAGCTCTCCCCGTCCTCCGTGTCCTGAGTCGCCCACACCCTCCCTGCCAGGTGTCTGGAGGACAAAGCGCCAAGGCCAGCAGCTCAGCCGAAACCATGAGTCCCTTATTCTCTGGGCGGCTCTGCCAGCTGAGCCTGTTTCCTCCCCTGTGATGGGCGCAGGGACCTCACAGGGTCACTGAGGGAAGTCAGTTCACAGAGCTGTGCACCACGACTCTGGTCTCCCGGGGAGGTCGTCCCTCCACGTGTTCCCAAGAGCCTCCGTTCTGAGTCCTGTTACCAGGAGGATGCAGAAGTGGGGCGGTGGTGGGCGATCCTCACTCTCCTCCTCCCTGGTGGGGGGACCCCTCTCTCCTCCTCCCTGGTGGGGGGACCCCTCTCTCCTCCTCCCTGGTGGGGGGACCCCTCTCTCCTCCTCCCTGGTGGGTGGTGACCCCTCTCTCCTCCTCCCTGGTGGGTGGTGACCCCTCTCTCCTCCTCCCTGGTGGGTGGTGACCCCTCTCTCCTCCTCCTTGGTGGGGGGACCCCTCTCTCCTCCTCCCTGGTGGGGATGACCCTCCCTCTCCCCCTCCCTGGAAGACCCAGGTCAAGCCTCAGAGGCCCAGACGCCTTTGAGACGGTGAAGAAACAGCCCCGCCAGCCAGGCAAGGGGGAAAAGCAGCAACGGAGCCAAATCCACGTCTTGTGTTGGGAGCTGGGGGTGCCTTCAGCAACAGCCTCCCGCCGCCGCACGAGCTCTGATCCGACGCAGGTTACAGGCACCTACGGTGGACCAGGCCTTCCCACCTCACGGGCGGCCCTTCACTGCCTCCCCACTGACAGCCCTTGAGGCAGAATCAATCCACCCCGTGCAGAAGGGATGCTGGGCCCGCCCGGCCACGCATCCAGCCCGTGCAGAAGGGACGCTGGGCCTGCCCGGCCACACACAGCAGACATCGGGCCTGGACCGGACCCCAGCGAAGCGACTCTGCTGCCTGCATTCCCCTGCGTGCTGCTCGGGCGGCCGGAACACCAGGCTCTGGAGAAAGTGTGAGCCACACCCAGGACAGCCATCCTCACGGGCCTGTGTGTCAGTGGGCTCAGAAATGACCCAACGGAGGCCGCGTGCAGTGGCTCACGCCTGTCATCCCAGAGTTTTGGGAGGCCGAGGCGAGAGGATGGCTTGAGCCCAGGACTTCATGACCAGCCTGGGCAACATGGCGAGCCCCTGTCTCTATAAAAAATGTTAAAAAATTGCCGGGTGTGGTGGTGTACACACGTAGTCCCAGCTACTCAGGAAGCTGAGGCAGGAGGATCGCTTGAGCCCAGGAGTTTGAGACTGCGGTGAGCCGTGATTGCACCACTGACCCTAACACACCCCCCCAACCCCACACCACGAGAAAAAGAAACAAACGCTCCAAGGGCAACCATGACCGAGCTTGTAGTCCAAGTCCAAGCAGCCCTGTCCACACTCACACCAGCGCTTCGCCCCCTGGGTATCGGGACAGCAGCCAGTGCCTCTCACCCAGACTCTGTGCCCCACTCTTGGAAAGTGGGGCAGAGCTGGGCGGAGACCCCCTTCCCTTCCCCACTGCAAGGCCTCCAGCAAGCCGTATTCCCTGCTCAAGATGGCCCCGTCCTCTGCAGGAAAAGCTTCTCCACGTGCGGCTCTCACATGCCTTTAACCGCCGGTCAGCCCCAGAAGGTGCCGGACACCGCCCGGGCACCACCAGCCCACAGACACATCTGAGTCTGTCTTCTCCCCGGGGCAGAGAGGCCAAACCGGCCCCCTGCGTCCTCCTCACCCAGCTGCCAAGTTGGGGCTTCGGGGCAAGGATTCCCGCAGCACTGAAACAGCCAGAAACCATTCTTCAAGTCAACACATCACCCCCAGCCCCCACCTCCACCTCGGTTTTTAATGGTTAACCAGCACAATAAAAACAGCGATAATAGGTTTCTGATCCCTTATCGCCGTCACACGGAGGAGGCTGCCGAGGCTGCAAATGCTCCTCCGGGCCGGACCTCAGGCTGGACGCCCCTTTCATCCGCAGCCAAGCAGCTCAGAGGGGAGAGAGGTTCCAAACCAAGCCCTTTCCAGTGCAAATTTTGCAGCAAAAATAGAAAAGGAAATTCTTAATCTGCTGTTTCATGTGTGACAAGCGGTTCTGTGGTGGGACAGCGGCCCTGAGAATGCCCCGTCGCTTTCTCTGAGGCCTTCCCCACACAAGCAAGGCTGCACCGCCCGGGCCTTTTGTGCTCCGTGACCAGCGGGTCCAGGCTTTGTTGTGGGGACCCGAGGCTGGGCCGGGCTGCCCCGCTCCGTCGGCCTTTGATCTGAGTTTGGCACCGTGAATGTGGCCGACCGCCTATCCGGGCATCGGACGCCTGGAACCTGGTTCCCCACCAGGCAGCTCCATCAGACTTCGAAACAATGGTGCTGGGAGCTAAGCCTGGACACAGAGCCCACACCTGCAGCGGACAGCGAGGGACAGTCGAGGAGGGTTTAAAGCAAAGTCCAGACTCGGAGAAACCCCGCGGGGGGCCTTGGGCGGTGCAGCCTGCTCCGTGCACCCTTCCCCCTTTTATCTCCTAGGAGGGCCTGGGACTTGTAAACACACTTTACCAAAAAACCAAAAATAAAGAAAAGAAGAGAGAGCGAGACAGAGGGAGCGGGGGAGAGAGAGAGAGAGAGAGAGAGAAGAGGAGAGGAGAGGAGAGCAGAGGAGAGCAGAGGAGAAGAGAGCAGAAGGAGGGAGGGAGGGGGAAGGAGAGAGGGAGGGAAAAAAGAAGAAAAAGAAAAGAAGGAAGGAGAGAAAGGGAGAGAGACACAGAGGGAATGAAGGAAGGCAGGGAGGAAGGAAAGAAAGAAAGAAAAAAGGAAGAAGAAAGAGACAGAGGGAAGGAAGGAAGGGAGGGAGGGAGGAAGGAGGGTGGAGTTCGGAGGGAGGGAGGGAAGGATGGGAGGGAGGGAGGAAGAGAGGGAAGGATGGAAGGAGAGTTCAGAAAAATAGTTCCGACTGAAGTTTTAAGAACCTGACCTCTGTTATGTGATGGCCCCAAGGGCATGAATTGAGGGAGTCGGTGAATGAATGACTGAGCCAGCCGTGTCCCTCCCCAGCCGTGTCCCTCCCCAGTCGTGTCCCTCCCCAGCCGTGTCCCCCACAGCTGTGTCCCTCCCCAGCCGTGTCCCTCCCCAGCCGTGTCTCTCCCCCAGCCATGTCCCCCCCCGCCATGTTCCCCCCCAGCCGTGTCCCTCCCCAGCCATGTCCCTCCCCAGCCGTGTCCCCCCCAAGCCATGTCCCTCCCCAGACGTGTCTCCCCCAAGCCATGTCCCCCCCAAGCCATGTCCCTCCCCAGCCGTGTCCTTCCCCAGCTGTGTCCCCCCCAAGCCGTGTCCCCCCCAGCGGTGTCCCTCCCCAGCCGTGTCCCCCCCAGCGGTGTCCCTCCCCAGCCGTGTCCCTCCCCCAGCCGTGTCCCCCCCGCCATGTTCCCCCGCAGCCGTATCCCTCCCCAGCCGTGTCCCTCCCCAACCATGTCCCCCGCAGCCGTGTCCCTCCCCAGCCGTGTCCCTCCCCAGCCGTGTTCCTCTCCCTCTCCCAGGGAACAGCCGGGCCGGCGGGGTGGGACCCCCTGGAGTTGGGAGGCCTCAGAGATTCTTCTTTCCCCTTAAAAGGCCTGTCTCCGTGGAATGCCTGCTTCCCAGTGGAACCAGCTGCTGCTTCCCAGTACAAAAACTCACACAGGGGCCCAGGGTGCTTCTCACACACTGTCTCAGAAAAGCAGTGGCGGGTTCCAGGCCTCACCCCACTCCCACCACAGTGGCCACCTCTTTCCTCTCATGCTCCGTGGAGAGCTGGACCTGTGGGCCGACAGAGGCAGCCCCGCATACGCCCCCTCGCTCACTCGCCGTCCCCCTGCCCCAAATGCAGCGAATCTGTCCCACGGTCTCAGATTCACCGTCTCCACTCAGAGTCACCAGTTCTAGAGACAAGGACGGCCTTGTCACAGCTGGAGCGCACACGGGATGGGAAGGTGAATGGCGTGGGAAGGGTGCGTGGGCCCTACTGTTGGCTCGTGGGCCGCCCTCTGTGCTGGGGGTCTCGCGGGGCCCACAGCTGCCCGGCCCAGCCTCCTTGGAAGGAGCCTCCCCTGAGGGAGGAGACCCGAGCCCAGACCGCTGAGTGAGCCCTGCAGTGTGGAGCTTGCAGAGGTCCACAGGAACAGGACGTCTCACAAAATGTATGGGGTCCATGTGGACATCCACACCGTCACGGGACCAGCTGGGAGATCCCGGGCTCGGAGGCAGCCTCTGCCCCAGCGTCTCTTGTGCAGCTGGAAACAGCCAGGTCCTCACTCGGGGACCGAGCCAGCCTCCCCTGAGACAGGCCCTTCTGCCCCCGGGCCTGCCTCTCACAGCCCAGCTGCCCATCACAGCCTCATGCTCTGGGCAGGCCGCTCAACCTCTCTGACCCCCAGTGACCCACACCCAAGCTCCGTTTTGGCTAAAGGTGCTGAGATTCCAACCCCGCGATCTGCGAGGCCCACGACGGGGAAGCTTGGAACCCGTCGCGTAAGGCTTGAGCCTGCTCTGGACTTTCAAGGCTCCACGGGAGTCTCAGGCTGCACCATGTGCATCTGGGGTGGGGGACGAGCAGAGCTCGCTGATCTCACAGATGGGGATTCTGAGGACGGGATGCTAGAGCCAGAGGAAGGTGCCGGAAGTCCCTGGAAGCAGCAGGGCCTGGGAGTCCGTCCCCAGGGCAGATGCTCCTGAAAAGACGCGGCTGCAGAGCGGGAAGCGGCAGGGCCCGTAGACAGACTGGAGTGACCTGAGTTAAGATGACGAAGGCCACTTCCAGTTCCCTGACGGTCCCCGTGTCCGGACCACGGAAATCACTTCTTTGGGCCGTGGGAAAAAAACACAGCCGCAGGGGTGCGGCGGGGGAAGCGAGAGGGCACAGGGAGGGGCCGCTTTGCATCTTCACACGCAGAGGGGCCTGGCCCTGAGAGGAGAGGAGCCAGGGGCGTCCCGGAAGATGGGCAGACGGGCCACCGGCTCAGAGACGCTGCTGGGCCAACACGGACCCTGCAAGGACGCAGCCGGCAGCTGCCCCGAGAGAGCGCGTTCGTCAGGGGAGAGCGGGTGGGGCTTCCAGCGCCCGACCTTCCTTTCCTGACTTCACACCTCACACCTCTGATAGCTCTTCCCTTCTCAAGAGCCATGCATGACTCCCACTGGCTGCCAACTCAAGTCCCAACATCTTCCCAGAGGAAGTGGCATTTACACAGGGCCTCGGAGCCGGGGCCGGGGGAGGACAGCCGGCCAGGGTGTGGGAACCCTGCACAGAGACCCGAAGGCGTGGACGGGCGTGGCCAGTGCGGCAGGAAGCTGGGTGTGAGGACAGAGGGGAGGGCGGCCCCCCCGAGGAGCTGGCAAGCCCATCCCCTCCCGAGGGGACCTGGTGGCTCTGGAAGACCCCCGGGAGCCAGCAGCCCTTCCTGCCCTCGCCCCGGAGACAGGCTACCTGGCCCGTGGCCGCTCAGGAAGACGTTCTGTTTTCTCTCCTGCTGGAAATGGAAGGAGGGGGGGATGGGGGTGGGGAAGCTGCAGGACGGGGGGGCCAGGTGAGGGCTGCGCATGGCAGGAAGGCCGAGGACGGGCGGTGGCTTGCTGGGGCTGGAGGGGCTGCCTGGCCGGGCGTTCGCCGTGCAAGTCAGGACGTGCAGCCGCCAGCAGCCTCCCCTCAGCCCCCGACTCACAGCCTCAGGCCCCAGCCCACCCTGGGCCCCGCCTGCCTCCGCTCCTGACTATTCTGGGATTCCTGGCTTCACATCCATGCTCCACTGTCTCCTACTCTGTCCTCAAGGCAGGTCTGGGCCTGTGCGCTGGCAACTGGGGCCCTCGGTCTGATGTCTGCCCCGTGACCGGCCCAGCCCAGGCTGTGGGGACACAGGGGCACTTCTGCAGCCTGGAGGGGATAAGACACAGGCCAGGGCCCAGGGAACAGCTGAACGGTGGGCGGAGACGGGGTGTGTGTCCCCCAGCAGGACAGCAGGCACTGGGGGTGGGCTCACGGCTGGGAGCCCCTTCCCCCTGGCCATCGTCCTCGGGTGGCGTCTGGGCTGGTGTCTTCGCTGGATCCGTCAATCTTACCTGAAGTCGGGGTTTCTGAGGCCTGAGACCCAGACCCCGAGGTGCAAGGGTGGCAGGCGGGGCGGCAGCTCCCGGCGGACACACCCAGGCCACCCTACAATGCGTTCGAACCTTCACCACAGCATTCCCCTCTCTGGGCCTCAGTTTCCTCCTCTGTGACTCAGGATAGCGGTCCCAGCCCCGTTTCCAGGAAGGCAGAGGACCTTGAGGCCAGGGTCTCGGACGGGGAAAGCATGTGGTCCCCTGTGCCCGTGGGAGAGGCCGTCGTTCTCACGGGTCCCACATTGGGAAAAGAAATCAGGGCTGACGGCCCAGGGCTCGAAGCGGCCTACCCCGCACGTGGCAGAGGACAAAGCAGCCGGGACGGCTGGGGCAGTGGATGGGAGGGAGTAGCTGGGGCTCTACGGGGAGGGCATGGCAGGACCCCAGCAGGCAGCCCGCCCCTTCCCACCCTCAGGGCAGTGACCTGACTTGGCACGGAGGGGCCATCCGGGCGGGCAACGGGGGGCTTCTGTTCCCGGGGCCAGGGTGGGACGGCCTTCTCCAAGCAGCAGGAAACAGATGGGCTGACCAGGGCGGCCCAGGCCCCCCACGGAGAGGGAGTGGGGGGCTGGGAGTGAGGTCGGCCGAGCGCCCCCGTCACAGCCCCACCCAGGCCCAGCGAGGCCACCTCCGACCCAGCCACGCCCCGGGTGCCCCCGTCAGCACGGTGAGGACAGCAAGTCCAAGGCCAGGTGCAAAAGAATCCGTGGGGAGCAGGGCTGGGTGGGCGGCTGGGGCTCCTCCCTCTCCTGGGCTCAGCAGAGAGCACGGGCCTGAGGCTTCCGTCCGCACTCCGCTCACCCCAGCCTGACCCTCCTGCCGGGCGACCAGAGCCTCAGGAAGCCGGAGAGAATCTCCGCGGCTCAGCCAGGCCGGGGAAAGGTGACCGTCCACAGCAGGAAGGACCTGCCCCTTCCTGCCTGCCAGGTGTGGACGTGGCCCTGCTCCTGGCATTGGCTACTGGGCAGAAGCCAGAGGATAAAGCAGCTCACGCCCCTCTCGGTGAGACACCCAGCTCCGAATCCCACCCACAGCCCTGTGGCCTTGGGCCAGGGACTCACTTTCCTCCGGCCTCAGTTTTCTTCTTTCTTCTGAGACAAGGTCTCCCTCTGTTGCTGAGGCTACAGTGCAGTGGTGTGATATCAGCTCACCGCAGCCTGGAACTCCCAGGCTCAAATGATCCTCCTGCCTCGGCCTCCTGGGTAACTGGGGCCACAGGCAGGCACCACCATGTGTGGCTACCGTTTTTATTTTTTGTAGAGACAGATCTCCCTGTGTTGTCCAGGCTGGTCTTGCGCTCTTGGACTCAAGCGATCCTCCCGCCTTGGTCTCCTAAAGTACTGGGATTACAGGTTCCAGCCGCCATGCCCGGCCAGGCCTCGGTTTTCTTATCTGTGAAATGGGAAGACAGTAATAGCCACCTCCTGAATCACTGGGAACAGTCGGCCAGGAAATCCTCACTGCTCAGAACACAGAAAACGATGAATTGCAACAATGATCTTCATCATTAATTTATTTTTCATTCACCAAAAAGTCCATGGGGTACAACTGAGTCAGAGACACAGGACGCTGGTGTTCAGGGACAGCCACAAGTCCCTGCGAGGTGCAGGTGGTGCCAGCTCCTGAACCCGGCCACCTGCGGTCACTCACACGTTCCAGGAGCTCACAAGCCCAGCCCCAGTGCGTGGCGGCCCAGGGCCGAGGGTGTAGAGGTCACCACGTCTGCGCCCATTTCGCAATTGTGGGACTGCTCCACACCTGGGGTCTCCACAGAGCCCCACACCAGTCCTAGGTAGAGAACCGAGGATGCCCTCCTTGCAGATGACAACCCCAAGGCCGAAAGCAGAGAAGGGCCCTGGTCACCCAGCCAGGCCGGCAGAGCTGCGGCTGGACCACACCCGGTGAGAGCCCCCCCTACATGGATGCCAGGGTCTGACCCACAGCCTATCCCCGCTCTCAGACTCTCTGTGCTTGCCACGCGGCAGGATCCTCACACTTCCTCCTGCCCGACAGCCCCACAGGCGCCGGGACCCCCAGGCCTGGGGGTGTAACGCCCTCTTCTCCAAGAGAAACTCCCAACCGCCCCTCTGTAGGTCCCGGGCTGCTGCCCCCACAGGCTCCTCCCCTGGGTCACACGGGCCTGGGGACATCTCCTCTCCCCATGTGGCCTGACAGGCAGAGCTCCTTCTTAGCCAAGCACCGGGTGGGCCGCGAACAAGGCCACTGCCCTGAGGCCGCCTCTGGACACTCCAAGCTGTCCTGCCCGGAGGACGAGGCTGGCCCAAGACCAGGAAGGCTCAGGTGCAGCTACTCCGGTGCGGGACGCTGGGCAGCAGGTCTGGGGAGGGCACAGGGCTCGGAGGACTTGGCTGTGGGCAGCCAGGCACTGCCCAGGCTTCCTGCTTTCACAGCCCCGCGGCTGTCCACGTCCTGCCTGCTCGAAGTCCAGGGCGGGACCTCTTGTCATGGACTCTTCTGAAGCCACCCCGGAGGGGAGGGGCCCCCCGCAGGATTCCTGCCCCGTGCTGGTTCCTCCGTCTGCTTCTCTGAGCCTCGTCCACTCATCTGTGAAGGGGGCGTAACTGTGGCACCTGCTCAGGCCCCCTGGAGACCAGGAGGTGAGGGGTGAGGGCCCTGCGTGGCTCCCAGGGGAGAGGCTTCCCCAGGAGGACTCATTTCATCCCTGGTGGGTGGGCCACCTGCACTTGAGTGTCCTGGTCTGTGAAGTGAGGACGCGGCTCTGGCTCACAGCAGACCAGAGACTGGAGCCCACTGGGCACTGGGCGTGCATTGGAGGCGCTGCCCAACACCGCGGCGGCATCCTCCCGGCTTCGGTCCCAGTTTCCCCAAGGCCAATGGCCCCAAGGACCCGGCCCAGCCCACGGGGAAGGCGCATTGTCCGGCAACTGGGCTGGGCCGGGGAGGGGAGGAAGTGGGTGGGGGTGGCCCCTGCTGGGAGCCCCTCTCTGGGGGCGTGGCCTGGGCGGGGGCCAGTGTCCTGCTGTCTGGACCCTGGGCTGAGATAAGCATCTAGGAAAGTGTGGTTCAGCAGGAAGGAGCTGAGCAGAGTCAGAGCCAAAGGAACTTCCGGGAATTGGAGAGGGAAGTGTGGGGAGAGGAGGCTGCGGCAGGTGCCTCTGGGTTGGTTTCCAGGCAGCCAAGGGGCTGCCCCGGTGGCCCCCCCGGACGATCCCCCCGCAGGTCAGCAGGACTCTGGGCTTGTTCCATGTGCCCCATGCCCACCCCGCTCTGTGCAAATTTCCCCTTCTTATGAGGTCGCTGGTCCAACCTACTCCTGTGACCTCATCGAAACGAATCACAGCTGCGACAACCCTGCTTCCAAATACGGCCACACACTGAGGCCCCAGAGGTGGGGACTCCACACGTGGGTCTGGGGAGACACGACTCGGCCTATAACAGGCTCTTGGGCAGGAGGGGAGGCGGTGGAGGCGGCTTCTGTTCCCAGGATCCTCAATGCTCAGAATGGAGAGTGGCAGACAAGGGGCCTGGTCTGGAAAACCGATCCCCAGCAAAGCCTCCCGTTGAGTGATGCCTTCGTGCAGGTGCAGCCGGGACAGAGGGAGGGAGGGGAGGGGGCAGGAGGACAGAGGGAAGGAGGGGAGGGGGCAGGAGGACAGAGAGAAGGAGGGGAGGGGGCAGGAGGACGGAGGGAGGGAGGGGAGGGGGCAGGAGGACGGAGGGAGGGAGGGGAGGGGGCAGGAGGACGGAGGGAGGGAGAGGAGGGGACAGGAGGACGGAGGGAGGGAGGGGAGGGGGCAGGAGGACGGAGGGAGGGAGGGGAGGGGGCAGGAGGACAGAGGGAGGCAGGGGAGGGGGCAGGAGGACAGAGGGAGGGAGGAGAGGGGACCAGAGCAAAACAGCAGATGGTGAGTTCCTGGGCCAGACACAGCCAATTACCAGCCACAAGGGACAATCCCATGGCCACTTGGGATCCCAGCCCTCTCCTTGGGAGAGGCAGGGAGGGAAATTCACCTGCCTGCCCCTTCTCATCTCCCAGGTCCCACTGGTGACTGTGGGCCATGGGGTGTCAGCTCTGCAAACCTGCAGCCAGGTCACTCACTCCTCTGAGCAAGCCCTGGAAGGCAGCATCCCTGTGGATTCGGCTGGGTCAGAGCTGAAGCTGCTGACCCATCGGCAGAGGCTGCACCATGAACAGCCTTCACTCAGGAGGCAGGACTCCCTGAGACAGGGACGCAGAAGGAAGGGGCAGGATGGCCAGGCAGTGCCCCGAGGGATCACATTCCCCTGTTCACAGCTCGGGGGAGCCAGGGTGGGTGCTGGATCCCGAGGCAGCAGGAAGCCCCTGCCCTCAGCTCAGAGTGAGCCTCCGCGTTGTCCCGCCTCCCATCAGCTTGAAACTGCCTCAGTTTCCCTCCCTCCTGGTCCCCATGAACCTCCTGGCGGGTCCAAGGCTTTGGCCAGCAGAGCTAGCACATAAAGTGTGGAGATGCTGGATGGCATTGCCCACGGCAGGAGTCCCGCAAGCCTGCATGCATGCTGTGTAGACTGGTGAGCCGTTCATGGCACTGGCTCAAACCACCCAGAGGGGAGTGGGGGATGCCCACAGGTGGGGACACTGAGGCACCGAGAAGGGACTTACCAAGGGTCCTACCTAAAAAGAGACATCAGGAGATGCCTGGCACAGACAAGACTCGTTTCTCCAGGTGCCTCCCACTAAGCCCTGTTATAAATCCAGGAAATTGCACGGGCAGTGGACAGAAAATTCCAAAGCGTACAAGTGGTCAGGGCCCAGGTGGGAGAGACGGCCCAGTGACAGGAAGGAGACCCAGGCCGGGCATTTCCTGACTCCCAGCCTAGCAAGAGAAGGCAGCTGGGGGGACCCATTCCCCCTCCAGGTGCAACAGGGTCCTGGAGCAGGGGGTTTGGCACAGCAAACCACGCCTGGAAAGCCCCTTGGTCCCCGTGGGCCTGCGACCCTCCTCCCCACCAAGAAATAGGGGTGGCATCGGTAGGGGAATCCCACAGCGTGCTGGCTCGGCACAGGGGTGGCATCGGTATGGGGATTCCCACAGCATGCTGGCTCGGCACAGGGGTGGCATCGGTACGGGAATCCCACAGCGTGCTGGCTCGGCACAGGGGTGGCATCGGTAGGGGGATCCCACAGCGTGCTGGCTCGGCACGGGGTGGCAGCGGTACGGGAATCCCACAGCGTGCTGGCTCGGCACAGGAAGTAGCCATGGAGTAGAAACTTCCTTCCCCACCTGGAGCTGCCACACGGCCTGGGAAACCCCCGGCCCCTCAGGAAGCTCCAGTGGAAACTCTGCCAGCACCAGATCAACCAAGGACACCCAGACGGCACCACCCAT
The DNA here is from genome assembly GCF_049350105.2 of Macaca mulatta. Lineage (NCBI taxonomy): Eukaryota > Metazoa > Chordata > Mammalia > Primates > Cercopithecidae > Macaca > Macaca mulatta. The sequence continues at coordinate 34,312,562 of NC_133408.1, forward strand.
CCAAAGAGTGAAAATGTCAGGAACCACAGCTCATGACACCAGCCAGGACCTGGTGCCAACCTACAGGGCAGTGGCCTAGGAAAATAAAGTATGTCCACAGGACTCAGAGTCTCTAAGTAGGGCCAAAATGCCCAGGATACAAGCAAAAACTGCTCATCACAGCAAAAGCCAGGGGATACACACGTGAATGAGAAAAGACAATGAATGACACCAATACCAGGACCAGCTCGAGGCTGAGGACACGACCAGGAGGCCAGGGTTGTCACCACAGGGCACCATGACAGAGCAATGCACTATCCAGAAACAAATGACGTAGAAGATCTCGGCAAAGACACAGACGTTATCAGAAAGAACCAAAGGGAATACACAGAGCTAACAATTACAAACACAGAAACAAAACTCTCCAGATGGACTCAGAAGTAAAGTGAAGATGGCAGAGGACACAGCCAGTGATGAGGACACAGCAATAGAATGGGCCCAATAGGAGCCATAGAGACAGAAAGGGAGGGAAGAAGGAAGGGAGGAAGAGAGGGAGGGAGAAAGGAGAGGAAAAAGGGAGAAGTTAGGGAGGGAAGGAGGAGGCAACAGAGGGAGAAAAAATGAACAGAGCTTCAGGAACCAGTAGAACAATAACAAAAGTCTCATCCGATTTTCAGGAAGAGAACAGGACTGACTGAGGATTTGAATAAGTAATACCTGAACACTTCTCAAATGTGGTGAAAAACATAAATTCACAGAATGAGTGAAAATAAAAATACATAAAAATTTGTGGTATGAAGCAGGGCTCAGCGGGAAATTTATAGCACCAAATACTTAACATTAGAAAAGAGAAAACATCTCAAATCAATCATCTAAGTTTTTGCCTCAGGAAACTAGAGAAAGAAGAGCAAAATAAATGAGAAGCTGGAAGAATGAAGGAAATGATAAAGGATAGAAATTAATGAAATTGAAAACAAGAAAACAGCAGAGAAAATCAGTCAACATAAATTGGTTCTTTGAAAATCCGTAAAATTGATAAACCACTAGCAAGACTGACAAAAATAAAAAGAAGACACAAATCACCAATTTCAGAGATAAAACAGGGAGTATCACTACAAATCCTGTGATCATTAAAAGGATCATAAGAAAATACTATGAATAACTTTACACTCACAAGTTTGACAACTTAGAAGAAATGAACCAATTATTTAAAAACATAAGCCATCAAAACTCAACCAAGATGAAATCGATCATTTGAACAGTCCTAGAACCATTACAGAGGTTGAATTCATAATTTAAAAGTTCCCCAAAAAGAAATCTCTGAGACCAGATGGTTTTACTGGAGAATTCTACCAGACATTTAAGGGAGCAACACCAATTTTACACAATTCCTTCCAGAACATAGAAGAGGAAGGAACACTTTCCAACTTATTTTGTGAAACTGACTCTATCTTGACACCAAATTAGTTAAAGACAGTTTTAAAATCCTACTACAGACCAATGTTTCTCATGAACATAGAGGCAAAAATCCTCCACTAAATATAAGCAAATATAATCCAACAATGTAGAAAAATAATTATACACCAAGAACAAGTGAGATTCATACCAAGTATGTGAGATTGGCTGAGCATTGAAAAACCAGATGATGCAACCCATCAGATTAACGGGCTAAGAAAAAGACAAAAATGATATAACCTTATCAATCTATGCAGAAAATATACTCAACACATTCTTAATAAAAATTATCGGCAAATTAGAAGTAGCAGGGAACTTCCTTAACTTGCCAACAAACATCTACAAAATCCCTGCAGCTAACCTCACTTAATGTAAAAGACCAAATGCTCTTCCCTGAGATCAGGAGCAAGACAAGGATATTCATTCCTGCCACTTTCATTCAACACACTGGAAGTCCTATTCACCGCACTAAGGCAAGAAAAGTAAATAAAAGACATACAGATTGGAAAGGAAGAAATAAAATGATCTCTGTTTATCAAAGATATGATTGTCCACATGGATCATTCCAACAAATGTACAAAAAAACAAAAAACTAATTAGTGAGTTCAATATAATCACAGGATACAAGATCAACATTCAAAAATCAATCATGTTTCCATAGACTAACGATGAAAATGTGGAAACAAAATTTTAAAATGTATTATCATTTACAAGCACTCCAAGAATAATGAAATGCTTAGACATAAACTTGATAACATATGTCTAGTACTTGTAGGCTGAAAATCACAAAATGCTGATGAAAGGACCAAAAAAGACCTAAACAAATGAAGAAAGATATACCATGTTCATGGATTGGGAGACTCAACATAGTTCACCCACCATGAAACTGATCAGTTGATTTAATGAAATCTCTATCTAAATCCCAGCAAGTCTCTTTGTAAATAGAGACAAGCTTATTCTAAAAGCATAGGCCTCAGCTAAACAATCTTGGAAAAAGCATGAAGAGTTACTCTGTTGGGTATAAAAGATTACTGTCTTCACCAAGTCCATAGCAGAGGCAGTTTGAACACATAGATGAATGGAACAACAGGGAACCCAGACATAGACCCACACAAATATGCCCTGCTGGTTTCCAACAGAGGTGCAAACATAATTCCTTGGAGGACAGATGGCCTTTCAACAAATGGTGTTGGAGCAATTGGACATCCATAGGCAAAAAATGAGTATCCACCAAAACCTCACACCTTATACAAAGCGCTAACAACAACAACAAAAAAACAAAACCTGTAATATTGAAACCAAAGTTTGAAAACTCGTTACCAAAGGAAAAATTCCTAAATTGCACTTCATCAAAATTAAAGACCTTTGCTCTGCAAAAGACCTCATAGAGAGGATGAAAAGAGAAATATGGACTAGGGAGGAAATGTTTGCAAACCATATTTCTGAATAAGAACTAGTATCTCAACTGTATAAAGAATACTTAAGACCTCTCACAACTAAACAGCACAAAAACAATCCATCAATTAGAAAATGGGCAAAAGACATGAACAGGCATTTCATCAATGAGGACATCTGGATGGTGAATAAGAATATTGAAAGATGCTCAACATCATCACCATTAGGTAATTGAAACCACAGTGGGATATCACAACACACCCATCAGAATGGCCAAAGTGAAAAACGGTGACCGCACCAAATGCTGGGGAGGATGTGGAGACACTGGATCTCTCGTCCACTGCTGGTGGGACTGTAGCATGTAACAGCCACTCTGAAAACAGTGTAGCAGTTTCTTTGAAAGCTAAATGTGGGCCAGGTGTGTTGGCTCATACCTGTAATCCCAGCACTTTGGGGAGACCGAGGCAGGAGGATCACTTGAGGTCAGGAGTTTGAGACCAGCCTGGCCAATATGGTAAAACCCTGTTTCTACTAAAAATACACAAATTTTTAGTGTGGTGTTGCACACCTGTAGTTCCAGCCACTCAGGAGGATGAGGCAGGAGAATGGCGTGAACGCAGGAAGCAGAGATCGCAGCGAGCCGAGATCATGCCACTGCACTCCAGCCTGAGCTACAAAGCAAGACTCCATTTCAGAAAACAAAAAAACAAAAAAACAAAAAAAAGGCTAAACATGAACTACCATATCACCAGCAATTGCACTCTTGGGCATTTATCCAGTGAAACGGACACTTCTGTTCACACAAAAACCTAGACATGGAAATTTATATCAGTTTTATTCATAATAGCCAAAAACTAGAAACAACCTAGATTTCCTTCAGCAGACGAGTGGCTGAGTAAACTGGGTGCATCCACGTCACGGGATATGGCTCCACAAAGAAAGGGAAGAAACTAGAACTCTGATGACTCTCTAGGGAATGTTGCTGAGCCAAAACAACCCCGAAAGGTCGCACACTATGTGATGCTCTGTGTATAACATTCTGGAAACGACAAAACTGCGGAAATGGAGAACAGGTGAGCAGTTGCTGGCGTTTCCAAAGAGAGAGAGGGGTGGTTACTAAAAGGCAGTGGGGTTCTCGTGCTGACGCGTGTCTGCATCTTGACTGCAGTGGGGACTGAGCCACCTGCACCTGTGATCAACTGAATGGGGCTAAACACACACGCGTGTGGTACACCTGACGTGGTTTGAATGCTTGTCCTCAAAAAATCTTGTGTTGAAACCCGATCCCCAGTGTTGGAAGTGGGGCCTGCTGGGAGGTGTTGGATCATAAAAGCAGGTCCCCTGCGAATAGCCCAACACCATCCCCTTGGTGACGAGTTCCTGCCCAGTTAGTTCAAGGAAGAACCTGGTTGTGTAAAAGTCTGGGACTGGACCAGCACGGTGGCTCATGCCTGTAATCCCAGGATTTTGGGAGGCCAAGGTGGGCAGATCATCTGAGGTCAGGAGTTCGAGATCAGCCTGGCCAAAGTGGTGAAACCCCATCTCTACTAAAAACATACACAAATAATTAGCTGGGCGTGGTGGCGGGCACCTGTAGTCCCAGTTACTTGGGAGGCTGAGGCAGGAGAATGGCTTGAACCCGGGAGGCAGAAGTTGCAGTGAGCCGAGATCGAGAAATTTCACTCCAGCCTGGGTAACAAGAGTGAAACTCTGTCTCAAGAAAACACAAAATGTCTGGGGCCTCCCCATTCTCTCTCTGCCTTCAACTTCCACCATGGTTGGAGCTCCCTTAGGCCCTCACCAGAAGCAGATGCCAGCATCACCTTTCCTGTACAGCCTGCAGAAATGTTAGCCAAATCAACCTCTTATAAATCACCCAGGATTGGGCATTCCTTTCTAGCAACACGAGAATGGCCTCAGACAACACGTAAATGAGAGACTCAAACAGTGCCAAGGTTCTGGTTGTGGGGCGGCACTACGGACGTCGTGGGAGGCTGAGGGAATCAGGAGTGCCCCCTTCACCCTTTTCCTACTCTTTCTTACGGCTGAATGTGGGTCTACAATGATCCCCAAAATTGAAAAATGTATTTAAAAAATGGCCCAGAAAAGCCTAAAACCCAGCCCACGGACGTCGGTTGTGCTCTTTCTGTGACATGACTTCATTTTTGGGGGGGTTTTCTTGTCTTGTTTGTTTGTTTGTTTTTCATTTTTTGAGACAAAGTCTCGCTCCGTTGCCCGGGCTGGATGGAGTGCAGTGGTGCGATCTCAGCTCACTGCAGCCTCCACCTCCCAGGTTCCAGCAATTCTCCTGCCTCAGCCTCCCGAGTAGCTGGGATTACAGGCATGCACCACCGCACCTGGTTAATTTTTGTATTTTTAGTAGAGACGGGGTTTCACCATGTTGGCCAGGCTGTTCTCGAATTCCTGACCTCAAATGATCCACCCACCTCGGCCTCCCAAAGTGCTGGGATTACAGGTGTGAGCCACCACGCCCGACCTGTGACATGACTTTGATGCGCATCCAGGTGGGAGACAGAGTCATAAATGCTGCTGGTGTGAAAACTCACAGCCATGTACAGGATGGGGCGTTAGAGTTGGCTGGGGCAACGGGACTGTGAGTGGCAGAAGCCAGCGCCCAGCAGGTTCAGCAGCCAGGCCGGGGGGCTCCTCGAATGCCTCCAAACAGGCCCCCTCTCTGTTGGGTCCTGCACCACTGAGGGTTTCGGCTCCAAAGGTGGACAGTGGCTCACACACGCAGGACTGCTTTCGGCGTCAGAAATGATCCTAAACAGCAGCAAATCTTAATGAAGGGGAAAATCCAGAAACAAGCAGCAGAAAGAGCTCTGGGCACTGCTGTATCCGGGCGCCATCCCCGGCCCTTGACCACCTCCCTCTATCCTCCATGACCCCAAGCGAGAACGCAATTCCCAGTTCACAAATAGGGAAACTGAGGCACAAGACGGGCACAGGGCTGCCCGTGGTTCAGCACCTAAAGGGGCTTCGTCCAGAATTCTGCCCAAGTTTTCCTCAGTTTCCCTGGTCCTGAGCCCTGGGGGAATTTTTCCTGTGTTTCTTTTTTTTCTTTTTATTTTTTTGAGAAGGAGTCTCACTCTGCCGCCCAGGCTGGAGTGCAGTGGCCGGATCTCAGCTCACTGCAAGCTCCGCCTCCCGGGTTCACGCCATTCTCCTGCCTCAGCCTCCCCAGTAGCTGAGACTACAGGTGCCCGCCACCACGCCTCGCTAGTTTTCTGTATTTTTTTAGTAGAGACGGGATTTCACTGTGTTAGCCAGGATGGCCTCGATCTCCTGACCTAGTGATCCGCCCGTCTCAGCTTCCCAAAGTGCTGAGATTACAGGCTTGAGCTACCGCGCCCAGCCTTTCCTGTATTTCTTAATGGAATTTCAGCCCCTGATGAAACTGTCGTGGCTGTGCTGGACCTGGACGTCCCTCCTGGCATCTCCGAGCCGTGGATGGGGACAGATGGCTGAACTGCCAGGAACCTAGGCTGGGAGGCAGCGCCCTGCCTTCAAGGCCATCCCTGGTTTGGGGTAGACAGACAGAAGGCTCGGCTCCCAGCAGGGCACCGGCCGACTGTGGGAACGTGGAAGGCCCAGCGTGGCCACATCAGAGGGCTGCGGCCATCTCTTGACCTGACCCTGACCTAGACTGGCCATTCACTTCCAAAACACCCTCGCTGGTGTGAACGGTACGTGGGATGTTCTCTTTCCCAGAAACCAACAAGATGTGACGCAAGGTGGCAGAACGTCAAGGTTTGGCCGAGCCGCAGGGTGGGTGGAGCGGCCTCCACCATGTTCGTCCCAGGTACGCGGCGTCCTCTCACTCACCATCTGGGGGGCCAGCTCAGCTGCCCTGAAATGGCCTCTCCAGCCACCGACTTCCTTTCCTGCATGTCTGGACACCCTGGGCAGGGAACCTTTGCTACACGTCCCTCGGCCTCCAGATCCGAGCCCGTTGTGGAGATGGAGATTCAGGGAGGAAGAGGCAGCCCTGGGGCTCATCCCCTTCCAGTCCACCTTCTTGCAAAGAGGAGAGGAGGACCCAGCGAGGAGACTGGCTGGTAATAGAGGAAGGGAAGAAAAGCGGAGAGGGGCAGACTGGACCCACATAATAAGGACCGAGAAGGTGACAGAGCCGGCTCTGGCGGCTGGGAGTGGAGGGACAGGGCCTCATATAACACAATGCCCCATGTGGGAGGACGAGGAGGTTGGTGAGAAGCATCACCAGCCTCTGCTCTTCACGGGAGAAGTGAGGGCAGCTCACGAGGCTGCTGCTGGCGTTTGGGCTGTGAGCTCTGACCAGGCCCCATCCTGAGACTGGACAATGGGAATGCAGGAATCCCTGGTAACCCATGCGCCTCAGTGCACAGCCTGGGGAACACCAGGTGCTCCTCAGCGTCTGGCTGCAACTGCAGGGAATTGCAGCAGTCCAGCCAATCGAGAGGCCATCGCCAGGGCTGACCCATCCTGCCCCATCGACCTTGCAGGCAGATTCCCTGCCTCCCTGTGAAGTGCTCCCCACCACCCACTCCAGCCTGTTCCCAGGCAGGGAGCCAGGAGGGAGCCGGACACAGAGAGGCCCCGCTCTTCCATCCCCGGCCTGGCCTCTCAAATCCTGGCCTCTGGCTTCAAGATGGGGATGCTGCCTCCACATCACCCAGAAGATGGGGGCGGTGTCCGCCCGGGGAGCCGGGATCAGCTGCTGGGTCTAGAGATCTGAGAGGAAACGGAAATGGCCGCTTCCAAAACGCACCACGAGTGGGAAGCCTCTAGGCCTCTGGCATTGCCCTCGTCCACACACCCCATTTTCAAAGTAATCACCCAGAGAGCAGCACTGCAGCTGCCACCCGGGCGAGGGTCCACTCTGGATTTTTTTTGAGACGGAGTCTCGCTCTGTCGCCCAGGCTGGAGTGAGCAGCGCAATCTTGGCTCACTGCAAGCTCCGCCTCCCGGGTTCCCGCCATTCTCCTGCCTCAGCCTTCAGAGTAGCTGGGACTACAGGTGCCTGCCACCATGCCCGGCTAATTTTTTGTATTTTTAGTAGAGACGGGGTTTCACCTTGTTAGCCAGAATGGTCTCGATCTCCTGACCCCATGATCCGTCCGTCTCGGCCTCCCAACGCGCTGGGATTACAGGCATGAGCCACTGCGCCCGGCCCATTCTGGATTTTGAGTCGGAATGGGAGCCAGAGCAGTTGTTCTTTCAATCCCCTAGCCTGGGGATGTTTGTCACGCGGCAGTAGTGACTGGAGTAACCCTGACTGGGGTTCCCTGCAGGTCAAGTTCTCTGCCAGGGGCTGGGGCCTGTGCTCTTCTCTGACGGGCTGACTCTTGAGCTGGTGAGTCTTGGGTGGTTCCCCTCCAGGAGGCCCTGCAACCCTGCCCTAACCTCCAGCCACGCACCAGCCCCTTCTTCATTCTCTAACAGATGCTCACTGGACGCCTGCTACACGGGACCCCCGTCAGTGAGAGTACCCTGTGGCCGAGATAGACAGGTCCCTGCATCCTGAAGGAGCCAGGTCCAGGAGTGCATTGCCTGAAATCAAAGTGTGCAGTTAGCGAGGAGGACCCAGGGTTAAAGCGTAAACCCAACTCCTCCCCAAGGCACACCAGACTCTGCGAGACCCTAAGCCCGCCCCTGTCAGCCTCTCTGACCCCAACCTCTCTGCCCCGTAAAGAGCTGACCCCGCCCTCTGCCCCGAGTTCTGGTCAGGGGCATCTCTGGCTTTGCCGAAACTCACAGCACAGTCAGTGGCCGCATCTCAGAACGGTCAGAAGGGACAGAATTCCCTCGATGCCCTGTCGTTTTCCGGAGCCACACTAGTGTGTTGGGGGTTAGAGTCCGTGACGTGGGTCAGCCCTGCCCTGACATCGGCACTATCTTAGCTTCTACTTACATGGGGAACTCACCTCGCCACGCTGCAGGAAGTGGCCCCCTGTGCTGCACGACCCCCACATTCGCAAGTTCTTCCTCACTGGAGCCCAGGCCGGGCTTCCTACGGACAGCAGCCGTGAGCCCCAAGCCTTCACTCTGGCCTTCCCACAGCTGAGGGACAGGGGACCAGGTTCCGGCCCCAAGGCCCCACCTGCCCCAGATGTGCTGGGTGCTGGAGCCACCCAACCTGCAGTCCATTTGAGGGTCAGGAACCGAAGGTAGAAGAGAGCCTGGGGCTCATTCATTCGTTCGATGAACACCTGCCAAGATCTTTCTCCTTTCTCCTGGGCACATGCAGGGAGAGACAGACCAGGAAGGGAGGCACAGACCAGGAAGGGAGGCACAGACCAGGAAGGGAGGCACAAGGTGGAAGACATGAGGGCGGGAGGGTGGGAGGAAGGGGAATAACGGGCAGATGTGAGGATGAAATCACAGCAGGGTGGGGCCAGGTGGGCAGGGAGGGCCTGGCTGGGAGGCGATGGTCTCACGTGTGCAAAGCCCCAAGGCAGGGTCCACTGGGTGCAGAAGGGTGGGAGAGAGGCCAGAGGGGTGAGCCCGGCCCAGCAAGGAGGTCCTCTCCTTCCCGCAAGCAGCGGCGCTCTGAGAAGGCGCCTCTGCAGGACTCTGGGAAGGCCCCACCCCGGCTCTCCTCCTCCCTCCCCGCTGTGGGACCGGTGTCTCAGGAACTAAGCTAAAGCCCTTGTTTCTCTGGGGATTTGTCTAACTGCATGAGGCCTTTCTGAACCAGACTTCAGGGTGGAATTTTTTCCTCTCAAAAGAGGAATTGGCTGTCCCGGAGACAGAGACAGAATCTTGCAGGAAGGCCAAGGTCAGAGCCTGGGTCCAGGCTGACCAAGGAAAGGGTGCGGAGGCCGCCCAGATGCTGGTCTGGGGACTGCAAGGGGCTGGCGGTCCTGGCCAAATGACTTTCACCGAGTGGCTGGGGCTGGGGTTGAGTTGGGACTCACCAGTGAGATGTACGGACATTCACACCCGTCCTGCAAGGGGGTGAGAGCTGGGGCCTCCAGGAGCTCCAGAGACACGCAGACCCCTCCTGAGAGGGCTGTGGGGCTGCACGCAGCCTGGGTCTATTCAGAGGCCTTCCTTGGGGAGTGGGCTGCATGGAGGACGGTGAGCCCAGAACCACCAGCAGCTCAGGGCCTGAAGGGCAGGGGCGGGCGGTCAGCACAGGGCCTGACGGGGAGGCCTGAGCAAGCGTCAGCCCAGGGCAGTCGTGGAAGGTGGTGAGTGTCGCGCAGCCGGTGTCCTGCCCAGAGTGGGGTCCTGAGGAGCCCTGAGGGAAGTGGCTAGGGAACAGCTGACCAGAGCTGACCGTCCCCGGACAGCCCCCAGCCCTAGGGGAGGGTGCGGGCTCCTGGGGGCAGGCTCTGTCCCTGTCTCTGAGGGCTGCACTCCACCTCCTGGCTCATCAAGGCCGGCTTCAGATGTGGGGTGTGTGGGCTCCACTCCCAAGCTCACCCAGGCCAGCTCCGGATGCTGAAGCCACCAGGCGCGGGGCTGTGTGTGCAGAAGCAGACAGGCAGGGCGGCCCAGCAGACGCTGGGAGCGGCCGCCAGCTGCTAGGATCCTGCTGCCACCGCAAGTAAGGACAGGCCCGGGTGCTGCCGCAGGAGGCCAGGCCTGCGCTCGCCGCTGTGGAATGCATGTTGTCTGACGAGCATCCCTGCAGGGGCCCAGATGGAGGGTGTGACGAGGATGGGGGCTGAGTCTCCACGGCCCGGGGGCACCTGCACACTGCCCCTGGCAGCGTCCCGGGCCTCCCGTCTGAGCTGGCAGCCCTGAGCCTGAGACCAGGGCTCTGACTCACCTCTGGGCCGTTCTCGCCACAAAGACCTGAGTGGGGCTTTCCCGGAGCCAGGCAGGGAGGCGGCCGTGCACCTGGCAGGGGCCTGAGCCCCCTGGAGGGATGAGTTGGGTGACGACAGGGAGGGATCCTGGCCTCACCACCTGTGTGCCTGGGGCTCCCTTCCCAGCGCCTCTCTGCACCCCTCGGGCCGCCTGGGCTTGGCACCTGGGACCCCAGAGCTCTGCCTACCCAGTGTGGGAAGAGGTTGGGTAAGTCCTGTGGCAGGAACCCTGTGTGCGATCAGGCCCCATGACAGAGTCCGCAGCGAGAAGAGATGCTTCCAGTGAGCCAGGATCGGCCAAAGCCTAATCACGAGGCAACCTGAGCTCACAGTGTGGACGTCCACCAGCTGCAGTGTTCGGATTTGGGAAGAAGGGTGCAGCAGCCGCCGTGGACGCTTTCACCCTGCAGAACACGCATCGGGGGCATGCACACTGGGGCCCAAGGCCAGACCAGATACAGGCCTACGTCGAAACACGAGGTTCTGCCAGATCGCCGCGACGCTCGCTGGTTGGAGCATCGTCTGTGGCTGCTGTCTCACCAAAGGCATGGAGTTGTGAGGTTGTGAAGGAGATCAATGGCCCAAGAGCACAAAATCTTTACTGTCTGGTCCCTCACAGAGAAAGTCAGCAAGCCCACGCGCACGTGATACCAAAACGTGGCAAAATGGTTAGGAAGTGGTGAGTTTTAAGGATTTATTACATTCTTAGAAATAACTTGAGGGCCGGTACGGTAATCCCAGCACTTCGGGAGGCTGAGGTGAGTGGATGGCTTGACCTCTAGCGTTCACGACCAACCTGGGCAACAAAGTGAGACCCAAACTCTACAAAAAGCACAAAAATTAGGGGCCGTGGTGGCTCGTGCCTGGGGTCCCAGCTACTCAGGAGGCTGAGGTGGGAGGATGGCTTGAGCCCAGGAGGTGGAGGTTGCATGAGCTACAATTCCACCGTGGGCCACAGAGCCAGAACCTGTCTCAAAAGGAAAATTAAAAAAAACAAAACAAATAAACAAACAAAAAGAAACCAAAAACAAAACTTTATAGTGGTATAATTATCATAAAATAAACTGTGCATATTTAGGGTAAAATTGATACATTTGGACATATGTATGAATTCCTTCAAAACCGTTACAACAAAATAATGAATATATCTATTGTCCCAGGCTAGTTTGCATTTCCTAGAATTCTATAATCAGAATCATATCATATGACATCATATTTTTTAGTTTGTTGTGTTTTGTTTTGTTTTGAGACAAGGTCTCACTCCGTCATCCAGGCTGGAATGCAGTGATGTTATCATGGCTCACTGCAGCCTTGACCTCCTGGGCTCAAGTGATCCTCCTGCCTCAGCCTCCTCAGTAGCTGGGCCTGCCTGGCTTCTTTTCACCAATGTAATTGCTTAAAGATTCCTCCGTGTGGCTGTGTGTGTCATTAGCTCATTCCTCTACTGCTGAGTACCTTTCCATCGTGTGAACATATTAGAACTTGTTATACATTCACCTGTTGGTGGATATTTGAGTTACTTCCAGTTTCAGACTATTGCAAAGAAAGTTGCTGCAAACATTTGTGTACAAGTCTTTGTATGAACATAAGCTTTCATTTCTCTTGGGTGCATATCTAGAAGTAGAATAGTGAGATCACATAGTAGGCCTCGAAACTCTCCCAAAGTGTTTATTTTTTATTTTTATTTTTATTTTACTTTTTTTTTTTTGAGATGGAGTCTCCCTCTTGCTGCCCAGGCTAGAGTGGAATCGTGCAACCTTGGTTCACTGCAACCTCTCCCTCCCGGGTTCAAGCAATTTTCCTGCCTCAGCCTCCCAAGTAGCTGGGATTACAGGTGTGTGCCACCACGCCCGGCTAATTTTTATATTTTTAGTAGAGATGGGGTTTCACCATGTTGGACAGGCTGGTCTTGAACTCCCGACCTCAGGTGATTCACCCGCCTTGGCCTCCCAGAGTGCTGGGATTACAGGTGCCAAAGTGTTTTTTGTTTTGTTACATTTTCACCAACAATGTCTGAGAGATTATTTCTCCATCTACTCATGAACGCTTGGTATGGTCAGTCTGTTTAACCATTGTAATAAATGTGTGATGGTATCTCACTGTGGCTTTGATTTTTATTCACCAAGTACCCAGTGACACTGGTCATCTTTCCCTGTGTTTATTTGCCATCTCTGTATCTTCTTTTCTGTGAGGTTGTTTGTATTTTTATCATCAAGTTTTGAGAGATTTTACATACTCTGAATACAAGTCCTTTATCTGATATGTGACTTGCAAAGATTTTGTTCCAGGCTGTGACTTTCCTTTTCACTCTCTTAACAGAGCCCGTTGAAAAGTTAACAGAACAGAGCCATTACTCTTTTTTTTTGAGACGGAGTCTCGCTCTGTCACCCAGGCTGGAGTGTAGTGGCGAGATCTCGGCTCACTGCAAGCTCCCCACGCTGGGTTCACGCCATTCTCCTGCCTCAGCCTCCCAAGTAGCTGGGACTACGGGTGCCCGCCAACACGCCCAGCTCATTTTTTTGTATTTTTTTAGTAGAGATGGGGTTTCACCATGTTAGCCAGGATGGTCTCAATCTCCTGACCTTGTGATCTGCCTGCCTCGGCCTCCCAAAGTGCTGAGATTACAGGTGCGAGGCACCGCGCCCAGCCTTCTTTTCTTTTTTTAAAAGACAGAGTCTCATTCTGTCATCCAGGCTGGAGTGCAGTGGTGCAATCATGGCTCACTGCAACCTTGACCTCCCAGACTCAAGCAATCCTCCCATCTCAGCCCCCTGAGTAGCTGGGACTACAGGCACAGGCCACCACACCCAGCTAGTTAATTTTTTAAATTATGTTGTCCAGGCTGATCTCAAACTCCTGGGCTCAAGTGATCCTCCTGCCTCAGTCTCCCAAAGTGCTGGGATTCTACACATAAGTCATCGTGCCCTGAGGGTTTTACTTTTGATGAAGCTAATTCATCCATTTTTACTGTCTATGGTTTGTGCTTTTGGTGTCACATCTAAAATATCTGTGCCTAAGTCTGTGTCAGGAAACTTTTCCTCTAGAAGTTTTATGGTTTTAGGTTTTACGTTTAGGTCTATAATCTATTTTGAGTTACTTTTTGTATAGATATGGGTGATTAAAGTTTTCTTGCATCGATCAATAAACAGATACCTGATTGCTCCAGCATCCCTGATTTGAAAAGACTGACCGTGCTTCATGGAATTGCGTTTGCACCTTTGTTGACGATCAGATGTCACATACATGGGAATCTGTTTCTGGGCTTTATTCTGCACCACCAACCTATTTGTCTATCTTGACACCTTGTCTTGATTACTGTAACTTTATAATAAGCTTTGAAATCATGTAATGTCCCCCTTCCAGCTTTGTTTTTCTTTTGTGAAATTGTTTGAGCTGATCCAGGATCTTTGTGATGTTATATGAATTTAAGGATTTTATTTGCAAGTTCAACATCTTTGATAGATAGATAGTTATTTAGGTTATTTCTTCTTGAGTGAGATTTAGTAGTTTATGTTCTTCAAAGAATTTACCCATTTCTTCTAAGTTACTGAATTTATGACACAAGGTGGTTCTTATTCTTCCTATTATCCCTTTTAATACCTAGGATGGCATCACCTTGCATTTTTGATATTGGTAATTTGTGTCTTCTCTCTTTTCTGACCAGTCTATCTCAATGTTCATATAAATGTTCTTAATCTTCTCAAAGAGCTAGCTTTTGTTTCACTTATTTTCTCCATTGCTCTTCTGTTTCCCACTTTTTGGTTTCACTCTGATCTTTATTTTGCTCTTTTTCTTTCTTCATGTTTAATTTGCCCTTTTTCTAGTTTCCCCATGTGGAAGCTGAGGCCACTGACTCAACTCCTTTTTACTCTGCTAACACAAGCATTCACTGCAGGGTCAGTGAACCTTTCTGCAAATGGCCTGAGAGTGAATATTTCCAGCATTGTTTCTAGTCACAGTTTTTGTCCCGAAGTCCATGTTATTTGGTGTCAGTAAAAGCATGGTGACTTTCTCATGGCTGCTCTTGGCATGGTACATCATTTTCCGTCCTTTTTTACTTTCAATGTATTTGTACCTTTGAACCTAAAGTGTGTCTCCTGTGGACAGTGTAGAGCTGGATCTTTTTCCTTTTAATCCACTTGGATGATCTCTGCTTTTGATTGGATTGTTTAACCCGTTTATGTTTAGTGTTACTACTGATATGGTTGGATTTGTGCCTGTCATTTTACTTTCTGTTTTCTATGTCTCATTAATATTTACTCCTCTGTTCCTTCTTTACTTCTTCCTTTTGTATTTAGTGGAAATTTTTGACAATGTCATTTTAATTCCTTAGATTATTTTTATCTATCTCTACATTTTTATATATGTCAAATATATTGTATTTCTATATGTTACAGTTCCAACAGTAAAACTGTATACATATTGCTTTATTGCAATTGTTTTTAAATCAGTTTGGAGAAGAAACATGAAATTATACTATCTTTTACAGTCATTTTCACTTTTGTAGTAGTTTCTCTAGGGCTAACAATTTATAACTTTTACTTCAGCTTCGTAGTCATGTATTTCCAGCAAGATCTAGAAATTTTACTACTATATAAGTCCATTCTATCTCCCTTTTGTGCTCTTATTGTGGCATCTATGCCCAACATGCTATATAATTATTGCTTTAGATGATTTCATGCCAACCTGGGCAACATAGCAAGACTTCATCTCTGAAAAAAAAAAAAATACAAAAATCAGCCAGGTTTAGTGACACATGCCTGTGATCCCAGCTTCTCAGGAGGCTGAGGTGGGAGAATCACTTGAGCCTGGGAGTTCAAGGCTGCAGTGAGCTGTGATCACACCACTGCACTCCAGCCTGGGTGACAGTGAGACTCTGTCTTTAATAAAGCAAAAATTTTTTAATTAAAATAATGATTGTATGCCTTTCAAAGAAGCAAAGAGGGGAAAATACATTTATGGAGGTTTTTAAGACATATATGTTAGTTTCCTTATTTGCCACGTCTGGTTCTCTTTGTTTCATCCTGTGGATTCCAGTCACCTCTGAGTACCGTTGCATCACTCTGATACAGCTTCATGTCTTCCAGGCTCCTCGTGTTGTCACTGTCAAATATATTACATTTCTGTATGTTATAGGTCCAACAGTAAAATTGTAAAGATATGCTTTATTGCAACCTTTTTAAAAATCAGTTAGGAGAAGAAATGTGAAATTATTCTATCTTTTATGGTCACTTTCACTGGCACTCTTTGTGTTTTGGTGTGAATTTGAATTTGAATTTGAAATACTCAAGGGAGTTTCTCAGATGCCCCTCCTTTTCACTTGAGAAACCTCCTTGACTATTTCTGTTAGGTCTGCTAGCAATAAATTTGCTTGTTGTTTTCTGGTTGCTTGTTTGTTTACTAGGAATATCTTTATTTCACCTCCGTTTTTGAAAAATCATTTCCCTGGCTATAGAATTCTTGGTTAGCAGGGGTTTTTTTGCTTTGTTTTGTTTTTTTTTCTAGCACTTTGAATTGCCATCTTACTGCCTCTGGCCTCCATTGTTTCAGATGAGAAGTCTGCTGTTAATTTTCTCAAGGTTCCTTTGCACACAAAGAGTCATTTTTTTCTTGCTGCTTTCAGGACTTTTCTCTTAATCTCTGGATTTCAACATTTTGGCTGTGATACGTCTGGGTGTGGATCTGTTTGCTTTTATCCTACTTGGAGCTTGTCGAACTTCTTGGAAGGAGATAGTTGTCATCCATCAAATTTGGGAAGTTTTCAGTCATTATTTCTGCAAATATTTTCCTTCTCTCCTTCTACATTTCCATTATGCAAATGCACATGTTGATGTGCTTAATGGTGTCCCTCACTACCCATTGGCTCTGTTCATTTTTTTTTATTCTTCTTTCTTTTCTTCAGGTGATATAATCTCTATTGATCTATCTCAAGTTCAATGACTCTTCTAGCTCAAATCTACTGTGGAGCCCCTCAAGTGGACTTTTTATTTAGGTTATTGTACTATAAACCCCAGAATTTACATTTGATTCTTTTTGCAATTCATCCTTTTTTATAGTCTCTATTTTATGACTCATTATCATCATGCCTTTGTTTTATTCTTTCAACATGGTTTCCTTTAGTTCTTTGACATTCTTTTGTTTGGTTTTCTTTAGTTCTTTCATGTTTTCAATAGCTTCTTTTAAGTCTTTGTCCACTGAGCTCAACATCTGGGCCCCTTTGAAGGCGACTTCTGTTGCCTGCTTTTTGTTTTTGTTTTTTTTTTCCCTGTGTATGAATCACACTTTTCTGTTTCTTTGCACATCTTAATATTTTGTTGAAAATTGAACACTTCAGGTAACATGATATTGTAGAAAGTCTGAATCCTCATCTGCCAACCACGGACTTATTATCATTGTCATTTGTTTGTTCACCTATTTGTTTGTTTAGTGGTTTGACTGAAATAATTCTGTGAAGTCGTATCTCCTGCAGTATGCATCCTGCTCACACTTTCCCCCTCATTTTTATCTTTCAGCCAGTCCTAAGTGTCATCCCTTTATTTAACACAGTTTGGTGGTCAGCCACTAATTGGTCAGAGTTTGTTCTTAAGCCTATAAGGTCCCCCAACCCTTCGCTGTTGGATCTATCTGTGGTTGGAAACCACTCACAGAGAGTGTATGAATTTACCCCACATTCAGGCAGGGACTAGAGGTTCCAGTGTTCCTCCCGTCACTCCTCAGAGAGTGCAGTCTTAGGCATGCACACAGTCTAATGGACTGCCAGGGATGATGGTGTTAGCTGGAGTCTCCGCCACTTCCCATGATAAACTTCTGTTTTTCTGCCTCTATTGGCATCACCCCACATCGATACCACCTGATTGCTCTATTGTTTTGAACAATGCCCTGGAGCATGGTTGCTCCACAGCCCATAGTCCCAATCCAAACAAAGTAGAATCACATGGCCGGAAAAGGTGTTGCTTTGAAGCTTGCTATGACCCTCCCCTGGGCAGAAGCTCTGTGCCGTGGAGCACTGAGAGCTGGGAAGTGGGGACCTCACTCTTCACCAGTCACCCCACCGGATCTCACTATGGAGCGAGGGTTTCGGAAAGGCAGGAGCAGTAACTGATGTACCACCTGGCTGCCTCCACCACCCAGGACATATCTTCAGCAGCACAGAGCCAAGGAGGATGGGATTTCCAGTGTTCACCGGTTACCAAATACACCCCAAGTAGCTATTCCACTCTAGGACGCCAGGAGATGGGAGCTGCCACACTGCAGCTGAACCCACCAGGATAGCTCCTGTGCAGCACAAAGCCTGGGGGAGGACGAGTGTTGTGTTATCTTATCTGCCTCGATCTTTCCTATGGAGCAGCTGCTGGGATGGGGGAAAAGATAATTTCGTCCAGCTGCCTGCTCAGTATAGCTCTTCTGCAGCATGTTGCAGAACAGAACAGAACAGATTTCTCTACTAATAGTCTGTGGCCATTGGATACACCCATGGAATGGCTCTTCCATTTCAGGGAGCTGGATAAAGTAGAAGCTTTGCACTAAGCCACCAAGCCTTCTGGAATAGCTCCTTTGCAGCAGAGCCAGTGGGATGTGTGCAACCCATGGCTCAGATGCCAAGGCCTTCTATCATGCTTGGCAAATTTCACAGATTTTATTGAATAAATGCTGCTCAATTTTTCTGTGAGCCTTTTGATCAGTCTCCAGAGACTTCAAACGATTGTCTTTGTTTATTTTGATTAGTCTAACAGATGTCTGTCTGGGGAAGAGGTTTTGCCAAACTCCTCACACTGCCATTTCTAAAGCCCAATTACCTTTTAAGGAGACGTAAATAATAAGAGTAAATCTAGAACTCGGTGTGGTGGCTCATGCCTGTAACCCCAGCAACTCCGGAGGCTGAGGCAGGAGGATCACTAGAAACCAGGAGTTTGAGACCAGCTTGTACAACATCACGAGACCTATTTCTAAAAATAAAAATAAAAAACATAGCCAAGTGTGATGGCACCTGCCTGTAACCCCAGCAACTCAGGAGGATGAGGCAGGAGGAGCACTAGAAACCAGGAGTTCAAGGCTGCAGTGAGCCATGATTTCACCACTGCACTCCAGCCTGAGTGACAGAGTGAGATCATGGCTCGAAACATAAAAAAGAGGCTGGGTGCGGTGGCTCAAGCCTGTAATCCCAGCACTTTGGGAGGCCGAGGCGGGTGGATCACGAGGTCAGGAGATCGAGACCATCCTGGCTAACACGGTGAAACCCCGCCTCTACTAAAAAATACAAAAAAACTAGCTGGGCGAGGTGGCAGACGCCTGTAGTCCCAGCTACTCGGGAGGCTGAGGCAGGAGAATGGCGTAAACCCGGGAGCCGAGATCCAGCCACCGCACTCCAGGCTGGGCGACACAGCAAGACTCCATCTCAAAAAAAAAAAAAAAAGAAAAAAAAAGAAAAAATAAACATAAAAAAGAGTAAATCTTACAAATTTACCCTGTGTTTACCATTTGTGGTACTTTGTATGTATGTGTGTGTGTGTCTGTGATCTACACACACACACACACACACACATTTGCCTAAAGGCTTTCTTATTATGCAAGTCTGCCGTGGTGATGGATTCTTTCAGCTTTTGCATGTCTGAATAGTCTTTACTTCACCTTTAAAAAAAAAGATATTATTATTGGGTATAAAATTCGAGACTTACAAGATTTTTCTCTATCAATAGTTTAAAGACACCATTCTACTCTTTTCTAGCTTGCATCATTTCCAATGGGAAATCTGCCATCACCCTCACATTGCCACCTCAGTGGGAAATCTGCTGTCACCCTCACATTTTGCTGTCTCTGCACATGGAGCATCATAGCTTTCTCTCTGGCTGCTTTTAAGATTTTCTATTTATTACCAGTTTTGAACAATTTATAATGTACATTGGTGTGCTTTTCTTTCTGTTTCTTGCACTTATATGTTACTGCCTTCTTGGATCTGTGGATTTCTATCTTTTATCAGATTTGGAAACTTTTCAGTCATTATTGTTTCAAATATTTTTTGTCCCCTTCTCCCTATCCTTTCCTTCAGGAACTCCACTTACACTTCTATTAAGCCACATATATTATGTATTGTCCCAAAGCTCACTGATGCTTTGTTCATGTTTAAACTTCTTTCTCTGTGTGTTTGATTTTGGATAGTTTCTATTGACACATCTTCAAGTTTGCTAATCTTTTTCTCCATAATGTCTAATCTGTCATTTTTCACGGCAATGAGTTTTTCGTCTCAGACATTGTGTCTTTTTCATCTCTAAAAGTTTGGTTTGATTGTTTTTCCTATATTTTCTATACCCCTATTTAACTTTGCACATGTGGAATAACATGCTGATAACAATTCTAATGTTTTTGTCTGCTAATCCTAACAGCCATGTCAACTCTGAGTCAGTTTCAATTGACTGATTTTTCTTTTTTCAGGAGTCAGACTTTCCTATGTCTTTATATGGTTGCTGTTTTTGTTGGGTGCCACACATTATAAAATTTGCTTTGTCGGTAACATGGTCCATACTTGAGGCTAGACCTTCTGAATAATCTCTCCCATTCCATCAATCCTAAGATGTTCCAGTTTGGCAGATAAAAACAGCCTAAATTCCTGACTCAGTATATGCTATATACTGTTTCCTCTAATAATTTCAGGTAGGTTTTCTTCCCCTTGCCTTGAACACCCAAGCACCAATCAGTCCTCTCTTAAATATTTAAGGACCATACACAGTTTTATGGAGTTTCCCTTCATGCAATTATGTGTCCTAAGAACTCAGCCACTGTGGTCTCCCCACACTCTCTGCTGTATCTCCTCCACACGGGGGGGTCTGCTGGGCTCCATCTCATTTCCCGATCCCTGCCTCACAGCCCAGAAAGTGTCCCCAGGCAGTGACTACAGAAGACGAGGGTTCTTCAGGGCTTGTCTCATTGCTTCCCTTCTCTCCAGTATTACCACCCTTCACTTTCTGATGCCCAGTTTCTTGAAGACCATGATTTCATATATTTTGTCTGTTTTCCGGTTGTTTCTGATAGGAGGGTAAATCTGGTCCTCTTGTCAATGCATCTTGGTGGCACAAGTTCTCACACATACATTTAGTTGTTTAGGAGAAATATGGTTGCTCTAGTTTTCTGTAACTCAATGATCTCAGGGCTGAGCGTTACGCCTATGCCATTTCCTCCCATCTTCGCAGCACCTAGAGCAGTACTTGCTACATAGTAGGTGCTCAGTAAATGATCAACCCACTGTGTGACTGAGAGTTTTCTCCCTCATTTAATTTCCCTCCTTTTCTCCTGTTATACGTGTGTAATGGAACGGTCCTCATGGCAAGTGTAGACTGACAGGGGCATCGGGGCCCTGGCCAGGGGCAGCAGATAGGACAGGGAGACAGAAGCGGTGAGCTAAACCCACCCACCACCAGGGCTGTGGCTTCAGATCAGGCCATAGCTGTGAGGACATGGGGAAGGGGGTGTAGAGGAAGAGGCTAAACCCCACCCAGGTGTATTAGGGGAGGAGGCTTCTCAAGGGAGTGCAGGCCTGCGAGGAGGAGGCAGAGGACTGAGCCAGGGACAAAGGAAGGGAAACGACAGCAGACTCATCCGTGCGTGGCCTCCACGAGAAACCATCAGGTGAGCCAACGATTCCATCTGCTCCAGCCCCATGTGAATGATGACGTTTAACAGCACAGACATGGTATATTCTGCTGTGTTTCTGTGTTTCTTGACATGCGACTTACATGAAGTGCACAAATATCAAGTGTGCAGCTCAGGGTGGGACCTAACGTGTCACTGAGGGGCTGTAGGGGTGGGAGACGAGGGGCTTCTGCTCCCAGGGCCAGGGTGGGACAGCTGTCTCGAAGGGGCAGGAAACAGATGGGCTGACCAAGGTGGCATCAGCCCCTGGAGCAGGTGCCCAGCCTCTGCGAAGAAGGGGTGGGGGAACCGGAAGGGAGGTTGACCTAGAACCCCCTGTCACTGCCCCACCCAGGCCCAGCAAGGCCACCTCCAGCCCAGCCACACTCCAAGTGCCCCCATCAGCACAGTGAGGATGACAAGTTCAAGGCCGAGCTCTCCTGGGCTCAGCAGAGAGCATTGGCATGAGGCTTCTGTCCACACTCCACCCACCCCAGCCTGACCCTCCTGCCAGGGATACGGAGAGCTCTGGCCAAGTCCACGCCAAGGGCTCATGCTTGGGGTGAAGGAGAATGGGTCAGACACTCTTTGCCAAAAAAACCCCCACAGAATGAGCAAAGCAATGTTGAGGGGGCAGTGGTGGCCTCCCCAGGACATGTGCAGGGCAGACAGGTGCATTCTGCCACCTCTGTGGCCGGGAGCAAGTCTCGCAGCCTCTCTAGGCCTCATTTTCCCTCTCTGTAGAGGACGATGGTGAAACAGTACCATTCACAGGTACGTGGGCAGGGCAGGCCTGCAGGGTGGACAAGGGTGGGCAGGGTTACAGGCCTCACTCTCTGAATCCTGGAACACTGTCCTTGGGGCCCCATGCACCAGGATGCCAGCTCCCTGTGATGCCGGCCTCAGGGCCACGCTGAGCTGGACAGCTCAGGAAAAAGACCTCGGGGAGTACAGAATGCACCGTGCGATGGTTCCCTAAAAAGTTCAATACGCATAGGCCCCAGCCCATCGATCTCACTCCTGGATATCTGTCCAAGACACACGAACACAGACAGCCACAAAAACAGCTGCAGGAGAATGTTTATACCAGCTTTGAGGTAGGAGGCAGCCCTCAGACACTGGACCTGATTGAGGACTAGCTAAAACGGGTCAGAGCAGAAGCAGCTTTGCCTAAGCAACCTCCACCAATGCACCATGTCAATTTACCATCACGAGGGCAACACCTGGGAGAGACCGTGCTTGTCCGTGGCAATGACCCAGTGACCGAAAAGTTACTACCCCTCCCTAGAAATGTCCACATAAACTGCATTTTACTCTGGGTGACATTAAACGTGGATATAAACATGGCTGTGAAACTGCCCTGAGCTCCTGCTCTCTACCCGTGGGGTAGCCCTGCTCTGCAGGAGCCACCAGAGCGGCAACACGGGCACTTCCATAAGCTGCTTTCTTCTCCCTACCACCAGCTGACCCTTGAATTCTTTCCTACGTAGAGCCACGAACCCTCACAGGCTAAGCCCCACGGTGGGGCCCACCTGTCCTGCATCACCTTCACTTACAGGAGCCAAAGCCAGGAAAAAATACACATGTCTGACAACAGGAGAACGACTTCATACACTAGATGACCACAGGAGAAATTACCCAACTGGAGAACAAGTTCATACACTAGATGGGCACAGGATGAAATTGCCAACAAGAGAACGAGTTCATATACTAGATGGTCACAGGAGAAATTACCCAACAGGAGAACGAGGTCATACACTAGATGGGCACAGAAGAAATTACCCAACAGGAGAACGAGTTCATACACTAGATGGGCACAGGATGAAATTACTCAACCGGAGAACGAGTTCATACACTAGATTGGCACAGGATGAAATTACCAACAGGAGAACAAGTTCATATACTAGATGGGCACAGGAGAAATTACCCAACAGGAGAACGCGTTCATACACTAGCTGGGCACAGGAGAAATTACCCAACAGGAGAACGAGGTCACACACTAGATGGGCACAGGAAGAAATTACCAACAGGAGAACGAGTTCATACACTATATGGGCACAGAAGAAGTTACCCAACAGGAGAACGAGTTCATACACTACATGGGCACAGGAGGAATTACCCAACAGGAGAACGAGTTCATACCTAGATGGACACAGGAGAAATTACCCAACAGGAGAACACGTTCATACACTAGATGGGCACAGGAGAAATTACACAACAGGAGAACGAGGTCATACACTAGATGGGCACAGGATGAAATTACCAACAGGAGAACGAGTTCATACACTACATGGGCACAGAAGAAATTACCCAACAGGAGATGGAGTTCATACTAGATGGGCACAGGAGAAATTACCCAACAGGAGAAGGAGTTCATACAGTAGATGGGCACAGGAGAAATTACCCAACAGGAGAACGAGTTCATACAGTAGATGGGCACAGGAGAAATTACCCAAGAGGAGAACGAGTTCATACACTATTTGGGCACAGAAGAAATTACCCAACAGGAGAACGAGTTCATACACTAGATGGGCACAGGAGGAATTAACCAACTGGAGAAAGAGTTCATACCTAGATGGGCACAGGAGAAATTACCCAACAGGAGAACGAGGTCACACACTAGATGGGCACAGGATGAAATTACCAACAGGAGAACGAGTTCATACACTAGATTGGCACAGGATGAAATTACCAACAGGAGAACAAGTTCATATACTAGATGGGCACAGGAGAAATTACCCAACAGGAGAACGCGTTCATACACTAGATGGGCACAGGAGAAATTACCCAACAGGAGAACGAGGTCATACACTAGATGGGCACAGGATGAAATTACCAACAGAATAACGAGTTCATACACTAGATGGGCACAGAAGAAATTACCCAACAGGAGAACGAGTTCATACACTAGATGGGCAAAGGAGAAATTACCCAACAGGAGAACGAGTTCATACACTAGATGGGCACAGAAGAAATTACCCAACAGGAGATGGAGTTCATACTAGATGGGCACAGGAGAAATTACCCAACAGGAGAAGGAGTTCATACAGTAGATGGGCACAGGAGAAATTACCCAACAGGAGAATGAGTTCATACAGTAGATGGGCACAGGAGAAATTACCCAAGAGGAGAACGAGTTCATACACTATTTGGGCACAGAAGAAATTACCCAACAGGAGAATGAGTTCATACACTAGATGGGCACAGGAGGAATTAACCAACTGGAGAAAGAGTTCATACCTAGATGGGCACAGGAGAAATTACCCAACAGGAGAACGAGGTCACACACTAGATGGGCACAGGATGAAATTACCAACAGGAGAACGAGTTCATACACTAGATTGGCACAGGATGAAATTACCAACAGGAGAACAAGTTCATATACTAGATGGGCACAGGAGAAATTACCCAACAGGAGAACGCGTTCATACACTAGATGGGCACAGGAGAAATTACCCAACAGGAGAACGAGGTCATGCACTAGATGGGCACAGGATGAAATTACCAACAGGAGAACGAGTTCATACACTAGATGGGCACAGAAGAAATTACCCAACAGGAGAACGAGTTCACACACTAGTTGGGCACAGGAGAAATTACCCAACAGGAGAACGAGGTCATACACTAGATGGGCACAGGATGAAATTACCAACAGGAGAATGCATTCATACACTAGATGGGCACAGGAGAAATTACCCAACAGGAGAACGAGTTCATACACTAGATGGGCACAGAAGAAATTACCCAACAGGAGATGGAGTTCATACTAGATGGGCACAGGAGAAATTACCCAACAGGAGAAGGAGTTCATACAGTAGATGGGCACAGGAGAAATTACCCAACAGGAGAACGAGTTCATACAGTAGATGGGCACAGGAGAAATTACCCAAGAGGAGAACGAGTTCATACACTATTTGGGCACAGAAGAAATTACCCAACAGGAGAACGAGTTCATACACTAGATGGGCACAGGAGGAATTAACCAACTGGAGAAAGAGTTCATACCTAGATGGGCACAGGAGAAATTACCCAACAGGAGAACGAGGTCACACACTAGATGGGCACAGGATGAAATTACCAACAGGAGAACGAGTTCATACACTAGATTGGCACAGGATGAAATTACCAACAGGAGAACAAGTTCATATACTAGATGGGCACAGGAGAAATTACCCAACAGGAGAACGCGTTCATACACTAGATGGGCACAGGAGAAATTACCCAACAGGAGAACGAGGTCATGCACTAGATGGGCACAGGATGAAATTACCAACAGGAGAACGAGTTCATACACTAGATGGGCACAGAAGAAATTACCCAACAGGAGAACGAGTTCACACACTAGTTGGGCACAGGAGAAATTACCCAACAGGAGAACGAGGTCATACACTAGATGGGCACAGGATGAAATTACCAACAGGAGAATGCATTCATACACTAGATGGGCACAGGAGAAATTACCCAACAGGAGAACGAGTTCATACACTACATGGGCACAGAAGAAATTACCCAACAGGAGATGGAGTTCATACTAGATGGGCACAGGAGAAATTACCCAACAGGAGAAGGAGTTCATACAGTAGATGGGCACAGGAGAAATTACCCAGCAGGAGAACGAGTTCATACAGTAGATGGGCACAGGAGAAATTACCCAAGAGGAGAACGAGTTCATACACTATTTGGGCACAGAAGAAATTACCCAACAGGAGAACGAGTTCATACACTAGATGGGCACAGGAGGAATTAACCAACTGGAGAAAGAGTTCATACCTAGATGGGCACAGGAGAAATTACCCAACAGGAGAACGAGGTCACACACTAGATGGGCACAGGATGAAATTACCAACAGGAGAACGAGTTCATACACTAGATTGGCACAGGATGAAATTACCAACAGGAGAACAAGTTCATATACTAGATGGGCACAGGAGAAATTACCCAACAGGAGAACGCGTTCATACACTAGATGGGCACAGGAGAAATTACCCAACAGGAGAACGAGGTCATGCACTAGATGGGCACAGGATGAAATTACCCAACAGGAGAACGAGGTCACACACTAGATGGGCACAGGATGAAATTACCAACAGGAGAATGAGTTCATACACTAGATGGGCACAGAAGAAATTACCCAACAGGAGAATGAGTTCACACACTAGTTGGGCACAGGAGAAATTACCCAACAGGAGAACGAGGTCATACACTAGATGGGCACAGGATGAAATTACCAACAGGAGAATGCATTCATACACTAGATGGGCACAGGAGAAATTACCCAACAGGAGAACGAGTTCATACACTAGATGGGCACAGAAGAAATTACCCAACAGGAGAACGAGTTCACACACTAGTTGGGCACAGGAGAAATTACCCAACAGGAGAACGAGGTCATACACTAGATGGGCACAGGATGAAATTACCAACAGGAGAATGCATTCATACACTAGATGGGCACAGGAGAAATTACCCAACAGGAGAAGGAGTTCACACACTAGATGGGCACAGGAGAAATTATCCAACAGGAGAACGAGTTCACACACTAGATGGGCACAGGAGAAATTACCCAACAGGAGAACGCGTTCATACACTAGATGGGCACAGGAGAAATTACCCAACAGGAGAACGAGTTCACACGCTAGATGGGCACAGGAGAAATTACCCAACAGGAGAACGAGGTCATACGCTAGATGGGCACAGGATGAAATTACCAACAGGAGAACGAGTTCATACACTAGATGGGCACAGAAGAAATTACCCAACAGGAGAAGGAGTTCATACACTAGATGGGCACAGGAGGAATTACCCAACAGGAGAACGAGTTCATACCTAGATGGGCACAGGAGAAATTACCCAACAGGAGAATGAGTTCATACACCAGATGGGCACAGGATGAAATTCCCAACAGGAGAACGAGTTCAAACACTAGGTGGGCAGAAGATGAAATTACCCAACAGGAGAACGAGGTCACACACTAGATGGGCACAGGAGAAATTACCCAACAGGAGAACGAGGTCACACACTAGATGGGCACAGGATGAAATTACCCAACAGGAGAACGAGTTCATACACCAGATGGGCACAGGATGAAATTTTCCAACAGGAGAACGACTTCATACACTAGATGAGCACAGGAGAAATTGCCTAACAGGAGAACGAGGTCATACACTAGATGGGCACAGGATGAAATTATCCAACAGGAGAACGAGTTCATACACTAGATGGGCACAGGAGAATTTACCCGACAGGAGAACGAGTTCAAACACTAGATGGGCACAGGATGAAATTACCAACAGAAGAACGAGTTCATACGCTAGATGGGCACAGGAGAAATTACCCAACAGGAGAACGAGTTCATACACTAGATGGGCACAGGAGGAATTACCCAACAGGAGAACGCATCCATACACTAGATGGGCACAGGAGGAATTACCCACAGCATAACGAGTTCATACACGGGATAGAACGCAAGATGGAATCACCACTCAGGGAGAGAAGGAAGCCAGCAGCGACGCATCAACAGACGATGAGTCCCTGGAGCAGCACCCTGAGTGAAGGGTCAGGCGTGCAGACATGAAATCCCAGCATACACAAAACTGGCCAAGCTAAAACTCAGCTCAGTGTTGCTTTGGGAGGGCCGGTGTCGGGGACAGTTCGCCGGGAACCTCAGGGGGACAGGGGGACATACATGTTCTGCCTTCGTAGGCTTATGTTGAAACCAGCTGAACGGTACAAATTCCACTTCCAGAAAAGACTGCCAAGCAAATGAATGAAATCAAAAGCCTCGCAAAAGTAATCAACGGGTAGAAGTGGGGATGACAGCCACCCTGAGTCAGGGAAGGGGCAGGCAGGCTCTAGGTGCTGGCTGTGTTCTGTTTCCCGGAGTGGTGCTGACTCCTCGGACAGGGTCACTTTGTAGCGAAAGGATTGTGCTGTGCACCTGCGATGTGTGCAGTTTTCCACATGCGTGAGATACACGGATATTCAAAACGACAGAATTAAAAAGCAGGTTCTGCCTTAGACTGGGAGCCACGTATGTCCAGGGTGAAGGCCACACAGCCCCCTCGCCCATAGCATCCTCCTGGAGCTGCACCTGCGGTGGCCACACCCTGTCACCACCCCAGGACCACACCATCGACCTGAGTGCAGCTCCCTGAGAGGTGACAGGGAAGCCCATCTGCTGAGGGAAGTGAGGGGAGTCTGTGGGACGCCCAGCTCTCCGAGGCATGGCAGGAGTTCCAGACTTGCTTTCGCTTCCCGCCTCTCAGGCCCTCAGCCTGAACCCCCACACCCTCCATGAAGGGGCTGTTCCCCTCTGAGGCTGAGCCTGCCCCCCCCAAGAGCATCTGTCTCTGAGTCTGTGCCTGTCCCTCTGTGAAGCTGAAGTCCAGACAGCTTTGAAGCCCATGTGCTCCCATGCTCAGGGGGGCCCGGGACCAAAGACGAGGCAGGAGCCAGCTGTCAGAGTCTCTGGAACCCAGCAGGAGAGGGTAAGGGCTGGACTACCAGCTGGTGTTTTGAAAGAACGAAGGCCTGCAGCTCCAGGGGGAGGGCCTGGCCTGGCCAGCCGCCGAACCTCCACCCCCTCACCAGAAACCCCTTGGGCGGCGGGCCACCCCCAACTCTCCCTCCCACCTCCAGACCACCCTGGTACTCACCCAACCTGCCTTCGCCAACAGCTGGGGGTGGAGAAACTTTTGCATGACCGGCCCTGGGCCTGACTCCTCTGGTGCAGGAAGAACCAGACCCAGCACGGGGGTCCTCCCGTCCCTGGTGCGGTCAAAGCTTCTCCAACAAGCCCTCAGACAGAGCAGTGTATGGGGGCTTCCTTTGAATGTCGAGGTTTTCCAAAGATCAAAACAGAAAGCAAGGTGTTTTGGAAATACCTCGTGTGCCAACTAATTAAGTGTCTGGCTGTTAGCAAGCCCCTCATGGAGAAGGGAAGAGCCAGCTGGATCCTCAGCCACCTTCCATAGAAGTCAGATAAGGAGAGAGTTTCTCACCCCAAAGCACAGGCAAGAAAACCAAAAATAGACAAATGGAATTGCATCAAACCTAAGAGTCTCTGCACAGCAACGGAAGCAATCAACAGAGTGAAAAGGGAAACCCACAGAGTGGGAGAAAATATTTACAAACCATCTATCTGATAAGGGGTTAATGTCCAGAATAAATAAAGAACTCTTAAAACTCAGCAACACCAACAACACCAAACAACCTGATTTTAAAAAATGGGCCAAGGAATTGGGTAGACATTTCTCCAAAGAAGACAGACAAATGGCCACCACCGTCTGAAAAGATTTCAACACCTCTCGTCAGTGGGGAAGTGAAAATCAAAACCACAGTTAGATATTGCAAGCTCCATAGATAAGATTCCGCACGATCCAGGAATTGCACTGCTGGGGACACACCCGACAGAATCAAAGGCAGGACCTTGGAGAGGCGGTTGGACAGCCCTGATTGTGGAGGGACGGTTGGACACCCCTGATCTTGGAGAAATGGTCGGACACCCCTGTTCTTGGAGAGACGGGCGGACACCCCTGATCTTGGAGAAATGGTCGGACACTCCTGATCTTGGAGAGATGGTCAGACCCCCCGATCTTGGAGAGACGGTCGGAGACCCCTGTTCACACCAGCATGATTCACAATGTAACCCCAGCGTCCATCAAGACATGAGTGGGGAAGTGCAATGTTGTCCGTCTACACAGTGGGAAAATTTTTAGCCTTAAACAGGAAGGAAGTTCTGACACCTGCTACAGCCTGGACAGGCCTTGAAGACGTCATACTCAGTGAGATAAGCCAGACACCGAAGGACAAATACCATCTAATTCCACTTATATCAGGTACTAGAGAAATTTGCATAATAGAGACAGAGAGTGGAATGGTGGGTGCCAGAGGCTGGGGTGAGAGGAATGGGGAGTCCATGTTTAATGTTTAATTAAGAGTTCAGTTTTGGAAGGTGAGAAAGTTCTGGAAATCTGTTGCATAATCACGTCAATACAGTTAACACTACTCAACCATACACTTAAAATGGCTAGGGTAGTAAATTTTATGACATGTGTTTTTACCACAAAAATAAAGAGAGGGAGACACAGAGAGAGAAATAGATTCTCCTCCCACATTCTGAAATATGAATTTTCACAAAGGGTCCTGACCATCACAAGAATAAGGTTGTATGCTCCTGGTGCCCGCACTCACCCTACTGACCTGGATGGGTGCAGAGTGGACACAAGATTGTGGGGTGGGAAGGATACCACATTAGGACCACTCCCCCACACCCAGGGCTGTGGCTGCCCCTCCCTGAGCCTCTTCGTCTCTCCTCAAAAACCTGACAACTGCACCCTCTGTTTCATGGAGGGCAACCAGCAAGGAGCTAATGAGAAGGGGACTCACTGTATGAACCGAGGGTGGCAGCCAAGGCAACTGTGGTCAGAGAGAAGAAACGTCCTGACCCCAGTGGCCCAGGGCTTGTTACCAACAGAAGCACAGCTGGAGCTCAAGCCTCCTTCCTCCCTGCTAATCAGGTCTCAGAAAAACTGCCAAACATCATCCAACCATCTACTCATTCATCCACCCACCCATCCATCCACCATCCACCATCCACCCACCCATCTATCCACCCACCCAACCACCCATCCATCTATTCATCCACCCATCTATCCACAACCCATCCACCCACCCATCTATCCACCCACCCACCCATCCATCTATCCATTCATCCACGCATCTATCTGCAACCCATCCATCCACTATCCACCCACCCACATCCACCATCCACCCACCCATCTATTCATAACCCATCCATCCCATCTATCCACAACCCATCCACCCACCCATCTATCCACCCACCCACCCATCCATCTATCCATTCACCCACCCATCTATTCACAACCCATCCATCCACCCATCTATCCACCCACCCGCCCATCCATCCATCTCTCCACCCACCCACCCATCTATCCATTCATCCACCCATCTATGCACAACCCATCCATCCACTATCCACCCACCCATCCATCCACCATCCACCCACCCATCTATTCATAACCTATCCATCCCATCTATCCACAACCCATCCATCCACCCATCTATCCACCCACCCACCCATCCATCTATCCATTCACCCACCCATCTATTCACAACCCATCCATCCACCATCCACCCACTCACCTATTCATAACCCATCCATCCCATCTATCTACAACCCATCCATCCACCCACTATCCACCCACCCACCCATCTATTCACAACCCATCCATCCACCCATCCACCCACCCATCTGTCCATTTATCCATCTATTCACCCATCCATCCACCCATCTATCCACCTACCCACTCACCCATCCATCCATTCATCCACACATCTATCCACAACCCATCCATCCACCATCCACCCACCATCCACCATCCATCCACCCATGTATCCACCTACCCACCCATCCATCTATCCAGTCATCCATCCATCTATCCACAACCCATCCATCCACCATCCACCCACCCACCTGACCATTTATCCATTTATTCACCCATCAATCCATCCACCCACCATCCATCCACTCATCTATCCACCCATCCACACACCCATCTATCCATTCATCCATCTATTCAACCATCCACCCACCCATCTGTCCATTTATCCATCTATTCACCCATCCATCCATCCATCCACCCACCCATCAATCCACTCATCTATCCACCTATCCACTCACCCATCTATCCATTCATCCATCTATTCACCCATCCACTCACCCATCTGTCCATTTATCCATCTATTCACCCATCCATCCATCCATCCACCCACCCATCCATCCACTCATCTATCCACCCATCCACTCAGCCCTCTGTCAATTTATCCATCTATTTACCCATCCATCCATCTATCCACCCACCCATCCATCCACTCATCTATCCACCTATCCACTCACCCATCTATCCATTCATCCATCTATTCAACCATCCACCCACCCATCTGTCCATTTATCCATCTATTCTCCCATCCATCCATCCATCCACCCACCCATCAATCCACTCATCTATCCACCTATCCACTCACCCATCTATCCATTCATCCATCTATTCACCCATCCACCCACCCATCTGTCTATTTATCCATCTATTCACCCATCCATCCATCCATCCACCCACCCATCCATCCACTCATCTATCCACCCATCCACTCACCCCTCTCTCCATTTATCCATCTATTCACCCATCAATCCATCCATCCATCCACCCATCCATACATCCATCCATTCACCCATTCATGTAAAAAATATTCATCAAATGCTTCTGTGCTGGAAGCACAGAGAGAATGAGACCAAAAATGTCCCTGCCCTTCTGGCGCTCACAGCCCAGGTGGGGAAGATGAATACATGGTAGGTAAATAGGCAGGTGACACAAACAATACCAACCAGGTTACTAGGATCTCATTTCACAAAAGTAAAATAGGATACAGAAGTGGTGAGGGGTGGGGACAGCAGTGGGGGTGGGGGAGTCCCCTGTAGGGAGGGGACCCTGGAGCTGCTATCTGCAGCACCGGCAGCTGTGGGGATGAAGGGAGGACGCTCCCGCCTGGGGAAAAGGCTTTGGCCAGGGAGGCAGGCAGAGGATGGCGCCTGCGGCTGGAACAGGAAGGGTGAGGGAGGCACTAGGCGGGAAGAAGGGCTGTGGAAGCCCTAGAGAGTCAGAAGGAGGAACTGCCAGGCCCTGCTCTGCGGCATGCGTGGGCGAGGGAGGGGAGCCGCCCCTTATCTAGGGTTCGATGCACCACGTGACCCCGAGTTCGCTGGCAGCAGCTCAGGCCAGACTTTGTGTCCTCCGTTGTACTGACTCCTCCCACATCCCTTCCAGGGTCTGTCCACCCGGATGTGAGACCTTGGGGGTATCCAGGGCCTTCCCTCTGTGCTGGAGGAGGCATGGGGAGACCTGAAGCCTTTGAAGGCCCCAAGATGAATCCCTTTACCTCAACTAATCCGGGCTCAATGGCACAGGAGGGTGGCCCTGGCAGGGTTGAGGGAGCCCTCACCTGGAGAAGGAGCCACCAGGCCAGCTAATCCCCACCAGACGATTAGGGCCTGATCAGGTTTCCAGATGGACCGCTGAGGCCCGGCTTTCCCAGGGCCCAGAATGTGTGCGGGACCTTGGAAGACCAAGGTACTCTCAGGATCATTCAGACCGCGCTAAGTGCAAAGAAAAAGGAGATGGCTCCGTCTCCAAGTGTCCAAAGGGCAGTTAACTGGGATTAGCCCCCACAGCCCCAGCTGGCTCACTCTGCCTGCCTGCTCCCTGCCTGGTCTACCTCGCCCCGGCCCCACCCCGCCCTGCCAGGACCTCGGCTGGGGGACTCTGTAGTTATCTGGACCCCTCCAGCCTCCCCCTCCCTAACGGAGCCTCATCACGGATGAACACGTGAGTGCCTTCCCAGGAGCGGGCGTGTAAGCCGCACATGCTGTTTTCTCAAATGTCAAGCGATCTCTCCTTTGGCATCAGATAAAACAGGAGCGGGGCCTGTCCTCTTTTCCATCTCCGGGAGCTGGTTTCATACTTGGCTGCCTCTGGTTTGGGATTTTCAAGGCACTTGTCTGCAGGGCTGCAGGTAACATCCTAGGAGGGCTGGGGGCCGGCAGGAGGCCTGGGGGGACAGAGCCGTAACCAGCTTTCCCCTCCCTGGCCTCCAAAGACCCCTTCCTCTGCCCCCAAGAATGACACCTGGCCTGCTCAGCCCCACTCCCCGGCTGTGTTTAGTCTTCCAGATTCAGAACTTTTGAGGCGTGGTGCTTTGGCGTGTGTGAGGCGTGACTCGGCCATGCAGAAACGCACCCAGAATTCACATTGAACCAGGCTTGTCCCACGGTTTCCTGTAGGAGCTCCTTGGGCCACCAGAAATCCGTGTTCTGTGCACAGCTGGGGACCTTGGCCCCACTCAGCTCCCGGGGCCTGGGACGCCTGGGCCTGCGGACGCCCGGGGAGGGGGTTGTTAGCAGTGTGACCCCAGGACCATGGGTGCAAGCTCAGGAGGGAAGTGGGTGAAGAGGAGGGAGGGGCAGGCCGGGGCAGGAAAGCGGGGAATGGAGGGAGGGATGAACCTGGGGGAGGACGAGGCTGTGGTCAGGCTACAGCAGCAGTGCACTGACCCTCTGGACCTCAAGGGGACACTCGGGTGAACATTCCCAAGCTCACACTGGGTCACACCTTGCCCAGGCAGCCGCCTCCCCACCTCAGCAAACCCTGCTCTCCACCGCAGGTGCCAGCAGGACACAGAGCCACCGGATCTGAGGGTGCTGGGCTGTGCCACAGGCCTTCGACACAGCTTTGGCTGCCTAGCAAGGAAAAGACAAGCTGGGCCATGCGGGGTGTGACTCCTGCAGGGGCAGCCGCACATCCCAGGACAGGGCACCATGTGTGCAGACACAGACCCGCGGCAGGTGGCAGGGATGCCTGTGGCGTTTCACGTCTCATCACCTTGGAGAGCAGGAGGGGGCCGGTGGGCCTGCCGGCACAAGGACAGGACATCCTGCAGGGAAGACGCAGACACAGACCTAGTGAAGGAGACAGCCACGTGGTGTGTGTGGCAGTGGGGCAGAGTACGCGGGCCTCACCGCAGCAAGCAGCAGCATGCATGCAGGGCAGACCCCACCAGGGTCTGTGGCTCTGTTCTGCAGACAGCCTGCTGTCATCGTCACCACTGTGAAGGATAGGAGGGGTCCTCCCCATGGCCCTCCCTGCAGCCCCAGCTCTGAACCACACCTTGCAAAGGCCCAGCGAGCAGACCTGCCTCCAGGGCCCGCACACCCAGGGCAGCCTCTCCAGCCGCTGAGGGTTCACCCACCCAGCCGTCCAGGACGGACACCCACAGTGGGTGCTGGGGGACCATAGTGGGTGATCAGGGAGGGGCCCCAGCATGGGGCAGGTGGGGAACAATTAAACGAGTATTTGCAGCCGCCTCTGTGTGAAGGAGGTGCTGGGACGCGCTCGGAGGTGAGCGCACACTCGGAGAGCCGCCTCAGCCACGCAGCAGCTCAGCAGCAGAAACAGGCGGGAGGCTGAACGCACACGTCCGCTTCCTGGAGGAACAAGGCCCCGGGCAGCTGCTCCTGCAGCGACCAGAGGCCTGCCTAGGTGCGGTCACTGAAAATTGTCACATTCTGCTGCAGGACAAACACAGAGAGCTTCAGAACAGGAGAACTCCTCAGTCTTTGGGCAAGCCGTTCAGGTGACCAAATGGAGGCTCAGAGAGGTGACAGCTAACCCAGGGCCCGTGCCAGGCTCAGCATGGCAATCCACACCACGTCACACCACACCACACACACACACACACCACACCATGCGGCACCCGGTAGGTGAAACTCGGCTGAAGCAGGACACAGATCCCCCAAAGTGCTCCCACATCCCCCGGAGACACCTGGTTCAGTGAGACATGACCCTGCCTGTCACAGCGACGTCTCTGCAGGCCAAGCTTTGTCTGTAACCTGCTCTCCACGCTACCAAAACGGCTCCTGCCACCCCAGAACTCAGCGGGGACTTGGGGAAATATTTGGAACACCTAGGCTGTTTTTAAGTCGAAATCGCAGTTACTTCCTTCTTTTCTCTCTGACCTTCTCTGTAGCATGCAGACATACTCTAGATGAATCCATTGGCCTGCATCGGCGGGAAAGTGGTTAACCCACAGCCAGGCCGGGCGCGGTGGCTCACGCCTGTAATCCCTGCACATGGCTCACGCCTGTAATCCCTGCACCATGGGAGGCCGAGGCGGGTGGATCACGGGGTCAGGAGTTTGAGGTCAGCCTGGCCAACATGGTGAAACCCCGTCTCTACTAAAAATACGAAACTTAGCCGGGCGCGGTGGCGGCGCCTGTGATCCCAGCTACTCACGAGGCTGAGGCAGAAGAATGGCTTGAACCGGGACCCGGGAGGCAGAGGTTATGCTGAGCAGAGATTGCACCATTGCACTCCCGCCTGGGCAACAAGAGCGAAACTCTGTCTCAAATATGTAAATAAATAAACCACAGCCAGGTGCTCGAGGCCTGCAGTCTGCCAAGGGGTCCAGGAGGGAGGGGGATTGGAAGAAGCCCTTGGGTGGCAGCCCTGACACTTGTTTTTTTGTTTTTGTTTTTGTTTGTGTGTTTGTTTTTTGAGACAGAATCTCTTGCTCTATGCCCAGGCTGGAGTGCAGTGGCCCCATCTCGGCTCAC
This sequence comes from Macaca mulatta, assembly GCF_049350105.2. Classification (NCBI taxonomy): domain Eukaryota; kingdom Metazoa; phylum Chordata; class Mammalia; order Primates; family Cercopithecidae; genus Macaca; species Macaca mulatta. Next base: position 34,349,018 of record NC_133408.1, read on the forward strand.
TGCAAGCTCCGCCTCCCGGGTTCCCGCCATTCTCCTGCCTCAGCCTCCCAAGTAGCTGGGACTACAGGCGCCGCCACCACGCCTGGCTAATTTTTGGTATTTTTAGTAGAGACGGGGTTTCACCGTGTTCACCAGGATGGTCTCTATCTCCTGACATCGTGATCCACCCACCTCGGCCTTCCAAAGTGCTGGGATTACAGGCGTGAGCCACCGCGCCCGGCCCGACACCTTGTTTTGAAAGAGCTCGTCCACAAGCACTCAGAGCTCGTTCCGCAGTATTTTTCATTCGCAGCCCCATGTTTTGCTCATCCACGTCTCCAACTGCCAAGCAGAGGCCGTGGCCCCTGTGAGTGTCTCCCACGGCCACGGCCACGCTGGAGAAGAGGAGCTCGAAGCCTCAGTGTTCGGGCCTTTCCTGACGCCCCAGCCATTCAAACCCCAGGCAACCTTGAGAACGCGCCCTTGCCGGACGGCTGAAACGCTCCTCAAACTTGTCCAGCGGCAGTACAGGAGTCCCCAGCCTGGGCGGGGTCCCAGCCCTCACCCCTTTGAACAACATCAACACGGTCACGTCCGGTCACCTCTCCATGCCTTGGTTTCCTCGGCTGGGAAGTGGAGCCCACAGAGGCTGCCTTTGGCTCTGGGAGGCCTGAGGGCTCTGCGTTTGGGCTCTGGGAGGCCTGTATTTTCAACCACTGAAGACCCCTCCTCCTCTCCCCCTCCTGCCCCCTCCTTCCCTCCTCCTCCCCCTTTCTCCTCTCCCCTCTACTGCCTCTTCCCCCCTCTTCCTTCCTCCTTCCCCTCCTCCTCCCTCCTCCCCCTCCTCCTCCCTCCTCCCCCCCCCACGATCCTCCCCCTCCTTCTCCTCCTCCCCCTCCTCCTCTCCTTCCCCTACCCCTCCCCTTTTTCTTCTTTCCCCTCCTCTCTCTCCTTCCTCCCCCTCCTCCCTCCTCCTCCTCCTCCTCTTTCCTCTCCCTCTTCCTCCCTCCTCCCTGTCCTCCTCTATCCTTCTCCCTCTCCCCCTTCTTCTTCCCCCTCCTCCTCCTTTTTTCTTTCCCCTCCCTCTCTTCCCTCTCCTCCCTTCTCCCCCTTCTCCTCCCTCCTCTCCATCTCCCTTCCTCCTTCCTCCCCTCCTCCTCCCCCACTCCCCTTCCTCCTCCTCTTCCTCCTACCCCAGTGTTGTCACCGTCACCATCATCTCATCATCACCGTGAAGCACCTGGGCCACCCAGCACCCCGTGTGTGAAACACGGGTGGGGCTCCCACCTGTCACCCCTGGCCGGAGCCCTGGTGTGAAAGGAGCTGATTTGTCACTTTCCACAGACAGAGGAGACCCCAGGTCACTTTGCAGCCAGGCAGGGAAAGCACGCGTGACTGGAGTGGTCCTGACCCCACGAGCGTCGCTGAGACACAGGCTGGGAGGGAGTGAGCAACCTGAAAACAGAGATCTCCTCTCCCACTGGAACAGGGCCTTATGCTGGGCAAGGGCATTGGAGTCCTGGGCGCCTGCCCTGTGCTGGCCCCTCATGTGTACATAACCCGGCACCAGCGTCTGCTTTCATCCCCACTGCTTTCATCCCCACTTCACAGAAGGGAAACCAAGGTGTGGAGAGGTTGTGTGGCTCACCCTGGGTCACATGGCCAGTTCGCGGGGGCCCCAGCCTGCAGTGCCCTCCAGGCTCACCCTGGGTCATGCAGCCGGCTCTCGGGGGCCCCGGCCTGCAGTGTCCTCCAGGATTACCCTGGGTCACAGGGCCAGCTGGCGGGGGCCGTGGCCTGTGGCGACCTCCAGGGAAGTGGGGCCCTGTGGGTGGGATGGAATGAGGGTCTGGGATGGGGTGAGACCTCGGGCAATTGTGGGAGGAGGGGAGTGGGAGTCAGAGAGAGGCACCAGCCAGCTGTGAGGGGTGAATCGTGTCCCCCAAAAAAGACGCACTGAGTCCTGGCACCAGCATGACATAATGTGGTCTTACCTGGAGACGAGGCCTTCACAGAGGTGATTAAGTCAAGATGAGGTCATCAGAGGGGCCCTAACCCGGCATGACACGTGTCCTCACAAACGGGAGCTTGGGACACAGGCACGCGGGGTGAACGCCGGGTGAAGACCGCAGCAACGCTGTTGCTAGCCAGGAAGCTGCCGGGAGCTGGGAGGGCCTGGCGCCTTCCGGAAACTCCTCAGGCTGGTGCTGGGGACACGGAGGTGGGTCCCACAGGGAGGGTCTGCTCTGGAGGGGCAACAAGCAGGGGAGAGAGGACAGAGCAGAAATCCGTGAGGGAACTGCACGCCGACCCCAGGCCAGACCCCAAATTTCACAAGGAGACACACGTCGGGGACGCCAGAGAGGCAGCGAAAAGTTTCCAGACACTCAGCGGAGCCCACAGGCTGCCCAGGAGCAGAGACCCCAGATCCCAGATGTTCACGCCACAGAGGCAGAGAGAGAGAGGAGGCACTAGGGCGCCTGAGGCTAGGAGGGGCACAGGGACCAGCCTGCCCGCCACGGGGCTGGACCTCACCTGCACCTGTGCCCTCAGCGTGGAGGCAGAGACCAGGAACCTGTCTAGGGAGAACCAGCAGCCTCCCCAGGGGACCTGGCACCCCCGTCCACCCCTGCGTCCTGGCAAAGCCCCCACAGGGTCACCCTAACCCCCTCGAAGCTGAGGGCTTCAAAACCCACGCCTGCCTGGAGAGTTCTTGCCCACTTTCTCATGTGATGTATTATTTAAAAAAAAAAAAAAAAAAAAAAAAAAGCCAGGCGCGGTGGCTCAAGCCTGTAATCCCAGCACTTTGGGAGGCCAAGACGGGTGGATCACAAGGTCAGGAGATCGAGACCTTCCTGGCTAACACAGTGAAACCCCATCTCTAAAAATACAAAAAACTAGCCGGGCGAGGTGGCGGGTGCCTGTAGTCCCAGCTACTCGGGAGGCTGAGGCAGGAGAATGGCGTGAACCTGGGAGGCGGAGCTGGCAGTGAGCTCAGATCCGGCCACTGCACTCCAGCCTGGGTGACAGAGCCAGACTCCATCTCAAAAAAAAAAAAAAAAACAAAAACAAAACGGTGTAAAGGATATTAGAACTGAGGTCTGGCCCCCAGAGGGTAGTGAACACTAAAGGGAAAAAGAAAATGATGATGAAAATCATTTTACGACTGGGACAATATAGTGAGACCCCATCTCTGTAAAAAATAGAAAAATTAGCTGGGTGTGCTGGTGTGTACCTGTAGTCCCAGCTCTTCAGGAGGCTGAGGTGGGAAGATCACTCAAGCTCAGGAGGTTGAGGCTGCAGTGAACCAAGATCACACCATTGCACTCCAGCCTGGGTGACAGAGCCAGACCCTCCCTGTCTCAAAAAAAAAAAAAAAAAATCATTTTGGTTGGAAGAAGGTAGCTGATGAAAAGTCCTAATTCAGGTTGACTACCGAGATGGCCCCGCTGGGCGCCAAGCCAGATTCCCCACTGGAGCCGCCTTTCTCCGTGGTGTGGTGTCCATCACAGTGGCAGGTCACTGCCCGGGGGACCAGACCACCCAGACCATCTCCAGGGTTTCTGGGAAACCACAGAATGGGTTGTTCTGGGGGTACAAGACCCTGGGTGCTGCCACAGGGCGGGAAGAGGGAGGAGTGGGGTCCCGTGGAGCCTGTCGGCTCCCCATGGCCCCCCAGCTCCTGGCTTCCTCAGCTGTCTTTGTGGCAAGTCAAAGCCCATAGGGTTTGCTCCCCAGGCTCCTGAACCAACCTGAAATCAACAGGAAGCCCCAGAGCTGGGCGGGTTCCTCTGGTTTCAGATGCAGCCAGCGGCCACTGCTGAAGTAGAACCCTGCAGTGATGCGGGCCTCAGACTGGCTCAAAGGACTGAACCACAACCCAGGCTGCAAAGGTCATTCTGTGAGAATCCATAAAGTCCTCACCCAGCATCCCCTGGGCCTCAGCCCTGACCTGTCCGCCAGGTGCAGGCCGGCCTCGGAGCCCAACCTCGCCCAGCAGGCCTGGTCCCCATCCTGGACCCTCCCCTGCTCCCAGGATCCTCCCAGCAGTCATCTGATAGGCTGCCTATGCCCATTCTACAGATGAGGAAACAGGCCCAGCCACTGAACTCAGCCACAAACCTAGGAGGTGAGCGAGCTGAGCCTCTCGGCCAGGTTAGGGTTAGACACTGACTCAGGAGGGTTACACCCTTCCCAAGCCACAGTCTTCTAACAACCTGGCATTCTGATTGACGAGACACTTGCAAAACAGCACCCTGAGGACTCACATGTGAGACAGGCGGTGTCCTCAAGCTGAGAGGGCCTGAGCTCACTGCCTCCGTTCAGCCTCCCTTTTTGGGTCTCAGTTCTTTCATCTGTAAAATAGAGCATGTGAGATGCTCTAGACAAACCCTGTGACCCACCTCAACTGAGTCAGATCCTCATCGAATGCTGGTTGATGATCCAGGTGAGCCTGTTTTCACACCTGTGCATTGTCTGAGACGGGATAAAAACCCAGAGGTCCAGCTCTCAGTGTGGTTGCAAAGAGACTCAGCAAGATGCATGGGGAAGATATTGAACAAATATCACTAGTGCTTGGAAGGAAGAGGGTCTTGAGCCCAGCTTACAATCCCCTAGGCCATGAGGCCTCGAGTGGAGACCATGTTTGAATCATCTTCATCTCCCCAAGGCCTGTACAGGGCCCAGCATATAAGGGCTCAAAATATTTGAGGTAAAAAAAACAGTGGGGAAAAACATGCTTTCCTAAAGATGTTGTCTCCAGCCACATACCAGCATGTCTAACGTTCCACTGTTAGAGCTGCTTCCCTTCCCCAAAGGGCTGGCAGAGTAGGAGGGTTTAGTCCATTTACGTTTATTGTAAACATCAAAATAGTTGGATTTAAGTGTGCCATTTTGCTACTTGTTTCCTATCTGTATCATACATATGTTTGTTCTTCTGAGTTTTTTCTTCTTCTTTCCTGCCTTCTTTGGTGTTAATCAAATATCTTACATTATCAGTTCTCACAGTGTAACCTGGGGACCCTTGAGGCATCCCGAGACCCTTTCAGGGGAATCCATGGTGTCCAAACCATCACATGCATATGAATAATACTAAGCTGTCGTTTGTCCTTTTGGCTCTCATTTTCTCATTGGTCTAATGCAAACACAGGTACAAGAATCCAACTGCTCTCTTGCAAGTTCAAACGTTAGAGAAATTTGCAAAAATGCAAAAAATGTTATTTACTTTGTACTTTGGAGAAAATAGTTCTTTCTTTAAAAATGTTATTTATGTCAATGTGTCATGGGCTTATTATTGTTAATAATTATTTTACTGAGATTTAGCAAAAAATACTTAGTTTGTCTTCCCATTTTGGAGATGAGCACACAGCAGCTCCCCTCCTTCACCTTGGTGTGACCTTGGGCTGAGCTGGCTTTCAGCCTTGGCCTCAATCCTTGATTCCAGGACAGAAGTGCTCTCTCTGCCCATTTGGCCTCTTCTGGTCTTGGCAGGAAAGGTCCTTGCTGACACCTCCCCTCCCCACCCCCAGTCTGTAGGAGGCCATGTGGGCAGTCCAGCCAGGATGGCCAGGAGAGCAGGATGTTTTTTTGGAATCGCATCCCAATTGGCCAGAGGCAACTCCGTTTTGTCCAGAGAACCCTTGGCTCCATCTCCCTGGAATCCTGCCCCTCTCTGAAGCTCAAGTCCAGGCCTGGAGGGGCAGCCAGGAGTGAGCGGGAAGGCTCTGGGCCAGGCGCGTGGCTTGGGAGGGGCAGCAGGAGCTGACTCTGGAAGCTGGAGGCCCGGGGGCTCTCTCCACGTCAGTTCCCGTCTTAACTTCCAGTAGCCCCAGGACAGCCCTTCCCATCGCCATCCCACGGACAAGCCTGGGGTGTCCAGGCCCTGGGACTGAAGGTGCAGCCCTGTCCAGGTCAGGCAAAGCCTTCGCAGCCCTCGCAGTCCCAGCTCCCCCCAGTCACCCCTGGTGGCCCCAGGCCTGGCCATCTCTGATGGCTTTCGAAGGACAGAGGTGAGAGTTGCAGGAACCCCCAGAGACCCATCCCTGGGCCCACCCTCCGGAAGGCCAGGGTATCCCCTTTGATGAGACCAGCAGTGTCAATCCTCATGGGCACCTGAGGACCCCAGGACCTGACACCAGGCCCAGTCAGCACAAATGGGCTGCCCACCACTGTCTGGGTCTATGATCAGTGCCCCCCGCCCAGGGGCCGCTGCCCACCCCTCGCTGCAGCTCCAAAGACGGAGGGTGCTTCCTGGGTCCCTGCCAGTGGCTGGTAGAGGAGGCCACTATCTCAGCAGCTACTTCCGAGGGCAGGCTGGGCCTCCACCCCTCAAAAACTCACCGTTTCCCAAGCTCCCGCAGGATATTCTGGAGCCCTTTGTGTTTCTCCTGAGTTTCTGCTTTGGAAGTGCTGCCTGATATTGTGAAAAACCCAACACAGAGGAACCCAGGAGCCACGGCCTCCAGCCAGCTCCAGGCTGGCCTGCCCCCTTCAAAAGGGGTGGGGGACACAGCCAGGGCGGGGCCCGGAGCAGTTCACGGTGGCGGAAGGTCTCTGCCAGCGTCTCTGCACCCAGGCCCTCCTCCAGGAGCACTCGCCCAGGCCCCTGAGGCAGGGGGACAGTGCAGGGGCTTCTCTGCAGGGACTCTGGGGAGCAGCAGCCCTGGGCACATGTCCCCCGCCCACTCTCCCCTGTCCCACCCCTCCAACCTCAGTGACTCCACAGTGAAGGTGGGGGGCCTTGTTATGCAGCCTGGCCCAAGAACAGATCCCCTGTCCCCATCAAGAAACACCAAGCAGTGGGATCCAGGTGCAAGGCTGTCCTGAAACAGCCACAAAGGGGCTCCCATGGCTCCTGCCTGCAGGGACCTAAGGGCCTCTAAGTGGTGACCAACCTACAACCAGCTCACGAGTAATGATGCTCCTCAAGGTACGCCTGGATGACAGACAGCCCCCCACGTCCCACCCACCCGCCGTCTCTGAAAGGGCCCCGGGAGCCGCTGGTGGCCTCTGGCTGGGAGAAGACCCTGCTCATACTAAGAGAGAGCCAGGCCCCATGAATCCACAGTCCGCAGGCCAGCCTCAGTCTCTGCAACCTGGGGACAGCCCTCCCTGTCCCAGGAGCTGTGGTCATCAGGTGCGGCGCCCAGGATCAGGACAGGGGCAGCCCCAGCCCCCTTTGAACCCTCCTGAGGTCCTGTCTGTCCATCACGGCCAGAGCCCTGCTTGCAGGAGGGGACCCCCAGGCCCGTGTACAGGGCCCGGCCATGCCCACCAGAGGCTTCCTGATGTGGCCAGAGCTGCCGCCTCCTTCCTAGTGGACACAGATGCTCTGGGGAGGACAGGCCACCCTGAGCGCTGGGGACCCTAAGCCTTGGATGGGAAGGTTCCCAGCTGCCTTGGAAGCAGGGACCTGGCTGTACTCATTGGGGTCTTTTCAGCACAAAAGCTGAAGAATTCCTTGGGGGGTGATGGTGGGAGCCTGAGGCGAGTCGTGGGGAAGGGACCCCACGCCAAAAACAGTTAATTCAGGGAAAGGTGGTCGGAGAAAGGAAAGCTGAGCCCCTGTGGGGGGTAATGAGGTAGCTCAGGACCCCACCACGGCCAAGGGCTTCAGGCTGCAGGGTCCTGGAGGTGGACGTGGGTGCAGGACAGCTGGTCAGGGCAGGGTCTGGGTGCTGGGCACGCCTCCTGCCCACGGCAGAGGAGTCCTCAGACACCGCGCAGCCTGCGGGGCAGGGGGAGCTCCCACAAGGGGCTGCGTGCCTGACATCCCCCTCTACCTCCGCTCAGCTAAGCTCGGGCGTGGGGGAAGGAAAAGGAGAGCTTGGAGCTCTGTGAACGGAGGCAGCTCCTTGCCACCTGCCCAGAGGGGAAGGCCTGCCGGCTTCGGGGCTGCATCGTCTGACTCTGTCGGACAAACACCCGCTGGGCTTCTGCTGGGGGCCTGGCCTCTTCCAGCAATTTGTAAATCCGAGCTCATCCGAGGCTCAGGAACCCAGGAACCAGGCACTCTGCTTCCTTCCCATGTGACGGATGCAGCTGCTGAGGCTGGAGACCCCCGAGACTCCCCAACACTCCCAGCATCGATGGAGACCCTGAGACTCCCCAACACTCCCAGCATCGATGGAGACCCCGAGACTCCCCAACACTCCCAGCATCAATGGAGACCCCCGAGACTCCCCAACACTCCCAGCATCGATGGAGACCCCCTGAGACTCTCCAACACTCCCAGCATCGATGGAGACCCCCCGAGACTCTCCAACACTCCCAGCATTGATGGAGACCGACCCCCGAGACTCCCCAACACTCCCAGCATCGATGGAGACCCCCCGAGACTCCCTCAACACTCCCAATGTTGGACAGAGACCCCCGAGACTCCCCAACACTCCCAGCATTGACGGAGACCCCAAGACTCCCCAACACTCCCAGCGTCGACGGTGACCCCGAGACTCCCCAACACTCCCAGCATCGATGGAGACCGACCCCCGAGACTCCCCAACACTCCCAGCATCGACGGAGACCCCAAGACCCCCCAACACTCCCAGCATGAAGAAGCCTGGGCATTGGCTCCAGGGGGTTCTTGCCCTACGCACCACACCCCCTGCTCAGGCCGGCTAGTCCTCAGGGGAATAAGAAAGCATCGTGTCCACCCCAAGACCCAGCGTTCCCAGAGGGCCGGGCGCCCCGGGCCTGGTGAGGAAGGGGCACCCACGGAGGCTGCTGGGAGCTTTCAGGGTGAGGGGGATGGTGTCCGCGACGGGACGCCCAGCCCAGGTTTCAGGCTGGGATTAAGGGCCCTCCGGACCCTCCTAGAATTTTAGGAGAAGCACGAGGGGGTGGGGGCATTTCTCTCTTCTCTTACGAGATCTGGAGGAGACCTCAGGCACCGCACTGTGGCCCCCACAACAAGCCGAGGAACAAGCCTGCTCACCCCCAAGAAGGCCATGCGGACCACCCACCGAGGGTCCTAGGGGGCTATGGACTGAATGTGCCTCAAGCTCCTGCTCTGAAATCCTCACCCCTAAGGTGCTGGTGTTCGGAGCGGGGCCTTGGGAGGGGATGGGGTGAAGCCCTGTGGATGGGTTAGTGCCCTTACAAAAGGGGGCTTCAAGAGCTTCCTCACCCCTTTCCCATGTGAGGACGCGCCAGAAGACACCGTCTATGCCCCAGGAAGCCCTCAGCAGACGCTGAACCTGCCGGTGCCCCGGTCTCCACTTCCAGCCTCTGGAACTGTGAGCAGTGTATTCCTGCTGCTTATGAGCTGCCTAGTGCACAGTCTTCTGTTCCAGCAGCCAGAGGGACTAAGATGAGGTCCCACAAACTCTGTGTGGAGATGGCCCCATGGGGGCTGTGTGGCCACTCTGGGCCCAGAACGCACCCCCTGCCTGGCCCCCCACTTCCTTCTGGGACCCACCTCGACCCCTCATCCTTGAGTCTAGGAGGACCAACCCTGCTGCATCTCAGGTGGGCACCTCCACAGATCTGGCCTACCAGAGGACCAGCGACGGCCAGCAGTGAGCAGGAGGCCCTGGGAACCCACCCGTGCTGCCCAGGCTGTCTTCCAGAAACACTGGGAGTGAAGGAGGTCACACCTACTTTGCACATGGAATGCGGGTGCCTCCCCACAGCAGAAGCCATCCCAGAGGGCAGCAGGACAGAGAGGGAGGCAGGGTGCAACCGTGGCTGAATGTCCAAGTCCCTGGATCAGGCCGGACCTGAAGCTGCATGTTCACCCAGACTTTGCAGCCCTGTGACCCAAGCGTTCTCACTGAGATTGACTGAGTTTCCGTCACTTGCAGGCCAAAGAGATCCAGAATCGGGAGTTGCCCACTCCTGCCCAGCCCGCCCTGCAGGACTCCCCTCAACCTCTTCCTGGCATGCACGGTGGCCAGTGACGCCATGCCCACACTCCAGCCCCCCAGAGAACACATTTCCTTTCTCGCTGTCTACACCGCCCCTAGGATCAGGCATGTGGAGGGCCCTGGGGAAGGAGCCCTGGGCATGGAGCCCAGGAATGTGCTCTGCCCTTCCCGGGCCTGTGGGGCTCAGGCTCAGCTCTCTCCAGCACAGCTGCAAGACCCTGAGTTCCAGGAGAAGCAGCCCAGACCTGCAGCCCCGTGGGCAGCTGGCACTGGACATCCTACCCCAGGGGCCTCGGAAGGAGGGGGCTGGGCTGGGGTGGGCACATGGGCTGGAGACAGAAAGGCCTCTGCCCCACCAAAGCTCTGCTCCAGCCAGGAGTCACCCCAGGAAGCGGAGGTCAGCCTTCTCCCTCCTCCCTCCTTCCTCCCCCCTCCTCCCTGGTGGGCCCATGGGCTCGGGACTGGGAGAGGAGAAGGGGGGCCTGGGAGGAGGGAAGGTGTCTGTGCCAGAGCCTGGTCCTTGCACTGAGGCTGCTGACAGATGGTGTCAGGGAACCTGGGTGCACGTCAGCACCTGCTGTCAGCAGAAGGCAATTCTGCTGAGGGCATTCAGCTGCCGGGTGGGCAGGGCCCGTCCATTCCCGCGTGGACCCCGTGTATCTGGATGCTGCTCCTTGACTTTGGGGAAGGGGGTCAGGGACGGGGAACACCCTTGGGGCATGGAAGCAGCACCCCACCTCCACATCTGGCCTCCTGCCTGGTGGAAAATATCCCCACAGTGGGGGCATCTGGTTGGCAGGGAGTTGGGCAGGGCACGCCCCAGGGGACGTCCCTCAGGGCACGTGAGCCAGCCTGACCCCAGGACAATGGAGGGGAATCTGCCCACTGGGAAACTGAGGCCCCGCAAGGCTAGGCACACTGGCTAGCGAGGCCATCCACGGGATAGGAGCGGCCCCTTGGACCTTCCCCTGCCCCGTGACTCAGTGTGCCCTGGCACATCCGTGTGCCCTGGCACAGAGCCCCCGGCCCAGTCCCCGCTCCCCAGGGGCGGCCGCTGCTTTCTTCTCGGCCCTGGCTCGGTTCACAAACCCTTTTCACTGTGTGCCCAGCCCCAGCCAACAAGGGCTTATTCAGCATCGGCCTGTGTCCTGCTGCTGGGGAGGGCAGGGCTGGAGCGGGAGGAACATTTGTGTAACATGGAAGGCATGCTTCTCTCAAAGGGCAGGAGAGGCGATTCCCAGAGAAGGACATCCAGGGAGGCCGGCCATCAGTGACCAGACACCTGACCTCACACACCGGCAATGATGCGCACATCAGACCCAGCTCGAAGCTGCTCCAGCCCACCCAGCGGACGGCACCAGCGCCCAGCAGCAGCCAGCCCCTCGCGGATGCAAGAAAGAGGCCTCAGCCCTGGGCGGGGGCTGTGCGGACGCTTCTGAGGTGCGTGCAGGTGCCTGTCATCCAGCAGGAGCCCGCAGGTGGACAGCATGGGGGCCACACACCTGGGGACCGGGCAAGGGGTGTGGAGCACCGTGGGACACCCCACAGCAGAGGACACAGCGTCAGGGCACATCCGCGTGTGGACAGCAGGACAGCAAGAGTCGAAATGGTACTATGAACAAGTTGCAGAACAGAACGGCCACGAACACATTTTATCTAAACACGGCGCATGCCATGTGTGTGCATGTGTGTGTGCGTGTGCATGTGTGTGTGTGTGCATGTGTGCATGTGCATGTGTGCGCGAGGGTGTGCGTGTGTGAGAGGGTGTGGGAGGGTACATGCGAGGGTGTGTGCAAGTGTGCGTGTGCGAGGGTGTGCGTGTGTGTGTGCATGTGCAATAGTGTGAACTGAAGCCACTGGGCCTCTCTCTGGTCAAGGCAGATGGGGCCACTCCCCTCCAAGCCTGCTCGGGAACTAAGCCCAGGGATGCATTCCCACGCCCAGGACTTGTTCCAAATGCTCCGCGGGAGGGAGGTCGGTCCCTGGAGGCAGAGATCGTCCTGCCGCTGCTCATGTGAGGACACGGGGAGGGACTGGACCCTCAGACCAGGTGGGGAGGGCCCCTCATGGGGCTGGAGTTTGGCCACCTGCCTCTGTACATGTGTAGCGGAGGAACGCCCTTGCTGGGCCCGCTGAGGAGGAGACAAACTCTAGAGGGTGGTGACCTGATTTGTGAATGGCTGAGCCATCTGATGAATGAGTGGCCCTTCGTGGACCGTCCAGCTGGTGGGTTTGGGGCTCAGAAGCCACACTGAGCCACCCCAGGAACAAGCACGGCCCCTGTGGGGGTAGAGAAGGCAGAAGGAGGGGCACCTCAGTTCCAGGCTTGGCTTGGAAATTAAGAGGTGTCTGGACCCAACCTCTCCTCCCCTCCATGCTCCACCAGCCCTCGCTGTCCTGCACCTGTCCTGTTTCCACAGCGAGTCCACACACGAAGGTCAGGCACTCACTCTGGGCCAGGACTGGTGCCGGGTGCAGCCAGCACAGCTGCGTCGACGCTGCCCTGTCCTCAGGGACTCTCCTGGGGAATAGAGGCCTCCCTGCCACTCCCCGTGCTGTGCCGGCAAACGTCTAACAGTCAGCAATCCAGGAAGACCCTGACTCGCAGCGACTGCCGCTTCCCATGGTGTAAACGCTGCCACCACAGCCATCTTCACGCTGCCCCTGTGATGTTGCTGAACATGGCCCTGCAGAATAGAGTGTGGTGGCTCCCAGGAGCTGGCAAGAGGCAGCTCCACTCCCCACCACCCCCTCCCATTGCTCTGTGATTCTCCTAATGGGGGAAACTTACACCATGACCCGCCCAGCGTAATAAGAGAACACTCCATCCCTGACTGTATCTGGAACTTCTTCAGCATTTTATTGTGGAGCCCTTGTGGAGCCCGGCACCTCCGCCTGGATTCTACGGTTAACATGGGCTCATTGTCTTCACCGTAGACCCGTTCACGGCTCCGTCCCTCCACCCCTCCGTCAACCCATCTCACTTTATTGGACGCGTTTCACAGGAAGTTGTAGGCATCATTATATTTCCACACAAATACTTCAGAAGTATTAACTAGAGTCCAATATCTGTCAACAGTTCTCTTGTTTTAGGTAGAATTTACAGTGGAATTCACAGATCTTAACGGTCCCGCGAGCTGAGTTCTGAGAAGTACACACACCTGCGTCTCCCAAACCCTCACCGGGAATATTGTCAGCCCCTGTGGAGCCCAGAGATTTATCAAAGACCTAAAAACAGAGAACTCGTCACAATCCCACTGTCCCAGTAAAGAGATTTATCAAAGAACTAAAAACAACTCATCCAGCAATCCCACTGCTGGGCAGCTACTCAGGAAATGATTACATCAAAAAGACACCTGCACGTGTTCATTCATCACAGCACCGTGCGCAATAGCAAAGACATGGAATCAGCCTAGGGCTCCACCAACAGACGGCTGGAGAAGGAGAATGCCGTGCATATACACAACAGGGTACTATTCAGCCACGAAAAAGTGTAAAATCGTGCCTTTTGCAGGAACGTGGATGGAACAGGAGAACACAGTGCCAAGTCAAACAATTCAGAAATGGGACACAGAGCACGTGTCCTCACTTTTACTGGTGGGAGCTGAATGATGGGCACCCGTGGGTGGACACAGAGTGGGGAACACTCATTCACGGAGACTCGAGAGGGCGGGCGAGGGATGAGAAAGTTCCTGGTGGGTACAATGTACACTGTCTGGTGATGGCCACACGGACAGCCCCGACGTCACCACTACACATTGTTTCCATGTAACAAAACTGCACCTGTACCCTTTATATTTACATATAAAAAATAGGCCAGGCACAGGTGGCTCACACCTGCAATCCAAACACTCCAAGAAGCCAAGATGGGAAGGTGAATTGAGCCTAGGAGTTCAAGGCCAGCCCAGGCAGCAGAGTGAGACCTCGTGTCCACCAACAATAAAAAATTTGCCATGCGTGGTGGCACGTGCTTGTAGTCCCAGGCACTTGGGAGGCTGAGGTGGGAGGATGGCTTGAGCATGGAAAGTTGAGGCTGCAGTGAGCTGTGATTGCCCCACTGCACTGCAGCCTGGGCGAGACAGCAAGACCCTATCTCAAAAATAAATTAATTTAAATAAATAATAATAATGATATAACCACTTTAAAAAGCAAAAAAAAAAAAAAAGACAATATTGTCATCAACCTAGACATGGTCTAATATGGTAGCTATTTATGTTTACACTTAAAGTCATTAAAATTAAATAAAATTTAAAAGCCGGCTCCTCAATTGCACAGGCCACACTTCCTCAATTACATGGGCCACACTTCCAGGGCTCAGCAGCCACATGTGACCAGTGACCACCACGTGGTTCACACAGACACAGGCGTTCCCACCACCTGACCGGTGATCACCACATGGCTCACACAGACGTGGGCGTTCCCACCACGTGACCAGTGACCGCCACGTGGCTCACACAGACACGGGCGTTCCCACCACATGTGACCGGTGACCACTGTGTGGCTCACACAGACACGTGCGTTCCCATCTCCATAGACAGTCCCACTGGACATGCTACCCTGGGAAGTTTCCACAGACCACATTTGGTGTTTAAAACTGGGCTTTCTTCCTCCGTGTGGCCCAAAGCCTTTTTAAACGGCTCTTGGTGGTGCGCTGAGCACCATGCACCAGATGGTTTCCCGTGGCCTGTGGGTGAAGGTGGAGCTGAGGAGGAACTCGTGGGTCCCAGGGGAAGACCTTTCCCTCACTCCCTGGAGAGAGGCCTGGTGTCCACAGGCTCTCCAAGGCACCTCGCACGAGGGACGCCTGGATCATCCATTGGCAACATGGGCGGCAGGACCGGGGCTTTGACAGCCAGTCGGCTGTGTGAGGACCACAGCATGAACATCTCGAAACTTCCTGGTGACGTTCTGACGCCATCGTGCATTTTTCATGCAAGACGAATGGTTTGCCGTGCATTAGGCTTCCTACGTGGGCCCAATCCTGACGCAGCAGCATGGGATCCCTGCAGTATTTCAACCCCGTAGAAATAAATCACAGGGTGCAGATTGCAAGCTGTCAGTTATGCGTTCCAGGCAGCCCTGGAGAGCCGCCTTCTTGCAGGGAGGCTGCTGCCCCGGGAAGGAAGCCCCTTCTGTCCTCAGGCACCATGGCGCCCTGCTCTGCACTCCCTCCCGAACACCTGTGGGGCCTCAGCCACGCTGCCTAGCTCCTCCGAGCACCCGGATCACGGGGAGGAGGGACGAGGTACCCCCGGCCTGTTGGCTCCCATTACTCCTGGAGCAGAGTCCAAATTCCTCAAAGAAACCCACTGAACCCCGCTGGGAACACCCTGGGATCCGCTGAGCCCTGGGGCCTCCCCTCCTGCACCCCCAACCCTCAGTCTGTACCCCTCAGAGACTCCCAGGCAGGGAAAGCTCACTCTTCCCTCCTCCAGCCTTCACCAGGCGTGTTTCCTCCTAGAACACGGCTGCACCGTCGTGGGCAGGCCCTGGAGCTCCGTCAAGGCCCAGGCACCACATGTGCAAGCATTTAAATACAGCCGACCTGGCGGATGCCCTAAGGCAGGCAGGGCCCGGAGCTCAAGAGAGGCCCACGCACTGTGGGTCCTGGCGTTAAATACCACCACTCTGGCTGACGCCCCGTGGAACGCACAGTTTAAATATCACCGCCCCGGCTGATGCCCCGTGGAACTTGCAGAGTGGGCTCCGTGCTCCCGCCTTGACGGACTTCACACCAGCCTGGACGTTCAGACTCAAGGTTAGGAATCTCTGCCTCCTGACAAAACACAGCCACACCCCCTGCCTCCCTCCGTCGCCTCCGGCTTCACCCTCATGGGAAGGGGGCTTCGGGCTCCTGCTGGGCCCGCACTCCGAGTGGCCATGCTGCATCCACATCCTGCACGGAGTGCCCTTGGCTGCCCCCACACCGAGCACAGCACCGCAGGCAGAGGACGTGGAAGAGGAAGACACGGAGTGCTCATGGGACCTTTGGCGCAGGAGCTGCAGGAATCCCAGGGCCTTGGGGTACTCAGGATGGGGTCGCAAAGGCAGCTCAGGCCTCGGCTGAACTGGAGGGGAACACAGGACCCCTCTTGCTCGGGGCTAAGGGTGGCACTGTCCTCCCTGGGGCCTTCAGGCTCAGACCAAAGCCTCGGTCTTGTTGGGGTCTGGTGTGAATTGGAGCCATCCCACAGGTGGTGTGCAGAGCCAGCTCATAAGAGCTGAGCCTTCATGTCCTGGAATCGGGTGAGCTGGCCCATTATACGCAGCACTATTAAAATGAAATCAGCCAGGCGTCGGGGCTCATGCTGCAATCCCAGCATGCCAGGAGACCGAGGAGGGGGGATCGCTGGAGGACAGGAGTGAGAGACCAGCCTGGATAACACAGCAAGACTTCATCTCTACAGATAAAAATATAAACCAGATCACGAGGGCAGGAGATCGAGACCATCCTGGCTAACATGGTGAAACCCCGTCTCTACTAAAAATACAAAAAAATCAGCCGGACTTGGTGGCGGCGCCTGTAGTCCCAGCTACTCGGGAGGCTGAAGCAGGAGAATGGCGTGAACCCGGGAGGCAGAGCTTGCACCGAGCCAAGATCGCGCCACTGCACTCCAGCCTGGGCGACAGAGCGAGACTCCATCTCAAAAATCAATCAATCAGTCAATCAATAAGCTGGATGCAGTGGCGTGTACCTGCGGTCCCTGCTCCTCAGGAGGCTGAGACAGGAGGTTGAGCCCAGGAGGTTGAGGCTGCAGTGAACTGTGGTTGTGCCACAGCCCTCCAGCCTGAGTGATGGAGCAAAACCCTGTCTCAAAAACAAATTAAATCATAAGAACTTACAGAGGAGTCACTATAAACAGAAGCGCTGAACACAGCACTCGCCCCCGCCTCTCGCGGTGTGGCACTGTGCGCTCCTCCAAGCTCCTGAGATTGGCCGTGTGTTGTGTCTGTCTGAGGCCAGGTCACGTGGGGTCACCGCAGGGTGCCCACCCCGGCCTGCAGTGTGTCCCCTTGGCAGCTCGAAGCCAGCCCCGGCGGGAGCATTTGCACCACAGGTACAGGCAGACACTCCCCATCTGGGCTCTTTCTTCCTTGGAGCCAGTGGTCACAGTCGCCAGCCCACTCCAAGCCACACAGGCCACGGCAATGGCAGCCTGACCACGTTCCCCCATTCCAGGCTGCCCTCCACGGAGACGGAGATGCTCCTTGCTGAAAAGCACTGCTGGGTGGAGGAAATACTTGCTCTTAGGAAACCCACTCAGCCAGCAGTGGGGAAAAGCCGAGCTTCTTTTCTGTAGGATGTTTTCTCTTTTAAGTTCTTATCTGAAAGCAAAGAAGAGGCTGGACACGGGCTGTCTGAGGGCTTCAGCTTGCCTGGGTCCTGGGGCCTTTGGGCTTTGTACCTCTGACCCTCTGCTCCCTGTGGCCACCCACCTTGGACCCAAAAGGCCACGGTCAGCAAATGTCCCAACCAAAGGAAGAGGAGGTGGGGCTGGGCAGCTGCCGTGAGGTTGGGTGAGGCCTTGCGGCCACAATGGATGTCCCTCTCCAGCCTAGAGCTGGCTGGAGAGTGCTGCTGAGGCCAGCCCGTGGCCGGAGGTGTGGGGGGCAGGGGCTGGAACAAAGGAGCAGCTGGGCTGGCGAGCCTTGGCCCTGTCCCCAGCGGCTTCCAGACACATCTCTGGCCCCGAGCTCGAGTGCCTTGTGGCCTTCCAGGGAGGCCGGCGCCCGCTCCCCCAGACTGGGCAGCCTCGCCTGGTCCCGTGGTCCTGGGGAAAGAAAGGCCTGGGCCCGGGACCCAGAGAGAGCTGGGGAATTGAAAAGGGATGCAGGCCCCTGGGAGCAGCTATGGGGTGGAGGCGGGGTGTGGGGGCTGTGGCCAGCACTCGGTGGGCTGGGAGACGAGGGCTAGGGCTGAGGTTCTGGGGCTGGCAGACTGGGAGTTCAGAGCTGGAAGATGGACAGCAGGGCCAGCATTGGCTTGAGAGCAAGGCCCTGCCATCCTGGGGCTGGGCCGCTATGAGCCCTCAGGCTGTGTGTCTGGGAAGCTGGAGGTGGGGGTGTCCTAGGGACGGGGGACAGTGGGCTGGGCCTGCACCAGGAGACTGGCTGGGGCACCTGTCATAGGTAGGTGTGTGTGGGTGGCAGTGCGGCTCAGCCTCGGGACACAGGAGGCCACACATGAGCCGTGACCTGCACGGGCACCCAGACCAAGCGGCCTAGGAGGTGTGGGTCCTCCCAGACAGGCATGAAGGCCCAAGACCATCTTCTTCCTGCATTTCCCAGAGTTCCTCTCACCCGGGGCCCGGGGAGTTCTTGTGGCCGGGAAGCATCATTCATTCTGCAGGGCGGGGCTGAGCACGGACTGCTGGGTTTGCAAAGGGAGTGACTGCCGGCTGCCCCCACCGGCCACAGGGTGGCTGTTGCCCTTCAGGGCTCCATGAACAAGTTTCCTCAGATGTGATGAGCTCCCCATCACGGGAGGTAAGCAAGAGGCATCCTCGGATGTGATGAGCTCCCCAACACAGGAGGTAAGCAAGAGGGGTCCTTGGATGTGATGAGCTCCCCGTCACAGGAGGTAAGCAAGAGGCGTCCTCGTATGTGATGAGCTCCCCATCACAGGAGGTAAGCAAGAGGGGTCCTCAGACGTGATGAGCTCCCCGTCACGGGAGGTAAGCAAGAGGCATCCTCAGATGTGATGAGCTCCCCGTCATGGGAGGTAAACAAGAGGGGTACTCAGCCCTCTGTGGTGTTTGCTGACCAAATTTCAATCTTCCCTTCCAGCTAAGACTCTGGTTTTCCTTTGGGAAAGTCCTCGATCTCAGTCAGTGTGGCTGGGGACTCTCCCACCCCTGGGCTCCCAGTGGGCCCTCCACCCAGGGCTGGCCCCGATCCTGGTGATTGTCCCAGCGTTGGACAGTGACCCAGGCCAGGTCACTCAGGCTCTGGGACTGGGATGCTCAGAAAAGAGGCCCCTCCCTGCAGGGCCACCCAGAGTGTGGGGAACCTGCCTGGGAATGGAGCCCAGGTGGAGAAAAGCAGAGCCAGAGGTGGGAAGAGTCCACGCCCTGATGGTGCTGTTGGAGCACCTGAATCCAGCCATACCTGAAACCCACCACCCTGCACTTTCTGTTAGGAGCCAGCAATGCCCACCTTGTAAATACCCACTTGACCTCAATCAATCTGAGCGGGTCTCCATCACTCGGATCTGAAGAGTCCTTGCTAACGCCCTCTGCTAGGATGCAGCCCAGTCTGTCTGTGGCTCTGCAGGCTTCCTGAGCACCTCTGCAGCTGTACCTGAGCACAGCCTCCTGGGGTTGCCATCTCTCCCTGCCCCATTGCCCCCCTCATCTTGCATCTTGGGGCAAAGGCTCCTCTCTTCCTCCCAGAATCTTTGGGCCCTCTGGAGCCCCTCCCAAGGCCGCAGTGTCCCCACCCTTGTTCCAAAGACACGAACCCAAGTAGCCACACGACGAACCCAGAGGAAGGGTCTCTGAGGGGCAGAGCCTTGTCGCCCCATGGAAGCCGGCTCTTCCTCAGCCTGCCTTGCCAGCACAGGGGGAGGTGGGACGTGGTGAGAGGACCCCACGCAGACCCCACGTCAGGTCCCCACTCCCCGCCCCTTGTCATTTCCATCGGTGTGACCCCAGGCAAGCCACATAACCACTCCAAGCCTCGCAGGTTAAAAATGGGGTCAATAACTCCAGCCGTCTCCTCCTGGAAGTGTGGAGAACACGTCCGGCCAGGCCGCTCAGCCACGGCTGCCCTAGTCCCAGGCAGGGGTTCAGGGCAGGATCCCAGGGGCTCCTTGGGCCAGGGGTGGGGCTCAGCCCCGTACTGGGGCTCGACCTGGATCCTGCAGTGCTGGGGCAGTCACCTGACAACCACTATCCTCACTGACTTCATAAAACCCACCAGGAAAAACCGTGGGAGACATCCCCACGCACAGCACTTCACAGTTCCTCAGATGCTGCGGCGTCCAGCTCAGGAAGTGAAGGTGAGGAAGGGAAAAGGGAAGGAAGGGGGTGGGTGCGGTGGCTCACGCCTGTGAGGTCAGCACTTTGGGAGGCTGAGGCAGGAGGATCGCTTGAGCCCGAAGTTCAAGACCAGCATGGACAACATAGGGAAACACCATCTCTACAAAAAATAGAATTAGCCGGGTGTGGTGTCATGCCCTGTAGTCCCGGCTGCTCGGGAGGCTGAGGCAGGAGGATCCCTTGAGCCAGGGAGGGCGAGGCTGCAGTGAGCTATGATCGCACCACTGCGCTCCAGCCTGAGTGACAGAGCAAGATCCTGCCTCAAAAAAGAATTTTTTTTATTTTAATTTGAAAAAGGAGTCCCTCGGCCGGGCGCGGTGGCTCAAGCCTGTAATCCCAGCACTTTGGGAGGCCAAGACAGGCGGATCACGAGGTCAGGAGATCAAGACCATACTGGCTAACACGGTGAAACCCCGTCTCTACTAAAAAATACAAAAAACTAGCCGGGCGAAGTGGCGGGCGCCTGTAGTCCCAGCTACTCGGGAGGCTGAGGCAGGAGAATGGCGTAAACCCGGGAGGCGGAGCTTGCAGTGAGCCGAGATTGCGCCACTGCACTCCAGCCTGGGTGACAGAGCCAGACTCCGTCTCAAAAAAAAAAAAGAAAGAAAGAAAAAGGAAGGAAGGGCCTGGGCTGGGTGCCGGGGGGGAAGGGGGTCCCGGCAGGGGTGACAGGATGTGGGTGCCCGCCTGGAGCCAGCCCGTCTGGAGGACTCCAGCGCCCTCCTTGCAGGGAAACACTAGGCCCTCCTTCCTCCCGGGTCACCCCGTCCTGGGCACATAAACCATCCAGATGGACGATGGAGGGACTGCCTGGGTCAGCCGCAGGTTGGCAGGAGCCACAGTTGTGGCACCTTCCTGGTGGGTTTCTTGGCATCCTTGGGGAGTGGCAAGGAACTGGAAGGGGGCAGCCTCTCTGCAGGAGGCTGCGGGCGTCGGGCGTGGAAAGATCTGAGCGTGGCCTTGGTGGTTCTGGGCAAATCAGTGCCCCGTTTCCCAGCTGTGCCTGGTGGACACAGGACCTCAGCCACAGTCGGCCCCCCGAGCGCTGCTTCCCTCCCCCTGCCCAGGAACCTGGCTCAGAGCCAGCAGCTGCAACCCCCGCACCTGGCTCCCCTGGGATCTGTGCTGAGTGACACCTGCAGGTGATGCAGCAGCTCCCAGACCAGCGCTGGTGGCTGAGGCCTGGTGGCTGAAGAACAGGCTGGGCCCGCTCAGCAGAACCTCCGGGGTGACCCAGACCCTCCCTTCCACAGGAGGCACATGGGTCCCCGTTTCCAGGAGCTTAACCCGACCAGAGAAATGACCCTGGAGAGCAGAGCGGCCGCCCTTGCCTGGGCACACAGGCCCTGACTCCAGACCTCAGTTTGCCGGGTAACATATTTTCCAATGACAGCTGCTGCCCATGCTGCCAGCCAGGCAGGAGAGCCGGGCCCTGCACTGGGCTGGGAGAGGCCTCCCCAGACGCCCTGGGACTACCCCGGCTCACCCATTCCCCCCAGCCCAGGTGGCCAAGGCGTGGGGCTCAGAGAATGTCCAAGTTCATTCAACAAACCTCAGCAGCCTACGCCGCGGGGGCTCCATGTGCGGCAGGGGAGGCGTACAGCCTGGCGCCAGCAACTTTCCCAAGTCACCTGTAAAACGGGGCGGTGGATCTGACCGGCAGGGTCTGGCACCGCACCCTCTGACACCCACAGCCCTGGCACCGGCTGCTGAGGGGCTCTTTCCCCAGGCCCACGAGCAGAACCATAGGTCCCTGGAGGGCTAATGGCTGTTTCCTGGAGGGGGCAGGGGCAGGAATGGCTCCCCCACCCTCCTGACGTGAAAATCTGTAAAATTCTCTGCTCTTGGAGCTCTGGGCGCCCAGCAGGCCTTGGTCAGCCTGTGAGCAGACACTGCAGCCCCATCGGCCTCCCACACAGAGAACCCCAGACCCAGTGACCACCTCAGAAGGCCTCACAGGGCCCCAGTGCCCGGCATCCCCTCAACCTCCCACACAGAGAACCCCAGACCCAGTGACCACCTCAGAAGGCCTCACACGGCCCCAGTGCACGTTGTCTCCCCCAGTGGCTTTTCATTTAAATGGATTTCCAAATCTCTCCTCCCCAAACAAAGAAGCACTCTCCCCATCCCCTGCATGACTGAGGGGCCAATCTTCTGAACAGGAAACTGGATGTCCAGCTTAGTGCGGAGCTATCTCGGGCCAGGCCAGGTCTCAGAAAGCTATTTTGAAGCCTCCTGTACCCCCAGCCGGGGTGTAGCTCAGGCCGACTGCCCTCTCCCCAGGCACTTCCCTGGGACACCGACACCTGCTTCCTGGGACGTCAAAAATCGAATGTGGTGTCCCTCAAGGCTCAGCCAGGGACCCACCAACCAAATGGCATCTGCCATGTTATGCTCCTTATTATTTTATTTTATTTCATTTTATTTTTAAACAGTGCCTCGCTCTGTCACCCAGACTGGAGTGCAGTGGCGCGACCTCGGCTCACTGCAAGTTCCCCCTCCCGGGTTCCAGCCATTCTCCTGCCTCAGTCTCCCGAGTAGCTGGGACTACAGGCGCCGCCACCACGCCCGGCTAATCTTTTGTATTTTTTTGTAGAGACGGGGTTTCACCGTGTTAGCCAGGATGGTCTCGATCTCCTGACCTCGTGATCCGCCTGCCTCAGCCTCCCGAAGTGCTGGGATTACAGGCGTGAGCCACCGCGCCCGGCCCCTGCTTTGCTCCTTACGATCATCATTGTATCTTTATGAGCTCAAGCTGCTGTCCCCTCCGAGTCTGGCGCATGCTGGCTGGAGACCGGCAGCACCTGGAGGGGGAAAAGCAGCCGTTTGGAGTCAGCAGTGACAGAAAATCAAACGCTGCTGCTCGAGGAATCAGAAGCTGCCCTTCTGAGCTCTGCTGTGCATCCTGCGGGCTCCGGAGAGATTGGCCGGGTCCTCCCCCACCTGCCTGGGGTACAGGACTTGCTGAAGAGAGTGGGGGAAGAATGTCCACATTGTTAGACAAGCTTCAGTTTTCTGAGAATTTTGCAATGCGCCCCCGTGCAGGGTGAGTGGCCCCAGGGCACATGAAGGCCCTGGCTGCCCCTGAGTTGATTTAAAGCTCGGCTGCTGATCTCCGGTGACAGGTTATTTGTGTAACCTACAGTTTTCTATGCACATAGTAATTTCCACCTCCCTCCATGTCACCCAGAAGACACGTTTTTACCCTGAGTCGGAGCAGGAGAACTGTCTGAATGAAAGTGACTTCACAAAGGGCTTGACTGACAGGCAGGCTCGGGGAGCACCGGAATAATGTCCGGGTTATCAAAGCAGACGCAGGTGGGCAGGCGAGAACGGGCATGCTCCCCGGCTCAGAAAGGCCCGCTCGGCTCACAGGAGGCCCCAGAGCAGGAACTAACAGGCACAGGGATCGCTGGCCCCGTGCGTTTCCCTTTAAACGCCGTCTAAGCCGTAACGAAGTCTGATTAGTTTCGCTGAGATGGAAACTGAGAGGAACGAACGGTGATATTCAGCAACCACCATCACCTTCCTCTTTGGACAATCCCATCTCAGTCCTGTGCTTATGCTTGTTCCCCGTGGATCCTGACTACACACCCTCACCTCATGCTTGGCAGTTCGTAAACAAGATGCCCCTCTGTGGTGATGGTGTACGCACAATGAAAAGCTTGACTCTGGGGGGCCAGACAGGCCTGATCTCGGTAGCTCTCAGGCTTAGTCTGCACGCTACCTGGGCCGAAAGAGCCGAATTCGAAGCTCTGTGTCCTTGCCTATGAAAGCGGGGAGAGCAGAACTTACTTGGAAGACTTGTGTGACTCGGGTGAGAGTTCAGCTGCACACACACAAAGCGACATGAGTGAGCAAGTGTCTGGCAATGGCGCAGCCCAGTGTGGAACAGCAGCTGCTGCCTCGTTGTGACACACAGTGGCTGCCTCGTTGTGACACAGAGTGGAGCCGTCTCAGCTCAAAGCCTGCTCTGGCCCCTCCACCTGGCCCTCTGGGAGGGGCCCCCCTTGCTCCTCCGAGCCAAATTCCTACATCTGGGGTCTCGAGGGCAGGAGGCCGGGATGGGTTCAGTGAATCCTGAACAGTGAGGTGGCTCAGTTTCCCTCCTACCAAATGGACCGGGTTACCTCTGAGGCCGTGGGAGGTGAATGAGTCAGTGTTTGTGAAACACTCTGTGGATCAGATGAAAGGGCTCCAGGAGGGGCCACCCATTAGAAGGGATCGCAGGGAGCTTGGCCCACGCTCCCCAGAATGAGGGCCAAGGGGCCAGGGCGGCGGGAGGCCTGGACGCAGAGGAGGCCACAGCCACGCCCCGCTAAGCCACCAGTTCCCGGCACAGGCATCCCAGGGCCAAGGCTGCGGGGACCGTCTCTGCTGGTCACATCCGGCGTGTGAGGCCCTGGAGGCCCCTGTGCCCGTCCGTGCGGTGATACCACCCCCAACAGCCGAGGTCGGCCGGGGGGAAGTAAGGCCGGAGGCAGCAGCACCCAGGGGTGGAGCCAGGCTTGGCCCAGCCTTTCCCACCTGCCCGGGTCTCAGCACCCTCAGTGGTCTGCAGGGAGCCTGCTGCCATGCAAGTCCCTGTAGTTTGAGAGCGTGGACACCCTTTTCTGCCACCGTGGCCTGCTCCGGTCGGGGGCCGTGCCTGAGAGTGGGTGAGGGGGACCTCCCCAGCCCCTGGAGACCCTGGCTTGCCCAGACCACGTGGCAGAACCAGAGGCCAGATCCACCCCAGTGCCGACCTCCAGGCCTCAGGCAGCCCAGGGTGCACGGACCGAGGTCCCCACAGTCTGTATCATGGCAACCCCTCCCCATGGCCCCATCCAGGCCCTCCCGTCTCTATCTCCAGCCTGGGGATCTCCGCTTCTCTCTGACCTGGGGCCTCCACTGCACTCACTCGGAGACTGAGCCAGGCCCATTAAAGGTGCAAGGTTTATCACGGAAGGTGGAGAGCTGTGCCAGCCACACGGCCCCCAGGCCTCTGCATCCACAGAGCACCTGGGGCGTGTTCCAGTCAGCCACAGCTGGGAGGGAGTCAGTGACGACTCATGACTGACTCTCACCAGCAATTTCTACATTGACTGCACATTGCGATGGCAATGTTTGGGTGATGGAGTCAAAATATAGGCTCAAAACTAAATATTACCTTTTTTTTACACGTTTTCAGGAGGCACAAGCAGATTTAAAACCAGGCATGAGGCTGCCGGGCAGCTCTGACCTAGTACGGCCACCTCGTTTTACCGCTGAGGAGAGGAGGGCTGAGCAGGAGAGCCCTGGCCCTGCAGGGGCTAATGAGTGAGAGGAGGGAGAATGGGTTACCCCTGGGAAGAATCAAATTCTGGAGGCAGGTGACCTCTGGGGCAGGCTGCAAGGACATGGGGGTAGGGAATGGACGCCTTCTTCTCTGGGGTTTTTCTTTAAACTGCACTGCCCAGTCCAGTCATTTCCAGGAGGCCTCACCATGGGCACACGCTGAGGCCGGTGGCGGCGGCCGCCTGGCCATTGGCAGACGCAGCTGTGCGAGGCGCCTTTTCTTTCTCAGAAGGACCCGGGGTGAGGAAAGAGACACGCCGGTCACTCACTGAAATAACCACGGAAACGCCGGATTCAGCAGAAGCGTCCACCTGCCCAGGCGCTCCCCCCGGAACTTCCTCCTTCAGTCCAGGGACTGCGTCCAGCTTCTCTGGGGCCCGCGTGAAGCAGGCTCACCCCTCACCCGGCAGTGACCCAGAGCCCCCGGCTTATCCATCACTGTCAGGCTCTGAAAGGAGAGCGACTCTGCTCCAAATGCCCGGCTGCTTCCGCCACACACAGGAGGGAACGGGGGTCCACGTGAGACCGGCCACTGGCAGAGGCCTGGGTCAGACTGAAAGGTGCCTTGCGAGACGGACACTCACCAGCCTGCTCCAACCAGAGCCCAGCTCCTTCTGAGAATCACATGCCCAGACAGAGGCTTGCTGAGAAGGGGGTGTCCTCCTCTCTGTCCAACCCCAGCTGCATGGAAGCGAAGCCGGCCCCAGAGTGACTGAGTCCAGAGCCCAGCCCTGAGCACCCACCAAGGGCCAGGAAGAGTCAGTGCGTGGGGCAGGCGCCGCCCCCACGACCTCATTCCCAAGTTCCCTCTGTGTCCCCGCAGCCCCTGCTGGCCAGGACGGCAAGAGGACCTGGCAGGTGCTCCCAGAGATCGCTTCTCTGCGTGTGCCCGTCGCCCTTCCTCTCTGGTCCTGCGGGCTGCTGGCCTCAGGATCCAGGTCGCCTCAGGTGCCACAGTTGGGGCCGTGCCCCACCTGCCTTCACTGGGTCATGTTGACTCGTCCGTCTACGAGAGTCTGAGCTTGAGGCTTGGAAACTCTCCTCTGCTGGACCTGCTCGGAGCCGTGGATGCACAGAGCCCTCAGCTCAGAGACCAGGGGAGGCTGGCACCACGCTCCTCCCGGCAGGCGGCTGGCTCCAGGTCATCTGGAGGGTCCCAAAGCTGTGAGACTGAGGGAGGCTCCCCGTCCCTGGAGGGGCCCAGGCAGCCCTTGTGTCGGAGCCAGGGATAGTCCCTGACCCCGGGAGCTCCCTCTCCTCCCACACCTTCCACATACCCCTCTCCCTCAGGGCTGTCTTAACTTGAGGTCACCCAGAAATAAGTTTTTGGGGAGGCCATCCCAGGAAACTTTCGCAGGAATGAGGGCTGAGGCAGGGAAGGGCTGCTGTCACCACTATGGGGGACTGCTCCAGTGAGGGGGCCGGCACGAGACCCTCAGAATCGTCCAACCCAAGGGTCATGAGAGCCAGGTCAGAGGTCGCAGGCTGCTCCCAGGGCCTCTAGATCTCTGGAGAGCCCTTGGCTGCAGTTTGCAGATGCCAATGGCTGGAGGTTAGCTGGCACTGCCACCACAACGGCCAGCGGAGGACAACAGCGTGGGCATGGAGATGGACACTCCCCCATGTCCACTCGGCTGGCCGCGGTGCCCAGAGGTGCGGTCAAGCCCCGTCCAGATGTCACTGTGGTCGTGCTGCAGATGTGATCGACACGCGCAATCAGCTAATTGTGAGTGCCGCAGGTCACCCTCCAAGACGTGGCTGGGCCTCAGCTGCAGTTGAGGATGAACGCTGAGGCTTCCTGGAGAAGGACCTCGGCCCCAAGACTGCGACATCAAATCCTGCCCAGGCTCCCAGCCTGCCCTCCTGCGGGCGGCCCTGCAGATTTCAGATTCATCAGCCTGGACCGTCACATGGGCCAGCTCCTTAAATTGATCTCCCTGTGTCTGTGTCTCTGTCTCTCTCCCTATGAAGGGCGCTGACTGATACGGGACCCTCGGCGTCTCCGCTTCTCTTAAGGGTCAGAAATCAAGGGCATACCTAGAGGCCAGAGCCTTCTTTGAGCCTCAGTTTCTCCATCTGTAGACTGAGAAGTGGGCTCAGGCCATTGCTGGCATCCCCCTGAGGTCTGTAGGATCTCAGAGGTTTATTTGCAAGGAGTTTCCACTAAGCTCCCTTCACACACATCATCCTGAGTACACACACACACATTATCCTGAACACACACATCATCCTGAGCACACACATCATCCTGAACACACACATCATCCTGCACACACACACATACTTGTCTATGCACCTTGAGGGTGGCAGGAAGTCCAGACATTGCTCCTGACCCCCTTAGCTCCAGGCCCAGGACACAGCCCTATCAATTCGTAGCACAGAGAGCACCAAAGGCTGAAAGCGTCCTCGTGGAGGGCAGGGCTGTGGGGAAGAGGCTAAGCCACCAGGGGCTCTCGGGGGCTGGAGCCTGGCCCTGAGGTGGAGACACCTCAGGATGAAGGCAAGGGTGACTGTGCTGGGGACTCCTGCCGGGCAGGCTGGGATTTGGTGGTACTGAGAGTGTCCTCTGCACACTCTGGGGGCGACCATCTCAGGGACAGTGGTCATGTGGTGATAACCCTCATTTGAGCCAGTTGGGCATTCTCTACGGGTCCCCATGCCCCCAAGCCCCAGGAATGGACTGGAGCCCTGGGTGCTGGCCACGATCACTGCAGAAAGGAAGGTGAAGAGGAGGCAGGGGTCAGAATAATCCTTTTTCCTGGTCCAGGGCTCAGCTCACGCACCAGGCCTTGTCCTGGGCCCTGAGAGTATACTGCTGCCCTTACCAAGACCAAGCCCTCCCCAGCAGCGGCCCCAGACCCAAGATGCCAGAGAGCTTCTGGTGTGGAGAATCGTGTAGAGACCACTGGGCCCAAGGTCCCCTTCTTGTAGTGGGGAGACCAAAGAGACTGGTCCAAAGCCAGCTAGGGCCCAATATCCCAGAACGCCCATCCCCAGCCCCTGCCAGCCCTCTTTTTTCATTCTCCTACTCCTGAGTGGTAATGGGAGATGGGGCCCACATTGTCATGGAGTTTGGAAGGTATTTTAGGGTTCGGCAGCTGTCATGACAGAAGCCATAAGCTGAGGGTCATAAACAGCAGGCATTTATTTCTCACAGCTCTGAAGGCTGGATCAAGGAGCCAGCACAGCTGGTTTCTCCAGAGGCCTCTCTCCTCAACTTCTAGACGGCAGCCTTCCCCCAGACCCTCACACGGCCTCTCCTCTGTGCACAGACAGCGGGGATCCCTGGTGCCTCTTCCTCCTCCAGTAAGAACACTGGTCCTACAGGATTAGGATTAGGGCCCCAACCTTATGGGATCATTCAGTCTTATTACCTCCTTGAAGGCCTGGTCTCCAAATATAGTCACAAGGGGATATAGCTTCCACCTGTGAATTTGGAGGATGCCATTCCATTCGTAACAGAATCAAATGCTAGAGTGGAACTACTCTACTTAAAAGCTCCAGCGTATCCAGGCCGCAGCACTTAACGAGGTAGGAAGAGCCGGAGAAGGCCTGGCTGGCCCTGGGATACATGTCCATCTCACTGCTGGTTCATAAACACGTGGGCACCTGGGAAGCTGGAGCGTGGCCTGTGTGATGTGGGCACCCACCACCACAATGGGGCTGGTTCATAAACACGTGGGCACCCGGGAAGCTGGAGTATGGCCTGTGTGACGTGGGCGCCCACCACCATGATGAGACTGGTTCATAAACACATGGGCACCCGGGAAGCTGGAGCGTGGCCTGTGTGACTTGGGTGCCCACCACCACGAGGACTGGTTCATAAACACGTGGGCACCTGGGAAGCTGGAGCATGGCCTGTGTGACGTGGGCGCCCACCACCATGATGAGACTGGTTCATAAACACGTGGGCACCTGGGAAGCTGGAGCATGGCCTGTGTGACGTGGGTGCCCACCACCACGAGGACCGGTTCATAACACGTAGGCACCTGGGAAGATGGAGCATGGCCTGTGTGACATGGGCACCCACCACCATGATGGGGCCAGTTCATAAACACATGGGCACCTGGGAAGCTGGAGCATGGCCTGTGTGACGTGGGCGCCCACCACCACAATAGGGCTGGTTGTGTCACCATCAGGCGAGGAAGCCATCACGCCCTGCACTGCTGAGGGGGAAGGAAGGAGGAAGAAAACGAGAAAATGACAGTGACGCCACTGCTCCCATCTGAGTCACCTCATTGGACCCTCACGGTGATCCATAGTGAGCCCTCATTGGCCAATTTTTAAAGAAAGTGTCATTGGTTTGCTTCAAGTCATGCTGACTTCCTTGGGGTGAAGTCAATTTGCACCCAGGGCCCTCAGACTCCAGGTCCCGTGCTCCTTCCACCCCCTAACCCTTGCCACACCCACACACAGCCAGCTGTGCGGAGGAGGGGCAGGCTCTTTCCGGAGCTGGCTGGGCAGCGAGAGGTCCCTGGCTGCCGATGCTGGCTGTTCCCGCAGTTGATATTTGAGCCCTGGACATGGTTATTTTTTATCCATTAAGTAATTCCGGTGGAGGCCAGAAAGAAATTGAGACCCACCTCGGCCAGGGCCAGCAAGGCTGCTGAGATAAAAGGTCACACTGAGGGTGACTGTCCGGTCTCCTGTCGTTCCAACCCAGCTTCTAAATGAAAGCAGGACTCCAGGAAACTCACAGGTGTCCACCCAGCCCTTGGGGCAGCTCCCTGATGAGAAACGGAAGCAGGGAGACTGACCGCCTGGGTTCAGACCCCAGATGGCCTCTCCCCAGCGTGTGGGTTCCTCCCCCAGCTCTTCTCCTGTCTGCAAAGTGGAATCTCCCTTACAGGAGTTCAGGTGAGCTCATGGCTGTGTGAGGAACCCAAAGTGTGATTGGCGCACAGCAGGTGCGCAATAAATGTGGCTCCCAGTCTGTTGCCTGCCACAGGCTCAAGGGCTCTGTGGAACAATGCCTGGTACTCAGAAATGCCCCCACATGGCCCCCAGCCCTGGGGGCAAAATACTTCGTGAATCCCTCTGGTTTCTGTGCTTGATTTCCCCCAAGCCTTAAAACACTGGAGTATCAGCCTCATAGGGTGGGGCTGTGTCTTGTTACTGCATCCCCTCACCTAGAGCCACATCTGATTCAGAGGAGGTAACAATGGCTAATGGATGGATGGATGGATGGATGGATGGCAGATAAAGGATGGATGGAGGATGGATGGATGGATGGAGGCAGATAAAGGATGGATGGATGGATGGATGGATGGATGGATGGATGGATGGATGGATGACGGAGGATGAAGGATAAATGGTGGATGGACGGATGGTGGATGATGGATGGATGGTGGATGAAGGATGAATGGTGGATGGATAGTGAATGGTGGATGAATGGTGGATGAATGGTGGATAGATGGATGGATTGATGGATGGCAGATGGTGGATGGATGAGAATGATGAATGGTGGATGGATGGTTGGATGGATGAGAATGGAGGATGAATGGTGGATGGATGGTGGATGGATGAATGAATGGATGGATGGATGAATGGTGGATGGTGGATAGTGGATGGATGAGAATGGAGGATGAATGGTGGATGGATGGTGGATAGATGGATGGATGGATTCATGGATGCATGGATGGATGGATGGTGGATGGACGGTCGATGATGGATGGATGGATGGATGGATGGATGGATGGATGGATGGATGGATGGAGGATGGATGGTGGGTGGATGGAGGATGGATGGTGGATGGATGGGGATAGATGGATGGATGAGAATGGAGGATGGATGGTAGATGGATGCATGGATGCATGGATGGATGGATGGACAGATGAGAATGGAGGATGAATGGTGGATGGATGGTGGAGGGCGGATGGATGGATGAATGGATGGATGGTGGATGGAGGATGAATGGTGGATGGATGGATGGATGGATGGTAGATGGATGCATGATTGGATGGTTGGATGGATGACAATGAAGGATGAATGGTGGATGGATGGTTGATGGTGGATGGATGGATGGATGGTGGATGGATAGATGGATGAAGGAATGATGGATGGATGGATGATGGATGGTGGATGGATAGATGGATGAGAATGGAGGATGAATGCTGGATGGATGGTGGATGGTGGATGCATATATAGATGGATGGATGGATGGATGGATGGATGGATGGATGCATGAATGGATGGGTGATGAATGGATGGATGGATCATAAATGGTGGAGGGATGGTGGATGGTAGATGGATGGATGGGTGGATGGATGGATGGTGGATGGATGGCAGATGGAGGATGGATGGTGAATGGATGGATGGATGCATGGATGGATGGATAGATGATGAATGGATGGATGGATGGTAAATGGTGGAGGGATGGCAGATGGTGGATGGATGGATGGTGAATGGATAGCAGATGGAGGATGGATGGTGGATAGATTGATGCATGGATGCATGGATGGATGGAAAATGGAGAATGAATGGTGGATGGATGGTGGATGGATGGATGGATGATGGATGGATGGATGGATGGATGGATGGATAGATGATGAATGGATGGATGGATGGATAGATGATGAATGGATGGATGGATGGTAAATGGTAGAGGGATGGTAGATGGTGGGTGGATGGATGGATGGATGGATGGGTGGGTGGATAGATGATGAATGGATGGATGGATGGTAAATGGTAGAGGGATGGTAGATGGTGGGTGGATGGATGGATGGATGGATGGGTGGATGGTGAATGGATGGATGGATGCATGGATGGATGGATGGATGATGAATGAATGGATGGATGGATGGTAAATGGTGGAGGGATGGTAGATGGTGGATGGATGGATGGATGGATGGATGGATGGATGGGTGGATGGTGAATGGATAGCGGATGGAGGATGGATGGTGGATGGATTGATGCATGGATGGATGGAAAATGGAGAATGAATGGTGGATGGATGGTGGATGGATGGATGGATGGATAGATGGATGGATGGATGGATGGATGGATGAAGGATAGAGGATAGATGGCGAATAGATGGATGGTGGATGGAGGATTGTAGATGGATGAATGGATGAGTAGGTGAATGGGCAGATGGTGGGTGGGTGAATAGATGAATGGGGGGATGGATGGATGGGAAGGTGGGTGGGTGAATGGATGAGTGGATGGGTGGGTGGGTGGATGGTGATGGGAGGATGGATGGATGGATCGATGGATGGATGGATGGGTGGATGAATGTGGACAGGCTGGCATAGCCCACATGGCCTCTAGCCCTTCAGCTGGACAGCTGGAGGAGAGGTTTCTCAGCCTGGGCTCTTATCCTCTGTTTCTCTGAGGAGTCCCAGGCCCTTCTTTGCAGTTGGGAAAGTCAATTCCCCAAATCCCTCCGCAACCCGCTTTCGGTATCTAAATTGAGCAGATTCTCCTTGAGGGAAAAGAGCCCCAGGTGAGCTGGACATTTCCCATCCCTCCACACTCTCCTAATGGACACCTCCCATCCCTCCACACTCTCCTAATGGCTCCAGGGACAGGGGAGAACTCCCTGCTGCTCCCTAGGCACCCACTGGGTGCTCCCTGTGCCACAGGAGTGGGCACACAGCACCCTGCAGGGGCTCTCCTGGGGACTGTCATCCTGTTTACACGGCAGAGCCTGCTGGGGACTCTCATCCTGTTTACACGGCAGAGCCTGTGGTCCATCCTGCAGCCACTGCCTACCTTGTCCATCCTGCAGCCACCACCTACCTTCTCGGCCACTGAGTTAGGATCTGGGGTGGCCCCAAGGCAGCCCTTACCCTCCCTGGGCCTTTGAAGCAGGGTCTTTGACTTCACTGGTGGGCTCTGAGAAATATCTCCCCTTTCCTTCCACCCACTTCCACACCAGGAGGCTGCACCTGCCAGAGCCCTGTGACGTTCCAGGGATATTCAGTAGCCTTTGCATGAGGGAGAGGCACACGCAGAGACGCAGAGCCCCATGAAGCCTGGGCTATCAGCTAAGGGTCAGCTCAAAGCTTCCCAGGTCCCACATACCAAAGGGTCCTGGGCCCTCCACCCTGACGCAGGGGCTGAAGCCCCGCCCCAAGCTTCCCTGCACTCACAGAGCCAGAGTCAGAACCCTCCGTCCTGACCCTGGAGGGCCTCCCCGGCCTCACAGCCTCGGGGCCCAGCTCTGCAGAGGTGGCGTGGCCAGCGGGAGCTATAAACGGGATGTGTCTTTAGCCTTGCTGCCAATTCTTGAGAAGCAAGCCCCAGAGGCACTGAGGCCCTTCCAAGTTTCTCCTTTTTCTTTCTTCAAAATGCAGTCGCTGGCTCCCCATCAAGAGGCCTCCTCTGAGTTATGATTGTTTCTCCCTCTGCGAGCTCAGCCTTGAGTCTTGACCCCCAGAAATGGGCTCAGTGCTTCTTCCTGAGACCCCCGGAATCCAAGGGGCATGGCCCCCAGCCAGGGTCCCCGGGGTCCTGACTCCACCCAGCCACACAGTCTCCACTTCCAGCAGGGAGCCAGGCCCCGTGCCTTAGGGCAGCAGCTGCTTGTTTGGGGAGAGGTTGGGGTCAGCCGAGGTGGGCTGGGGGCACCCCAATCTCCAGCTGGCCTGGAGTCTCCAGGAGCCAAGCAAGTCCGGCAGTGGCGGTGGTTCTCCTGCTGCCCTGCATGCGCCATGGCCAGAGTGGCCAGTGCACCCCTGACGTGCTGCAGGGGCGAGGCAGGTCTGTGCCGGGGAGAGACAGCCTGGCCCACAAGCCAGCACTCTGTCACCCTGCGTGCCCTCGCCCTGTCCCCTTGGGTCCCTCTCCCTACTCAGCACGCACAGTGACCTTTCAGGTTCTCCAGTGGGTCCTTTTGGACTCAGAGTAAGACCCTTACCCCTCCCCCGCCTGCCAAACACTCTAACGTCTGGTCCCCACTCCCCCAACCGCTGCCTGGCATGCTGTCCTGGTCACTGTCCTAGACCCCATCCTCATCCTCCAGCTCTTGGCTCAAGAGGCCCCTGAGGCCCCACCCCACTCTCTACATCCCCCAGCCTACCCCTTCCCCACTGCGAGCCTGGGCCCATGTCAGGACTTGTTGAGGCCCCACCTCCCTCGCGGCCACAGCGGCATCCCAGAGCCCAACAGAGCATGCAACCGGAGCCTGCAATCTGCCCAGAGGCAAAGTGCCCGGAGCATTTGCTGCAATCTGCTCAGGGATGCAGGAATGAGTGACCTGAGCATTTGGGAAGGAACAGAAAGGGAGGGAGGGGGGAGGAGGAAGGAGTGGGAAGGGAGAGGGAAGAGGAAAAGATGGAGAGGGGGAGAAGCGGGAGGGGAGGGAGGATGGAGAGATGGAGAAAAGAAGGAGGGAGAGAAGGAGGAGGGAAAGAAGAGGTAGGAGGGAGCAGGGAGAGAAGAGGGAGGAGGGAGAGAGGGAGGAGAAGGAAAGGAAGAAGGAGGGAGGGGGAGTGGGGAGGTAGAGGAATGAGGAGGATGGAGAGGGAGGAGGAAGAGGGAGGGGGAGGAGGGAGAAATGGAGGGAGGGAGGACTATATCAATAGAGCGGATCCTCTTGTCCCAGGGGAGTGAAGGGACACCCTGGCCAGGGGAACCGGAGTGGCTGGATTCCACAGGCAGAGAAGGAGGCCCCAGGATGACAAGAATGGCCCTAGCACAGGAGCAGAGCAGGGGCCCTGCAGGATGTGCCCAGGATGCCCGGCCTCCCATGTCCCTGCTTCGTGGGCCTGGATGTGCAGGGAGGTAAGTTAGAGCCTGGCTCAGCCCCAGCTGCAGAAGCTTCGTAAGAAAAATAAACCCCACGTTCCGGGGT
The DNA here is from genome assembly GCF_049350105.2 of Macaca mulatta. Classification (NCBI taxonomy): domain Eukaryota; kingdom Metazoa; phylum Chordata; class Mammalia; order Primates; family Cercopithecidae; genus Macaca; species Macaca mulatta. Next base: position 34,384,009 of record NC_133408.1, read on the forward strand.
TTCCCTGACCTCCCGGTCAACGGTGCCCTCCGATGTGAGCCCTGAGGGGGGCTCAGGGTAAGCCTCCACCTGCCTCTCCCCCTCCCAGGACCCTGCATGGCTCCCTGTGGCCCTTGGTGAGGCAGGGAGGGCTCCACGTGCAGCCCTGGGCCGTGCCAACTCTCTTGTCCTCCGCCCCTGGTGCCCTGGGCTCAGACGCCCTCTGTCTGGAGCACCCAGCCCGATTGTTCCGTTGGGCAGTTTCAGGTGGATCACGCCTTCCTCAAGACCTCCCAGTCCTACCCACCCCCAACCCTGCACCAGCCAAGGGCCCAGACTGCACTGGTCCAGCAGCGACAAATGCCTCACCTGGTGCCAACAGTGTGTGTGCCCGCGTGGCCGGCATGGTTCCCTGGATGTCAGCAAGGGCCCCACATCACCCAGCGCAGGGCTGGGCACCGAGGAGCTGCCTCCCGAGGACTGGGTGCTGCCGCCGGGGAGCCCAGGCCCAGGTTCCTTCCCTGACCCTGGCGCCCCAGCCCATATGACCTGCTGGGCTAGTTTTTGTTGCTATTGTGTTTGTTGCCCTTTTAGGGGTTTTTTTGAGATAGGGCCTTGCTCAGTCACCCAAGCTGAAATGCAGTGGCAAGATCACGGCTCACTGCAGCCTTGACCTCCTGGGCCCCAGGGATTCTCCCACCTCAGCCTCCCAAGTAGCTGACACCCATAGTCCATGCCACCACAGCCAGCTGATTTTTTAACTTTTTTATTTTTTGTAGAGATGGGGAGTCTCACTATGTTGCTTGTCTCAAACTCCTGGTCCCATGTGATCCTCCTGCCTCAGCCTCCCAAAGCACTGGGATGACAGGCGTGAGCCGCTGCACCTTGCCTGACCTTGATTTCAGTGATGGTTTCACAGTGTACACTTAGGTCAAAATATATCAAATTATATTCTTTAAGTATGTGCAGCTTGTTGTTTGACAATTTCAACTCAATAAAGCTGTTTTTCAAAAAAAAAAAAGTTAAAAAGAAGAAAGACATGTGATATTGAAATGAGACGGTAGTCATAGCAAAAAAAGGTTACCGTGGATTAATTTCCTACACCTTACACCAGAAATATATGTGAATTATCAGAGATCTAATGTGAATGGATCAGACATAGAAACATAAAATGACATGAAACCACAACGAGGGGTCCTCTGTGCTAGGGGACAGCTCCGTGTCTGGATTTCGTGGTGAAAAATGGCGCGGAACTGCACAGTCATCCCAGTGATGATTTCCCAGCTGTGACTCAGCCTCTAGTTCCCAAGACACCACCACTGGGGGAGGAGGGACCTCCTGTGCCATTTTCACAACTTCCTGGGAATCTCTAACCATTTCCAAATAAAAAGCGTTTGAAATGGATGAGCAAAGCATGAAGGCCTAGAAGGAAACAAGAATGGACTTTGCTATATTCTCTATATTTAAAAAACACCTTTTGCTGGGCTCGATGGCTCATGCTGGTAATCCCAGCACTTTGGGAGGTCGAGGAGGATGGATCACTTGAGGTCAGGAGTTTGAGGCCAGCCTGGCCAGCATAGAGAAACCCCGTCTCTACTAAAATTACAAAAATTAGCCGGGCGTGGTGGCGGGTGCCGGTAATCCCAGCTACTCAGGAGGCTAAGGCACGAGAATCGCTTGAACCCAGGAGGCAGAGGTTGCAGTGAGCCGAGATTGTGCCATTGCACTCCAGCCTGGGCGACAGAGTGAAGCTCCATCTCAAAATTAAGTAATTAATTAAATAAAATTTAAAACAACTTTTGCTTTTACAAAAAAGATAAGAAATTAAACAGATGAATGACAAAATGGGAAAACATTTTCAAGTCGTATCATGGCCAAACTTGGGTTTGGATTAATAGCTCTGATGTATTAGTAGTTTCTACAAATAAAGAAAAAGGCAAACATTATTTTTTTAAATGGCCCAAAGAAATGAATAACAGAAAAGGAAAATTCCAGTGTCCTTTAATTATATGAAAACATGCTCAAAAAAAATAGCAAGTAGAAGAATTTTAAACTGAAGCAATTTTATCCATGGAAGTGTGAATATTCATTTTTTAATGTTAGTATTTTAATCAATTAGTAAATGTTTTGAGTATAGTTCAGACAACCCAGCTAAGTGATCCTCTTTTCAACTATAAGTTTTATGAAATCTTAATGTAGGTAGAGTATTTCCGATGAGAATGTCGTGTACAAATTCAGATGTTCTGTAAGTGTGAAATACACACCAAATTTTGAAAACTTTGTGTTAAAAAAGAATGACAGTATCTCATTACCAAATTTTTTATTGATTACATGTTGAAATGATACCATTTTGGCTATATTGGGTTTGGTAAATACATTACTAAAACTGATTTCACCTGTTTTTTTTTAACTTTTATTGTGGCTACTAGAAAATGTAAAATTATGTCTGTGACTCGGATTTTATTTCCATCAGACAGCACCAACCTGGACTTCCTCATTTTTCAGATGAGAAAACTATGGAAGGGGCTGAGCACGATGGCTCACACCTACAATCCCAGCACTTTGGGAGGCTGAGGCAGGCAGATCACTTGAGGTCAAGAGTTCAAGACCAGCCTGTCCAACATGGTGAAACCCCATCTCTACTAAAAATACAAAATTATCTGGGCATAGTGGTGCGGGCCTGTCATCCCAGCTACTTGGGAGGCTGAGGAAGGAGAATCGTTTGAACCCAGAAGGCAGAGGTTGTGTTGAGCTGAGATTGCACCACTGCACTCCAGCCTGGGTGACAGAGTGAGAAAGGAAAGGAGAGGAGAGGAGAGGAGAGGGGAGGGGAGGGGAGGGGAGGGGAGGGGAGGGGAGGAAGAAAGGAAGAAAGGAAGAAAGGAGGAAGGAAGGAAGAAAGAAGGAAAGAAGGAAGGAAGGAAGAAAGAAGGAAAGAAGGAAGGAAGGAAGGAAGAAAGGAGGAAGGAAGGAAAGAAAGGAAGAAGGAAGGAAAGGAAGGAAAGAAGGAAGGAAGGAAGGAAGGAAGAAAGGAGGAAGGAAGGAAAGAAAGGAAGAAAGGAAGAAGGAAGGAAAGGAAGGAGGGAAGGAAGGAAGGAAGGAAGGAAGGAAGGGAGGGAGGGAGGGAGGAAGGAAGGAAGGAAGGAAAGCAAGGGAAGGAAGGAAGGGAGGGAGGGAGGAGGGAGGGAGGGAAGGAGGAAGGAAGGAAGGGAGGAAAGAAGGAAGGAAGGAAGGGAGGGAGGGAGGGAGGGAGGAAGGAAGGAAGGAAGGAAGGAAGGAAGGAAGGAAGGAAGGAAGGAAGGAAGGAAGGAGAACTACAGAAGGGAGAAAGCACAGCCCTCTCTCCGAGCCTGGCTGGAAGCTTTCTGTCACCCTCCCATTGTCTGTGTCCCCCAAACTGGCACACGGGGGACCAAGCAGCTGCTTCTGCACCTGCAGGCATCCACCCTTCTGAGAAGGAGCGTTCTTTGGCCACTCACTCACTCCCAGGTGCCCATAGGCCTCCTGTGCACTCCCCGGGGTCCCCCCCTTCTACTGTGAATTCCCGGTGTCCCCCCTCCTACTGGGAACTCCCTGGGGTCCCCCCTCCTACTGTGAACTCCCCGGGGTCCCCCTCCTACTGTGAACTCCCGGTGTCCCCCTCCTACTGTGAACTCCCCGGGGTCCCCCCCTACTGTGAATTCCCGGTGTCCCCCTCCTACTGTGAACTCGCTGGGGTCCCCCCTCCTACTGTGAACTCCCCGGGGTCCCCCTCCTACTGTGAACTCCCCGGGGTCCCCCCTCCTACTGTGAACTCCCCGGGGTCCCCCCTCCTACTGTGAACTCCCTGGGGTCCCCCCTCCTACTGTGAACTCCCGGTGTCCCCCTCCTACTGTGAACTCCCGGTGTCCCCCTCCTACTGTGAACTTCCCGGTGTCCCCCTCCTACTGTGAACTCGCTGGGGTCCCCCCTCCTACTGTGAACTCCCCGGGGTCCCCCTCCTACTGTGAACTCCCCGGGGTCCCCCCTCCTACTGTGAACTCCCCGGGGTCCCCCCTCCTACTGTGAACTCCCCGGGGTCCCCCCTCCTACTGTGAACTCCCCGGGGTCCCCCCCTACTGTGAACTCCCCGGGGTCCCCCCTCCTACTGTGAACTTCCGGGGTCCCCCTCCTACTGTGAACTCCCCGGGGTCCCCCCTCCTACTGTGAACTTCCGGGGTCCCCCCTCCTACTGTGAACTCCCCGGGGTCCCCCCTCCTACTGTGAACTCCCCGGGGTCCCCCTCCTACTGTGCACTCCCCGGGGTCCCCCTCCTACTGTGAACTCCCCGGGGTCCCCCTCCTACTGTGAACTCCCCGGGGTCCCCCCTCCTACTGTGAACTCCCCGGGGTCCCCCCTCCTACTGTGAACTTCCGGGGTCCCCCTCCTACTGTGTGCTCCCCGGGGTCCCCCTCCTACTGTGAGCTCCCCGGGGTCCCCCCTCCTACTGTGAACTCCCCGGGGTCCCCCCTCCTACTGTGAACTCCCCGGGGTCCCCCTCCTACTGTGAACTCCCCGGGGTCCCCCCTCCTACTGTGAATTCCCGGGTCCCCCTCCTACTGTGAATTCCCGGGTCCCCCTCCTACTGTGAATTCCCCCCTCCTACTGTGAACTCTCAGGGTCCCCCCTCCTACTGTGAACTCCCAGGGTCCCCCCTCCTACTGTGCGCTCCCCGGGGTCCCAGCCCTCTCACATTCTCCTTCCTTACTTAACGAAGTTCTTTACTTTGTGTCCGATGAGCTCGCGTTTCGGTTCCTGACATCAAAGCCTAGTCTCTGCTTTCCCGCGATTCCCAAAACGGGAGACAAACATGTGGGGATTGAGAGATGGTTTTAGGAGATACCAGGACAGTTCGAGAGTGAGGAAGTTCCTATTCACAGAGAACGCAGCTGTTCGGTGCTCACCTGGCCTGTAACACTAGGAGCTGAGGGCCTTGCCTCCGGGAGCAGCAGCCGGAAGCTGGTACCAGCGCTTCATTTTGTCCCTGTGTGTTGCTCAAATTAACCTCAATTCATGGCAGGAGATGCTGGGTTTTTTTATTAGAGATATTGCCTTTCTCTTTAATTATTTAAGTTTTTTAAGTGACCTAATTTTATATCGGAGGGAGAATGCAATTTTTAAAAAAAGGAGGAAAAAGTGAGTTAATTATTTTAAACACACGGAGTGAATAGCAAACAGCATCGTGGCAGGTCAGGCAGTGAAAGTCAGAAGGGCGCCGGGCAGTGGCCGAAATTTAGGAACCCGAATCAGGCCACACCCTCACACCACGGTGGGATAAACAGGCTCAGTCGGACACCGTGGCTCACGCCTGTAATCTCAGCCACTCGGGAGGCTGAGGCAGGAGGATCGCTTGAGCCCAGGAGCGATCGAGGCTGCAATGAGCTGTGATCACACCACCGTACTTCAGCCTGGATGACAGAATGAGACGCTGTCTATAAAGAAATGTTAAAATTAGCTGGATGTGGTGGCGAGGACCTGTAGTCCCAGCTCTTCTGGAGGCTGAGGCAGGAGGATGGCTTGAGCCCAGGAGGTTGAGGCTGCAGTCAGGCTGCACTCCAGCCCGTTTGATAGAGTGAGAGGAGAGGATATTTAAAATTTAAAAGAAAATTAAAAAGCAAATAAAATATAAAAGATAAAACAAAACCGAAGCCCCCCTCCCTTCCTTCTGAACCCTTGTTCTCCCTAAAGCAGCTCTGCCCGGGCTCTGTGGCCAGACTCTAGAACCCTCACGTAGTCCCTCCCTGGTCCCTGGCACCCTCCTGCTCTGAGACCCTGCTCTGCCCGCCCCCATACCTGCGTGGAGCCCACAGGGTGGCCGCCCCCAGGCCCTCCCGCAGGGCCCAGCTGGGGAGCGGAGCCCACACAGCATGGCTGTGCCATCGGCCAACAAGCTTTCCTCCCCCCACGCCCCCATCCACCTGCATGCAGGGGCCTGGCGAGGGCAGCTTCCCGCTGGACCAGCCACCCGCAGCCACAGCCGAGCTGATGGTGACAGGAGCTTCTGCACCTCGGCCCCACCGCATGGAGCAGGATCCACAGCCCAGGGGAGGCCCAGCGTGGGTGCCCAGGGGTGTTTGTTGAATGAATGAGTGAGCACAGTGAGCCTCCCCTCAAGCCTGGAAGTCGGCTTTAGTCCCCTTCCTGCCTCCACTAAGTCCGGATGGCCTCCCATTGCTGCAGGACACGCCCCCCCCACCAACACTTCATGACCAGGAGGGCCCTGAGGCCACAGAGCCCTGGTTCCCACCTGCCACTGCCTCAGAGGGGCCTCTGCTCCCCCCCATGCTCCTGCCCTCCTGCCCCTCTCAAGCCCTCTCCATCTTTCACTTCCCCTCCCTCTGTCTCTCCCCCTCCCTCCATCTCTCCCCCTCCCTCTGTCTCTCCCTCTCTCCGTCTCTCCCCTCCCTCCGTCTCTCACCCTCCCTCCATCTCTCCCCCTCCCTCTGTCTCTCCCTCTCTCCGTCTCTCCCCTCCCTCCGTCTCTCCCCCTCCCTCTGTCTCTCCCCCTCCCTCCTTCTCTCCCCCTCCCTCCGTCTCTCCCCCTCCCTCTGTCTCTCCCTCTCTCCGTCTCTCCCCTCCCTCCGTCTCTCCCCCTCCCTCTGTCTCTCCCTCTCTCCGTCTCTCCCCTCCGTCCGTCTCTCCCCCTCCCTCTGTCTCTCCCCCTCCCTCCTTCTCTCCCCCTCCCTCTGTCTCTCCCCCTCCCTCCTTCTCTCCCCCTCCCTCCGTCTCTCCCCCTCCCTCCGTCTCTCCCCCTCCCTCTGTCTCTCCCTCTCTCCGTCTCTCCCCTCCCTCCGTCTCTCCCCCTCCCTCTGTCTCTCCCTCTCTCCGTCTCTCCCCTCCCTCCGTCTCTCCCCCTCCCTCTGTCTCTCCCTCTCTCCGTCTCTCCCCCTCCCTCCGTCTCTCCCCCCCTCACCCTCCCTCCGTCTCTCCCCCTCCCTCTGTCTCTCCCCCTCCCTCCGTCTCTCCCCCTCCCTCTGTCTCTCCCCTCTATTCCTCTGTCTCTCTCTTATGCTCTCTCTTCTCTCTGTGTATCTCTCCCCTCCCTCTCTCTCTGTTTATCTCTCTTCTGTCTCTCTCTCCTCTCTCTCTGCTCTGTCTCTGTTTGTCTCTCTCTTACCTTCTCTCCCCTCTCTCCGTCTCTGTCCCCTCCCTCTCTCTCTTTCTCTCTGTCTCTCTCCCTTTCTCTCCCCCTCCCTCTATCTCTCTGTCTCCCTCTGTCTCTCTCTCTCTCTCTGTCTCTCTCCTGTCTCTCTCCCTCTCTCTCCTCCTCCCTCTGTCTCCATCTCTTTCCCTCTCTCTCTTCTCCTCTCTGTTCCCAGCGGGGCGTGGCTGCCCCAGGAGAGCTGAATGAGGTCTCTGAGCGCTTTGTTGGGCCCTGGAGGAGGGTCAGTCGGGCCAGAGGTGCCTTCATAGCGTCACTCAGCAGCCAGGGGACTAATTAAGAGCTTGAGTTACCCTAGCAGGGCTGGAAATGGGACCTGCCCCTGCCCCTCCGCCCTCCCCCGAGGGGCCGCTGAACCCCCTCCGCGCTGGGCTGCTGGGTGAGGGTGGCTGGGGCCTCCCCGGAAGTGACCAGGGCAGGTTCGGTCATTTCTCTGGAATCAGAGCTGCATCCAGCTGCCCACCCCCCGCCCCTGCCACAAAGAAACAAACAAACATTCCGCCCAGTTTCTGATTTTCCCAGACGCGCACTGAAGCCTGAGCGGCCTCGAGGTCTCTGGGGCCAGCGTCCTGCGCAGAGCCCAGCACAGGTGACCGCCCCGAGGCCTCCGGCCCGAAGAGCAGAGCCCAGCACAGGTGACCGCCCCGAGGCCTCCGGCGCAAAGAGCAGAGGGTGGGGTCACACCCTTCCCCACCGGGCCCCACTCCCTTCTAATTTGGGAGTGACGTCACCCCCGCCTCAGCCACGTTGGAGGAAAAGTTCCCCATTCACAGGAAGGCGAGATTTGCGGTGATCCCGAAATAGCCCCAAAGGGCTGCCTGCCACCCCCGTCATGCCCAGAAACCACGCCAGGGAAGGACAGAGGGCAACAGCTCCCGGGCCTTTGAAGCCCACGGGAGACTTGAAGAACGTCCGGAAGACCAGGCTCTGCTGGGGGCCAGCCCAGCCCCCGGAGCCTGTGAGAATGGCTCAGGGAAGGAGCCTGTGAAGCAGCGGGGAGGCGGGGGAGGGACAGGCCCTGCCTGGGGCCCCGAGGGACGCAGCCCTGTGCACTCTGAAACCGGACTTCTGGCCTCCGACGGGGGAGAGTGCATTCCTGTGGCTCCCGGCCCCACGCCCCAGCAAGGGAGGGACCATCCTCACTCTTGGCAGCCAGGATCCCGAGTGCAGAGCTTCCGGGACTTTCCCAGGCCACACAGCCACCCCGAGGCAGACGGGACGCAGAGCCTTGCCCCAGCTCCGCTGTGCACAGTGTGGCCTCAGACAGCCCCCTCACGCCTCTGCACCTCAGTGTTTGCATCTGTAGAACGGGACTGGTCCTCAGCCTCCACCTCGAAGGGTTGGGTGGGGTTGCATGGAATTTACCAAGGAAGCAAAGAGTCTGCGGAGATCACTGCTAATATCACCAGGGCCTGAGCCAGCAGGGCCCACCCTCTGAGGCCATTCAGGCCCCGTCAAGGGTCAGCAAGAGGGAGGAGGCCTGGCAGCTCCGTCCGCCCCCTCGGTCCTTCCTTGCTGAGCTGGCCCTCCCTGGGCCCCAGAAAGACAACGGGGGTGTCAGAGGTTCCTCCTGCAGGACGGCCCAGGGCCCCAGCGAGCCTGGGGTTGGAGGGGCAATTCCCACCCACAGGGAGGCACTGGGGCTTCAGGAAATGCCTGGGCAGAGGGAAGAGGGCAGGCCAGGAGGGGGTCCGTGCTCTCAACCCTCTGCAGGTGGGCTTCTGGCTGTGGCTTGGAAACATGAGGTCCTGAGTTGGGGCTGGGGCCCAGGTGGACACCATTCTGTAGAGAAGGTGCGTTTGCACCGGCCATGCTTTCCCGGCAGGATGGCGTGGCTCAGGCGTCCCCATCCTCTGGGTAGGTCTTCCTGCCGCACTGAGGCCAGCCAACACCCTCTGCCCCTGTGCCGTGTCCACCATCGTCCGGCTGGAGCCCTGGGGAAAGGCCCCAGAGGCCTGGACTGTCCAGATCCACAGGCACAAAGCAAACTCACGAGCAGCCTGAACCCAGAACGAACCTGCTTTCATTCCAGCAGACACGCACTCCGTGCCTCACCTTCAATGATAATACCTGAGTATTGATCACTTTCTCTAATGCCAGACGTCGTTCTAAGGGTTTGTATCTATGAACACACTCGCAGGGACCTTGACAGAGGTTCTGTGATCTCCCCATTTCACCGACAGAGAAATTGAGGACAGGGAGATGGAAGCAGCATCCCCAAGGTCGTGTGGTTAGTAAGGAAAGGCCCGGAATCTGACCCCAGGCAGCCCGTCCCTTCAGTCCATGTTAAGCTCCCCCGCTGTTAAAATGGCATGTTTTTATTGTATGGTTTGGTCCTGTTTTCATTTTCAGTTTGTTATGGAAGGCGAGGGCCTGGGGTCAGATGGGCTAGGCACATATTCCAGGGGCCTCTGAGGTCCTGACGGGGCAGGAGGACCGGGAATCACGTCGAGTCTCCAGCATCTTCCCATGGACGGGTGCTCCCGGCCGGCATTGCTGATTCCTGAGTCAAACGATGCTTGTCTTGCCATGGACGGGTGCTCCCGGCTGGCATTGCTGTTCCCTGAGTCAAACGATGCTTGTCCTGCCATGGATGGGCACTCCCGGCCAGCATTGCTGTTCCCTGGAGTAAAATGATGCTTGTCCCGCTGTGGACAGGCGCTCCTGGTCAGCACTGCTGTTCCCTGAGTCAAACGATGCTTGTCTTGCATCTCCAGGCCCCACAGGCAAGTGCTCCTCAGGCTCTTGTGGGGAGGAAGAGAGGAGAACGCCATCCCCTCAGCACCACCCCCAGCACAGGAGTGTCCACCACCCTCGTGGTCCTGATGCCACTGTCCTGAGCTGCTGTGACAGGTCTGGGAGACTCCTGGATCCTCCAGCCTTCCCACGCCGGGGAGACAAAGGGTCTCTTGCCCCCAACAGCTGAGCAAACAAGCCCAGGTCGGGGAAGAGGCTCCCCAAGTTGGTGGCAGATCCTGGTTCTGACTCTATGCAGACTCCAAGTCAGAATTCTCCCCATGTGTCCACACGGCCAGCTGAGGACGAGGTAAGTATTCCTGCACCTGGTTGGGCCTTGGGCCTGCGGAGCCGATGAAGTGGGAGCTCAACTAGCTGGGGTGGCCAGACCCCCACCTTCATGCATGGGTCCTTCTAGAGCCCTTCTTGTCACAGCTGCAGGCAGGCCTCAGTTTCCCTGTCTGTAAGAGGGACTGTCTAAGAGGGACTGTAAGTTTCCCTGTCTGCAGTGTTTCCATTCCCAGGAGCTGCCCCAAGTCACAGCAGCACCAGGCATCTCCCCCCAGATGGCACCGACAGCACCCACAAAAATTTGCCAGGGGCTGCTGAGCCCGGGCCACACAGCCAGAGCAGGGAGGCCTTCCTGGTGGAGGGGCCTCGTCACCCAGCCCTCAGTGAGGTGTGGGTCTGCCGGCGTCTATCCTGAGTCCGTCCGAGCACCAAGGTTACAGCCCCTGTGCTGGGGCAGAACTGCATGTCCGTTGGGCTGCAGATGGGGAGGTGCCCTGGGGACCCAGGAGGGGTGGACGCCTCCACCAGGGCCTTCTCCACTAGCCCAGCCTGGGCAAGATGCGGGCCCCAGGTCAGCATCCACCCTGTCCCCCGTGGCATCTCGGGGGCCCGGCCAGCCCAGCTGTGCCTGTCCTGACCTCCACCAGCCCACACAGGCCCTGCCCGGACAGGTGGGAAGCTCAGAAGTCAGGAGCTGAGCCCAGAGCCAGGTTCCCGCCCTGGAGCATCACTGGGGCCCGTCTCCACGTGGGCACGATGGGCAGCCTCCACCTGAACCTGAGGCCATGGACAGCTTCACCACACGGGGTTCTCACAGCACCTGGCCCTTCCCTCCTCCCTGTGCCAGGCCTGGGCTGGACTCAGGACTTGGGGACAGCTGTGACCCTGTCCCCGGGAGCACAGGGGCCATTGTGAGTATCCCAGGCAGTCGCTGCTCCCCGCTGAGCCTCAGCTTCCCCACCGCTGAGTGGGGCTCCCTCTGCCCCCCACCCCTACGCCCACAGGTGCACGGCTGGGCTGGGGTCTGAGGGTGACCTTGCTTCCCGGTGGGCTCCCCCAGAAGGAGCCTGTTCCCTGGGCTGCCCGCCCGCCCGGCCACCCACACGCCCACCAGGCAGCCGTAGGGACACTTCCTGGCCGCCCGCCAGCTCCCCGACTCGCCTGCGGTGATTCCTGGCACCCGGCCAGCCGCTGTCACTGGCCCCGGGGGGGCCCTCAACATTCTTGGCTTTTGTTTCTGATGACGCTGGGTCCACTGGGAAGGGAGAGACCAGAGCAGGAGGGGGTCAGGGAGAGTCAGCGATGCAATGGCAGGACCCCCAGGCCCCCCACCACAACGCTGGGCCCCCCACGACTCCGGGGTCCACGGAGGAAAGGTGGCAGTGGGGGCACTGTGTTGACGTTGGACTCCCAGTGTAGGGTGGGAGTCGTCTCCTCAAAGAGGCAGAGGGAGCACAAGGGGCCTTGGGTGCTGCTGGGCACTCCCGAACTGAAGGCGGGCAGAATGGACTCAGCACCAGCCCTCGGATGAGGGGCTGGGGACAGCAGTGGGGCCTCGTCCTGCCCCGTGGGGACATCGCTGCCTGTACAGCCCTCCCCTAGGCCCCACCGTCCACGGGGGCCCCTCTGGATTAAGAGCAGCGACAACTGTTCCTATTTATACCGCCTGGCTTCAGGTCCACAGGCTGCAGCCACAGAGCCCATCCAGGAATTCTGCTGCTCTCAGTTTACGTTTAAAATAAATGTTTCCTTAACTCGCATCTCATGGCCGGCGGTGAACGTCAGGAATTGTGAGCGCACATCCCACCCTCTCTGCTGGACGCTAAGGATGGGGGTCCCCTGGGCAGTAGGGATGGGGGTCCCTGGGCTGAGCCTGGAGAGTGGGGACGGGGGTCCCCTGTGCCGAGCCCAGAGTGGGGACAGGGGTCCCCTGGGCCGAGCCCAAAGAGTGGGGACGGGGGGTCCCTGGACCGAGCCCAGACAGTGGGGATGGGGGTCCCCTGGGCCGAGCCCAGAGAGTGGGGATGGGGGGGTCCCTGGACCGAGCCCAGACAGTGGGGACAGGGTTCCCCTGGGCCAAGCCTGGATGGTAGGGATGGGGATCCCATGTGCTGAGCCCAGAGAGTGGGGGTGGGGGTCCCCGGGCCAAGCCTGGACAGTAGGGATGGGGATCCCGTGGGCTGAACCTGGACAGTAGGGACGGGGCTCCCATGGGCTGAGCCTGGACAGTAGGGACGGGGATCCCGTGGGCTGAGCCTGGACAGCAGGGACGGGGCTCCCGTGGGCTGAGCCTGGACAGCAGGGACGGGGCTCCCGTGGGCTGAGCCTGGACAGCAGGGACGGGCATCCTGTGGGCTGAGCCTGGACAGTAGGGACGGGGATCCCGTGGGCTGAGCCTGGACAGTAGGGATGGGGCTTCCTGGGTTGAGCCTTGACAGTAGGGATGGGGCTCCCATGGGCTGAGCCTGGACAGTAGGGACGGGGATCCCGTGGGCTGAGCCTGGACAGTAGGGATGGGGCTTCCCTGGGTTCAGCCTGAACTGTAGGGACGGGGCTCCCATGGTCCGAACCTGGACAGTAGGGACGGGGCTCCTGTGGGCTGAGCCTGGACAGTAGGGATGGGGCTCCCATGGGCCTAGCTGTCCCCAGACACTGGAGACCTGGCCATCAGGAGCAGAGCCTGTGTGTGTGAGTGGCCGCCCCCGCCTCCCACGATCCAGAGGCTTCCTGTGGGCTTGCTGTGCTGTGCCTTGGTTTCTCAACTGGCCAGGCACCCCTGTCCCCAGACGCTGCACCCAGGGCTCCAACCAGGGCATCAGCTGGTGTGACCCAGGCCCAGCAGGGAGCAGAGGCTGGCTCAGCTGGGGTGGGGGAGTTTACAGAAGAGACTCCATGCTGCCTGGGCAGCTCAGGGAGCACCCAGGAGTGACAAGCCCAGGGCCTGCAGCAGCAGGAAACCATTACCTTAGTAAGAGCATCAGTCAGCAGGAGATGCATCCTAGAGACACAGGGCTACTGTGGGAAACCAAGATGCAGAGAGAGCAGAGGAAGAAATACCCTCACCTCTCTTCCTCCTGCCTTCCAGTCTCTGACTCAGTGCTACCATTGGCTAGTCTCAACAGGATCAGTGCTTCCCATTGGCCAGCCTCAACAGGAGCAGTGCTTCCCATTGGCCAGTCTCAACAGAATCAGTGATTCCCATTGGCCAGTCTCAACAGGATCAGTGCTTCCCATTGGCCAGTCTCAGTAGGATCAGTGATTCCCATTGGCCAGTCTCAACAGGATCAGTGTTTCCCATTGGCCAGTCTCAACAGGATCAGTGATTCCCATTGGCCAGCCTCAACAGGATCAGTGCTTCCCATTGGCTAGTCTCAACAGGATCAGTGATTTCCATTGGCCAGCCTCAACAGGATCAGTGATTCCCATTGGGGCTAGCCTCAACAAGATCAGTGCTTCCCATTGGCCAGTCTCAATAGGATCAGTGATTCCCATTGGCCAGTCTCAACAGGATCAGTGATTCCCATTGGCTAGTCTCAACAGGATCAGTGCTTCCCATTGGCCAGTCTCAATAGGATCAGTGATTCCCATTGGCCAGTCTCAACAGGATCAATGATTCCCATTGGGGCCAGCCTCAACAGGATCAGTGCTTCCCATTGGCTAGTCTCAACAGAATCAGTGATTCCCATTGGCCAGTCTCAACAGGATCAGTGCTTCCCATTGGCCAGTCTCAACAGGATCAGTGCTTCCCATTGGCCAGTCTCAACAGGATCAGTGATTCCCATTGGGGCCAGTCTCAACAGGATCAGTGATTCCCATTGGCCAGTCTCGACAGGATCAGTGATTCCCATTGGGGCCAGTCTCAACAGGATCAGTGATTCCCATTGGCCAGTCTCAACAGGAACAGTGCTTCCCATTGGCTAGTCTCAACAGGATCAGTGATCCACATTGGCCAGCCTCTACAGGATTAGTACATCCCACTAGCCAGCCTCTATGGGATCAGTGCATCCCATTGGCCATCCTCAACAGGATTGGTGCCTCCCATTGGATTGAACAGGACTGGTGCCTCTCACTGGCCTCAACAGGATCAGTGCCTCCCCTTCGCCAGCCTCAACAGGAACCCAGCCCCTGTGCACACCAGCACAGGATAATGGGTCCAGGATGGCCTAAGGAGAGAAGCTGGCTCACACGCTGTCTGATAGGTGACCCCAGACCACACTGAGCCTGCCTGTCTGCACCACAATATTCAACAGAGAGGCTGTGACTGTGCACCTGCCCAGACCCCACTGGACCCCTGGGTCCCACCAGCTGCCCCCCGCACTCATGCCCCAGGTGATTGGAGCTGCTTCCAGGGCTGAATTATTCCCAGCTGGGCTCTCCGGCTCTGAGGGTGAACCTGACTCCTCACCATCCCGAGGGAAGCCCTTCTCCCACAGCTTCCAGGACCAGCAGCTCCCCAGAAGGCATCGTCTCCTCTGGGCGTGGGCTCAGCCATGGTGGGGCAGGCAGGAGGAGGCGGGAGGAGTTGGCCTGAGGAAACCGCTGGGCACACTTTCATGTATGGGCCACTCCAAGGAGCTCACTGTCCTTCCAGGGCTGGAATGCTAATTACCTCCCCCGCGGGGACAGAGGAATCCTGTGAGGGGGGGCCACTCCAGCCTGGAGATCCGCAGCCGCTGGGGCCCTCCCTTCTCCAGGGCCGAGAGCGCCTGTGAGGGATGGATGGTAACAGCTCACATAGCTGGGTGCCTGCAGGGCTGGGCTCTGAACCACCTTCTCCATCTCCAGGTCTCCACATTGCTCTGAGGTTGGCCTGTCAGGCCCATTTACAGAAGGGGAAACCAAGGCTCAGGAGCCAAAATTAAGAGCTCAGGGCGGCAGAACCAAGATTTAAATGCAGGCTTCCTGACTTCTAGGCTGGGGTTTCAAGTACCTCCCACTCAAAGGGAGGGTGATGTCAGAAACAGCCACTGTGTACAGTGAAGGCTGAGTCCACACAGATCCCCGGAGGCCGGGAAGTGTGCCCTGACCCCAACAGCCATCTCCCAGGTGGCCAAGGGGAAGTTTGCTGAAATTTCAAGAGCTGCATTTCCAAGCCCAGCAAACACCAGGGGCCAACCGTGTGTCCTACTGGGTGCTGGGGTGTGGGGACACAGGGAGTCAGACAGGTCCTCTGTCCACAGAGACCCCTCAGCCTAGTCGGAAAGATAGAGAGTGGGTGGGTGGTCCCAAGGCATGGATCTGGCCTGTAAAACTGGATGGGTGGGGACAAAGCACCTGTGAGGGTGGGGAGCTTCAGGTACAGCTTGATCAAGGAGCTGCTGCCAGAGCTGGGTTTTGAAGACTGAATAGGAGTTTTCTACTGGGGAAGAGCATTGCATGTGGAGAAGGCTGTGTGCAAAGTGTGAAAGAGAGTGCAGAATCCCATGCACATCGTGACCCAGTTCTCAAGCTCCTCATTCACTGGCAGGGCAGCCCAGAGGGAGCCCCACGCGGGCAGCAGCAGAGGGAGCACCCCACTGTCCTGGCTCCAGTTCCCAGTTTCTCCTCTGCCCTGCGGCCCCCTGTCTGTTTCCAAACTTCCCCCTCAATGCTGCTAGCTGGGAACCGGAGGTAGCACTGGGCAGGCACCCTCCCAGTGGGGGCACAAGCTCCTCCAGCCAAGACACCAGGCACTTCCTGACTCTGGGCTCGAACGGGGGGCACCGAGGGGGCGGCATTCCAGATGGCATTCCAACTCCTCCTCAACAATCTGTCCATTTCCTGCCTGGCTGCAAATTTCAACATTTCCTCCCCGGGCCACCTCCGGTCTCTGCCCGCCGCCTGCCCTGTGCTGACCGGAGGACAGAGGACGGCCCTTGTCCTGCCAGCTCAGCATAGACCCAGTCCTGCCCTTGCTTGAGCCAAGAGGCCCGAGGGTGAGGAAACGGGGCAGAGCCGGGGTCGGGGGGCACCCGGGGTCCAGCCCCCATGCCGCCACCCCAGCTGTGCGCCTAACCTCAATGGGCACATATGCAGCACTTTCTGTGTGCCAGCCCCTCTCAGACATGAGACACGGCCAGGGGAGGACATGGCACACGGGCTCTCCCTGCAGACACCTGGGGTACAGGCACTCCCTGCAGGGAGCTGGGTCCACACTTGGGAAAGGGATTCTAGGAAGGGGAGCGTGTGAGGTGTGAGCAAAGGCCTGGAGCTGGGACAAGCCCAGACGGGAGGCACTGACCTGTTCCAGGTCCCCGCACTCGGAGGCCAGCTCCCCAGCAGGCCCAGCTCCCCAGAGCTGACCGACCTGAGCAGATCCGGGGACAGGCTGGCAGTGGTCAGAAACCCAGAAGAGGACAAGTTTGTTTCTTTGCAGGACACCCTCCCTAGGCTTGGGGATGTCCTGCCTAATGACCACGGGGGTCCCCAAGATGAAACGAGGGCTTCCCCAGCCTCCTTCACACTAGAGAAGTGGCTCCTTCCAGCTCTTCCAACCAGACAGGCTCTTACGGGGAGGTGGGTGCAGGAACCTGGTTCTGAGGAACGCTGTGGCCCAAGGTCCCCTCCCGAGGTCCACGGGCATGTCCAGGCTGGGCGCTGGCTGTGGGCTGTGGCCCTGTGGCTTAGGGAGCCCCCAGCAGGATATCCAGGGTTTGTTCAAGCCCTATCCAGAGAGTCTAGGGCCCACCCTCCATCTATGGTTTTTTTGCTTCAAGTAGCTGGAGTCTGTCTGCTGCCAGGAGCCGAGAGCCCAGCCCGTGGTGGGAGGGAGCCGGCCCCACAGCTCTGCACACTCGTGACGCCCAGTGGACGGGGTGGCTGTGGGCAGTTCTCACCTGATCCAGGTGGCTTCCTGGCCTGGGCCTGCAGTTGCCAGGAAGGACCCTTCATGATGTCCGATGAGGCCGACGGTTCTGCCCTGGGGTGCAGGAGACCAGCTGGGCTTCCGGGGATGGGTGAGGGAGCCCCGGCCGCCCACCCCTCCAGGAGCACGCTAAGGCCTGGGGGCTTCCCGGGAGGGTGGGGTGGACCTGGCCCTTGAGAAACGCACCTGATGGCTCTTGCAGCCTGAGACCTGGGCTGGAGCCCCCACCTCCTCGGCGCAGTTCCCAAAGCTGCGTCCCGGTGAGTCCCACAAGCCGGAGGAAAAGCCATCAGGGGAGGCACCCCCTGGCCTGGCCCTGATATAGTGGGGTCCTGCTCTGGCAGAACGGCCCCCAGGCAGCCCTGGGCCAGGCCAGCCCAGAAGGGCCCAGGGAGGCGGCCACGTGGTTGAAGTGGGGGTGCTGTTTTTGTTGCGGGGTGTCTGCAGGTTTGAACCCTGTTGCCCGTGACACCAATGACCTCGTCCCAGCGGGATCATGACGCTGCCTCACACAGCACAAGACTCGCCGGGAAGACGCGGGACCCACGAAAGCCCACAAAGGGGACGGGGTGGCCCAAGGTCACGCCCACGCCAGGCCCAGCACTCTGCTCTTCCTGCTCACCCACTCGGTCGGGCCTGTGCCCTCCCGCCCAGCCAAGTGGGGGCTCCAGGAAGGGCAGCGAATGTCCCGTGACCCCGGCCCCACTGCGGGCAGCCGGGAGAACACAGAACACGGTAAGGAAGGACTGGTTCCCTGCCGGGCGCCCTCCAGTAGGATTCCCGAACCCAGGGGAGTAAGCAGGAGGATTTTCCATGTGAGGCCGGCTTCCGGGCCAGCCAGCCCGGGGCGAGGCCCAGCCGGTGCCAGCGTAGAGAGAGGAGAGGAGCAAAGCGCCCTGACACATTCTCCTACAGTGATTTAATGGCCGGAGCATTTGTGCAATATTTATGCAGTAAATCCTTCCATTGGGCGGTTTCACTGTGTCACAGGAGGCTCCTCCGAGCCCTTCCCCATCCCTTCCCCCCAAAAAAAAGAATCCTGAGAAAATCTCATTTCACAGTTTCCCATCAAGCCAGGTGCACGGCAGCTGTGGTGGGCACGGCGGGGGTGATTCCTGAGGAACACCCTCTGCTGGTGTCCGCAGCCCGGGAGGGAGCGTGAAATGGAGGATTTCGGCAGGCGTGGCTGTGTCCAGGCGGGCAGGTGCTGCCGCGTCCCCGGCTGCCGGGTCTCGGTTCCCCGGAGCCACAAGACTGCAGGGCTTCACAGCTCCCCGGAGCCTGGGTCCCAGCACTGGGGAAGGACACCGGGCCCTGAGGGCCAACGCCAAACCCAGACAGTGTTCAAATCCAGCTTTCTGAGCAAGGTTCACACCACCAGGAAAGCCGATACACTTTCTAAAATCCACTTCTGAGTTAAATGTTTGAAACAGGCACTTGAAGCAAATGTTGACCTCAACGTCGGAGGAAACCATGTCCATCTGATGCCCTCAGCCCCACCAAACAGTCCACCTTCTCCCCACCCTGCCCTGGAAGGTACACCAAACGGCCCCTGGTATTGTGGGGTTGTGGGGGGCAGGGCGGCACCCACAAGCGTCTTCTTCAAAAACAGCTGCACATCTGAGCTGAAACTGCGCCAGCCACGCTGCTGAGCCGAGCACTAGGAGCTGGGCCTGAAGCCACCAGGAGGGGCTCATCCCCACAACAACAGCCAAGCCCTCGGCAGCACAGAGCCGACGCCTCCGGGGTGGCCCCTCTCCTCTGCGGGCCGCGAGGACCCGCGGCTGGTCTAGCGGCTGCACTCCTACCAGGTGTCAGGCCTGCCACACGTGGGGCTCACCTCACCCTGCACAGTAGGAATGACCCTGTCTTAGGCGGATGCAGGCTTAGAGCCTGGGAAACTGGAATTTGCCCAAGGCCCCCAGCTAGAAACGGAGAGACAGGGGCCCCAACCAAGCCACTCCCTCTGCCCCAGCACTCCTGCCCACCCTGGAGCCTCAGGGCTGCCCTGCCTCCTCTGCGGCTGTCCCGGCAGCGTGGACACAGATCATTGGCCCTGGGAGGGGCTAGAGGGGGCCGAGTTTCCAGCAGATCCATCCTCAGGCTCAGCTGTGTAGAGGAGACTAGCAGATGTGGGCCTGGTTCTCCCAGTGACCAAATGAGGCCCCCACGTGTGTGTCCCCAGGAGACCAGGTGGATTGGCTCTTTGCAGACCCCTGTGTGGCTCAGTGCTGAGCTGGGCTGACCAGCCACCCAGTGCCCAATGCCCCAACCATCCACACGCATAGAAGAAACATGACCGGGGCCTAGGAGGGTTTCCGGGCATCCGCCTCCCCAGGGCTGCCGCAGCTGCCGGTCGGTAGCAAATACAACTCTCCTCTAATAAAACCGATCGTCTGAGGCTGCGGACGCCACAAGAGGAAACAGCTGTGTGCTGCTGGCTGCGAACACGTGTTTCGAGGCCATCTCCCAGCTAGCCTGCTCCTGCTTCTGCGGAATGCTGGAATCCTGGCCGTTTCTGACAATAGAATGCTCCGGGCTATTGAGAGGCGAACCGCAGGGCCGTGGAACATAACATTATCACGCACACACACGGATCGGTTCAGCAGACCACCACGGAGACCCTGCTGCGTGCCAGAGACCCTCACAGGTGCATAAAGGGGTTCCTAGCCCCTCCCACAATCCTGACCGACTGTGGCCTCCACCACCACAGAGACAAAAGATGTCAGAGGTAAAGTGTCCCATGAGCACCAACAGACATGCAAGAGTATCCACATCCGCTGTTTATAAGGGTCCAAAATCCCAACGTTCATCTGGAAGCGCATGGACTTAACTGTCGTACAGCCGGGTGCACGGTGGCTCATGCCTGTAATCCCAGCACTTTGGGAGGCCGAGGCAGGCGGATCACCTGAGGTCAGGAGTTCAAGACCAGCCTGGGCAATGTCCGTCTCTACTAAAAACACAAAAAATTAGCTGGGCATGGTGGCAGGCGCCTGTAATCCCAGGTACCTGGGAGGCTGAGGCAGAAGAATCGTTTGAACCCGGGAGGTTGGAGCTTGCGGTGAGCCGAGGTCATGCCACTGCACCCCAGCCTGGGCCACAGAGTGAGACTCCATCTTTAAACAACAACAAGAAAAAACTGGTGTACAGTGGAACAGTACACTAACAGTTTAAAAAAAGACTAACCTATTGATAAATGCAAAATGGATTAACCTCAAAAGGATTATGGCAAGTGAACAAGGCCCAAACCGAAAGCGTGCGCCTGCAGGATTCCTCCACCGTGGTGTTCGGGAGCAGGCCATGCTAACTGGTGCTGACGAAAAGCAGGAGAGCGGCATCCTCCACGTGGGGATTGTTCTAAGGGCAGAGAAAGCTTTCTGGGCGCTAGGAAGACTTTTATTGCCTGACCTGGAAAGGTGGTGTTTACCCGAGGAGGAAGCCCTGCAGCCACACCCGCGGGTTCACAGATTTGACCACGTGGAAATTCTGTCTGCATTTAAAGCCAGGTAAATGCTTGAGGAATGTTAGCCTCCTGCCTCACCCTCCTCCCTCACCCTCCTCTCTCACCTTCATTCCTCACCCTCATCCTTCACCCTCCTCCCTCAGCCACCTCCCTCACCCTCCTCCCTCACCCTCCTCCCTCACCTTCCTCCTTCACCCTCATCCTTCACCCTCCTCCCTCAGCCACCTCCCTCACCTCCTCCCTTGCCCTCCTTCCTCACCCTCCTCCCTCACCTTCCTACTTCACCCTCCTACCTCACCCTCCTCCTTCACCCTCATCCCTCACCCTCATCTCTCACCCTCATCCCTCACCCTCCTCCTTCACCCTCCTTCCTCACACTCCTCCCTCACTCTCCTCCTTCACCTTCTTCCCTCACCCTCCTCCATCACTCCTTCACCCTCCTTCCTCACCCTCCTCCATCACTCCTTCATCGTCCTCCATCAGCCTCCTCCCTCACTCTCCTTCACCTTCCTCCCTCACCCTCCACCCTCACCCTCCTCCCTTGACCTCATCCCTCACCCTCCTCCTTCACTCTCCTCCCTCACACTTATCCCTCACCCTCCTTCACTCACCCTCCTCCCTCACCCTCATCCCTTACCCTCATCCTCATCCCCCACCCTCCTCCTTTGCCCTCCTCCCTTACCCTCCTCCCTCACCCTCCTCCCTCACCATCATCCCTCTTTCCATTGAGCCTCAAATCATGAAACAAAGTAGGAGGCAGAGGCCGGCCTTGGGGAGAATGGGCTGACCACTGCTGCCTACACAACAGAGAGGTGAGGCAGGTGTCCCTTCAGGCCAAGCCCAAATGTGAGTCCACCTTGAGCCTCAGGCCAAGGGTGTCACAATGGGTCTTTAAAGGTGTAGACCAAGAGCTGATCCCAGGTCTCCCAGCCATGTGACGTTAGGGAAAAACATATCAGGCCCCTCAGACTAGATGGGGGCTCCCTGGCCCTTGCTGACACAGGAAAAATATAGGAAAGTCTAGAGTATTGCAAAGGAGATTATCCTACCTCCTCATGGCCATCACCTCCTCACAGCCATCACTTCTCATGACCATCACCTCCTTCCACAACCATCACCACCTCCCACAACCATCACCTCCTCCCACAACCATCACTTCCCACAATCATCATCTCCTCCCACAAGTATCACCTCCTCATGGCTATCACCTCCTCCCACAAGCATCACCACCTCCCACAACCATCACCTCCATCCACAACCATCACCTCCCATGACCATCACCTCCTCCCACATCCATCACCTCCTCCCACAACCATCACCTCCTCCCACAACCATCACCTCCTCCCACAACCATCACCTCCTCCCACATCCATCACTTCCTCCCACAACCATCACCTTCTCCCACATCCATCACCTCCCACATCCATCACCTCCTCCTACAACCATCACCTCCATCCACATCCATCACCTCCCACATGCATCACCTCTTCCCACAAACATCACCTCCTGTGACCATCACCTCCTCCCATAACCATCACTTCCTCATGGCCATCACCTCCTTCCACAAGCATTACCACCTTCCACAACTATCACCTCCTCCCACAACCACCACCACCTCCCACAAATATCACCTCCCATGACTGCCACCCCCTGTGACTATCACTTCCTCATGACTATCACTTCCTCATGACCATTATTTCCTCATGACCACCACCTCTCATAATCATCACCTCCCATCACTTCCCATGACTATCACTTCCTCATGACCATCACCTCTCATGACCACCACCTCCCATGACCATCACCTCTCATGACTATCACTTCCTCATGACCATCACCTCCCATGGCCATCACCTCCTCACGACCATCACCTCTGTCACCATCACCATCTCTGTCATTCCTGTAACTGTCCTACCACCACTGCCACATCACTGTCATGGCTGTCATCACCCCCCTCATAGCCTATTTCCTTAATTAGTGAGATGTGGGTGAGTGTTCTAGTGTCTGAGGACCAGGCTGGCAGAAGACCCTGACCTCAAGCCCAGGTCTTCAGATGCCAACTGCATGCTCTCTTCCCTCTGTCCCGGGTCCTACAGACCCACCAGGCCCCTGGCCAAAGGCCCTATCCCCAGTTGCTGAGACATGGTCAATGAAAGCCTAGCTAAAAGTCATTTCTGAAATCCTGTTTGCAAACCTCTACATAAGCCACACATATCTGGAACCTCCTCCTTTTTCCTAATGAAGTCAAAGGTGTTAACTTTACAGTGATTGCATGACTGGTACAAAGCACCCTGGCTGCCTGCAGAGCTGACACAGGGCCACTTCCCACTCCCAGAACCCCACACTCACGCTTACGTAACCCTCAGAGGAAGTCTCGCACGATGACCGGCCTGCTGAAGAATGACTACCAGCAATAAAACTTTTTATGGGGTTGGTGGTAGAGTCTATATTTAAAACAATTCTGCAAATCCCTGGGAAATGAATGCTCGTTAGGATCTGGGGCAGCCTGCAAAGTAAAGACGGAGGTTTCAGCGAAGCCCTGGGGTATTGTAAACTGTAGAAAGAAAAATTGGATGTCAGGAAAGCCAGATCGCCTCAACAAAGCTCAGCCGAGGACTTCCTTCCTCTGTCTGGGACCCTGCCTGGGCCTGAAGACACCAATACGAGTGGAAAGGCTGACCTGTGGGGAGTGCCCAGGGTGTCCCAGTGACTGGCACGCATAGGCACAAGTGCCATGGAGAATGGGAGGCCCAAGGGCTGAGCTTCCACCCAACAGCCCTCCCCATGTGGGCACCTCTCAAAGTTCTGGGAATTAACTTACCTGCACAACTGTGTCTCACACGGGACTCCAGGGTGGCTTCTCCAATAGGAGAGCCATGAACCCTTGTGTGGGTACTTAGGTTAAAGTTGGATGACATTTTAAACGTTCAGACCCTCAGCTGTACCAGCCACATGTCTGGTGCCCAGTAGACACATGTGGCCAGTGGCTTCCATGTTGGACGGTGCAGATCCAGGGTACATCCTAGAAAGCTCTATCGGCCAGCGCTGGTCCACAGGCTGGGAGCCCTGCGGGACTGTGGTGGGGTCCAGAGCTGAGGGTCCGAACG
This sequence comes from Macaca mulatta, assembly GCF_049350105.2. Lineage (NCBI taxonomy): Eukaryota > Metazoa > Chordata > Mammalia > Primates > Cercopithecidae > Macaca > Macaca mulatta. Next base: position 34,407,609 of record NC_133408.1, read on the forward strand.
CTGTCTTAGTTGGCTCTGGCTGCCATGACAGAGCACCACAGACTGGGTGGATTAAACCACAGCAACGGACTCTCAGCCTTCCGGAGCCAGAAGCCTGCAATCAAGGCATCGGCAGGGCTGGTTCCCTCTGGAGGCTCTGAGGAGTCTGACCGGCCCTCTCTCCAGCCTCTGGCGGCGGCCGGCCCTCCTTGTGTTCCATGACTTACAGGTGCACCTGCCATCCCACCTCTGTCTCCACCCACCCCTTGTGTGTGTGAGTTTCTTCTGTCTCTCATGAGGACACCAGTCACTGGTTTAGGGTCCACCTTAATCTGTCGTGATCTCATTTAAGACATGCATTTAACTAGTTACAAGCGCACACACTATTTCCAAATAAGGTCACATCACGGGTTCCAGGTGGACATGAATTTGGGGGACAGCTCAACGCAGCACACCCCTCCCCCACCCTATATCTCCCCCTGCCCCCCAGCACATCCCTCCCCCGCCCCGTAGCTCCCCCTGCCCCCCAGCACACCCCTCCCCCACCCCATAGCTCCCCCTGCCCACAGCATACCCCTCCCCCACCCTATATCTCCCCCTGCCCCCGAGCACACCCCTCCTCCACCCCATAGCTCCCCGTGCCCCTTCTCCCCTTTCATGCTGTTGGGGGCGTGTCCATCTGTTGACTGTTTGGCTCCACCTCCAGGACCCCGTGCACCCCTGCACACACCCAGCCTGGGCACACTCGGCGGACAAGCAGATGAGAAAACACAGGGTCTGACTTCCCAAGTCATGGTGTCAGCCTCAAACAGGAGCGTTCTTGGTCCAGGGAGGTGTCATGGCGTGAGCTGGGCCTGGGCTGGAGGCCTGGCTGTGCTGATGGGGCTGAGCCCATTCACCCATCAAGCCCTCATTTCTCATCTGTACTACAGGAGGCTCCCCACACTGCCCTCTCTTCCCCATCACCTTTCCAATTGACCTGGGTGGGGGCCAGATATGACCGTGGCCAGGGTCTATGGGGGATCACTGAGGTCTCCCAGATGGCCCCGGACAAGGGCTGACATCAAAGCAGGGGAGACAGAGGAGCTCCGGCCCCGTCTTGCCCAGCAGCCCACAAGCCATGCAACAGCCAGGGGCGTCCGTGTTGAGCAGTCCTGGGGAACCCGCTGCACTGAGCCGTTTGACCAGAGGGGTGGCCCGGCTGGATCGGCGCAGTGCTGAATTCTGGGGACCCCGTCACTCCTGCCTGTCCCCTAGGGGCCCACAGTGGGGCTGGAACAAGAGGGGGCCTGATGGAGCCTGCAGCCGACTGCCCAGGAAGCTTCCGGAACGCAGCCACGTGGGAGCAGTCGCTGGAACTTCCTCACACTGCCTGTCCAGGCCGGGCCGCATTCCCCCTCCAAGGGAAGGGAGGGCCAGAGCTGGTGCAAAATCTGTCCTGGCAGCTCCCCAGGGACTCCCAGGGCAGGCTCAAGTTTCGAAGGAGCATAAACTATGTCTTACAAATTAAGATAGTGACTCCAGTGACTGAAAACATCAGAAATAGCTCTGCTGAGTCAGTCCCTTCCCAAAGTTCTGTGGGAAAGACTCCGTCGGCCAGAGGGCTGACCCCACAGGCTCCGGCTCACTTGCGGCTCCTGCAGCCCAGGGAGAAGGCATGGGAGGGACCCGGGTGGTGACACCTGGCAGCTGGTGAGCAGCCCTGAAGCCCGCCCTGAACTGTCCCTGGTGACAAGGAGGGGACACAGAGGCGCCCGCCATGCCATCTTCGTGGAGCTGGGCGGGCCTGGGGTTTAGGGACTCAGCGCGGGTCCCCTGGCCCCCTCATCCTGACGCTTCCTTTCCTGGAGCTGCCTTTCCATAGCCTTATCCCTGAGGAGGAGTGACCTTTGGCTTGTTTCGATGTTAAGCGAAGAATCTGCACACGAGCCGCCGCATATGCACACACATACAGAGGCACTGATGCACGGTGGCTTTACACGAAGGCGGTGCGTTATGTCACATGACAAGAAGTTCAGGGTGTGCGCTCAGCAATTCTGTGACGCCACAGGAGCTGGGATTCCTCCTCCTCTCTACCCTGCCGTTCTCACTCGGCCTCAGACCTCAGCATTGTCTCCTCATGGTCACAAGAGGACGGCCATAGCTCCAGGCATCATGTCCTCATCCACCACCCTCTAAAGGCATCCCTGCCTTCTGCCCCTTTTATGATTTTTTATTTTTATTTTATTTTTTTAAAGATGGGGGTCTGGCTCTGTCACTCAGGCTATAGTGCAGTGGCACAGTCACAGCTCACTACAGCCTCAACCTCCAGGGCTCAAGCAATCTTCCCACCTCAGCCTCCTGAGTAGCTGGGACCACAGGCATGCACTGCCACGCCTGGAGATATATATATATATTTTTATATATTATATATATATTTATATTTATATTTATATAAATATATATAAATATTTGTTTTTATTTATTTATTTATATTTATATATTTATATATAAATTATATTTATATATTTATTATATTTATTTATATTTATTTATATAATATTTATTTATTTATTTATATATATATATATATATATATTTTTTTTTTTTTTTGGTAAAGATGGGGTCTTGTTATGTTGCCCAGGCTGGTCTCAAACTCCTGGCCTCAAGCGATCCTCCTGCCTCAGCCTTCCAAAGTGCAAGGATTACAGGCATAAGCCACCGCACCTGGCCTTGGGCCCCTTTCTGAGAGCCGGGAAGATGCTCCCAGGAGCTGTGGGTAGGCTTCCCTCCAGTCTCGTGGCCAGAATTGTCTCCTGCCCACGTGTGAGTTGGTGGCGGGCCAGGCAAATGGAGCTACCGGGGCTGCCACTTTGGACTGCTTGGCATTTGCCCCACAGGGCTGCACAGGGGCCCAGGCAAGCTGAGAACATCCCTGGGTCCAGGAGGCAGACGGAGGTGCAGCCCAGCAGCTAGGAGGTGTGTCAGGATGTTCCCCGGTCGGCACCCATGGCAGGGAGGGAGGAGGTGGGGTGAGCGAGGAAGGTCCAACATTGGGCAGCCTGCCCACAAGAAGCTCTGAGGCTAGGAGCTGGCGGAGTTGCCGAAAGTGGGTTGGGCCAGGACTGCTGGGCCTGTGCACCCGCCTGGATGCATCTGTGGTCATGGGCTGCCCTGGGAAGGGCGTTAGGCTCCCTGCAGCCAAGGATCCTGGAGGTGCCCATGCCACCCAGCAACCGGGCAACAACAGCCTGCCCTCCTTCAAGGAGCTCTGGGCAGCTCAGCCCCATGTCTACCGCATACCCCACCCCACAGCTGACGAAATGACCACAGGAGTCCGTCAGTCAGCAAAGGGGAGGGCATCAAATTCGGGGAACAACCAGAAATGGCTGAAACAGAGATAAAGAGACTGATACGGAAAGACTGGGCTGGGCACAGTGACTCCCACCTGTGATCCCGGTCAAGGCGGGAGGATCACTTAAGCCCAAGAGTTCAAGCCAGCCTGGGCAACATAGTGAGACCCCATCTCTTTTTAAAAACCTTTTTTTAATTAGCCAGGCATAGTAGTGCATGCCCATAGTCCCAGCTGCTGGGGACGTGGAGGCAGGAGGATCACTTAAGCTCCAAGGTCACAGTGAGCTGTGATTGCACCTCTGCACTCCAGCCTGGGCAACATAGCAAGACCCCATCTCTAAAAGAAAGAAACAAGACATGGAGGGAATACCCAAAAATGTTTACAATAATGATTTCTGGATTAGAAGGATTATAGGAAGTTTGTCGTTTTTTCTTTGTGCTGTTCTGTCTAAAGTGAATATGTATTTCTTTTACAATCAAAAACCTTAACTTTTTGATAAGAAGTCCTCTTGTCAATAGAGCACAGGATCTGAATTCAAACACGTGGACTCAGCTCCTTCTGGGGCAATCCCAGGTCCTGCTGAGAAGATCCAGGACAAAGTGAGTTCTGGGGACAGTCGGCTGTGCCTGCAGCCTCTGCTTCAGGGTTCCCCCACTGTCCCCTCCAGCCCACACTCCAGCACCCTGAGACCGGGGTTAGGTATGACCTTTCCCACGAATTGGCTGTGTGATAGTTTTTGAAGACAAGAATTGTCATATTGCCAGATTCTTCATCCATAAAGTGGATCATGCCCTTAGCTGGCTCACGAGTTGTGTTTGTTGAGGTGAGTGACTCTAGCTGTTCTAATAGAGCCTCATACTCCCCAGCTTGACAAAGTAGAGTTTATTTCTCACTCAGGGGAAGGCCAACCTGGATTGTTCCCAGATGGTGGGCAGAGTCCACATGGTCATGCAGGGATCCAGGCTCTACGTGACTCAGGCCCCTCCGAATTCTCCACTCAGACAGAGAAAGAGGGATCATGGTTGGGGCAGGAGTAGGGCCAGGCTTGGAAATCCCCCAAATCCCACTGGCTGAAGCCCAAGGACATGGCTGTGCCAGAGGCCAAAGGTCAGGCAACCAGGAAGCGCACTCAGCATGCAGGATGTGTGTTAGGAGCGGGAGGGGGAGGATTAAGGTTGGCCACACAAGTGTGGGATTTTGCCGGTTGGGCTGTCAGGGTCTTGGCCTCCCAACACACCCAAGTCCTCTGGCCATGCACATGGAGCATGTAGGGGGGTGCAGGAGGAGCTGGGCTTCCCCTCGGACATGGAGCCTCCCTCTCTCTCTCTGGAATGGGCACTCACGTGCTTCTGTCCAGGGATTTGAATCTTGAGGGACAGATGAAGGCCCTGGCTCACTTTAGAAATTATTCACAGCAACAGCAGTGTCGTCCTAAAGACACCCGGGGGACGTCCCCACCCTGGCTGGGACGCCAGGCGTCACGTGGCTCTGCCACCTCCCCAGCCCTCCTGCCGTCAGCCGTCCCATTATCCACCACCATCTACTCTCGTAGTTTGTAACCAAGAGCCCCGGCGGACAGGAGGTCAGTGAAGTAAGACTGACCTGGAACTCTTCTGGGAGCTTCAGGATCACACGCTCTGGCCCTGGCTCTGTGGAGGCTTCTCAGCGAGGCTGGGGAGGGTGCAGCACAGCTGGGTCACCTGAGATCCGGGAGAGGATACAAGATGCACAAGGGACCAGGTGCAGCGGCTACAGCACCAGTGCTGCGGGAGGCTGGGGCGTGAGGGAGGCCTGGGCATAAGATTACAGCACCAGCACTGAGGGAGGCCGGGGAGCTACCATGGCACACGCATGCCATGTTTTCCTTACTGAGGATGTGCAAACCCTGTGCATCCTTCTGAATTTTTATATATTTATTTTTGAGACAGGATCTCACTCTCTTGCCCAAGCTGGAGTACAGTGGCTCAATCTCAGCTCACTACAGCCTCGACCTCCCGGGCTCAAGCAATCTTCCTGCCTGAGCTTCCCGAATAGCTGGGACCACAAGCACGCGCCACCACACCTGGCTAATTTTTTAGTCTTTTGTAGAGACAGGGTCTCACTATGTTGCCCAGGCTGGTCTCAAACTCCTGGGTTCAAGCATTCCTCCTACCTCGGCCTCCTGTGCTGCTGGTGGTGTAGCCACAGGAGGCCAGGACAGGAGGCTACACCACTGGCATCTCAGGAAGCCAGAGCGAGAGGCTACATCGCCAGCACTGCAGGAGGCCAGGACATGAGGCTAGAGCACTGTGGGAGGCCAAGGTGGGGGCTACACCACCAGCACCAAGGGAGGCCAGGGTGGGAGGCTAGAGCACTGTGGGAGGCCAAGGCGGGAGGCTAGAGCACTGTGGGAGGCCAAGGCGGGAGGCTAGAGCACTGTGGGAGGCCAAGGCAGGAGGCTACACCACCAGCACCAAGGGAGGCCGGGGTGGGAGGCTAGAGCACTGTGGGAGGCCAAAGCGGGAGGCTAGAGCACCGTGGGAGGCAGAGGCAGGAGGCTACACCACCGGCACCAAGGGATGCTGGGGTGGGAGGCCACAGCAGCACAGGGAAGCTGGGATATTTCCCAAAGCCCCTTCCCAATGTGGTTCCAGGTCAGGGCTGGCCACAGGAGGATGTGCCCTGGACTTGAGAGAAGGAGCTGCTGTTTGGTGTCTGGAGTGGGTATGGGCCTTGTGGGTGGGTCTGCTGGTCGTCTGGGTGGTTCAGGAGAGCGGCCAGCACCTCTGGCTCCTGCAGGCCTCACCCCGCAGCCCTTCAGCACCCTGGGCCGGATGCATGTATGCTCCACAGCCAAGGGCCAGGCTGTCCTACAGGGGCCTGGCTAAGGAGGTGGTGAGAGAGCAAGATGGGGACACGCCAGGTGCTCTGAAGGGCCCCAGCCTGACTCCACTGTCCCCCACTTCATGTCTTTTATGGGCTGGACTGTGCCCCTCATGTCTTTTATGGGCTGGACTGTGCCCCCCAAAACATAAATATGTCCAAATTCTAACCCCCAGGACTCCTGAATGTGACCTCATTTGGAGACAGGGCCCTTGCAAACGAGATCGAGGGACGATGAGGTCACTGGAGGCCCCGATCTGGTAGGACTGCTGTCCTCATGGAAAGGGGGAACCTGGACCCAGAGAGGCTCACACAGAGGGAAGAAGATGGGAAGAGACACAGGGAGATGACGGCCATCTAGAAGCCAATGAGAGGGGCCGGGATGGATTCTCCCTCAACCCTTAGAAGGAGTCCATCCTGTAACACCAGGGCCCCGGACCTGTGGCCCTCAGAACGTGAGAGAATCCATCTCTCAGAGGCCTCCAAACGTCTGCCTTCCCATCCCCACACGCTCGGCCCGCAGCTGCTTCACCCGCCCCCAGGACACTGCCGAGCACCCTGTTTTCTGTACGAGTCCTAACAACACAGGCAAGAGGTTTCTGGGCTTGGCGCCCAAGCCCTCAGACGGTGGCAGGAGGCATCACAAGCCTCCCTGGGCTCTTTTAGGAGAGTGGTGCCAGCGGCCAGCGTGGGCTTCAGAGAAAACGGGACAAGCGGAGCTGGGCCCCCCGGTGTGTGTCCCTGGGAGAAGCGCATGTTCCAGCTGCCTCCCACCCTGGGCGCGTGTCTCAGGGGGGTCAGGGGCTGCGTGAGACCCTCCGCCGCGGCCATGGGGGAGGAGCCTACATGCGTGGCTGGGTGGGGGGACCACGGCACTGTTTCGCTGCTGTTTTGTTTTTGTTTTTTGTTTTGTGGGAGTTTTTTGTTTGTTTTATTTTTTTGAGACGGAGTCTCACTCTGTCACCCAGGCTGGAGTGCAGTGGCGCGATCTCAGCTCACTGCAACCTCTGCCTCCCGGGTTCAAGCGATTCTCCTGTCTCAGCCTCCAGAGTAGCTGGGATTACAGGCACCCACCATCACACCCGGCTAATCTTTGTATTTTTAGTAGAGATGGGGTTTTGCCCTGTTGGCCAGGCTAGTCTCAAACTCCTGACCTCAGGTAATCCACCCACCTCGGCCTCCCAAAGTGATGGGATTACAGGCGTTACCCACCGTCCCCGGACTTGCTGCTGTTTTCGTCACATTAAAACACAAAATTAATTCAGCCATTTCTCCTGACCCCAAAAAGTCTGAGGAGTAGAGCAAGTAGAGAGGTGAATTATTCATATTCACCTTTCAAGCCAGGTCACTGTTTTCTGATTGATAGGAAAAGAGGGCCAGGCAGGGTCCTGCAGAGGGCAGAGAGAAGTCCAGGTAGAACCTGGGAGGGGAGGCAGCCGGCCAGGGCTCCAGGGAACCAGAAAAGAAAACAGCCCCTCTCCAAAGTCTGGCACCATCCTTCCTCTCCCCTCAGGCTGTGGGCCCCCATGGAAATCGGACCAGGTCAGAGGGCACCACAGTTTAAGCGTAAGCCCCTGCGGACCTCAGACCTGTGAGCTGGGGACAGGTTCCCTGGGGCTGCAGGGGCTCCAGAGGAAGGCCGAGGCGGGGCCAGCCCGGCAGGACGCAGGTACCTGGTCCCGCTAATTAATTGCTTCCAGCAGGCTCTGAAAAGCAGCTGGGCCCAGGAATGCCCCCTCCAGTGAAGACCGACTCTGTCTAACTTGTAACAGTTTGGATACTGATGGCAAACCACTCTTAACAAACCTCTCTCTCCTTCTTCTCATGTACAGGTCATCTGCAGGGCTTGCTGCCTCTGGGGGGTCAGGGCAGTGGGCAATCCTCCTCCCATCCCTACCCTGCCTCCCTTCCCAACCTCCTCCCCTCCCCACCAATGGGGCCAGTCCTGCTTCTTAGTGCCATCCTGCCTTGAACAAGCACTGCCCACGTTCTGGTCCTCCTGCCAGCCCACCTTCTCTGTGCTTCACCTGCATCCCTTGCTGGTCCTTGGGTTCAGTAACACTGTGGGGAGTCTCCAGAGATCCCACTAGACCAGATCAGGCACCTTATGGACCCTCCCCACCCACCAGAGAAGCAGAATAGCCTAGAGATTAAAAACTCAGAAGGGCCAAGTTCACATTCTGACTCCTCCACTTACAAGATTTGGTGTAAGATCCTTCCTGAGCCTGTGCCTCAAATTCTCCATTTTTGAAGCATAGGTCTCTGGTAGCACCTACCCATGGGTGGTTGTGAGAATTAAAACCTGAAGCCTCTAACACACCATCTGCCCCCAAGCAGCACTAGTCACTGCTGTCATTTCCTTCATGCACTTACTTCAGTCTACAATTATGTTCCTTTTTGTATATGATTAATGCCTAACTTTCCCTCTTAATGGAAGGCAAGAACTTCATGGTGTCTGGCAGAGTGACAGGTCCCTGTTAGGTTCTCAAGAACTTACGTTGGATGGATGGATGGATGTATGGATGTATGGATGTATGGATGGATGGATGGATGGATGGATGGATGGATGGATGGATGGAAGGATGGATGGATGGTTGGATGAAGGATAGTTGGATGGATGTACAGATGGATGAATGGGTGGATGGATGGATGGATAAGTGCATAGGTGGATAGTTGGATGAATGATAGATAGCTGGATAGATTGATGGTTGGATAAATGGATGGGTGAATGGGTAGGTGATTGAGTGGATAGTTGGATGGATGGATAAATGGGTGGGTGGATGGATGGATGGATGGATGGATGGATGGATGGATCAGTGGATAGTTAGAAGAATGATAGATGTTTGGAACAGATGGGTGGATGGATAGGTGGGTTGAAAGTTGGATGGATGATAGATGGTTGGATGGATTGATAAATAGATGGATGGGTGGATGGATGGATGTGTGAATGGATGGATGGGTAAGTGAATGAATGGGTGGATAGCTCGATGGATGGATAGATGATAGATGGATGGATGGTTGGACACATGAATGGATGGATGGTTGGACACATGAATGGATGGATGGATGGATGGATCAGTGGACAGGTGAATGGATAATAGATGGTTGGACAGATGGGTGGGTGGGTACGTGGGTGGATACTTGGATGGATGATAGATGATTGGTTGGATTGATAGAGGATGGATGGATGGATGGATGGATGAATGGATGGATGGATGGATAGTTGGATGGATAGATAGATAGATAGATAGATAGATAGATAGACAGACAGATAAGTGGATGGATGGATGAGAGGATCTAGGACCAGAATGATGGCTCCACCTTGATGTCCAACTGAGGCCCCTGCAATGGGCATCATCTGATTTGAGGAAGTATCTCCACTGGAACTGGCCAGTACTTGCCCCCTCACTGTGGAATTTGGACTGGGTGGAACAGTGGATAGTTGGATGAATGATAGATGGTTGGACAGATGGATGGATGGATGGATGGATGGATGGATGGATGGATGCATGCATGCATGCATGCATGCATGCATAGATGTGTGAATGGATGAATGGGTAAATGGATGAATGGGTAGATAGTTGGATGGATGGATAGATGATGGATGGATGGTTGCACACATGACAGACTGGATGGATAGATGGATGGATGGACAGATGGATGGATGGATAGTAGGATGGGTGGATAGTTGGATGGATGAATGGATGAATGGATGGATGGATGGTGGATGGATGGATGAGTGGGTGGATGGATGAGAGGATATAGGACCAGAGGGATGGCTCCACCTTGATGTCCAACTGAGGCCCCTACAATGGGCACCATCTGATTTGAGGAAGTATCTCTGCTGGAACTGGCCAGTACTTGCCCCTTCACTGTGGAATTTGGGCTGTGTTAATCAGTGGATAGTTGGATGAATGATAGATGATTGGACAGAGGGGTGAATGGGTAGGTGGGTGGATAGTTGGATGGATGATAGATGGTTGGATGGATGGAGGGATGGATGGATGGATGGATAAATGTGTGAATGGATGGATGGGTAAATGGATGAATGGGTGGACAGTTTGATGGATGGATAGATGATAGATGGATGGATGGTTGGACACGTGACTGACTGGATGGCTGGATGTATGTATGGATGGGTGGATAGTAGGAAGGGTGGATAGATGGATGGATGGATGAATGGGTGGGTGGATGGATGGATGATAGGATGGGTGGATGTATGGATGGGTGGATGGATGGATGGATGGATGGTTGAATGGATAGTAGGATGGGTGGATAGATGGATGAATGGATGGATGAATGGATAGATGGATGGGTGGATGGATGGATGGATGGATGGATGGATGGATGGATGGATGGATGGATGAAGGATCTAGGACTAGGGGGATGGCTCCACCTTGATGTCCAACTGAGGCCCCTACGATGGGCACTGTCTGATTTGAGGAAGTATCTCTGCTGGAACTGGCCAGTACTTGCCCCCTCACTGTGGAATTTGGGCTGAGCTTGGAAAGCTGCTCCAAGCTATTTGTAGAGGGGTTTCCAGCCTTGGATCCCTAAAGGCTGCCAGAGAGAGGCTCCTGTGGTTCCCTAGGACAAGGAAACCTCTTCCATCCTCCATGCCTGTTTCTCAGACAGCGAAGATGAGGCACAGATGTGTGCTTTAGAGGTGGCTGGGGGCCTCAGACACTGCAGTGTGCAGGCACCTGTCAGGCCTGATGTGGTGATGCTCACTCAGGGCCTCTAGGGCAGCCCAGGGTCATGTTTGATTTGATGAAGGGGTTAAGTGCGCTGCTCTTTAAAAGCCGGAAGACAGACAATGTGAGACTTACTCGCTCGGACCCACCACATTGGTGGGCTTTACTTCAGCCCTAGGCCCTCCTTCAGTCCCCTCACCCCTCACCCAACTCCAAAGCCCCCTCCCCAGACTGAAAGAGGGACCGGTTCTTTCCAGAGTCGCTCTTAACCGTTTTGTGAAAAATCCATTTATTGTCTTCATTGCTTGGGAAGTTATAATCTTGAGGCTGCAGCTTCCTAAGGCGTTGCCATGGAGATGAATTTTCTGTCATAAATAAAAGTATTCTGGGGTCAGGAGATCTCAAGCATAACTAGGACAGATTTTGAGGGGGAAAATGCCAGAATTTCTGTAGCACATGAGATGATTTGGGCTGCTTTTTCCGGAGGGTGTTTTTCAGGCTGTCATGAATTTGGCCTCTAGATGTGGGACCATCCCCCCGCCGCACCCCCCACCCCCATTCCCCCCAGCCGACACCGTGTCTGCCTCCCCGCCCCTCCCCTCCTCCACCTGCTCAGGGCCAGAGCCTTGGGGGACCTGGTTTGGAAATCCAGGTTAGGGTGACGTCTGGGGTCACCCAAAGACGGGCTGGCTCCCAGTGTGTCCTCAGACAAGCCTTTCTGTCTCTGGCCCTGCCTGGGTGAGGGCCCCACTCACTTAGCCTAGGATTTTCGGAACATTCCTCACGCGCCTCCTACAGGCCAGGGCTCACTCAGGTATTTCCCCTTGGGCTTGGGGCGGGAAAGGGGACACTCCCACCCCAGCATGAGCCCGGCTTCCGAGGGCCCTGACCCCACCCCCACTCTTGTTCACTTCCCACCAAGGACGTTAGCTTTAGCTTTAGGGATTTCCTTTTGTTCAGGGTCGCTGCAGGTCAGTGTTCAAGAAGGTGGGGGAGGCGGGACTGCAGCCCAGGAGGAAGGTATGCAGGGCTGAGGGGCCTCTGGACGCCACCCAAGCCGACAGCCTCCGCCAGCAGTCAAGGGCTGTTTGCCAACCCCCGTGCACCCCCGCATTAGGTAAACACAGAGTCCTCCATCAGCACAGGGCCCTAGAGCCATCCTTTGCACAGAGGCCCTGGGGTCCCCAATGCTCGAGGGCCCCCCATGACCCTGGGACTGGGACTGCGGCACCCTGGGCCCCTCCTCCCAGCCCCCTGAGGCTCTCACTGGAGGACCCATCTTCCAAAGTTGCCCCAATCCCAGGAGGCAGCTCCAGTCCCCAGCCCCAGTAGCTCCAAAAACATGAATGGGGAGTTGAGGAGGGAGAGAAAAAAAGAAAGGAGGGGATGAAGGAGAGAGGGGGCAACGGGTGATCCCTTTGCAGTTTGGACCTCAGACTATGGTCCCCTCACCCACCTCCCCGGACAGCATCACCCTCCCTTCCCACCTGGGTGGGTCCCTGTCCCAGGAGAAAACCCATACAGACATCACACAGGAAGATCCTGCAGGAAGCCCTTACTCCCTCGCAAATACTCGCAAAACATGGCCTTTGATCGTGAAGAAACAGGCTTCCAGGGCCCCCAGGGGCTGAGGTCCACAGTCGCAGGCCAGCAAGGCACAGCTCCCAGACTGGGGCTCCGTCTAGCCTCCCCAAGACTCGCTTCTGCCTGGGGTTCTCTGCCTCCTCATAACTGTGACACTCTCTGCCCATGCCCCTTTCTGAGCAGCAAAATCAACACAGGGCAGGCTGTGACTCGCCAGGCGGCGAGGAACTGCGGGACACACACACTGCATCGCCGTCTGTGGGGCTGGGACAGCTGCAGAAGGGACGTGGCCCCAGGAGCCTGGCAAGGCATCCCACGGCGAGGGCCCCTCAGTGCCAGCTCTCATGGCCTCTCACCAAGGCTGACCACAGCACAGTGTTCCATCACCACGAGCTTGTGCAGTCCACACCCACCACCAAGAAGGGCGCTGGGGGTCAGGGCCAATACCAGGTGGGGAGGAGGAGGGGTGGCTGGACAGGATAAGGGCCCCAGAATGCATGGCCCCACCCCTGGAAGGCTGTGCCCTCGTCCACAGAACAGGCACAGGGCCACAGAAGGGCATTGTCAGGAGGCGGGGCCTCTGCACCCTGATGACTCCTGGGAAGCGGCAGAAATCAAGGTCATGAAGGATTTGTAACCGGGGGAGGGCTGTTCTCAGAGCGGGAAAAACAGACAGCATCCAAGGGGCACCCCACACTGTCCCAGCTGGTAAATGGGTACAGGTGCAGACCATAGCAGGGTCCTCAGTGAGTCCGAGCTCCTGTTCTGCGTTGGACTGAAGCATCCTCGAGGGTGTATGTGTGAGCCTGTGTGTGAGTTTGTGTGTGAATGTGTGCGTGCCTGTGTGTGAATGTGTGTGCCTGTGTGAGTCTATGTGAGCCTGCATGTGAATGTGTGTGCCTGTGTGTGAATGCACGTTTGTGTGTGATGCATGTGAATATGTGAGCCTGTGTGTGACTGCATGTGCCTGTGTGTGCCTGCGTGTGACTGTGTGTGCCTGCTTGAGCATGTGTGTGCGTGTGACTCCATGAGCCTGTGTGTGAATGTGTGAGCCTGCATATGAATATGTGTGCCAATGTGCGAATGTGTGAGTCTGCGTGAGAATGCGTGGCCTGTGTGTGAATGCATGCAAATGTGCCTGTGTGTGAATGAGTGAGCCTCTGTGTGAATGTGTGTGCCTGTGTGTGAATGTGTGAGCCTGCACGTGAACGAGTGTGCCTGCGTGTGAATGCTTGTGAATGCACGAGCCTGTGTGTGAATGTGTGAACCTGTATGTGAATGTGTGTGCCTGTGCGTGCATGTGTGTGGTGCTCCATGTGTTTTTGTGTTTATGTGTTTGTCTCTGTGTGGCTGCAACTTTCTGCGACTCTCCAAAAACCCTGATTCAAAACCAAAGACACCACAGGAAAAGAGGACTAAAGAACAATTTCCCACTTAAGCATGGACACAAAAATCCTTAACAAATGATTAACAAATAGAATCAATATAAAAAGAAAAATATTTAATGACCAAGGTGGGTTAATCTCAGGAATGCAAGGTCAATGTAGCATTTGAAAAACTAATCAATGTAATTCACAATAACAACAGAATAATGTGGAAAAAATCACGTGGTAATTTTAATAGATGCAGAAACCATACAATAAAATTCAATAGATGCAAGAAAAACTGGACAAAATTCAACAACTTTTCATGATTTAAAAAAAAAAAACAAAAATCCCTCTCAGAAAACTAATAGTAGAAGCAAACCTCCTCAACTTCATTAAAGGCATCTACAAAACAGCTACAGCTAACATCTTACTCAATGTTGAAAGGCTCATTGCTTTCTTTTTTTTTTTTTTTTTTTTTTTTTTTTTTGAGACGGAGTCTCGCTCTGTCACCCAGGCTGGAGTGCAGTGGCCGGATCTCAGCTCACTGCAAGCTCCGCCTCCCGGGTTCACGCCATTCTCCTGCCTCAGCCTCCCGAGTAGCTGGGACTACAGGCGCCTGCCACCTCGCCCGGCTAAGTTTTTGTATTTTCAGTAGAGACGGGGTTTCACTGTGTTAGCCAGGATGGTCTCGATCTCCTGACCTCGTGATCCGCCCGTCTCGGCCTCCCAAAGTGCTGGGATTACAGGCTTGAGCCACCTCGCCCGGCCGAAAGGCTCATTGCTTTCTAACTAAGAACAGGAATAAAGCAAGATTGTCCATTCTATTGTCACTTCTATTTGTTCTGGACGTCCTAGCCAATACAAAGGAATTTCAAAAAAATTCTACTAAAACTAATAAGTGAATTTAGCAAGGTTGCAGGATCTAAGGACGATATACAAAAACAAATTGAAATTGAACAACTAGACCAAAGATTAACAAGGGAGTAGAAGACCTGGACAACATCATACACCAGCTCGACCTTATGTGCATCTACAGAACACTCCATTCAACCATAAAGGTATACACATTCTTTTCCTTTTTGAGATGGAGTCTCGCTCTGTCACCCAGGCTGGAGTGCAGTGGTGTGATCTCAGCTCACTGCAGCCTCCACCTCCCGGGTTCAAGTGATTCTCATGCCTCAGCCTCCTGAGTAGCTGAGACTACAAGCATGCCCCACCATGCCTGGCTAATTTTTGCATTTTTAGTAGACACAGGGTTTCACCACGTTGGCCAGGCTGGTTTCAAACTCCTGACCTCAAGCAATCCATCTGCCTTGGCCTCCCAAAGTGCTGGGATTACAGGTGTGAGCCACTGCGCCCAGCCAGAAATACACATTCTTTTCAAGTGCACGTGAAACATTCTCCAGGATAGACCATATATTTGGCCATAAAAGAAGTCTCAATACATTCAAAATAATTAAAATCATACCAAGTATGTTCTCTGATCATAATGAAATAAAATTAGAAATCATTAATAGATGAAAATTTATGAAATTCACAAATATGTGGACATTAAACAACACACTCCTACATAACCAATAAGTCAAAGAAGACATCCCAATGAAAACTAGAAAATACTTTGAGATGAAAGAAAACTCAACTAACAAAGCTTATGGGATGCAGCTTAAAACAGTGCTTAGAGGGACATTTATAGCTAGAAACTCTTAAATTTTTAAAATAAAAAAGAAAAGATATCAAATCAGTAACTTAATCTTCCATATTTTAAAAAATGGAAAAAAGAACAAACTAAACCCAAAACAAGCAGAAAAATGAAATAACAAAGATTAGAGAGCTACTTGAGAGGCTGAAGCAGGAGGATCACGTGAGCCCAATTCAAGACCAGCCTGGGCAACATAGCAAGACTCTGTCTCAAAAAAAAAAATTACAGGGGAAATAAATTTTAAAAATAGTGGATTGAAAAACAATAGAGAATATTAACAAAACCAAAAGTTGGTTCTTGAAAAAAATAAAATAGGCAAACCTTTAGCTACACTGACCAAGAAATAGACAGAATAATCAAATTACTAAAATCAGGAATGAAAAGAGGGAACATTAGTATCAGCCTTACAGAAATAAAAATAATAAAGGAATGTTGTGAACATTGTACACCAAGAAATTAAATAACCTAGATGAAATGAACAAATTCCTAGAATCACAAACTGACTCAAGGAAAAGAGGCCTGAAGAAATATGAAGACTTATAATAAGAAAAGAGATTGAATTAGTAATCAAAAAATGTCCTACAAAGAAAAGCCCAGGAGCAGATGGCTTCACTAGTGAATGCTACCAAATATTTAAAAAGGAATTAACACAAATGCTTCCCAAACTCTTCCAAAAAATAGAACAGGAAAGAACTCATTCTATGAAGCCAGTCATATCTTGACACCAAAACCACACAAATGCATCACAAGAAAAGAAAACTACAGACTAATATCCCTCATATATGGACTCACAAAATTTCAATAAAATATTAAAAAGCCAAATCCAGCAACACACAAAAATAATGATTGTGCTCCATGACCAAGTGGGATTTATTCCAGGAATGCAAAGGTGGTTCAATATACAAAAAAAAAAAATCAGTGTAATACACCATATTAACAGAATAAAAATTAAAATCACATCATCATCTCAATTGATGCAGAAAAGGACAATCCAGTATTTTTTCATAATAAAAATAAATAAATAAACACTCAACAACTAGGAATAGAAGGGAACTTTCTCACCCTAATAAAGGACATCTACATAAAACCCACAGCTAGCTAAGGCAAAAGACTTAGAACTCTTCCCCTAAGATCAGGAGCAAGACAAAGATGTCTGCTTCAGCCACTTCTAGTCAACATTCTACTGGAGGTACTTTCTAGCCAGGGCAATTATAAATGAAAAGAAAACAGTCCTCACAAAGAGCAAAGCTGGAGGACTCACACTTTCGGATTTCAAACTTACCACAATGTCAGTAAGGAAGACCCAAGGCATAGGGAGAGAAATACAGATCAATGGAACAGAATTGAGAGTTCATTTAAAAAGCCATACATTCGTGGTTGATTGACTTGTCAAGGGTGTCAAGACCACTCAGTGAGGAAGAAGAGTCTCTTCCACAAATGGTGCTGAGACAATTGGATTTCCACCATGCAAAAGAATGCAGGTGGACCCCTGCCTCACACCACATACAAAAATTAACTGAAAGTAGATCAAACACCTAAATATGAGATCTAAACTATAAAACTCTTAGAAAAATATCATAGTCACAAACCTTCATGAATGCATCTTGTGTACAAAATTCCGAGCAACTCTAGTCTAATCTGGTTTAATCCAACATTTCAACGGCCTTACAGATGAGGAAACTGTGGCTCAGAGAGGGGTGAGGCTCTGCTGAAGGAGGTCACTGACCCACCAGGAACAGAAATGACCTTCAGAACACCCCTCCCTTTCCTGCACCAGGCCAACTCACTGAGCCATTTTGGTGCACAACTCTCTGCTGAACCAAGAATGAACAAACAAATTAACTTCTTGGCAGGGTGCAATGGCACATGCCTGTAATCCCAGCACTTTAGGAGGCTGAGGTGGAAGGATCCTTTCAGCCCAGGAGTTTGAGACCAACCTGGGCAACAAAGAGAAGCTCCGAAGCCACACCAGTCCCACCTACTCAGAAGGCTGAGGCTGGAAGGATCAATTGAGCCCAGGAGGTCGAGGCTACAGTGAGCCATGATCGCACCACTGCACTCCAGCCTGGGCAACAGAGAGAGATCCTGTCTCAAATAAATACATATAAAAATAAACAAGAGAACTTCTTGAGACCCATCAGTCATAAGTCCTCCCTGCCGTCCAGAGTGCAGGGTCTGGGCTTTTCCATCCATCAGGGCTGGAGGTCTGGCTGTGTGGACAAGTCCTAGCTCTTGGTTCCTGGGAGAGGAGATTTGGGAGTCGACCCTGCCAGTGGATGCTGAGTAGCACAAGCCTGTGCCAGGGGAGTCCAGGGGAGCCCAGGACAGGGCAGAGCCTGGACTAGAGACAGGCAGGTGGTCCTGAGGTCAGGTGGGGTTCACCACTGAGTTATGAGTCTCTGCCTGACAAGCTTGAGAAGCCTCCCACGCCAGGTGGCAGCTGCCTCTCTGGACCACAAGCCCCGGCACGCCAGAGAGGC
The DNA here is from genome assembly GCF_049350105.2 of Macaca mulatta. NCBI lineage: Eukaryota > Metazoa > Chordata > Mammalia > Primates > Cercopithecidae > Macaca > Macaca mulatta. The sequence goes on from NC_133408.1 coordinate 34,425,608, forward strand.
TACATTCCCTTCTGAAATGCAGCTGTAGGGAAAGACCCAAAGCTCTGACCGCTGACCCCTCCCTGGGGATTCAGTGAGATCTCAGAAACACTGGGGCAGGTGTGCTGGGGACTATGTGTGGGAATACCTGTGCCATTCCCCAGGTGCCTCTGGGGACCTGCTGGGGCTGAGCTGGGACAAGGAAGCCTCAGTACTGGGAGCACCTAGATGGAAAGGTTCACAGCCAGGCCTCCCTGGTGAGGAGGTATGGAAGCGCAGCAGAAAGTGCCAAAATGGGGCTCCCAACCCAGCTTCTGCCCCACAGCCACATCTCCCAGCCCTCACCGGAAGGGGTGCCACAGTCCTGGCACCAATGGCCCTAGTGGAGGACAGACATTGTGAGGCTGCCCTGCCCTGTGTGCGCTCTGGGCTTTTTCCTCCCAGAGTCCCCTGAGGGAGACAGATGGGGGTTGCAGTCGGTGCTCCGTGGCCAGCGGGAGATGGCGGGTCTGTCGGCAGTGGTTTCTGCAGCCTGGGTCTAGGGCCTGCAATGAGCTTCCCTGCCTGACTGGGATTGCCTAGAAGTCAGAGTCAGGGAGGGGTATTTCTGTCTGTCTCTCTGTCCTGCACACCAGACGACTAAGGGCCTTGGTGGAGCCCCATGCCTGGGACCTCAGGGCCACCAGGCTCCAGCTCAGAAGCCAGAAGGGCTCGGGATGGCTTCTACCACCCAGGGAGGGGCAAGCAGGGGCCTCGGCCACTGGATGCTGGTGTGTGGCTGGGCGGCTGGGGGCCGGATCACAAATACTGCACATTTTTTGGTGGCTCAAAGGCCAGGGTAGAAACAGTGGTTGTTTTATTCTGTAGAAACCACACACTTTTCATCTGAGTACCCTCAGGGAGTGGGGGTGGACTCCAGCTGTGCCAGGCCAGGGTGGGAGTCCAGGGGGCAGGCCAGCTCCTTCTTGCTGCAGTTACCTTTGAGGCCATGCTGGGTCCTGCCTCCCATCCCAGCTGAATGGAAGCAGCCTCAAATGCTCACGGCAAGGACTCAGGGCCCCCAAAAGTAGGAGGGCCTCCTTCAGTGCCCGCTCGGGGCCAGGGACTCTGCCAGGTGACATGGGGTACCCAAAAAGGACTCAGCCCCCAGTGCTGGGCAGGGCAAGGTGGCCTGGGAAGTCCTTCGGAGAGGGCAGGCAGGGATGCTTACAGAGCCTGGGGTCTAGAAGTTGCCTGGTCCCGGCCCTCACTGCAGCTCCTGTAGCTCTGTGCCCCCACAAGGGCCGACCACTGAGGAGTCCCCTCACTCAGTCTTTCCATTAGGGAAACTACTCACAGGTGGGCAAAGGGGGGCAAGGGTTGGCGGTCCTGGAGCTCAGCCCACCCCACCGAGCCTCCCTCTCTTCCAACCAGGGCAGTGGTGTAGCCCAAGGTCACAGTGAGGTCGTCCAACATCAAACAGCTGGGCAGAGCCCAGCAGAGCCCAGTTCTCTCGCCCCATGCTTGGCTGAACCTGGGAAGGGGCACCTGTCTCCCAAGTACTCTGCCTCCCTGACCCCATTCCAGACCAGGCCCACCAAGTACCTGTGGTCCAGCTCACACCAGGCCCTGTCGCCAGGCAAGATTGGAGGCCTGGACGGGGGGCTGTGGTTGCCAAGGCCCTGCAGACGGCCGTTCCATAAACAGCCCTCCCCGGCCACTCCGTTTTCTCAGCTGCTGCCCCATCAGAAAAGTCCTGCCCTTTGACCCTGTTCCTTCAGCCTGGGCAGCCCCACCTGCTCCGATTCCCCCGTGCCACAACCAAGCCAGCTCAGCTGAGGTCATGAGGTGGCAGACCGGGGCCAGGGTGTGGCTGGAACAGTTGGGGTCAGGCAGGGCCCGGAGCTCTGGAAGCTTCTCAACTTCATTCTAAGCCTACAGAGCAGCAGGGGCTCTAGGAGAGGTAGGGAGAGCAGGGTGGTCTTGGGTTTGGGGAAGATGACCCTGGCTGCTCTTGGGAGAGCAGGTGGCTGAAAACAGCACGCAGATGGGTGGGCAACAAGGTTGTCCAGATGAGAAGCAGCCAGCCATGGGGAGGCTGGTGCAGGGCCCTGCACAGTGGGGGCCACGCATACGCGTGGTCTGCCCTCGGGCTGCATGCATCCTCCTGCCCACCTCTGCTCAGCTCCTGCCTCTGCCACCTGGCTTCCTACCCAGGCCTTCTCCAAGCCTCTGGGGGGATCCTGGAACCTCCCGGCATTCTTGTGTGCAGGCTCCAGGTCCCAGGATTCGGAGCCCGGAGCTGACTCAGTGAGGTCTCCTACTTGACCATTTCACACCCTAGCCCCTCCCTGTATTGCTGGGATCCGCCCTCCCGCAAACCATAGGCCCACAACTCTGTCTCTCAGGCTCTGCCTCTGGGGCACCCAGGCCAAAGCACCCCCAGCATCCCACTTAGTAGCCCCATCTATGAACGGCACCCTGATTTCCTTGGGGAACCCCATCCTCCTCCATTTTCTGTCTTGTGCTTCTGATGGAAATCTATCTAACAACAGAAATGGTACACGGGACTCAGACCCAGCCAATCCCAGGACTCGGGATGGAGCCAAGATGGAAGGTGGGGCCTGGCACAGTGGCTCAGGCCTCTCATCCCAGCACCTTGGGGGGCTGAGACAGGAGCTTGAGGCCAGGAGTTGGAGACCAGCCTGGCCAACATGGTGAAACCCTGTCTCTACTAAAAATACAAAAAATTAGCCGGACGTAGTGGCAGGTGCCTGTAGTCCCAGCTACTCAGGAGGCTGAGGCTGGAGAATCACTTGAACCCGAAAGACAGGAGGTTGTGGTGAGCAGAGATCGTGTCAGGGCACTCCAGCCTGGAGGACAGAGCCAGACTGTGTCTCGAAAAAGAAAAGAAAGGTCTGCCGAGGCAGGCGAGTCCCCTGGACAGTGGGGCACGATCCTGCCGCAGGGCTGGGGGGTGCTTCACGAGCACCTGGACCTCGGAGTAGGAGGCAGGAGGCCATGCCAGGCCCCGCACCAGGCCCCGCAGCTTGGAGAGGCGCGGGGGTAAGGAGGCACCCAGAAGCCGGACCCCACGCAGACCAGGCACCGCCCCAGACAGGTCGCGGGAGAGGCCTCGGCCCCCTGGTGGCTCAGAGGCCCCACCACTTCCCCGAGCTGGCGACCCCTCCCAGATACTCTTCAGGACTCTCCTCCCCGCTAGGCACTCTGGGGACCCACGTCCTCCCGAGCTGCCAGAGGGAATGAGGGCTGAGGCTGCCACAGCCACGGGTTCACCCTGCGGGGCATCCGCCTCCCGACGGCCAAAGGGAAACTGAGGCTTTGGGGCGTCAGGAGGCGGCCAGTGTGGCCGCAGGGGCAGGGCCATCGGGCTGTGAGGTGCTGGCTGGGCCGTGGGAGGAGCCCGGTGTCAGCCGCGGGGCTGGGGGCCGAGGCGTGCCCACCTCCAGAGTCCCCGGGGGAGCCACGAGGGCTCGGCCTCCTTCCCCCGCACCGACCCTCCTAGCCTGCCTGTCCCCGGGGCGCCGGAGCCTTGAACCAAAATTCTCCCCGCAAACGGAGGAGGCTACCTTCACTCCATCGCTGGGCACGGGTGGCGGTCACAGCGCTCCCGGGGCCTGTCACCCTCGCCGGGCGCCTCCGGGAACCTGCGGAACTCACAGGCGGCGGGAACCTGCCACTTCCGGTCCAGCCTTGGCCCCGGGCTGAGCATCAGGAGCCTGGGGTCGCCGTTCTCAGCCCTGGGCCTGTGTCCCCTCCCCCTGCCCATCCTGGAAACCCGGAGACCCCAGGACCAGGACCCGCTGGAAGCGGCTGTACAGAGGAGACGCGGATCTGTGAGGGGTCGGGGGGATCTGTGAGGGGTCGGGGGGAATCTGTGAGGGGACATGGGGTCTCTGAGGTGATGGGGGATCTGTGAGGGGATGGGGGAATCTGTGAGGGGGGATCTGTGAGGGGTCAGGGGGATCTGTGAGGGGATATGGGGATCTGTGAGGTGATGGGGGATCTGTGAGGGGATGGGGGAATCTGTGAGGGGGGATCTGTGAGGGGGGATCTGTGAGGGGGGATCTGTGAGGGGTCAGGGGGGTCTGTGAGGGGATATGGGGATCTGTGAGGTGATGGGGGATCTGTGAGGGGATGGGGGAATCTGTGAGGGGGGATCTGTGAGGGGGGATCTGTGAGGGGGGATCTGTGAGGGGTCAGGGGGATCTGTGAGGGGATATGGGGATCTGTGAGGTGATGGGGGATCTGTGAGGGGATGGGGGGATCTGTGAGGGGGGATCTGTGAGGGGGGATCTGTGAGGGGTCGGGGGGAATCTGTGAGGGTACAAGGGGATCTGTGAGGGGATGGGGGAATCTGTGAGGTGATGGGGGATCTGTGAGGGGCTGGGGGGATCTGTGAGGGGGGATCTGTGAGGGGGGATCTGTGAGGGGTCGGGGGGAATCTGTGAGGGTACATGGGGATCTGTGAGGGGGGATCTGTGAGGGGGGATCTGTGAGGGGGATCTGTGAGGGGGGATCTGTGAGCGGATAGGGGGATCTGTGAGGTGATGGGGATCTGTGAGGGGGGATCTGTGAGGGGATGGGGGGATCTGTGAGGTGATGGGGGATCTGTGAGGGGGGATCTGTGAGGGGATGGGGAATCTGTGAGGGGATGGAAGATCTGTGAGGGGATGGGGGGATCTGTGAGGGGATGGGGGGATCTGTGAGGTGATGGGGGGATCTGTGAGGTGATGGGGGATCTGTGAGAGGATGAGTGTCTGTGAAGGGATGGGCGGATCTGTGAGGGGATGGGAGGGATATGTGAGGTGATGGGGGATCTGTGAGGATACAGGGGAGTCTGTGAGGGGGATCTGTGAGGGGACGGGGTATCTGTGAGGTGATGGGGGATCTGTGAGAAGATAGGAGATCTGTGAAGGGACGGGGGGAATCTATGAGGGGACGGGGGGTCTGTGAGGGGATGGGAGGGATCTGTGAGGGGATGGGGGATCTGTGAGGGAGGATCTGTGAGGGACGGGGGATCTGTGAGGGCATGGGGGGATCTGTGAGGGGGGATCTGTGAGGGGACAGAGGGATCTGTGAGGGGACAGGGGATCTGTGAGGGGACGGGAGGGGATATGTGAGGTGATGGTGGATCTGTGAAGGGACGGGGGATCTGTGAGGGAACAGGGGTGTCTGTGAGGAGATGGGGGATCTGTGAGGGGACGGGGGGGATTTGTGAGGGGATGGGGAGATCTGTGAGGGGATGGGGGATTTGTAACGGGACAGGGGATCTGTGAGAGGATGGGGGAATCTGTGAGGGGGTATCTGTGAGGGGACAGGGGAATCTGTGAGGGAGGATCTGTGAGAGGGCGGAGAATCTATGAGGTGATGGGAAGATCTGTGAGGGGATGAGGGATCTGTGAGGTGATGGGGGACCTGTGAGGTGACAGGGGTATCTGTGAGGTGACAGGGGTATCTGTGAGGAAACGGGGGATGTGAGGGGAGATCTGTGAGGGGATGGGGAGATCTGTGAGGGAATGGGAGGGATCTGTGATGTGATGGGGAATCTGTGAGGGGACGGAGGGATCTGTGAGGGGACAGGTGATCTGTGAGGGGACCTGGGATCTGTGAGGGGACAGGAGGATCTGTGAGGGGATGGGAGGATCTGTGAGGGGATGGGGGGATCTGTGAAGGGACGGGGGATCTGTGAGGGGATGGGAGGGATCTGTGACATGATGGGGAATCTGTGAGGGGACGGAGGGATCTGTGAGGGGATGGAGGGATCTGTGAGGGGACAGGGGGATCTGTGAGGGGACCTGGGATCTGTGAGGGGATGGGAGGATCTGTGAGGGGGGGATCTGTGAGGGGACGGGGGAATCTGTGAAGGGACAGGGGATCTGTGAGGGGATGGGGCATCTGTGAGGAGGACAGGGGGATCTGTGTGGGGGATCCGTGAGGGAATGGGGGTATCTGTGAGGAAACAGGGGATCTGTGAGGGGATGGTAGGGATCTGTGAGGGGCTGGGGGGAATCCGAGGGGACAGGGGATCTGTGAGGGGACAGGGGATCTGTGAGGGGATGGGGGGATCTGTGTGGGGGATGGGAGGATCTGTGAGGGGATAGGGGGATCTGTGAGGGGATGGGGTATCTGTGAGGTAATGGGAGGGATCTGTGAGGGGATGGGGGGATCTGTGAGGGAATGGAGGATCTGAGGGGACAGGGCTATCTGTGAGGTGATGGGGGGATCTGTGAGGGGATGGGGCATCTGTGAGGTGATTGGGGATCTGTGAGGGGACGGGAAATCTGTGAGGTGTTGGGGGCATCTGTGAGGTGACGGGGTGTCTGTGAGGGGACAGGGGGGATCTGTGCGGTAATGGGGAATCTGTGAGGGGATGGGGGATCTGTGAGGGGATGGGGGTATCTGTGAGAGGCCAGGGGGATCTGTGAGGGAATGGGAAATCTGTGAGGGGACAGGGGAATCTGTAAGGGAACAGACGGATCTGTGAGGGGATGGGGGATTTGAGGGGACGGGGGATCTGTGAGGGTACCGTGGTTCTGTGAGAGGATGGGGGATCTGTGAGAGGACAGGGGATCTATGAGGGGACCAGGGTTCTGTGAGAGGATGGGGGGCTTCTGTGAGGGAATGGGGCTCTGTATGTGGGGTGGAGGGATTCTGTGATTTTTGCCACTTGAGTTCTAATCCCTGCTCTTCCTTTTGGACCTGGAGGCCATGCCTTCCCTGGGGTCTGTATCTTGGTCCTTCCTGATCCCATTTCCAGGGAGCATGCAGAGGCAAATCTCTCTGTGAATCTTGGCCCTTTGGTGATAGCTGCAGGGCAAGGACCTTCAGTGTCAGTCTCGGCACCTGCCCAGGACACAACCCCAGAAGAGCCTGGCTGGCCCTGCTGTTTGCAGGCACTCTGGGAGCTCCAGCCCCAATGCTCCTCCAGAGTCTGGGGCCCAGCACACAAGTGGGACGGGGCAGAGTCAAGGCCCAGGAGATGGAAGGGCCCTTGGATGCCCAACCACAGCACAAGTCCTGCCGCTCTGTGTCCTGAGACCCTTCTGCTTGGGGTCCCCCAGGCGTTCAGGGCATGCCAGGGGCACAGCTCCCTCATCTTTAAAATGGGAGCCATGCCCTCAAGTTCCCATCCCTAGAATCCTTGGAGGAACCTGTGGCTAGTATGAAAAGCTCAAAAAACCCGGGGAGCCCCCAGGAGGGCCGCGGCTTCTTGTGCCTGACAAGAGGGAACAAACCAGAAGGGCTTCTCTGCAGAGTGGGGTCTCCGAGCCTGGCCCAGCCCAGCGACTGCTCTGTGCACAGGACCCAGGCAAAGACCCAGGCCCACCTGGCCCAGACCCAGGCCTCAGCCTCACCTGCCGCTGGGAATCCCAAGACAGCTGTAGGGACCCAGGGCTGGAGACCACCTGCAGTCATTGACTCTCCCAGCCAGTTCCAACCCCCTCTACAGCCAGGACATGGAGGCCTGGGTAAAGAAAAGGAAATGCCCCCAAGCTAAAGGAGAAGCCCAGCAAAGGCTAGACCCCAGCTCTCATGAACCCTGGCAAGGGCACTGTGCGAGCAGGTGCGTTCAGGTTTCCAGGCAGGTGCAGGAACTTTGTTTTCACAGGCAGCACCATCACTGCTCAGCAATCCCTGTGCCCAAGGGCTTTGTCCTATGCCATACTGGGGCCTAGAAATACTACAGGCCAGAGTGAAGTCCCAGCAGGAGGCAGCAGACAAGACCTGCACCAGGCATGTCAATGGCGTGACTTCCTCACCCTGCCTGAGCTGCAGCTCCATTTCACAGATGTGCATGTAGAGATGCAGATGGAGGCCCCTCGGTCAAGGTCACAGGGCTCACAAGACATGAAGAGCTGACCCTGGGCAGAAAGCCATCTTCCTGGGCCCAGGCAGAAGCAGAAATCCCGGGAATGCAGGGCAGAGCCGCAACAAAGGCTGCAGGCCCATGTGGGTGGAGAGGCTCGGAAAGGATCCAGCCTCAGACCACAGCCTCCACCGTGCTGCAGCTCTTCCTGGCTGGAGTGGCCTCCACCCTGCCTGCCCCTCCCCAGGACTCTCCCCATGCAGGGACAGGAGGAGCTGGCACTAGGGCCCTCACCTGCATGAATGAACCAACAAGGGACGAAAGGAGGGAGTGAGGGAGGGAAAGACAGAAGGAGGGAAGGAGGAAGGAGGGAGAGAAGGAAGGAGGCCTGAGTTCCCACCTCTACTGCTACCTCAGCCACCCCTGGGCTCGAGACCTATGGAATTCTTATGGAATTCTCTCTTCCCCAATAGCACACCTGGCTTTTCTGCCCCATCACTTTAATGGACACGGTGTTACACCAGACGACTTTACACAAAAAAGAAAAACAGAGCATTGTCACCAGCATCTCACGGAAACAAATACATGTTACATTGTCACACGTCACATCCAATGCACATTCCTGGGCAAGGTGCTGTAACCAGTGCAGAGCTGGACAGTAGCCCACAGGCCCAGGCAGGGCCCCAGCAGGCGTCCAAGGAACAGGAACCAGGTTGCAACCACCTGGCCCTGCACTTCCCCTCCAGCCTCCAGGCTGCCCTGATGAGGCTGAAAACAGCACCATGAAGATAAGCTGTTGAAGACAATCCTTCGTAAGAACCTTCCATCAGCACATGGACAACAGATGCCAGCCAGCCACCGGTCCACAGATGATCCTCGGAGAACGTGGGGTCAAGATTGAAAGCGACCTCGATGGTTTGTCTCGTGGGCCTGGAGGTGGTGGAGGGGCCAGCCCGGGCAGGGTATGGTGGGCGCCGCACATGGACACACCAGGTCAGGTGGGCTCCCTTCTTGGATGAAACTCTTCATGGTCTTCTGGCTACTCTGACACTCCTCATCCGCTCCAGGGAGTGGAGCCTGCAGGAGGATGCCCTTGGCCTAACCCTCGTAGGTGCTAAACCATGGAGGCAGGTCCAGGGACCCCACCCAGAAAGCTCTGACTTCCGCTTCCACCCAACAAAACACCGCATGACCTGGCAACCAGGGTCTAGAATCAGTGCTAGAAAAACGTACCACAAAACGCTTCTCACGTCCATGGGTTTTGTTGGTGGTATTTTTTTTTAATTTTGGATCAACAAAAATGAACATAGCAGGCTCTCAGGTATATAAAACAGGTAATATTAGGTAAACATACAAACTTCACCTTTACAAAAAAACAAACCACACACACACATTTCTGTTAATACACATAAAGCACAATATCTTACCAAAAATAAAGAATTTGGATTCTGTCCAAACACTGGCAGCAGAGGGAGTGACCGCCACCACGGCACCAGGGTACGACAACACAGATAGAAGCGGCAATGCATCTCATGTGCCGCGCGGGAACACAGCATTCTAGGTGTACACTGCGGGGAACAAGGTGTCACTCAGCCACAAACAGGGGCTCTGGGGCAGGTGCCGCAGGGACGGCATACGATTGGTTGACGCATAGTTCTTTCAAAATGGCTTAAATTAAAAAATAAAGCAGGGTAAGGGAGAAACACAAAGCCAGAAACATTTAGGAAATGATGCATAGGTAGGTATACCATGTTTATTTTAATACATCTCATTAGTTTGCATCTTGCTAGGAAAAATACCGTCGCACTGTCCTGACAGTTACAGCAGCCTGTGTGTTATCGGTGTAAATGTCATCCAAGAGATAATTTAAAAAAAAAAAAAAAAAAAAAAGCTAGCCAAAGAGTAAAAAGGAAAGCTTAATAATCACTTTATGGTGTAAAAAAAAAAAAAAAAAAAAAAAAAATTTCCACTTAAGGCTCTCAGGAAGGTTTCTGTATGGGCTTAAATACTACAGCGAGGAGGTGTGGTTTCTAAAGTTCGCGTGGCGGTTTCCAAGACATTCCTGCTTTCTGCGTGCCCCTGCAGAGCCCGCCAGCACCCCTCTGGAGTCGTTCCCAAAGCAGGCTCTGCATCCTCGGCAAAAAAGCACCTGTGACCACCCGGACAGAAATCCAGTCTGCTGAGACCTCTGCACTTCCATCCCACGGGAGCGACCCTCCATCTCGTCGAGTTTAGATATTTTTGTGAGTCCGTTTTGTTTTTGTCATGTTTTGTGGTTTTGTTTTCTCTCTCTCTCTCTCTCTCTTTGACAAGGAAGCTTCTTACTGCTTCACCGAGTGCTACAATACTTGCTTTGATGTCACATTAAACAAATGTGCACTGTCTCTTTGTTCTCCCGAGTGTTCTTGGACACAGTTTTTCACGGAGGAGAACAAAGACCGCACACTGGCAATAAAGCACCGTACATAGTAGGTTCAGGAATGTAACACGCCATGTACATCCATGTCCCAGGAAAGGGCTGCGGCTCATCCTCACCTCACATCTGCAGGGAGAAGGGAAAGACAGACACTGAGACCACCGACCAAGTGAACCACCCAGCACACACATCACTACATAGGAGGCAAACAGGGTGAAAACATTTAACCCAATCAGGGGTACACATGGATTTCAAGTTTTCATGAAATTTCCAGAATCACATTTGCCACATTAGCCATGTTGCAGTACCCTGACAGGAATTGGGATTAGGCTCCCAGCATCTCACAGAAGAACATGTCTAGAGACCAAGCCCCATTCTTCCATTGTACAGATGGGGGAAACTGAGGCCAAGAATGGTTCATTTGCCCTTCTCCCTGCCTTCCTTTCTTCCAGCCGAGGGCTTAGATGTGATTTCTGGAGCTCTGGCAGCCACCTTGGCCCATGAGACAACCCTGAGAATGGAGGCCACCAGCCAGACAGAAGAGTCTGCACCTAAGCAGACCTATGCTGATTCTTTAAGAACAACTCTTCCGCATCCTATGTTGCCGCTCCTTCACACACTCCAACACTTGGGCCAACTATAGGCTGAGCATGAGTGCCAGCCAGGCATGGGACAACAGGAGTGCCAGCCTCTCACCATGGGATCTGTCACAGCAGGCCCATGGAGGCCAGAGCCTAACGCTCTGTAGAAACAGAACCTGCAGGCAGGCACAAAACCACTCATCACACCACACTTTGGGCAAACGAAGCCAAGGCTGGCTGACCAACAGTCCTGGACTACTTCAAAGACCCGCCCAAGTGGATACTTTCCTCCCAAGAGGCTCCTCATGAATGGACCTCACCCGCAGGCCCAAGTCCCACATTGCAAACAGGAGCCAGGGTTCTCAGACACCCTATCTCTGAGAGCCTCCTCTCTTCTAAAGAAACTATTTGTTTTGGCCGCCATGGAGTCCCACGTGCCAGGAGGAGGAACCAGGCCAGACAGGGCTCCAACTTTCCCAAGCCAGGCGGGCCAATGCCAAGGACCAGGAAGGCTTGAAACTGCCTCCTCCGTGATGACAGCGACTGCCTAGGTCCCATCTCCATCTGGGAAGTGACGTGTGTTGCTAGGAGACGTTTCCCAAGCTCCCTTGCAGTGGAGGGATGGCAGTTGAGAAAAACACAAAAGTCACTGGGTGGAATTTCCAGGATAGCTCTCTAAGGGTGTTATTTTGCCCTTTTCCCCCCTCACTCCTTCTTCCAGCCTGGAGCACAGATGTGGTTTCTGGAGCTTTCGCAGCCACCTTGGGCCATGAGGCAACTGCAGATGGATGCCACTAGCCAGACAGAAGGGAGACCCTGATGATACTTCAAGACTACCCTCCCTGCTCTGCAATCCCACTTTTAGATGAAAGTCATGAAGCTCGACCTTATCTCAATCCCTGTGCTGTCTGGTGTCACTAGCAGCCAAATGCAATTTCCAACACAGGAGCCGACAGCCCTGTGCGTTTATAAAGGATTTCCAGATATATTCAGCCTCCAACAGTCCTTATCTGTAATCTCAGTTAAGCCTCAGTTTTTTCATCTGTCAAATGGGGTGGGTGATCCCAGAGTGGTCAGGCGGTCAGAGCAGCCCCACCGCTGCTCAGGTCGCCCAACCCATTCCATTCATGTGCAATGCTCCTGCGTCCCCAATCAACGACAAAGAGAAGGACAAAGCTGAAGGCAGGCTCCCAGAGTGGGAGTGAGCCGCGGGCCAGGGCGTTCTGCGAGGCAGGAGCAGACGGGGAGCAAGGAGACCCAAGCCCAGCAGACACCATGAAGGCCAATCAGGGCCACGTCCCTGCCGCACCCGGCGAGACAGGAAGCGTGATTTGCTGGTGTGATCAGTTGGTTGCACTTCCCCGCCCTGCAGGACTCAGCATGTCCGGCGGACAGGTCCTACCTGGTTGGCTGCTTTAGGTGGGTTTTAACCTTTTTCTTTTCCGTTTTTTACCTGACTCCCTAGGCCTTCCTGTTAACAAAAGGGCACGGCAGTGAGTGGGCCAAGGGATGGCCGTCGGGGTGAAGAACTGAAGCAACAAATACCTACGGTGTTTATCTTTCCAGAAGAGAAGGCCAGCACCCTGGCATGGAGAAACTTCTGAGTCCCCTCGTGCTCCCAGGGCCCAGACACAGCAGGGCACAGAGGCCATTCTGCTCCTGGGTGGAGTCCGCTCAGTGGGGTGAAGGAGAGACCCCAGCCAGCCAGGGCAGCTGTAGTCCTCGAACTTGCTCCTCCCGCCCATCCCGGCAGGGGCCCTTCTTCAGATTCTTCTCATCTCAGCCCCGTGGCCCACTGATGAGTTGGGCATCTTATGCACTCCCAGCCCCTCTCAGTGAGGCCTGAACCTCCTCTCCTGTCAGTGCTGCGGCTTGGGCTCCCCACTGGACACCTGCAGGCGTGGGATCTGCCTCCTCAGCAGGCATCTGGCCCAGGAGCAGGCCAACAAGTCCTTCAACAGCAGCCCAGATGCACACAGTCGTGAGCATCGCGCTCCAGGGGGCCACCTAACACCCCAAAAGCAAGGCTCCGAGGATCTGTTCTCGAACACCAATGCCAACGAAGGCAGCCACTCACCTGTGTCCTCTTCCCGATAATCCGGATTCAGGCTGGTGGTTGCGCAGGCGCACTCCAAATGCTCCTCTAACCTCACCTGGACTTCTTTTAATTTTGGTTTCTTCCTGACGTATTCCACCTTGGCCACCTGTCCGACAGAACACAGCCCAGCCATGAATGCCTGCATGGAGTTTCAGACAACACGACGTGCTGGGAGCCAGGGACAGGCTGGGAGGGAGGAGAGAGCAGCCTGACCTCTGACCTCTGACCTCCTCCCAGGAACGCTACCTTGTGGTGGAGAGTGTAGGAGTACCAGGTGAAAAACCTACAAGCTGCAGTGCAGTTTTTTGTGTGTGTGTTTTAGTTTTTTTGAGTAGGATCTCACCCTGTCACCCAGGCCAATCATAGCTCTCTGCAGCCTTGAACTCTTGGGCTCAAATGATCCTTCCACCTCAGCCTCCCACCTGTAAGCACAGGCCACCATGCCCAGCTAATTTAAATTTTTTTTTTTTTCTGGTAGAAATGAGATCTCGCTATGTTGCCGAGGTTGATGTTGAACTCCTGGACTCAAGTGATCTTCCTGCCTCAGCCTCCCAATGTGCTGGAATTTCAAGCGAGAGCCACCACGCCTGGCGTTGGAGCATGGCATTTTGTAGATTCATCCTATTTTTGTTTAAAATAAACCCAAAGGTTCACGTGTGCCTGGGGGGTCTGAAGGATGCACACTGCTAAGGTGTGGGAGTTTGGGGGTTCTGGGGTGCAGGTGGCCAGGGAAAGTGTTTGCTTGTGTGTGGATGTGCAGCTGGAAAATGTTTTCAAATGATCATGTTGTTATTAAATACATTTTAAAAGCCAGGCTGAGCATGGTGGCTCACGCCTGTAATCCCAGCACTTAGGAAGGCCAAGGCGGGAGGATCACTTAACTCCAGGGGTTCAAGACCAGCCTGGGCAACATAGTAAGAGCCTGTCTCTAAAAACAATTTAAAAACTAGCGAGCCATGGTGGCACCTGTAGTCCCAGCCTACTCAGAAGGCTGAGGTTGGAGTATCACTTGAGCCCAGGAGTTTGAGGCTGCAGTGAGCTGTGATAATACCACTGCACTCCAGCCTGGGCGATATACCAAGACCCTATCTCTATTAAAAAAAATTTTACAGCCATGGCCTAGGAATGGGGGGTTCGTGGCTGTATCCTAGCCTGAGGTTGTTGTGGACTTGAGAGTCCAGATGATAATCCCAGCTGCTGGCCTGATGAGGTCCCCACCTCCCTGCCAGCCCCCAGGCAGCAGGGCCAGCAGACCCACAACCGGGGTCCCCTCATGACTCCCCCAGGTCCAAGGCTCTCCTTGGGCTCAGAGAGGCCTGACCTCGGAAACCAGGGCCAGGAACCCTGGGCCATCACTGAGGCTCCACAAGATGAACCGGGAGGAGCACAGGCTGGTGGGCTGTGGCTGTCAGGCACAGGCAGCTCAAAAGCGAACCAGACCTCAGCCGAGTGTCTCTCTTCAGACTGGACTCTGCCTGTCTGCAAGCCACACCTGCCCTCAATTCTCCAGGCACAGAACCACAACATAGGGGTCCTGCCTCCACAGCCCCTTCCTGGGGGAGCTGAAGGCAGACAATGGCCCAGTCCAGGCCAGAGAGGGGGAGCTTCAGGCATTCAACAAGGGAGGCAAGAAACACACACACACACACACACATGCACACATGCATAATGCACATACAAGCCCCGTCATGGGAACACAACTCCACCCCCCACACACACCTGTATAATGCACACACATACCCTGTCATGGGGAGGCAACTCCACCCCCCACACACATTCATGCAGGCATAATGTACACATGGGCCCCATTATGGGAATCTTACTACACACACGCCTGGCATCAACAGACCCCTAATGCACGGCCAGGGACCGCGTGAGTCGAGCACCGGCTCTCCCAGCCCAAACCCCAGCACTCATGTCATCCTCCCAACCACCCTATAAGGAGGCACGACTGGCACCTCCATTCACAGAAGAAGAAACTGAGACACAGGCAAGCCCTAATTAAACCTGTCCCTAACTGCTAGGCTGTCCCACCTGCCCCCTGGGGCACATGCCAGGGAACAGCCACCACCTTCCTGCCCTCCCAGGCCCTGGGGAGCCGAGCACCCAGCAGGCGCTCCATCTGTGCCCACGGAACCAGCCCTGCCGCATACAGGGTCTAAGTCCAAGAACAGCCCCCACTTCACCCCTCACGGTTCATGGGGAAACTGAGGCTAGAAAGGAAACAGAGGCCGGGTCACCCCCTGAGCACAGGGGCATGGGGGAATGCACACTGCTGGGTGAATGAGGAGACCTCAGCACAAGGTCAGATGCCCCCAGCCCAGTGGCCCTGCCTCCCAGGCAGTCAGGAGGGTAAAGGAGGGAAGAGGGGAATGTTTCCCAACCTTCTTCAGGGGGTGGGGTGGGGGACTCTGGAGACTGGGCATCAGCAGGACCCCCAGGCAGAAGGTCAGCTCTGCACCCTGGGACCAGGCAGGCTCCGAAGGTAAGCCAGTCCCTAAGGCACTGGAGACCAGGCTTGTCCAAGGCTGAGTTAATGGTTAACCCACAGTGCAAAGGGTGCCTGCAGGCGTGTGAAGTGGTCTGGCCTGCCTGGGGCATGAACAGACAGCCAAGTATGAGCTCAACAGGTGCAGGGCGTGGGACGCCTGGGGTCAGGAGCCAGCTCAGAAACAGGACCTGGCCTGGGAGGTTTCGCTACGTCACAAAGCGTGAGAGAAAGCGGCCAGGACACCGCCGCTTCCTGGATGGGGTTCCGTTCCATTCGGGAGGCTTCAGACCAGTCCCCCAACTCCCGCGGCAATCTGCCCCTTTCCCCAGGACAGAATCCTCCAGAGAGGCTTCTGCAGCTGTGCACACACTTCCACCTCCCATCTGGAAAAGGGAAGCCGATCACACCCACTCAAGGGTTGAGGAATAAATGAGGCTGCACACGCAGAAGCCCCCAGAACTGAGGACAAAGCCAGCCTTCAGGAGTGGGCTGCCACCGGCGTCTATTCTAACACAGAGCCTCGAAACCAACCCGCCCCCTGGTCCCCAGGCTCAGCACAGTACCACCCCCCACCCACCACAGGCAGAGAGTGAGTCTAGAGTCATGCTCCTGTTGAGGGCCTGGGGTGGGAGAGGCCCAGCCTAAGGATGAACTGCAGCAAAGCCTCAAGAGGAGCAGCAGGGCCGCCTGGGACCTCAGCCACCCCCAGCCCTCCAAGCATGTCTTTAGCCCTCCCTGAGTCAAGAACTGCCAGGTAGTAACTAGGGATCCCAGTGCACAAAACCAGACCCAGCCCCCTCCTGCCTTGGCAGGGGCCGAGCTCCTTCTTCCCCTCCCCTGGAGGCCCTGGACACAGGTCCCAGCAGGTGGAACAGCACCAGCCTCACATCCTGCCACCTCCTGGGCTCAAAGCACCCCTACTCTGCTGCTCCCACCCACCCTCAGCCTCTGCAGGGGCGGCCAAGTGAGGCATGGGGCAGGTGGGCTCTGAAATCTGGGTTCGTGGGGATGGGCTCGGGCAGGGCGCCCTGTTCTGCTTCCAGCCCTGACCCTCCGGGTGGCACAGCCTCTTTGGTCAACAAGCAGCCTCACCTAGTTCCCTCGGCAGGGCAGATACCAGGGCCTGGCTCGGCAGAGACGGCAGGCCCATCTGGCCAGACACCAAAGCCCAGGCGAGGGGCAGGCTTGCTGTCTCATCCACTCAAGATGGCCAGCCGCCGCAGGTATGTGGGCTCCCAGGACACAGCAGAAATGCCGCCCCTCTGGGCACCGTGCGAAAGGCACACGGCACGGCCGCTCGTCTGGGAACCCACTGTCTCCTCAGACAAGCCCATTTTTATCAAACAAAAACAAACAGCGATTTATGATTGCACCTGTTTCTGAGTATGCCAGGATTCTGGGCCGTTCCACCACCTCTGTCTGGCCAGGAAATAGCTGCATTTTTCTCCCAAGAACACAAAATGAATATTGGATTCTCACAAAAACCTCCTCCATAAAAGAAGGCCAAGTCCAAAGAACAGAGACTACAATGTCCTCAGGACCCCCACGGTAGGTGGCCCGGCCCCCAGACCCAAGCTGGAGCCCAAGTGATGGGGGGGTCTCCATGTCCTTCCCCTTTTTCTGTCCCAGAGATGTGGGCTGCACCTCATCACACCAGATATTCCAATTTCCCACAGCTGAGTTCATCTGCATCGTAAGCCTGCCCACCGCAACACTACTGGCACGAACTCACCCGAGACTATAATGAAGGGACGCTGTCACCCCTCTAGACCTGGGATGCCGAGTCCCTGCTGCTACAAAGCCTAGAGGCTGCAGACACGCCCTGAGGAGGGCTTGGGACAGTCACTCCCTGCAGGGGACCCCACCCCAACTCCAGGTTATGTCCTGACCCTTTCAAAGCTCCAAGGCAGAGTATCAGCCATGAAAGACACGTGACTGGACCGCACACGCCCGTCACTGTAACCCTCACAGCTACCCTGTGAGGACGCCATCGTGGTCCATTTTAGAGATGAGAACACACAGCACAGACAAGGGAAGCCCCTTGCCCAGGGTCACACAGTGTTGAATCTCCATTCCTAACCTGCACTCCTTCTCACCTCTTTCACAGAAAGGAAGCCTAGACTCCAAAAGAGCAGAGCCCTGGCCCCATCGCCCCACAGCCCAACCTGGGGGTCTCTCAACAGAGACTTGGAATGTCACTCAATCCAGATGCTCACTTGGGTCATGAGGATCCCAGCCGGGCGTAGTGGCTCACGCCTGTAATCCCAGCACTTTGGGAGGCCGAGGAGGGCAGATCACCTGAGGTCAGGAGTTCGAGACCAGCCTGACCAACATGGCGAAACCCCCATCTCTACTAAAAAATACAAAAAATAGCCCGGCATGGTGGCGTGTGCCTGTAATCCCAGCTATTCGAGAGGCTGAGGCAGGAGAATGACCTGAACCTGGGAGGCAGAGGTTGCAGTGAGCTGAGATCAGGCCACTGCACTACACTCCAGCCTGGACAACAGAGTGAGACTCTGTCTCAAAAAAAAAAAAAACAAAAAAAAAATCCCTCAAATCGGGCATGGAGGAGGTTCATACTTGTGATCCCCGGAATTTGACACCAGCCTGGCCAACAAAGCAAGATCCAGTCTTTATAAAAAAGAAAAAAAAGAAGATCCTGCCTCCTTCAGCACCGCCCCCACATCCACTAAGAATGGAAGCAATGCCCAGGCCTCAAGCTCGTGTAAGAGTCCCCTGCCCAGCCTGGCTCAAGAGGACCCCCACTCCGCCCACCTAGAGACTCCTGCACCAGACCCCAGAGAGTGGACAGAGGCGTGGCTGGGAGCTTCTCACCCAGAACACCCCAGCCACTCCGTTCCAGGGAGCAGAGGCCCATCCCGAGCACCAGGTGAGCACACACCTTCTGGAAGCCTCCAGCCCATCAAGGCAGGCTCAGAGTCAGCTCCGTCCCGGCTAGACCCCTGCAGCCCTCGGGCTGGCATCTCATCCCCATGGTCCATGTCCAGGCCCACACTCCTGTCCTACCCCCGAGGCTTGGGTCTCGGGGAAGAGTCAGGCGTCCAGGGACCAAGAGCTGACTGTGCCAGGCAGAGTGCAAGGAAACACCCACCCAGCTGGGGACCCTGGCCAGTCTCTCCCCGAGGCTGCCGGTCAGTCACATCCTGGTGATCCCAGCAGGGCCTGTGCTGGGCAGTGACCACTCCTGGCTTCACTACCATCTTCTAACAAGAGACCTCTGAATGTTGACTGGAAGAGCATAAAAAATGGAAACGGGAGGTGCCACGCCCAGCCTGGGTGGACAGACTGTGGGGGCCCCTCCCGGTCAGCCCCAACCCCGCTGACCTTAGCTGACCCCATGCCCACTCACAGGCATGGAGTCTGAGGCTCTGGGGCCCATCTCCTTCTCACCAGGTTGACAGCCACCTCTATCCGCAGTGGCAGGACCAGCCTCTTGGCTCAGCCTCCGCAGTGGGGCTCCTGTTTCCTCTGACCTTTGTCCCCTCAGCCAGAGCCCCTGTGTCCGGAGCCGGATGTTTTCCTCCAACCCTCGGATGGGTGGGCAGGGAGAAGACGCCTCCCAGAAGCGGGAAGGTGAGGGGGGCCTGGGTCTGAGGAGGTGGGAATTGGGCTGCCCGGCTCTGCTGCAGGACACAGCCCTGAGGTCTTAGGACACCCTGTCCCTGCTTGGGCTGACCAGGACCCTGTCCCGCCAGATGAGACCCAGAGGCAGAGCCCGGGTCCCGGCTCCACCACTGCACAGAGCAAAGCAGGGGCCACTCCCGGAGGGGGAACTAGCCCTCATCCCCAATGTTGCACGGGCCAGAGGGTGCTGGAAGCCCCTAGGCCCCACCCAGCCTGCTCCGGGGGCCGGGGGAGGGAGGCAGCACTGCCCTGTAGGGCCAAGCCCTCTTATCCTCACCCCATGACAAGCCAGGGTGGGAAGGGTGGGGCCTGCCCAAGGCTGAGCCATGGGCTGAGAAACTCTCCCCACACCTCCAAGGCTCCCCCAACACCCAGAACTGACATGAGAATCTCTAATGAGAACAAGACCACAGGTATCCCGGACTCAGAGCTCACAAGGGCCTCCAACATACAACTTGGGAGGATGCCGAGGCCCACAGAAAGGCAGAGGCTGTGCCCCAGGGAGGCACACAGGACAGGGGACGGTGCTGGGCTCACAGCCGGGGCACTCGGGCCACCGGGACCTGGAGGCCCGAGTCAGGCCCTCCCTTCCCCTCCTTCCCTGACCCCCTGGCAGTAAATACCCTCTAAGGACAGAAGAGTGCCCCAGACAAGCATCCGCAGGGCCCTGGGAAAAACTCGGGGCTTCGAAAGGGGATTGTGTGGCCTTGGAGATCCCGGGTAGTAAGATGTGGAATCTGCTTACTCAATACCCAGGCACCTCGGAGGACCAAGTCCCCAGAGGCCAAGATAATTCCCAGTTACGAGTCTAAAGTGCCTGGTCATGTGACGAGGAAACGGCCCGGCTGGCTGCAAAGTCCTTCGTGGAGAACCTTCTCCCCCTGCCCCATCTCCCTCCAGGGTCCTGGAGTCACAACAGTGGGGGGTGGGGGATGTGAAATAATTATTTTCTAAAGTCAAAGAATGGTTACTAATGTAACCCCAAAACTGAAATCCTCAAACATAATTTCAGTGATCCCATATTCCAGGAAGAGCAGGCTCAGTGGTCACCAAATCCTCAGCTGACTCGAGCCCAGGGGGTCTAGACCAGGCTGGGCAACACAGCGAGATCCCCAACTCTACAAATAATTTTAAAATCAGCCAGGCTTGGTGGCGTGCACCTGTCATAGTCGGGCGGCTTAGCCCTGGGAGTCCGAGGCTGCAGCAAACTGTGATCGCACCACCACACTCCAGCCTGGGCAACGGAGCAAGACCCCGTGTCAAAAAAAAAAAAAAAGTCCTCAGCTGAGGCCGAGCCAGGAGGCTCCGAGTCAAAGCAACAGCCTCCTGGACTAGGGGGGCCGCGCCCGCCTGCACCTGCTGCTCAAACGCGTGGGTCCCGCAGGTCAGATGGGAGCATTAACAGCACTTTAAACCAACTGAAGACAGTTTCCAGGGAGAGGAGCCCTAAGAGAGCCCACCCCTCCCAGATGGGAGCCCTAGGGAGGTGTTAGGCCTCACAGAAGCCAGAAGATACCTTAGACACTCACCCTGCAACCCCGTCCCCAAAACTGGAGACTGATGCCCCAACAGGCAGGAAACCTCCCTTGCAAACAGGATGGCAGCAGCCCCGGCTCTCTCAGAAGGGCCAGGCCCTGCCTCAGACCCATTGCACACGGGAGGAAAACACGCAGGCCAAAGCCAGCCCACCCAGGGCGCTGTATCCTGCAGGTCTCTGGGCACACTTCCCTGAATGCAGGGAGAAGAGGCCCAGCCACGCAGCCCTGGCCCTGGGACCTCAGCAACCAAAGAAGACCTTCAGCAAGTTTACCCGGGTGCTGCTCCTCCCCCAGCGCAACCCCAGGGAGGAAGGCCCTGCTGTGGCAGGAATGCCAGTGCCCCCAGGCTTCTTACGCTGAAATCCCAGCTCAAGGGGATGGCATTAGGAGGCAGGTGTCTTAGGGAAGGCATGAAGTCCTTTTTTTTTTTTTTTCTTAGAGATAGAGTCTTGCTGTATTGTCCAGGCTGGAATGCAGTGACTCCATCACAGCTCACTGCAGCTTCAACCTCCCGACTGCTTTCTAAGGCACTGAGACTGCACTGGTGCACCGGTTTGCCGCAGCCTCGGACTCCCAGACTGAAGCTATCCTCACACCTAAGCCGCCCAAGTACGACAGGTGCACGCCACCACGCCTGGCTAGTTTTAAAATTCTTTGTAGAGTTGGGGATCTCACTGTGTTGCCCAACCTGGTCTGGACTCCCTGGGCTCAAGTCAGCTGAGGATTTGGTGACCCTGACCCTCCCACCTCAGCCTCCAGAGTAGCTAGGACCACAGGCACGTGCCACCACGCCCGGATAATTTTTGTATTTTTTGTAGAGACGGGGTCCTGCCATGTTACCCAGGCTGGTCTTGAACTCCTGGGCTCAGCGATCCTCCAGCCTCAGACTTCCACAGTGGCTGGGACTACAGGTGTGAGCCACCTCGCCCGGCCTGCTTAGGTTCTAGGGGTGGAGCCTTCATGAATGCAATCAGTGCCTTAGACAACAGACTAGGGAGCCTGTTCACCCCGCCCCTCACACTGAGGGCCGAGTGAGAAGGCATCATCTATGAACCCAGAAAACACAGCCCCAGCAGAGAGAGTCTGCCGGCGCCCTGATCTTGGACTTCCAGCCTCCAGAACTTTGAGAAATACATTTGTTGCTAATCAGCTCCTAGTGGATGGAATTCTGCTACAGCAGCCTGAAAAAGACAGGCACCACCCCCAACTTAACGAAAGCGGGGCTCACCCTGGGATTCTGCAGAGGGAAGTCTGCTATCTGGCCTGGAGCCCACCCCAAGCCCTCCCTCTCCTTCTCCTGGGCTGCTCTAGGGGAGAAGCCAGGGGACCCTCCAAAGGTCAGGCACTTCCAGAGGCAATGCAGGCTCTGAATACCCACCCCCTACTCCTCCTGCCACGCACCACAGCCCCCACTGAAGAGCCTGCAGAGGACGCTCCAGGTCCCGGGGACGCCAGACAGCTTCCTGCTAAGCAGCTCGACACCTTGCAAGGCCCAAAACAGCCCCCGCACTGTGGCCTAGAGCGTGGAAAGGAGGTCAGACTCATCCCCAGAGCATCAGAGTGGAAGGCCCAGCCGGCCCTGCCTTTCCCACACCCCCAGGTGCTCCTTCTCCTCCCTGGGCCTCAGTGTACCTGCCAGGGAGATGGGAGCGCAGCCGTGCACCCCCCCCCCACCAGCCATGCCAAGAGCACCTTGTGGTCACCTGGGAGGGACCCTGGCTGCCTGGTAGGGGTGGCCCTCGGGCTGGGGTAGGGAGGGAGGGGCCGGGCTCACCTTGACGCTGCGGTGGTGGATGCGTGAGGGCTGGCACTTGACACTGCTTGTGTTGCAGCAGCCGGTGCAGCGCTTCACCTCCACGCACGGGGGCCAGATCAGGAAGTTGGCGGACGTGGGGTCAACCTGACTCCGAGGAATCTCGTAAATGACCGTCCTGGTCTTGCAGACAGCGGGGACAGCTTCCTCTGCAACGGCGGGGACACAGTGAGCAGCGACTGGCCTCTGCGACCACCGCCCCACCCCAGGGCTGGGGCGGCTCCAGCTGGGCCTGGAGGGCAACCAGGGTGAGCCACAGGCCAGGATTCCTCCTCGGCAGCAGAGGCTGAGCTGGGAGCAGAGGCTCATGGGCGGGGTGGGCAGGAGGACCACACATCCAAGTGCCTGCAGGCTGGAGGAACCTGGACAGGTGGGGCCAGTGACTGGGGGGGCAGAGCAGGACTTAGCAGAGAATCCTACAGCACTCGCTGGGGTGTTCTGGCCTTCAAGACTGGTCTGAAGGGTGCAAAATGAAGACCCCCACAGCAAATGTCACCTGGGGAGGGCCTGCTTGCATCAGCTGGGACCAGCCACCCACACATCACACTTTAAGGTGGAAGATACAAAATCCATCCTCATGGAGGAAACCACAGCTCAGAGAGGGGGGTCCACCTGCTCAGGGCCACAGAGCAATGAGCAGCACCAGGGCTCAACCCCATCAGGTGGGACCCCAGAGGACGTGGGACTGGGGTAGAAAGCAGCGACTGGCCCAGGAACCTCCCAAACCTGCTAGCTCCTCCTCAGGGGGCAGGAGGGCCATGGGGCTGCCCTGTGAGAAGGGACAAAATATCCCCCAAATGGATGCGGGGGTGGAGCCGTGAAGCCAGGCGTGAGTGGGGCAGGGCATGCAGGGTGTGGTGAGGGCGTCCGGGGCGCGCGTGTCCCCACCGGTTCAGCAGCCGGCGCGGGAGCACAGTGCCCACACTGTGAAATTAGGCACGACCATGTTTCCAGCAAGGTTCCTGGGAACAAGCCCCAACAAGACGGAGCACTTAAGGAATTTATGATGGCTTTTCTCCCCTGGAAGTTCTCTTGGCCCAGACCAGGACTCCAGGAGGAGCAGGCGGGCTGGGGCAGGAGACACCCCCGAAGGAGGGAGGCCTGGGGAGAGGCCAGAGCCAGAGGCACCAGGGCCAGGCCTATTTTAGGGAGGAGGGAACGGGTCACTCGCCTGAGGCCACTGTGTTGGGAGAGCCAGCAGCTCCTCCCCACCCAGCCCTGCCCTGCCGATTGCGGCCTCCTCCACTCACCAATGCTTCTCTTCCTTCGAATGGGCAGGGGCCGCTTCTCAGCCGCATGCTTGGTGGCGTGGACCCCGTGAACTCTCAGGCTGGTGTCCAAAGGATCCTCACTCCCTGCAGGCGGAAGGAGAGCACCGTGACTGCTCCAGGCCTGTGCGCTGTGCCCTAGGCCTGTCCAGCCACACTTCCCACAGACCAGCTTTGGGAGCCACTGGGGAACAGGCACCTGGCAGCACAGCCCCCCACAGCTCCCTGCCATGAGGGGCAGGGGGCGCCCCTGGGAGAACCGTGATTCCCACCAGGGCTTTTCAGATATGCAGGAGATGAAACGCCTGAAACTGCAGAAAACGCCCAATTAGCACAGAGAGCCCCAAATGCAGGGGCCGGCAACGAAGCTGAGGGCCCTTCGGGGAAGAGGCTACAGGCAGCCTCTCCTCTGGTGCCTCCTCCGAGGTAGCCCAGGTGAGCGCTGCCTGGGTCAGGAGGGGCTTGAGGCTGCCCGGCTCAGTGCACCTCTCCGAGGGGCACAGGGCGAAGCCAGGCCCCACCTCTGTCTGGGGGCTGGAGCAAAGGAGAAGCAGAGGCCACTGAGATTTCTGCAGGTGCCTATACGTCTCCCTCCCTCCCCCTCACGAAAGCACTCCCCGAACAAGTGGCCTAACCTTTGAGGGGCACTGGAAACAGCCAGACTGGGCTGTGGGCCAGACCCCACTCATTCCTGAAATGAGTCTACTGTAGGGCCAGCGGCCATAAGGAGAGGCAGGAGGGCACGTGGCCTCTCATGGAGCCCACACCGAGGAGTTCCCACAGCCTGACAGAGGGAGGCAGCCTGCGGAAAGGGGTTGAGAGAAGCTGGCATCTGCCAGCCGTGTTTACAGCGAGGCGGCCAGGTGCAGGTGGGGCAGTGGCCCAGAGCCAAGACCAGCACTGACCGGGGAGCAGAACTGAGAACCCTATCCCTGTCGCCCCACCCAGTGCACACACCACCCCATTCACAGGCGCTGATGGCTACGGCAGACAGGCTGGGGGAGTCTCAGGTCTCTCCGATTCCTGCAGCAGGGAGAGGACCCACAGTCCTGCCCATGGATACTGCCCGCACCTGGACACTGTGGGTGGCTCTGGGCCTCCTTGACTTGGCCCCCTGGTCCCAGCTTGGGGGGTCTCTTCCCATCTCCCTCCCTCCTGCCTCTCTAGCATATAACCAAGGGAGAACAGGCGCCGAGACAGTGAGCCTCACAGCCAGGGTGCCCCAGAGGCACAGAGATCTCCCCACCCCCTCCTGGGAAGCTTGGGAGGTCCCGGTCACCAGCCTAGACAGCTAAAGGGCTCTGCACCTCCTGGGTTCGGGACTAGAAGCCCAAAGTGTCTCTTCCCAGCCCACTGAGGCATTCGTGAGCGTCCACAAACCAACCAGAGAAACCTCAGCTTCCTCCGCACCCCGAGGAGCCTGAGACCCGCAGATTTAAAATTAAGTCCCGCAAACCTCACACAAGGTGACAGGCAAAGATGAAGCCCGCCCAGAGCCCAACTTTTTACCGAAAATGACTCAATGTTCCAATGACACTGATTTTTTTTTTTTGAGGCTCAAAATAAGATCAGAACAGAACGACTCACGCAGTAGGAATTTCCCATCAACCAACTGTTACAAGCAGCACTTCTTTTCATGAAAAAGTGACACTTCTGAGTCACATCCTGGTGGTGCCCATCTTGCCATGGCCAAACCAAAGAGCAACCGGTCCACTCGCCACTCGTAGGAGAAAATTCAATCGTAACACCCGCTCCCATTTTCCGATGCCTTGCGATAGCCACGTTTGCATCGGCCACTTTACCAATGACAGTTTCTGTGTGTGCGGTGGGTGCTATCACTTCTTTACATCCGAGGAAACTGAGGCCCAGAGAAATATAACAAGACGAGGAGGAGTGGCTCACAGGAGCCTCTGCGGTCTGCGTCCACAGTGCATGGGCCCTCCAGCCCTGGCTTAATAAACAGAGAAGACGGCAGCCCTGCTAGTTCACTGACCCTGAGAAAGCCTGAGCTGGAGAATTTCTTGAGACAAGGGACAGAAGGGGAACAGCTCCCAGTCTAACAAGCCCACCCTTTGCCCCCAGCTCAAGATGCCAAGAGTGGACCATGCTCCCCAAAGCCGCCCTTTCGATCTACACTGGCTGAGACGTGGCTCAGAGCAGCAGCCACCCACAGCTCAGCAAACACAGCTCTGAGCAGCCCAGGACCAGGCCCAGGTGGCCTGGCCGGCTAGAATCACCCCTGAAACTGCTCCCAGGACAGCTAATCAGGAGGCTTTCCCTTTTGTCTTTTAGGCACAGATGTCCCAATGACAACTCCAGGACAGGGAGAATCTCCCAACCGTCCATCCTGGTCTGACTGGCCCGAGATGGGGATGGGGATATTTATGTTATCAGCCGCTGGATGAACCATGGGCAGCGGGCCAGACTGCTTTGGGGAACAAAACACCTCAGCTGCCACTGCACACGGGACAAACAGGCCCTAAACGCCGGCTGCCGGTCATTAAAAGACCACATGCTGGCCTCCGGCTCTAAAAGCCACAGGTGACAAACCTTCACTCTTCCCTCCAGCACACCCTCCGAATGAAATGCTCGGGCTGTACCCCTGCTCCTTCAGCCACAGCCAAGGAGCGGCCAAGCCCCCAGACAGTGCCTGGCTCAGTCTCCTTAACTGTACAATGGGGACGCAGCCTGCATGCTGGGAGGAGCCAAATGCCAGTCACAAAGCCCCACCCACCTGGAGGAGGAGTCAGCATAGCTGGGGCGCACACCTGGGATTCCTCCAGGCCTCTTTCTACTTCCTACAGTGTTAGCCTTAGAGGCACCTAATGCCGAGAACATCAGCCTGGAAGGGTTATAAAGGAACCCCGAGGGAAAGTTCATTACATTGCGTTTCTCCCAGCACCCAGCCCCTTCCTCATGAGCCCTACACTGTCCCCTGCCCCTAAGAGACCAGAAGCACCTCTGGATCAAAAAGGGAGTACAGGACCCGGAGGGAGGCTTACCCCAGGAGAACTGACCTCAACCAGTTTACAACCCTCCCTAGGAGAGAGAACCTGAGTTAAGGAAAAGGCATCCCCTACAAGCTGGAGAAGCAGCCGTTGCCTCTCCTGTCCTCAGGCGAGAGACTGTGGGTCCCTCTGGTTCCATTTCCAGCCACACCTGGGGAGGGGACTGAACAGGACGAAGGAGGCCCTGCTGTGTTACAAAAGGTCCCCCACCAGGGGCAAGGCTGGAGGCGAGAGAGGAGGTAGATGCCACCCCCATATTCTCACACCCAAAACCTCCTAGACACTAGCAGAATCCTATTCAGACCCCAAAACCTCTCACAAGACAGGAGGGCTGAGATCGGCGCTCTCTGCCTTCCCTGGGGCAGGAGGAAAGAGCTCCAGGCACATGGCTGCAGGGGGAATTTGAAACCGACTAGGAGGACTAGCTTAGGGTATCCTTTTTTTTTTCTGTTTGGACCCTACAACCTAGAAGCCCCTGGGTCAGGAATGCCATCAGCATACGCCACGGAGCTGCAATGCTAAAGGCGATAATGGGTGGGGGTGGAGGAGGCGGGGCGCCAAGACCAGAATAAGAATAGTCCCAGCAGAAAGTGAATGGCCCATTTCCCTGAGGCTTCCAAAGCTAGTCCCACGAGGAGGCCCAGCTCTCCACAGGCCCCCTTCTGCTAGCACCCCCCCAAAAAAAGGCCTGAAACCTTCTCCGAGAAGCAGCCCCCCCCAACTTTTCCAAACCTATCCAGGACCAGCGAGATTCAGGCAAGGGTTCCCCGCCACAAACCAGAGCCAAATCCCTTTCCCCAGAGTTACCCATGGAGGGACCGGGTGAAAACCCCCCCCGCCCAGCTGTGCTCTCCGGGTGAAACTACCGCCCCCGCCCCCGATAAGGATCAGCCCAGGGATTTCCTGGGTCAAGAAACTACAGAAACCATCGGCCTTGTTAGAAAATGGTTTTGGCATGAAACGAAAATAGTTCATGCCTCTCCACCACCATAATTAGGTACAAATTTCCAAATGACTAGACCATGTGATTTCACTTAATCCCCCCCACGCCCCCCCCCCCTTTTTCAGAGTCCTTTGCAGAGAGAGAGAAAAATCTTCATGTCATATACATTCTTCCAATTCTGCGGCCTTTAGTTACTCTTTTTAATAAGTTTATTGCAGACCCCCTTTTTAAACCAGGTTAAGGCTCAAATGAGAGTTCCCAGGCCGAGTGCGCATTTTGAAAAGGGCGCCACAAAGGCCTGGAAGAGAGACCTCGCCTTCTAGGAAGGGGCTCTCTGGCCCTGAGGGGGCGGGCGGCCACCCTACACCCTCGCCCCTCCCACCCACCGGTGGTCCCCCCGGGGTGAGAAGCCCCTTTAACCCTTGCCAACCCGGGTCCAACTCTGCAGCTGACATTCGCTCCAAAACTCTGTGCTTGCAAATAAACTGTGTTCGCTACTGGCCCGGCCCCAGGGCCCGAGGGTGAGCCGCAAAAATAGCCTCAGGCAGCAGATGCGTCTAAGGCTTTTTATTGGGTCGTGAAAACAGTAAGACACCGGCTTCTGCAGCCACAGAGGCCCAGCCCTGCGGCAAGAACGCGGTACCAGCTCGCAGGGATTACAAAGGGGCGGGCCCCGCCCGCCCGCCCGTCGGACCGGGAGTTGCGCCTGTCCTTGGGGCCTCACTCCGCGGGCTGCCCGCCCGGCGCACGGGCCAGGGCTCAGCGCCCAGGGTCTGGGCCGGATCCCGCCGCTCCTCCGGCCGGAGGGCAGGCGCGGGGCCCGCACACCTGGCGGGGGCCGCGGCTGAACTTTGTATGACACACGCGGCGTTTTCCTTAAAGGCGAAAACAATCCTGGGGCGAGCGAGCAGCCTTCGGCCGCCGCTGGGAGAGAAAGTGGAGACTGGAAGAGAAACTCCTGACTCATCCGCCCGGGCGCTTATGGCCGGGGATTGGATTCTGACCTTTCGGTGCGCTCCTGCGCGGCGCCCCGCCCGGCCCCAGCTCGGGGCGCACAGGCCGCCCGCCCGCGCCCTCCCCGCGCGCCGAGGGAAGGGGCGCGATTTACCTACGGAGTCTATCTCCAGGAGTCGCTGGAGGTCCCGGATGCTGTGGATCTGACTGTGCGCCAGCCTCTCGATCACCTCGCGGGGGATCTCGGCTTCCTGCAAGCAGAGGCCACACGGTCAGTGCCCGCGGCCCCGACCCCGCCGGCACGCGCCCCCGGCCGCCAGGAGTGCCGCCGCCCCGGGCCCGAGGAGACCCCGCGAGCGCCGGCCGCAGTCCCCGCCCCAGCCCCCGGGGAGCCCTCGCCCCGGCCCTGGAACCAGAAGCCGGGGGTGGGGCTGGAAGAGACCCCAAATTCTCCACCCCATCCATGTTCCGCCCTTTGCAAAATCAAAGCCTCCCCCCCTTTATATTTTCAGACAAAAGCCCCCGCACTCCGGCCCCTCCGCCCGGGGTGTCAGTTACAGAAGGTATGGGGGCAGCGAGGGGGCCGAGAGTTTCCGATTTAATAGTGAGATCAACATCTAGAAAGATCAAGTTAAAATGCGTCACGGGTCGGCGAGAGTCACGGCAGCCCTAACACTTTAATCCAGGCAGGGCTTAAATTTCACGCCCCGGAATCCCGGGCCGAACCCGTGGAGAGGTCTCTCCGTCTCACAAACACACGCACGCGCGCGCAGACACACACACGCGCACACACATCTCACTCACACACTCGCCCCACCCCGGGCTCCGGCCCAGCCGCGGCCCTAGCGCCGACTAAGACGCCTAAATCCAGAAACCTCCAGGGAAAGCGAGGGTTAAACTTCCATCTCGCACAGCTCTCCTGGCCCTGCGGAGACCACCCTCACCTCTGGCCTCCCCCACTCCCCTCCCCGATTTTTAAGGAGAGTCGGGGGTCGCTGGAGAGCCTGAAGCACTAAGTTCCCACGACGGGGGCTGTGGAAAGTCATTCATCACAGCAAAGCTCCCGGGGATGGGGATGAGGATGGGGGGGCGGGGACGCCGCGGTGGGAGGGTGCGGACGCCTGGCCCGGCCCCAGCTCGCCTGGCTCAGCCACCTGTAAGCAGGCCCGGGCGGGCTGCGCCGGCCCTGCGCCCCGCCGGGCTTGGGGACTGGGAACCGGGGGCTGTGGCTTGGCGCTGCCTACCCTGCCCGGCCAGGGGCTTCCGCAGCAGCCGCCCCTACCTGTTTATCAGGCGCCCTTCTCTCCTCCCCAGGCTTCGCCGGCTCACACACACACACACACACATACACACACCCCCTTCCCCACTCCCCGCACCCCGCTGCTGCAGCGCCCGCTGCGCCCCAGCTTCCCTTCCCCGGAGAGGACCCTGCGCCCCCCGAAGTTTCTCCCCACTCGTCCACCTCGCTGTTCCCCTGTCCCTCCAAGGCAGAGTAAGCGACGCAACACGCTGGAAACTCCCCACACACACTTAGGCATGGCAGAAAATAGAAACCAGTTGGGAAAATTTAAACATCGACCACCCTAGCAGAAACCAAAACGCTCTCTGCAGAGCCCGCGGCGCCCCAGCCAGCGGGGGGTGTGCGCCGGAGGAGCCGGCGCAGGGACGGGGCGCGGGGGCGGCACCAACCTCGGCCAAAGCATGGGCGAGGTATCCGCAGCCGAGGAGCAGCAGGCAAGCCCAGGTCCTCATCGCGTCCCGAGGCGCTGGAGGCTCGGCGGAGAGGCGAGGCCGCGGGGCGGGCGCTCCAGCCAGGCTCCTGTGGCGGCGAAATTCAGTACCATCCCTTAGGGAGCGCGGCCCGGAGGAGGGTGGCGCGGGGAGCACGGAGCTTGCGGAGCGCGCCCGGCGCGAGCAGTGAGTGCAGAGAGGCAGGCAGCGCCAGCAAGGAGGAGGAGAAACAGGGAGTGCGCGCCCGCCGCGCGGGGAGCCTCCTGGGCCGCCGGGTAGGGGGTGGGGACGGAAGGGGCGGAGGGCGGGGGCTGGGCTTCTTCCTCGGTGCGTTCCCGGTGCTGGCCGCCGCCGCGCTCGCTCCCCGGCGCTGGCTTCAGGAGCGACCCGGCCGGTAATTCTGCATATTTGCGGGCATCAGCCCCGAGAAGAACTCCGGAGGGAAGCTGGGGCCGCCGCCGCCGCTGCCACCACCACCGATCACCTGTCTGGACGCCTGGCCCGGCCCCGGCTGCGAGCTGCGAGCGGCCCTGCGCGCCCACCGCCGGCCCCGCGCTCGCCTCCGGCCTCCTCTCGCAGCCGCCGCCCGGCCGGGCACAGCGCGGCCCAGCACCCCCTCCGCGGCGCGCCCTCGGCTCCGGCGCCGCGCTCCGCCCTCCGCCCGCCGGGACCGGGCAGCGCCCGCGGCCGAGCCGCCTGGCAGCCGCCACCCGCCCGGGGCCTCGCTGCGCCGCCCGCGCCGGCCTGAAGGCGGGCGCAGGGCCGAGCCGGCGCCTCCGCCGCAGCCGCCGCCGGGAGAAGAGGAGGAGGAGGAGCAGGAGGCGCAGGCCCGGCTCGCCGGAGTTGGGCGGGCTCCGCAGGGCGCGCGTGTGGAGCCGGCCGGCGGCGGGGAGAGGGTTATAGCGCCGCCGCCGCGCCCCTCCCCCGCCCCCCCCCCCCCGCCTCCCCCGGATTCCGGGCCCAGGACCCGCACCTCGGAAGCGCGCGGGGTTCGTGCGGACCCGGCAGGGCCCGGGCGCCGCCGCCGCGGCAGGGAGCACACACGCGCTCGCGCAAGCAGCTAAATCCATCAAAGCCCCGCGCCCGGCTCCGCGCCGGGGCTCCGCGCCCCTCCCTCGAGCTTGCCCACCCTCCAGTGCCAGCTGCAATCCTGCGGCACCGGGTGGGGAGGGAGGAGGCCGCCGCAGAAGCGCCGCCGTCGCCGGCTCGCCTCTCTCGGGCCCCAGCGGCGGCAGCGGGCAGCGCCCAGAGCTGCTGCGCCAAAAAGGGCGAGAGAGCCGGTCCCCGCCCCCGCCCCGGCGCTCCGGCCGCTCTCCACGGTTCGGATCCAGGGCCCCAGCCTTACCCTCTCCATAAAAGGAGGGGGAGTCAGTCTTTGGGGAAGGACGGGGGCGGGTTTGGGGCACTCACCTGGCGGCTGCCATGCGCCCCCGCCCAGGATCCGAAGCCTGGGGCATCTGAATGAGGACCCTCCACCCACATTTCCACTTGGGAGCGAGCTCCGGTCGGGGGACCGGCCTGCAGCCCGCCTCGTCCCCACCCTGGGACCCGCGCCCCCCAGTCCCCCACTCCCGCGCCGAAGGCAGGGCCGCGCCCTGAGCCGGGAAGTCGAGGGGATGGAAGGGAAAGGAGCCACGGGTGAGGGTCCCCCGGGTTCTGAGCCTCCCGCGTCGGGATCCGCGGGGCGCACAGAGCGCCACCTCCGGCCGAGGCGCAGCTCAGAGCGCGATGCGGGGGAGGAACGCGCGCGGAGGCCGAGGTCTGAGCGTGGCTAGACGGCTCCCACGCCGAGAAAGGGCGGGTGTGCCCGGGCGGGATGGATTTCGCCTCCCTAGACCAGGAGGAGTTGGACCCTGACTACGGTTCCAGTGCCCTCCCAGGGGATCTACGCGCCCTCCTACTGGGTCCAGCAGGGTGGCGCGCTGTGCAGACCCCGAGGCTAGACGGCCTAGGCCCCTGGAAACCAGGAGACGCTCCCGTGGGTGGGCAGTGAAGCAGAATTCAGCCCGTCCCAGCCGTCACCCCCAACCCTGTGGATTAAACCCCTGCCCCCGCCGCGGTCGCCCTCCCTCCAGACAAAGGCCATTAAGGCGCAGCCCTGCGGGCGGTCTTTCATCCCCAGCTAGTCCAGCTCTAGCATTTCAAAGGCCGAGTCCAGAGAGCGCTTCGGGGGCGCTCACCTTCCCCCCAGTATCAGGGGGGAGGGGCCTCTCCCTCCGCTCCCAGTGGGTCGCTTCTACACGCGCCCTTCCACACACCTGCAGGCCCCCTCCCCAGGTTTCTCCCTTCCGTTGTCTGCAGTCCCACACCGTGACCCCCGCGGTCAAGCACGCCCTCTGGGTGGTCAGGACCAAGCGGGACCGGGACAGAACCAGGAGAGCCTTGGAAACGTGGAGAAGCCCCTGAAAGCCAGGTCCCTCCAGGGGGAACTTGGGCCGCTCGGGAGGGGACACCCACTGGATGGCTTCTGGAAGGAGCCGGACTCGCAGAGTCAGGACGCAGGCCGGACCCCGGCCTCATTCCTCGGCCAGTTATCCTGGAGTCGCGTGTATCCTGTCCTGGGCCTCGGACTCCTCCGGGCAGAGGGGCCCCGAGGTCACCTCTGTGGGGTTACAGTACTTGGTGTGACGGTGTGGAAAGCAAGGAGGAAGGTCGCGTTGTATTGGGGGTGGGGTACCCGTCCCTCCCAGCTTGCGGGGTCCTGGAGGTCCTCGCCGCCTCTGAGGGCCTAGATGGCTGCCTCCCTGGGCTTCCCTGCCCGGCCTGGAGCTACGGGTGCGCCCAGCTAGAGTTTAGGGCCACCTGGGAACGTGGAAGGGGCGCTGGAGCGAGGCGGGGGCTGGGGCGGGGCGTGGGTGCTTCACCCGCGGGACGCAGAGCTTAAGCGAAAGCGGTGCAGGCATCTCTCTAATCGCCGGCCTCTATTAAAAATAAAACCGCGACCCGTCGCCATGGCGACCACAACAACAGCGGCCGAGCGAGGGAGGCGAAAACTTGTGCAGCCGCGCGACAGCCACGTTCTGGGGAGACGCGGGGCACGGCGCGCCCGGCGTGGGACAGGGACCCCCCCTGCCCGGCCCCGCCCCATCCTCCGCCGGATCCCGGAAGAAACAAGAAGACGTGGACCCCCACAGGCTTTTTGGGGGAATTGGGCGTTGAAACCGCAGGGCCGACTTAACCAAGAGGTCGCCGACTTGGATAAAAACCCACGCCCGCGGGGAGCACCCTCCCCGGCCTTCGTTTCCATTCAGACTCCCAGCGTCCTCACTGCAGCCCCTGGAGAGCGGGCGGAGGGAGAAAGTGCGTTTCAGCCGCTCGACCCAGGAGGGGACGGTGCGACCCGGGCCTCGCCGGCGGGTTTTGGCCGCGGAAGCTGCAGCACCTGCCCCGCCCGCCCTGCCGCGATCCTTGCAGATGGGGGCGGTCACATGCTTCTTTCTGGCCGGGAATCGAGTTTCACTTCCAGCCGCTATTAGTCGGTTCGCACAGTTCACTGCAAACATTTGATAATGAGGCTAAATATACTCCCGCGTCGGAGGAGGCGTGGGCGGCCAGATCGCGTGGGCACTGCGCTCGGAGCTCCGCCGGGCGTCCCCTCCCAGGCCCAGGAGACAGAGGCGCGGACCCCGGGACGGAGGCTGGCTTTGTGCGGGAGGGAGACGCGCCCCGCGCGCCGCCCCCCGAAACATTCCCACCCCAGGTTGCGGCGCGCGTCTGGGAGGCCGTGGGCGCCCCGAGGTGAGCCCGGGGCCCCTGGCGGAAGCAGCGGGGAGCTCCCGGCGGGTGCGGGGAGCTGCTGGTGGGAAGCAAGGTGCACCTGGCGGCCTGGGATGTCCGGTCGCCCCCGGAGCCGGTGCATCCGGCCTCTCCCGGCGCGCCCCGACGTGCCCGCGGGCCCATAATTACCGTGAGTCAGGTGCCCCAAATAGGCCGAGCGAGGGGGGCCATCGCGCAGCAGGGGCGGGTGGCCAGACGTCTGCCCCTGGCTGGTTCCCTCCCGCCCCTCCCCAAGACCCTGGCACCCAGGGAAAGCGGGAAGGGCCTTGGCCAATCCTCAGGATAGGGGGCTGGAGAGGGGAAGAAAACTTTTGCCGAGCCCAGCGCTGCCCCCTCATACCCATCCCCACCCAGGCTGCATGTACGGGGTCCCTCCGGGGCTTGGCACCAGCAGGCGCGCAGCGATCGCTGTCGTTGTTATTTAGTAGTAGTAGTAACGTCTGACATTTACGGCGACGTGGATGGCGCCAGGTGCTAAGCTCTTTCCTTGTATAATTTCACGGGCACTCACACATCAACGCGAAGCGAGGACTTGCAGGGGTGCTGAGCACCCCAGGGACACCTCTGCAACGTCGGTAAATATAGACCATCCTCAATTCGCAGGGGCATTTGTACGTGGGGTGTACAGGCAGGAACAGGAAAGAAGCGAGGGGCCACCCAGGAACAGTGGTTGTGGTCAACACTCCGGATCCCCAGTTCCAAGGTTCGAGGAGGGGGCACAGGCAAGTTCTCTCCTCTGCTCTCTGCCCCTTGACCTTGGCCTTGGTGAGATCTGTCCCTAGACTGCCCTGGGTGTCCCTTGCCTCATCTGAAAAGCGGGAGGTGGACAGCCGTCCCTGCGCCAGCTGCCTCCACTCTCAGGAAGCCTCCCTCCCACCCACCTGCCCAGGAAAAGCTGCACTGGGGTGCCCTGGGCAAGGGCACTGTTGACCACCTGCCTGCACCTGGGTTGGGGGTAAGGGGGCCAGCTGGGCACCCAAATCCTGGCTGCTGCTCCCCAGTGCCAGGGCAGATTTCAGAACAATTTGTAATGACGAAACCCGTTTCCCTTTATCTCTGGGCAAGGCTTTCTCCGTTCTAGGCAATTAATCCAAAAGCAACCCCAGCCAAGTGGGCTGGACTCCTTGAAGATCAAAACTGCCCAGCCCAGGTGTTAATTAAGTCATTATCTCAGGCCCCCAGCGACTAGGGATCAGGCCTTTCCAGTTCACGCTCTCCAGAAACGTAGATAACCCCCGCCGGCCGCCAGCAGGGTGGGAAGGCTCTCTCTCCATGTTGTTTTAACTCCCTATTAAATCATTGTATTTTCTTTTAAACACACAAATAGAAGTGAAGTTGAAAATAGCACACAAGCCCACAATCGTTGTGTGAACATTTTGTGAATGAAGACATGCATGAAAGGACATTTGGCAGCTTCAAGAAACAAAAGCCGAGAGTCTAGCTAGACCAGGGCCATCCAGCCCAGGAGCGATGGCCACGCGTGGCCGCTGGGCACGAGAGATGTGGCCGGTCCAAACTGCACACTACAGTAAGTGCAGAATGCATACCAGGTTTCAAATGCTTACTAAAGAATGCAAAATTTCTCAATTGGGAATTTTTGTATGAATTTCAGGTTGAAAAAACATTTTGGATACATGGAGTTAAATAAACATGATTACAATGAATTTCGCTGTTAGCCTCCTGGAGGCTTGTCTTGTTCTTCTGGGCCACAGCCAGCTCAGAGGGTTGCTCTAGGAAATATCCACACATTCTTTCAACACAGGTTTATGTGCCAGGCTCTGTGCTAAGTGCTGAGGACACGGCGCTAAGACCAGGCCCTCACGGAGCTCTCAGTTTCTGAGGAGAAACAGTAAGCCAGAGATACGCGCAGGTGCAGCATTTCAGGTAAAGGATTTCAGGCCCAGGTCAGGAAGGCCTTGTCTGAGGAGTCTGAGAAGAAGCCGACTGAGAACATCTAGAACATCTAGGTCAGGCATTTCAGGCAGACACGACAAAGCAGGTGCAAAGGCCCGAGGGCGAGAACCAGTGTGGCTTGTTCACGGAACGAGGCAGATCGCTTGGCCTTGGGACCAAAGGAAGGCTCTGGATTTTATTCTAGGGGCAGTGGAAGCCATTGGAGGGCTTCGGGCAGGAACACAAAATGTCGTGGCATAAAGGAAGACAGGGCCGGGCATAGTGGCCCACGTCTGTCATCCCAGCACTTTAGGAGGGAGGCCAAGGCAGGAGGATCGCTTCAACCCAGGAGTTCGAGATCAGCCTGGGCAACATAGCAAGACGCTGTCTCTCCTAAAACTCTAAAAATTAGCCAGGCATGGTGGCATGTGCCTAAGTTCCCAGGTCCTTGGGAGACGAAGGCAGGAAGATCGCTTAAGCCCAAGAGTTTGAGGCTGCAGTGAACTATTATCCTACCACTCCACTCAGCCTGGGTGACAGAGTGACTCTGTCTCAAAACTAAATAAATAAAGGAACAATAATCATGTTATTCTCTCTCGATTTCTCACATTCTGAATTCAAGATGGACTCAGCCAGCAGGTTCAGGCTCCGGATCTGTCCTGTAGCTACGGTCAGAGCTGGTGGGTTTTGGGGAACGGGGGGCTGGCCAGCATCCCCCACTTTCAGGTGGGCTCAACTCTGTCTCGTGGCCTGTTGGGAGCCAGCATGGGCTTCCTCACAGCATGGAGGCCTCCAGGGTCAAGCTGCCTCTGGGATGGCAGAGGGCTTTGTGTGCGTGCTCCCACGCCCACAGTGGAGGCAATACACCCTTTCCAGTCTAGCAGTACCTGTGCACAGCACCACGCCTCTGTACACTCTCAGCCTAAGCTGTCCCCAGCCCTCCTGGACTCTGGAGTAGGGGACGCAGAAACTCCATCCCAGACAGAGGGAGTGCCAAGGTGTGCACAGGCAGGTTCTAACACTGCTTGGTGGTTTCACGGGGCTCCCTCATGGAGAAGGGGCTGCAGGAGGATAGGGAGGTGTGCAGTCATCTGGGTGAGATATGAGGGTCTGGGCTTCCAGATGGCTGCAGTGGAGACCGTTAAGAAGAATGCATGTGGTAAGGCTTCTGAAAGGCTCAGCAGGTTCCTGGCAGCTGCAGACACTCGATTCTTAGCACTTGCCAATTGCTGGGGTGTAAACACTCCCACTGTCACTATTTCAGGCTATGCTCCTTGCCTCCACTGGGTCTGGCCCTTAAAACAGCAAGAAAGCAACTCGGAAGCTGAGTCAGCCCCGTCTCCCCGCCATCCGTCCCCACAGATCCTTCCCTGTTCCAGAGTTCCCGTTGGCAGCCACCTGGGGTTCACAGGGGGCATCTCCCGTCCTGTGCAGTGAGAGAAAACCAGGGAAGCATCTTGATCTCACCTAAAAATGAAGGTCATTATATCTGACACCTGCGTTGTACAGGTGAGGAGGTTGGCATTACAAGTAGTGGTGGTGGTGAGATTTGAACCCAGATCTCTGTTCTCTGGGGCCTGCCATTTGCCTGGGAGCTGTGGGATTCGGCAGAGAGACACAGAAATACAGACCCAGGTGGCTCCCATAGAAACAGAGTCACCCCACAGGGCAGCTGGAAGGGAGTGGGCGAGAACAGGTCCTCAGGGGTCTCTGCTCTCCCTGTCGCTCCCTGCCTCGCCCCCTCCTCTCCCTTCCTCTCTTCAACCCCTGCAGGTGGAGGTCTGGCTGGGAAGAGACGTTTTCCTAGTAGATGTTTTGGCTGGGCAGACTGAGCTTTGAGAAGGAGCCAGGCAGAGCAGGGCTAGGGAGTGAGGGCGTTAGGGAGCCTGAAGTTTAGTGACCACGGCCCCTCCCAGGCCAAAGCCGCAAACCCCTCCCACACCCAAGGGCTTCAGACTCAAGTCCCAAGTTCCTGCATGTTGGATATGAATTCCAGGTTCCAAGGTGGGGCAGGCGTGGGCCTGAATCATCCGGCAGGTCACTGGGGTCACTGGGGTCACCCAGTTAAAGCCCAGAGCTCTTCCCCTGGATGCTGCCCCCAGCCTCTGTTCCTCTTGTGACCGCAGATGGGTTGGGAGCAGCCTGTGGTCCCTCATTCCATCCGGTTTTGAGGACCTCACCCCCGTCAAAAGGTGCAGGTTAGACGTCGGGAGAGGCGAAGGAGCCAGGCCAAGCCCCCATGCCCCTGACCTTCCTCAGCCTCTGCTGAGGGAAGAGGATGAGACATCGGCCCTGCCCCATGGAAAAGACCCCAAATCGGGGTGATCAGCACCTCCTTTGAGCAGAGGCACAAATCTGACTTTCACCAGCAGGGCCGAGGCAGAGGGGACCTGAGCTCATGAGGCAGAGAAAGGAAGTGGCCTGTCAAGGCCGGACAGAGGGACAGCCAGAAAGCCACATGCATGTGCACAAGGAAAGCACAGAAACATCTAGAACAAAGAAAGTATAGGGGTGGGAGGGGGAGGAGGAAGGTTAAGCATATTGTATTTTTATTTATTCATTTGAGACAGGGTATCTCTCTATCATCCAGGCTGGAGTGCAGGGGCATGATCTCAGCTCACTGCAATCCCTACCTCCCAGGTTCAAGTGATTCTCCCACCTCAACCTCTCAAATAGCTGGGACTACAGGAGTGTGTCACCACACCTGGCTAATTCTTATATTTTTAGTAGAAACAGGGTTTTGCCATGTTGGCCAGGCTGGTCTTGAACTCCTGGCCTCAAGTGATTTGCCTGCCTCAGCCTCCTAAAGTGCTGGGATTAGAGGCATGAACCACCACAAAGCCAACCATATTTTAGAGCCACAATAATCAAAACAGCATGGCACCCATGTGACCAGAGACCCCAGAAAAGGCTCTGTTGTAGATGAAGAATTTTAAAAGACATTGAAAGGATTGTGTGTTAAATGCAGCTGAAACTGTTCTAAAAAAAACCAATCTGGTGAAATCCTCACTTTACCCCACACTAAATAACTTCAGATATATTAAAAAATTAAGTTGTTATTTTAAAAAAAGGGTTCAGGGACAAACTTGTACCACGTGAAGCAAGGATAGGCACACATCCCCTGCTGCATTCCTGCCAAAGATGTTTAGCCCTGATCTGACCTCAAGGAAACAAGGAGACAGCCCAGACTAAGAGACATTCCACTTAACACCTGGTCTGACCTGCAAAAGCATCATTGCCATGAGGAAAACACCAGAGGGTGACCGTTCTAGACTAACAGGGACTTAAAAGACCTGACAACTCAATGCCATGTTCCATTCTTGATGGACTCCCACATTTAAACCAGCAGGCAACTCAAAGACTGATTGGGACCACTGGGGAAATATTAGATTACTTTATTGTATCACTGTTGAGTCCTTTGGGTGTGCTGATGGTGTGATGGTGGTGCAGTAGGACCTCCTTGTGATGCCATGGCAGTTGGGGTAAAGTGTCATGATGTTTGCAGTTTGTTTTCAAATGGTTGGGAGGGGAATATAGATGATGGATAGATAGATAAATGATGAATAGATAGATGATTGATAGAGGGATGGATAGATGAATGGAAATATGGATGTATAGGTGATGGATGTATAGACAGATGATGAATGAATGGATGATAGATAATGAATGGATGTATGGATGGATGATGGACGAATGGATGGATAGATGATGAATGGATAAATGATGGATGGATGATGCATGAATGGATGGATGGATAGATGGATAAATGGATAGATGATGGATAGACGAACGGATGATTAATGAATGAATGAATGAAAAGATGATGAATGGGCCCGGCGCAGTGGCTCACGCCTGTAATCCCAGTACTTTGGGAGACTGAAGTGAGTAGATTGCTTGAGGCCAGGAGATCGAGACCAGCCTGATCAACATGGCCAAATCCTGACTCTACTACAAATACAAAAATTAGCTGGGCATGGTGACATGTGCCTGTAATCCCAGCTACTCAGGAGGCTGATGCAGGAGAATTGCTTGAACCCAGGAAGCAGAGGTTGCAGTGAGCCAAGATCACACCACTGCACTCCAGCATGAGTGATGGAGTGAGACTCCATCTCAAAAAAACAAAAAAAGATGATAGACGGATGATGGGTGGAGGGATGAATGGATTATGGATGGATGGGTGATGGATGAATGGATGGATAGACGATGGATGGAGGGAGGGAAAGATGATGGAGGATAGATAGATGATAAATGGATATATGATGTATGTATAGATAGATGATGGGTGGATGGATGATGGATGGAGGGATCAACAGATGATGGAAGGATGGATGATGGACAGATAGATGATAAATGGATAGATGGATGGATATATAATGGATGGACTGATGACAGATGATGGATGGATGGAGAGAGAGATGATGAATGGATGGATACATGATGGATGAATGGATGCAGAGATGAATGAATGGAGGGATGGATTATGGATGGATACATGGATAGGTGATGAAAGAATAGATGACGGACAGATGGGTAGATCATAGATTGATGAATGGAGGGATGGATTATGGGTGGATAGATAGGTTATGAAGGAATAGATGATAAATGGATGGGTAGATGATGGATGAATGAGTGGATGGATGATGGATGGAGGGACAAAAAGATGATGGAGGATGGATAGATAATAAATCAATATATGACAGATGTATAGATAGATGATGGGTGGATGGACGAAGGATGGATGATGGATGATGGATGGAGGGATCAACAGATGATGGATGGATGATGGATGGATAGATAGATGATAAATGGATGGATATATGGATAGATAATGGATGGATAGATGATGGATGATGGGTGGATAGATAGATAATAGATGGATAGATAGATAGATAGATAGATAGATAATGAATGGACGGATGGATACATGGTGGATGAATAGATGCATAGATGAATGAATGGAGGGATGGATTACAGATGGATAGATGGATAGGTGATGAAAGAATAGATGATGGACAGATGGATAGATGATGGATGGACAAATGGAGGGATCGATTATGGGTGGATAGGTAGATAGGTTATGAAGGAATAGATGATGGATAGATGGGTAGATGATGGATGGATGAATGGATAGATGAGGGATGGAGGGATGGAAAGATGATGGAGGATGGAGAGATGATAGATGGATATATGATGGATGTATACATAAATGATGGGTGGATGGATGAAGGATAGATGGATGGATGATGGATGGAGAGGTCAACAGATGATGGATAGATGGATGGATAGATAGATGATAAATGGATGGATAGATGGATAGATGATGAATGGATAGATGATGGATGATGGATGGATGGATAGATAGAGAGGTGGATGGGTAGATAGATAGACAGATAGATAGATAATGAATGGATGGATGGATACATGGTGGATGAATAGATGCATGGATGAATGAATGGAGGGATGGATTATGGATGGATAGATGGATAGGTGATGAAAGAATAGATGATGGACAGATAGGTAGATGATGGATGGATGAATGGAGGGATGGATTACAGGTGGATAGGTAGATAGTTTATGAAGCAATAGATGATGGATGGATGGGTAGATGATGGATGAATGAATGGATAGACGAGGGATGGAGGGATGGAAAGATGATGGAGGATGGAGAGATGATAGATGGATATATGATGGATGTATAGATAGATGACGGGTGGATGGATGAAGGATAGATGGATGGATGATGGATGGAGAGATCAACAGATGATGGATGGATGGATACATAGATGATAAATGGATGGATAGATGGATAGATAATGGATGGATAGATGATGGATGATGGATGGATAGATAGATAGATAAATAGATAGATAGACAGATAGATACATAATGAATGGATGAATGGATACATGGTGGATGAATGGATGCATAGATGAATGAATGGAGAGATGGATTATGGATGGAAAGATAGATAGGTGATGAAAGAATAGATGATGGACAGG
The DNA here is from genome assembly GCF_049350105.2 of Macaca mulatta. Classification (NCBI taxonomy): domain Eukaryota; kingdom Metazoa; phylum Chordata; class Mammalia; order Primates; family Cercopithecidae; genus Macaca; species Macaca mulatta. The sequence goes on from NC_133408.1 coordinate 34,467,552, forward strand.
TGGGTAGATGATGAATGGATGAATGGATAGATGATGGATGGATGAATAGATAGATGATGGATGGATGGATAGATAATGGATGGATAGATGATGGATGATGGATAGATAGATAGATAGATACATAATGAATGGATGAATGGATACATGGTGGATGAATGGATGCATAGATGAATGAATGGAGGGATGGATTATGGATGGATAGATGGATAAGTGATGAAGAAATAGATGATGGACAGATGGGTAGATGATGGATGGATGAATGGATGGATGATGGATGAATAGATAGATGATAGACGGATGGATGGATGGATACATGGTAGATGGAGAGATTGATAGATGATGGATGGATGGATGGATGATGGATGGATGGATGGATGATGGATGGATGGACAGATACATGATGGATGAATTGATGGATAGATAATGGAGGAATGGGTAGACGATGGATAAATGGGTGGATGAATGGATAGAAGATGGATTGATGGATAGATAGATAGATGACGAATGGATGGGTAGATGATAATGGATGAATAGATGGATGATGGATGGATAGGTGATAGATGGGTGGAGGGATGGAGGGACTGATAGATGATGGATGGATAGATGGATGATGGAGGGAAGGATAGATGATGGATAGATGGGTAGATGAATGGATAGAAGATGGATGGATGGATATATGATAGATGGGTAGGTGGATGGATGGATGGACGGATGGATGAGTGGATGGACGGATAGATGATAGGTGGGTGGATGGATGGATGGATGGTAGAGTGATAGATATAGGTAGATAAATATAGAGATAGATATGGACAGAAATGAGAGATAAAATGGGGACAACAGGTGAATGAGGTGAGGGGTATACAGCTGTTCATTGTACTATTCTTATGACTTTTCTGTAAAACTGAAGTTTTTAAAACAACAAGTGGTGAAAAAAAGCTAATTCCTATTTCCCAGTTTTCCCACAGTTTATCAAACTTCTAAAATGGAGAGAACGTTCAGAACTTAGAAGGCATAGAGCAAACCCCAAATAAAAGACTAGGAGTGTTATGTTTCATGTTTTATTATTATTATTATTATTATTATTATTATTATTATTATTATTTTAAAAAGGCTCTCCAAGCCTTTATTGTTTTATCTTATTTTATTTTATTTTTTGGGACAGAGTATCACTCTTGTCACCCAGGCTGGAGTGCAATGGCGCGATCTCGGCTCACCGCAACCTCCGCTTCCCGGGTTCAAGTGATTCTCCTGCCTCAGCATCCCGAGTAGCTGGGATTACAGGCACCCGCCACTGTGCCCGGCTAATTTTGGATTTTTAGTAGAGATAGGGTTTCTCCATGTTGGTCAGGCTGGTCTCGAACTCCCGACCTCAGGTGATCCACCCACCTCGGCCTCCCAAAGTGTTGGGATGACAGGCGTGAGTCACCGCGCCTGGCATTTCATGTTTTAAGTTAAAAAAAAAAAAAAAAGACAATTGGGATTGACAGTGTAGACAATCAAAAGATCTTGTAAAAATTTAAAAATCTAAACAAATGGAATCCTTCAGTTTTGTGGGACACTTAATTTCCAGTGTCCCTGTGTTCTTATCTGCATACGTAGAATGGTATGTTTGCCAAATTTTTAAAGCACATTTATCTGTCGGGGTCTCTGCTCATGCTCAGAAAACCACTGACGGTGTGCAGGAGAATCACAGCTGGGAAGAAACACAGAAGGATGTTTTCCTTCACCACCAACCACGGACCCCACCCCCACCCCCACCCCCACCGCTGCACCCCGGGAGAGGCCCAGGCAGCACACGTTACTTTCTGAGCTTCCGGCAGTCACAAGCCAACCTGAAGGCAATTTGGCACCAGGAGCCATCAGTGTGGCCGCGGCCCCTGACCCTGTAATCCCACATCCGGGCACCCAGCCTAAGAAAACGGCACGTTTGCTTCAAGGGCTCAGAGCAGCACGATTTAAAACAGCAACAACCGGGAACAACCTAAGATCCCAGGTGCTCTGAGATCCAGATGCCAGAAAATAAATAAAATAAAATAAAATCCCAGCCACAAATGGCCCTTGTGTTCTTACCCCTTCTCTCGCTGTTGGAAATGGCGGCTCCATTTATGGATGGACAGAAAGACAGCCTCCTAGCACCGGGCTTAGAGCTTCCACGCCCTGTTCTTTTCCATGGCCTCCCGGCGCTCCCCTGTCCTCTGTGTGCCACACGACACTGCCCACTGAGGCATCAGAGCTTGCGGCGGCTTTTGTCAGGTTTCCTCCACACCCAGCGTCCGGATGGTCTGTGATGTGTTAATGTTACTTCTCTAAAAAATGCCGTTGCTTCTGGGTTTTGTTTGTTTGTTTGTTTGTTTTGAGACGGAGTCTCGCTCTGTCCCCCAGGCTGGAGTTCAGTGGTGCGATCTCTGCTCCCTGCAAGCTCCACCTCCCGGGTTCACACCATTCTCCTGCCTCAGCCTCCCGAGTAGCCTGGACTACAGGCGCTGCCACCACGCCCGGCTAATTTTTTGTATTTTTTGTAGAAACGGGGTTTCACCGTGTTAGCCAGGATGGTCTTGATCTCCTGACTTCGTGATCCACCCACCTCGGCCTCCCAAAGTGCTGGGATTACAGGCGTGAGCCACTGCGCCCGGCCACAGAAACGCTGTTGCTTCTCTTTTATAAGAGGCGCTGGGGTGTGAGAAGCTGTGGCTCTGGTGGGGCTGTGTGCCCGGTGGGTCCTGCCCGGCTCTGGCCCCTGGGCGCCCTCTGAACGGACGGTGCTGCCTGGGGGCGCCCCTGACCACACAGGCCGGCTCCCACCACCATTTCTGGGCTGGCAGAGCTGGACTTCAGAGTTGACCTCCTGCTGACTGTGTGACCTCAAGCAACTCACACTGTGGCCCTGAGCCTCAGTTTACCCACCTGGGATGTGATGACCGCCGTTCCAGTGTTGCTGTGATGAGAAAAACAGAAGCGGTACTGAAGACCCCCCTCACCCCCCAGCCCCGCAGACTTGCCACCAGCCTGGACCCTGTTTCCCCAGGCCTGGGAGCCGGGCTGGGCAGGGGCAGGCCGGGCCTCAGCGGGTCAGCTGACTGGGGGCGTGGCTGTCCTGTGATGGTGCCATGGCGAGGTGGGCTAGCCACAGGGGAGCCTGGAGTGTCTGGGTGACTCCTCTTCCTGACTGAGAGAGACTGTTTCACCCACACTGCCCTTGGGGGCCAAGTGAGGTGTGGGGGCAAATGGCTTTCTTGTGAAACAGACTCCGAACTCCCTGGGGTGGGCACCAAACCATGCTGAGGAAAAAGGAGCTGAGAGTTGGTAGGGAGACAGTAAACTGAAGAAGAGGAAAAGGAGGTGAGCGGGGAGGTGAGCCACGAGGCTGGGGGTGAAACAGAGAGAGAGGAGATGGAGGAAGTAAGCCCCAGGGTGGGGTGAGACAGAGAGAAAGGAGGAGACAGGGGAGGGGAGGAGGACAGGTGAGCCACGAGGCAGGGGATGAGACAGAGAGAGGAGGAGATGGGGGAGGTGAGAGGACAGGTGAGCCACGAGGCAGGGGGTGAGACAGAGAGACAGGAGAGGGGATAAGAGAGAGAGGAGGTAAAAGAGAAAGAGAAGGTGAGAGAGAGAGACAGGAGGTAAGACAGACAGAGAGAGAGAGGAGGTGAGAGTCAGGGAGGGGAGCCCCTAGCCCCGTGCCCACTCTGTGGCTGTCTGGTCTTTCCCCTCAGCCCAAGCAAGAAGCAGGTGGGAGCTGGTTCTCCAGCCCCAGTGCCCGCCAGGACCACATTCACGTTCCTGCAGCAGATGGGACTGTGTACATCCAGCATGGTGCCAACCAGTGGGACACGGAGACACCATCTCTCTGACTCCCAAACAGGACCCGACGTGCGCAGGTGTTCTAAGCCAGACAGGACTCCCCAGTCGGCCCTGCAGGTGCAAGATCGAGCTCCGGCGAGCAGGTGAGGAGCCCCGTCGACGTCCGTGCCCGCGGCAGCCCTGGCCTGGGAGCTCAGGGGGAGAGGCCAGACGGGGGATCTCCTGAGTCCTTGCTGCTGACGTGCTGCCTTAGGGGCCGATGGCCTGACTGCTTAGCCTCGTGCAGGAGGACCCGGCTGCCCATCATCTCCCATCTGTGAGTTTCCAGACAGGAAGAGAGAAAGTCACAGCCTACCCCGCGTGGGTCTATCCTTAGACATCACGACTCTTGGCTGTAATGACAAGAACCCAAAGCATTCTGGCCCAAGGAAGCAGGAGGATGCATTGGTCCACGTACCTGTCAGGCTCAGGAGTGAGCAGCTTCAGGCATGGCTGGATCAGGGCTCTCGGCCCATGTCTTCAGAGCTGTCTCCTGCCCTCATCTCCCTTTCACAGCAGCATGATGGCAGACTAACACCCTCACTGCCCCAGACTCTTGGAGTGAGCGGCTTCAGGCATGGCTGGATCAGGCACTTGGCCCACGTCTTTGGTGCTATGTCCTGCGCTCATCTCCCTTTCACAGCAACATGACGGCAGACTAACACCCTCGCTGCCCCAGACTCTTGGAGTGAGCAGCTTCAGGCATGGCTGGATCAGGGCTCTCGGCCCATGTCTTTGGTGCTATGTCCTGCGCTCATCTCCCTTTCACGGCAGCTGGATGGAAGACGGACACCCTCGCTGCCCCAGACTCAGAGCTGCAAGACTGCATCTCGCTGGCTAAGTCTGGGCTTGTGCTGCCCCAGGTCAGTGACCATGGTGGGGGACAATGGTCTGATTGGCCGGGTCTGGACACAGCACCCGGGGCTCCTAGGGTCACCAGTGAGAAATGGCTCCCAGCAGGCAGAAGAGAACACCACGCCCCTCCCTTCCCAGGCCTGCCCGAGGGGACTTCTCTGTCCTCACCCAGCTGCAGCTCCCGCACTGTCCCGGCTGGGCGACCTGTGACCCCTGGCAACGGTGACCCCAGACTTAGCTGGCGAGCACGTAACTGGAGCACTGAGGAGTGGGGTGGGAGAGACCCGGGGCTCCAACCTCCACTCTGAGTGACCTCGGCACACTCTTCCTCCTTGAGGTCTCGTCCCCTGGCCTTTGAGCGAGTGGTGAGCAGTGGGTGAGCTCTGAGGTCCCTCCCTGTCTGGACCACTGGAGAAGCCATTTTGGCCTGGGGCTGTTTTTCTGGACAGGAGAGAGCAAAGGACATCAGATAATCTTATCCTCGCCTCGCTGTGACCCGAGGTGCACCTCTGGGCTGTGGCGGAGGCTCCCCTCTGGTGGGATAGCACAGGCGAGTATCCCCCTGCCCCTGCGTGGAAATGGCAGAAACTAGGCTTCCCCCACTGCCCGTGACGTCCAGTCCCGCTGGGCACCCAACGTGGGCGGAGGGAGGGAGGGAGGGAGGCGGCAACTCTGCCGCTGGCGGCTGTGCACCTCCGATGGGTTACTTTACTCTCTGAGCCCCCGTGGCCTAAAGGTGATAAGACGAAATGCAGCCCACGTGGCTGCTCGTGACGGCTGTTTACGGGAACACCACAACAGGCGCAGCACAGGCCTGGTGCATAGCCCAGGGCATCCGGCACTCGCCCTGGCCTGGGGGAGAGGGCTGCGTGTGATGAGGACTGCACAGACCCACTGCCTGGCACACAGCAGGTGCCCAGTGAACAGGAGTGATTCCGCCCCACCCTGGTGGGGCAGGAGCCAGGTCAGCACCCTGCTCTTCACAGCCTCATCTGTTGGGCTGGACAGCAGCCAGCCCCCTGCACCGCAGGTGCCCGGTGACCCCACCTAGCACAAGTCAGACCTTCCAAGCCCTCAGCTGCAGCCAGGATCACAGTGCACCCCTCCCCCTCGAAATCCGAAATAATCCACACAGCAAACTCTGGGGTCCGAAATGATCCCTAGATCTGCTGATTGTAAACTTCTGGGTGGGATTATCAGAGAGGGCCTGTCTCTCTGTCTCCCCCCTCATCTCGCTATCTCTGTATCTCTGTTTCTGTCTCCCTCTCTCTCCATCTCACCCCATGTCTGTCTCTGTCTCTCTCTCCCTGTTCTGTTTATCTCTGTCTCTCTCCATCTCTCCATTTCTCTCTCTCTCTCTTTGCCTCTCTGTCTCTCTCTCCCCCACCCCCACTTGTTTTGATAGTGTGACTTAAGACACTTTCATTCAACAGTATTTTCTTTTTAAGTTTTTGTAGCAACAGGATCTGGCTAAGTTGCCCAGGCTGGTCTCCAATTTCTGGCCTCAAGTGATCCTCCTGTCTCAGCCTCCCAAAGTGCTGGGATTACAGGAGTGAGCCACTGCACCCGGCTGCATGCAACAGTATTTATTTTGCACGTACTGTGTACTCCGTGTGCACCCCATTCTAGTCAGGAGATACAGCAGGAACACAGTCCCGCCCTAATGGGACTGGCTGTCTAGAAGGTGAGGTTGAGTGACAAACACATGAACCAGGGATTTAACCTGCCTGTCGGACAGACTGTCTCTTTCAGCCCATGCGACTCAACCCAAACAGTCAGGGATCTTACTGGGAAGCCCAGAGGTGGGATTCAGGAGGGGTCCGATCAAGGGTCCAGCTCTGCATCTCTGCACTCCTCTTGGGTTCCCTCATGGTGACAAGATGGCTGCCAGGAGCTGCTGGAGAGCCCTGATTCACGTCAGCAAGAAAGAGTGAGAACCACCCCGTCCGCCTACTGGTAAGATCAATGAAGCTTTCTCAGAACACAGTACTTGGCCAGGGGCTGAGATGTCCATGCCTGAACTGCCGTCCAACCCACGGATCTCCCGTTGTGAGGCGTGCCACGGCCTCACCGGCGCTGACTCCTCTGCTCAGTTCTCTCTCCTTATCTGACGTGACATTGCCGCAGTGTCGCACACCTGCCCCCCGACATGCCTTCTTCTCCTGTTCCAGGACCCCCAGCCCTATGTTCTGGAGTCAACCCCAGCCACTCCTTCCCATCGCCTTCCTGGGCTCCTCCTCTTTTCTTTATTGTTTTATTTTTATCTTGTGAGACAGGGTCTTGCTCTGTTCCCCAGGCTGCAGAACTAGCGGTTGAACCACAGCTCACGGCGACTACCACCTCCCAGGCTCAGGTGATGCTCCCACCTCAGCCCCCCAAGTAGCAGGGATTACAGGTGCAAGCCACCACACCCGGCTAATTTTGGTATGTTCTGTAAAGTTAGGGTCTCACTGTGTTGCCCAGCTGGTCTTGAATTCCTGGGCTCAAGTGATCCTCCCGCCTAGGCCTCCCACAGTGCTGAGATTCCAGGTGTGAGCCACGGTACCCGGCCCGGCTCCTCTTCACCCAGGAGAGCCCAGAGCTCACTCAGCCATCTTTTCATGGGGGCAATGCTCCCTCCGTCCTGACACCTGGACTCGGGTCCAGCTCTGCTCAACACCTCTGCATGGGTGTCTATAGACAAGCTGATATCAAGATGGCCCAAACAGAGCGCCAAACCCACAGCCCCAGCTTTGTCCCCCACACAACGATGACACCACCTCCCAGCTGCCCAGGCCAGCAAGGGGCAGCCAGCCTGCACCTTCCCCCTCACCTGGTACCTCTGGTCTGGGGAGCCCTTGTTGACTCAACCTCTGAGCCTCTCCCAAACCTAACCAGGTAGAACCTCCACCTGGTCCCACCTCTTCTCCCAGGATACCTGTCTGTGGCCTCCCTTCAGCCTTCTCCCTGGCTCCCTACGGTCCTAGAGTGAGCCTTAATTTTAAAACCTAAGCCAGTCGGCAGGGCACGGTGGCTCACACCTGTAATCCCAGCGCTTTGGGAGGCCGAGGCAGGCGAATCACCTGAGGTTGGGAGTTCAAGACCAGCCTGACCAACACGGAGAAACCCCGTCTCTACTAAAAATACAAAATTAGCCGGGCGTGGTGGCTCACGCCTGTAATCCCAGCTACTCAGGAGGCTGAGGTGGGAGAATCGCTTGAACCCGGGAGGCAGAGGTTTCAGTGAGCCGAGATCACGCCCCTGCACTCCAACCTGGGCGACAAAAGGGAGACTCCATCTCAAAAAAAAAAAAAAAAAGCAAAAACCTAAGCCAGTCAGGTAACAGCTCTGCTCCCTGGCTACCCAAAAAGCCCAGGGAATGGGGAGATCCACCTTAAGACGCTAAAAGGAGCCCCTGGCAGGAGAGGTGAGGGGCTTGGCTCCTGAAGGCACCACCCTTGCCAAGTCTGGGGCCCTCCCTGAGTTACAGAGCCCTTCCCTGGCAGTCCACAGGTTATAAATAATTCTGTCCTCCCCAACCCGGGCTCTTGTTGGAGGAGCTGATGGGGGCAGAGCCCAGACCCACTTTCCATTAGCAAACCTCAGGGGCTAGGTCTGGCCTAGGCCCAAGCCGGCCCGGCCCGGTCCCTAGAGAACCCTCAGGAGGCAGCGCTGCCCGCTCTCGCTTTTCAAAGCCATCGCGGTCTTCTGGCCCGTCAGCGAGGCCCTGTGTGAAACCAGGCTGGAGGGGCCTCCAGGAACTGCGGGGTGTCACCCAGAGTGTCCGACAGAGATCCTGGAATTCCAGAGAGGCTGTGAGGTCCCACAGATGAGGGTCACTCAGCCCTGACGGCCCGGGGTCCAGAATCTCCTTTTAGCCTGTTCCTGGATGAGTTCCTGGATGACAACCACACTTATCCTTAGTATCGCAGAAATGATGTAACATTCACTGCCATGGTTCCCTGTTGCTGCCTGATAAACTACAACTACCTCCAAACGCAGTCTCAACCCAACAGTGAAGACTCGTGGAGGGCACCATGGCCCACGCCTGTGATCCCAGCGCTTTGGGAGGCTGAGGTGGGAGATCACGTGCGCCTAGGAGGTTGAGTCCAGCTTGAGCAACATAGAGAGACCTCATTTCTACAAAAAATTACCAAGTTAGCCAGGCGTGGTGGTGCGTGCCTAGAGTCTCAGCTACTTGGGAGGATGAGGTGGGAAGATGGCTTGGGCCCGGGAGGTGGAGCTTGCAGTGAGCCGTGACTGCACCATTGTGCTCCAGTCTGGGCAACAGAGCCAGACCCTGCCTCAAAAAACAAAAACAAAACAAATTCATGACTTCACGATGTCGTAGGTCAGGAACTCAGAAACAGCTTCCCCGGGATCCCGTGGGCCAGGCCGTGGTTGTTAGGAGGCGTGGGTCTCTTGCCCCGCAGCTACTGTTGTGAGTGTCCTCGTAGCACGGCGGTTGGCTTCCCGGGTAGCAAGAGACCCAAACAGCAAAGGCCAAAGCCCCCGTGTCTTGTCTGACCACTCTGGGGGGCCCCACTCCAGCACGGACCCTGTCAATGCAGGAGGGGCTCCAGAGGGCACAGACATCGGGAGGTGGGACCTCAGGGCCCACCTGGAGGCTGGCAGCCCCCCTTGACTTCGGGCTGTGGTGAGGATGAAATGAGCCAATGCCAGTGCCTGGTACATGGGGGGCGGGGGTGGTTATCACCACTGGGCACCACCAGCCTCTGCTCGGGAGACTTTCGGGGGCCTAAACTCATCCATATTCACTTCCCCGAAGTGGGCTCCATGGAGCCTTGCCGAGCCGGGGAAGCGGCGACCGAGGGGGCCTGGGTGTGGTGGAGGGGGGTCTTGTTCAGGGGCCGGGGATACACCCCTTCATAGCGGTGGAAGCCCCCAGGGACAGCGAGCCTGGCTTTCACTCTCCTGAGGGGTTTCCCCCCCAAAAAAGACACCCAGCTCCCAGGTTGCCCCAGGTGGGAGAGGCACTGCCAGGGACCTGGCCTTACCACAACTGCCCTCAGTGTCCTCGGCTGTAAAACGGGGCTGATTTACCTACACTCCAGGGGAACCAGGAACAGAGACTGAGTTCATCCATGCAGAGGGCTCGAAACAGCGCTGGGCACAGGAAGCACCAGGAAACCCAGTGCAGGATACCACCGACTCCCCCTACCAGGCCGTGGCCCTCACTCATACACCCCCTCCCTCCATGCCTGGCCGTGGGGCTTGGGTGCAGGGAACACACCCACCCCAGCTCTGTGGGTGTGGGTGGCCCGGCCAGGCCCTGCTTAGGTTCCAGGGCACACAGCAGGGGTGCACTGAGCTGCAGTGGATCAGGGCCATGGAGGGCCCAGCACGGGGCTGACCAGACCAGAGCCCAGGGAAGCCAGGGTCCCTGGAGGAGGCGCCCTTTGTCCAGGGGCTGCAGAGGAATCTGAGAAGGCTTCCGGGAGGAGGCGGCATTTCAATCCAGCCTTGAAGGACAGCAGCAGCTGTCCCAGGCCTGGAATTTCCTCTTCCCATGCAGCCAGGCCCCACCCGTCTTATCTGCCTCCCTGGGGAGCTGGATCCCAGGGACCTTCCCGAGAAGGGCAGCCCCGCCTGGTCCCGCCCCGCCCCAAGGCCGCAGGCTGTGTCACCCTCCTGGAATGCACTTTCCAGTCCTCCCCTCCCTCCCCCATGCCAGTCCTTCACTTCCTGACCCTGCCGGCCAGACCAGCCCCCAGGCCTCAGAGAATCTTGGGGCCCCCCGGGCCTCCCCGTCACCCCAGCAAGGTGGGGGGAGAGAGGGGAGACCCCCTAGACAGGAGGGAGGAGCTCCTGAGAGGTTCACCTTGCAACCCCCACATGGGGACAGCAAGCCCTCAGTGTCCTCTCCCAGGCCCCAGGGAAGCCAGACTTGCTGAGACAGACACAGCTCACACATCCCCCAGGGCCCTCACTCCCCGAGCGAGCCAACGGGGGCTCCGGGGGCATCAGCATCCTGCGGTTTCTAAAGATGCTGGCGACCCCCCTTCACTCTGGTGGCTCCTCCAAGCCTCTCTGCAGCCAGACTGGACAGGTGGGTCCCAAGATGTTTAGAGCCAGCCAGAGTCCAGGGCTGGGGTCCCCTCCCCGGCACGGTTGCCGTCCTACCCCTTCCTTCCCCATCCCTCAGACCGGTGGGGTCCCAGGAGCCGACCTGGAGGTCAGACCAGGGATGCCCGGAACCCAGTGGAGTCAGCAGGGCTCTGGGCATTCCCCACACGGGACCCCACCTGCCACACAGACCCCGCCTGCCACACAGTCACCTCCCCAGGCCCTGAGCTCAGAGCGGCTGCCCTCTCTGTCGCCTGCACAGGGCATCCTGTCTGCCTCCTGGACTTGGAAGGCCCCTCCCAGCTGGCGGGGGGCTCCTGTTTGGGGACAGTGTCTAGGCTGCGCCAGTGGAGACTTGATGAGGAGACCCTGTGCCACCCACTCATTGCCGGCAGAGGCACCACCTCTGGGGGCCGGTGTGGTGCCAGACTCCTGACGAGCCCTGCAGCCTGTCCCAGGGGCCAGTAGAACTGGGAGGGGGCTGGGTGAGGGCTGGGTGTGCAGCTGCCTCCTGAGGCCGGCGAGTGGGTTCCTGGGGCTCAGGGCGACCCTCCTCTACCTGCCCACACTCTCCAAGGGATCTGCAGTCCCCACCTGCCTGCTGGAACAGGGACTCTCTGAGGGCCCCTGAGTCCCCAACACTGACACAGGAGGCACCGGGGAGCGTCTGTGGCATTAAACCAACACTCCGTGTGTACGTCACATGTGTAGTGGGGACAGACCCAGTCCCCCTACGCTGGGGCCCCCGCCCCTGCTGTCCTGGGTTCTCAGCCTAGAGGTGGAGGTGGACAGGTGTGGGGCCTCCTGCACAGGCCTCCCCTGCACCGGGGGTGGGGTGGGTGGTGAAGGGGTGTGCAGGGCTGCCTGGATGCCCTTGGCCTCCTAAGGCCCAGGAAGAGCCTGGGGCCAGAGAATTGCAGCCGCCATCCCCCCAGGGGGACCACCCACTGCTCACAGGGCCTCCCACACCTCCAGCCACCTCATCGGGCCTCCGGCGGCCGCCCAGTGTGGTGTGGAGGAGACTCCCAGAGGCAGTGAGCCTGCCCTCTTAGGAGGAACCTGGCCAGGTTCCACTGGGGCGGCCCGGCCCATAAACAGGAGGGGTTTATGGCCCAGTGACAGGCAAGGCTGGCGGGGCAAGCCCAGGCTGAATCCCAACCCCGAGCCAGGTACAAGAGGATCTCAGAGTGGGAGTGGGAAGGCGGGGGTCCGTGGAACCAGCCTGCCTCCCCCCGCTCCCTATGGGCCCTTGGGCCAGTCTCCCCCACCCCATCTCAGGTACCCGGGCCCCAGTCCCCAGTCCCAGAGTACCCAGAGCTTGGTCCTGGGCATGGTCAGTCCTTGGGCCGGGGGCACCCAGAGGCCACCCCCACCCCGTCCCTGGCCAAGCCTCACCCCTCCAGAGGGGACCTCTCACCCCCACCCCATCCCCGGCCAAGCCTCACCCCTCCAGAGGGACCTCTCACCACCCCCCCGTCGCTGGCCAAGCCTCACCCCTCCAGAGGGGCCTCTCACCCCCACCCCATCCCTGGCCAAGCCTCACCCCTCCAGAGGGGCCCCCCACCCCCACCCCATCCCTGGCCAAGCCTCACCCCCTCACCACCTCGGGGTTGGGGGGCAGCGTCTCTGCCCTCCTTCAATGCAGAGAGTTGATGCCAGGGTTGTCTACCTTCGTGACAGCTTCCTGTTGTGATTTCTTCAGCCTACAGAAAAACATAAATGTGGGTTCCTAGGAGCACCAATGTACGACCAGGACCTTGTCCTTCTGAAGCGTGTAGTTTGCTTGAGTGTATTGAGAGAGCAACGATAATCAGCCCAAAAACAAAATGACAAGACTCCTTCTGACTTGGGTAGCTTGGAGGGGAGAAGTGTGAGAGGACCGGGGGGGGCTCCCGCCTCAGGTCTGGCACCCCAGCCAGACCCGCTGTCTCCCAGGCTCAGCTTCCCCACCCCACCCAAGGTCTCTGGGGCTCCTCGAGGCAGCGGTTCCATTCCTTCTGACCCAGCTGCCTCTGTAAGAGTCCTGTCTGGGTTTAGAGTTGGTTGTACATTCATTCATCAAACTTCCGAGTGCCCACTGTGTGCCTGGCACACAGTGTGGCAAGACATACCCTCTGGTTCAGAGGGACTAGCTGGCCTGTGTCCATGTCATGAACACTGGAGCCTGTCCCTGGGACTAGAGAGCAAAGCAGGTGCTGTGCACAGCACAACTAGCTTGATGCCCGCTGACCCCCGGCCAAAGCCCACCTGGGTCAAAAGAGTTCCTGCACCCAGGAGGGTGTGGTGGTTTTAAAACAGGACCACCAGTCCCTTGATCTCTCACATCAGCAGGTGGGGGTCTGTGTCCCCCTGGATCTAGGCGGGCTGGCACTTCATCAACCACAGAACCTGCTGGAAGCGACGCTCTGTGGCCTCTGAGACTCGGTCGTAAAAGGCCACGCACCTTACACCTGGGTGGCTGGAACCAACCGGCTTTTGGAGTCCTCAGCCGCCTTGAAGGAAGTCTGGTTCTGCTGGGGCCACCACGCTGGGAGGAAGCCTAAGACGCACAGGGTGTAGGTGCCGTCACCCCCCACCCCCAACTCCCAGGGAGCCCACTGAGCCCCCCACCCACCCCCAAGGAGCCCGCTGAGCCCCCGACCCACCCCCACCCCCAGGGAGCCCGCTAAGCCCCCCACCCACCCCCAGGAAGCCCGCTGAGACCCCCACCCACCCCCACCCCCAGGGAGCCCGCTGAGACCCCCACCCACCCCCAGGAAGCCCGCTGAGCCCCCGACCCACCCCCACCCCCAGGGAGCCCGCTGAGCCCAGACCCCAAGCATCAGGAGCACACAAGCCCCACTCACTGGCCCCGTCTGAGGTCTGCTCTGCAGCATCCGTAGAGAACACGAGGCGGCTGTTTCATGCCACCAGGTTTTGGAGTGTGATGCACACAGCAATTGCCTGGCAGATCGAGGGAGGGCCACAGGGCAGGCTGCGTCCATGGGGACGTCTGTCACTTTTCCAAAACTGGGGGCTGCTGAGAGGCACCTCGTCCCTCGTCAGGGAGTTCTCAGGGGCCAGCCACAGGTGGGGAGACGCTTGGCTTGGGGAATAGGAGGATAGGAGGGGAGGCCTCATTTCTAGCCGCTGTGCTCAGGGCCTTGAAGGGGAGGAGGAGGCAGCATTGCAGGATGACTGCAGGCCCACCGGGCCCACGGGGACCCAAAGGACATGGCACACACGGCAGAAGCTCCGGGCGGCACGTGTCAGGGTGTGGAGGGCCCGGTTCCCGTCACTGTTGGGTGTGACAGAGACATCATATGTGACAGCAGCTCCACAGCCGTGAACGCCCTCTGCACCAGACCCCATGCCACCAGCTCCACCTGTGCAATCTCGCTTCACACTCACCTCCCACCCCACGGGATGGACATTGTGACCCCCACTTTAGAGACGAGGCGAGCAGGCTCAGAAGAGTTAAAGAATGTGCCTGGGGCCACACAGCGAGGAAGAGCTGGGACCAGGGTTTGAGTCATGTTAGGTGACCGTGTAATTCCGTGCTTTACCTGGCACAGCACACGCCAGCCCAGGCAGGGCCACAGCGTGCCAGGCCAGGGATCACCAGGCTCCTTTTCAAGTGCATTCCTGAAATACAACAGCCCAATTTCCCCAACTGCAAAAGTAAGAACAATGTTTGGCTAAGGAGGTTGGTGAAGGGCTGACAGTCTCAATTCTAAGGGAGGTCTCCAGCGGAGTGACACAGCGCTCCATCCCCAAGCGGACCGCCTGCTGGGATCAGTGGAACCCAGCCCGGAGACCTTCTGCCTGGCTGAAGAAAAGCCCTATGCGTGCATTAACAAACCCACTGCGTGCCTGCAAGATTCGACTGTAAAGTTGTTCCCGTGAAAAGCTTCCGAGAGCCTTGGGGGCTCCCAAGCAGGCCAGGGGCAGGCCCAGATTGAGAGGCGAGCTGAGGACCTCCCTGCACTCCCTAGGGGAGAAGTTAGAACCGGACTAGAGGAGCCCTCAAGGAAGGGAAATCCTTTGACCAACTGGAGGTGGAGCTCGGGCAGGAAAGTTAGTCACCAGATGCCTAATTTGGTCACATTCCAGGAGGCAAGAGCGGCCCAAGAGGGGAGCGAGAGGTCAGCGCGGCTGGTGGCTCTGGAAGGGGCCAGGATGAGCTGGACTCTGACGAGGCCAGGGCAGGCCCAGGGCGCATCTGGACCAGGAGTCTCCTAGACCAGAACCCTTGCGGCCAAATGAAGCTCTGAAGGGTGGGGCCCAGGATCCCAGAATCACCCCTGCCGAGGGCCTCCTGGCCCAATCTCCAGACATGAAATCACCCCCAAGTCCCAGGCCTCATATAGCGGGGCCTGCCTGTCTCCCCAGCGTGGCAGCCGGGGGGCCCGGGAGGAAACTGCCTGGCCTCAAAGTGAGTCACCCCCGCCGGCTGATTCAGCCACCCTGAGCCAGGGGAGGTGAGGCCAGGACTGTCCGTGGTCTGGAGGGGCCTCAGCCAAGGCCAGTCCCCGGAGGCCAGCTCACCCCAGCAGGGCGCGTGGGCCAGTGCCACTGTTCAGCCTGAGACCCCTGCCAAGCCTCTTCCCGCCAGTAATTAGCTCATTCCACCAACAGCCTGGATGGGCCGTGACACCCATCTTACAGACCGGAAAGCTGAGGCCCCAAGAGGTCCAGGCTTGGGGCCCATATCGGGCAGGGCTGGGCAGCCCCAGGCAAAGCCCCTGCATCTAGAATAGTGACAGGAGCCTACGGTCACCTGCTGGTTTCTGGACCCAACAGAAGGTCCGTCCTCCTTGGAATCCTTTGGCCAGAATTCCAACCTCCAGGAAAATGTCTCTCTGGGGAGAGCTAGGCCACCTCCCAACTGCCAGGACTGTGTGAAAGAGGCTCAGACTGTCAAAGGGATCAGGGAATGAGTGAAGAAATGAAGGAATGAACTAATGAATGAAGAAATGAACGAATGGCTGAATGAATGAATGAATGGACCGACGAACGAATGAATGAACAAACACGAATGAGCGAATGAGCAAGTTCATGAATGAATGTATGAGCAAGTTCACGAATGAATGAATGAATGAATGAGCAGGTTCATGAATGAATGAATGAGTCAACAGATGAACAAATGAGCCAGTGCTTTGCCAGGACAGGCAGGTGTGTGAGTCCCCACTGCTCTGCCTCCTGCCCCAAGGGAAGGGGTTTCCCGGTCTCCACAGCCAGCAAGAGGCAGAGGCCAGTGAGGGTGTCTGTCCCGGATGTTCTCAGTGGTTCCAGGACGCATCCTGGGGACCCACCCCAGGGCCCAGTGTCTGTTGTGCCCATCAGAGACCTGGCTGGTGGCACCTGACAGGCAGGTGGGGCCCAGGCTGGCCCTTTCCAGGAGCAGGGTTTCCAGTTACACCTGCCTTCTGGGTGACCCTAGGCCAACCTCTGCACGCTGGAACCTCTGTTTCCTCATCTGTTCCTTGCACAGGGCCTCTGTCCCTTGCTATTCGGCAGCCTCACACTTGGCCCGCAGGACCCTGGGAGTCAGGCTGCGCAGGGCAGGCAAGGGGTCCGAGGCTCCCGGGCAGCCTCCCCCAGGCAGGGCAGCCTCTGACTCTCTCTGGAGGTGGGTCTGCCTCGGGTCACCCACTCCTCCCACATCACAGCCCCCAGACCCAGTCCTCACCTGGGCCCCACCTGAGCCCACCCCAGGTAAGGCTTCCCGGGTAAGGTAAGGCTCCCACTTGGTTCTCTTCCTGATACTCTGGAGGGCAGATGTGCATTCCCAGGCTACATCAGAGTGGAGAGGGCGAGGCACAGAGATGCCAAAGGCCTTGCCCAAGCTCACACAGCAATGGCAGAGGGAAACTTGGAGGGGCCCGCTGGACTTCTCTCTGGGTGGTGTTGGGGAACAGGTGCTGGAAAGGGGTGAAGGGGGTGCCCCCACTAGAACGTCAGTGCCAAGACGGCTGTTTTCTGCCATATCTCTAGGGCTGAGTTCAGTGCCAGGTGCACATTGGGAGTTCCGTACACACTGGTTGGCCACCTTGGAGCAGGCAATGATTTTTTATTTTTATTTATTTATTTTTCTGAGACAGGATTTCACTCTGTCACCCAGGAGGGCAGTGACATGATCATAGCTCACCACAGCCTCGACCTCCTGGACTCCAGCAATCCTCCTGCCTAAGCCTCCCAGTAGCTGCGACTACAGGTGTGCACCACCACGCCTGGCTATTTTAAACAATTTTTTTTTAAGGCATACGGTCTCACAACATTGCCCAGGCTCGAACTCCTGGCCACATGCAATCTTTCCGCCTCCACCTCCCAAAGTGCTGGGATTACAGGCATGAGACACCTCACCCAGCAATTTTCAAAATAGGACACTGAACCACAAAAAAAAGGGGGATAAATTGGACTCTAAAAAAAACTAAAGATTTTGCTATTTAGAAGACATCATTTAAGAACATGAAAAGGCCAGCTGCACGCTGGGAGAAAGTATTTGCAATGTGTGCGTCTGACGGAGGAGCTGTGTCTAGAATACACAAAGACCTCCTCCAGCCCAGTGAGATGAAGACAGCCCCATCTCTGTAAATGGGCAAAAGATTTGAGCAGACATCTCATGAAAGAAGATCTGCAGTTGATACAGACACGAAGAGATGCTCCACGTCGTCCGTCATCAGGAAACGCAATTACAACCACGGCGAGATACGACTGCACCCATCAGAACTGCCAAAATTAGAAAGCCTGATTACACCAAGTGCTGGTGAGGAGGCGGGGTACCTGCAACTCCCCCGCACTGCTGGCGGGAAGGCAACGTGGTCGGCCGCTTTGGAGAAGCGTTCAGCAATTTCTCGTCAGTGAAACACACACTTACTATGCGATCCAGCCCTTCCCTGCCTCAGTATTGACCCAAGGCAAGTTAAAACACATGTCCTGATCGGGCGCAGTGGCTCATGCCTGTGATTCCAGCACTTTGCAAGGCCAAGGGGGGAGGATCACTTGAGCCCAGAAGGTTGAGACTAGCCTGGGCAACATGGTTAGGCTCTGTCTCTACAAATGATAATTTAAAAAAAAATTAGGGGGCATGGTGGCACATGCCTGTGGTCCCAGCTACTCAGGAGGCTGAGGTGGGACGATTGCTTGAGGCCAGAAGTTTGAGATCAGCCTAGGTAATCTAGTGAGACCCTGGCTCTACAAAATATTTAAAAATTAGCTGAGCATGGTGGTGACTGCCTGTAGTCCCAGCTGCTTGGGAGGCTGAGGCAGGAGGATTGCTTGAGCCCAGGCAGTCAAGGTTGCAGTGAGCTGTGATCACACCAGTGCACTCCAGCCTGGGTGAGAAATGGAGACCCTGTCTCAAAAAAAAAACCACCCCAAAATACAGAGATGGGTGCACCCTTCACCCAGTTTCCCCCAGTGGTAACGTCGTGCTAAACTACCCCAGCATATCACAGCCAGATCTCAACATTGATGCTCGAGCCACAGAACAGCTCCGGCTGCCTTTTTATTTTTTGAGACAAAAATCTCGCTTTGTCACCCAGTCTGGAGTGCAGTGGCGCGATCTTGGCTCACTGCAACCTCCACCTCCCGAGTTCAACCGAATCCCCCACCTCAGCCTCCCAAGTAGCTGGGATTACAGGCATGCACCACCACGCCTGGCTGATTTTATATTTGTAGTAGAGATGAGAGTTTGCCATGTTGGCCAGGCTGGTCCCAAACTCCTGACCTCAGGGGACCCACCCACCCCTCTGACAGTGCTGGGATTACAGGCGCCCACCACCACCCCCAGTTCATTTGTGTATTTTTAGTAGTGACGGGGTTTTGCCATATTGGCCAGGCTGGTCTCAAACTCCTGACTCAGGTGATCAGTCTGCCTCAGCCTCCCAAAGTGCTGGGATGACAGGTGTGAGCCGCTGCGCCCAGCCCCAGCTGCCCTTTCAGAGTCACACCACCTCCTCCTCAACTGCTGGCCCTGATTCTGGCATCCACAGAATGTCGTATCAACGGAATGGTAGAGTACACAGCTTCTTTCCCGCAGCGTCGTTCTCTGACAGTTCCATCCCAGTTTCTGGGCACACCGCTAGCTCCTTTTCGGTGCCAAGTAGCGTTTCGGGGCACAGACGTACCACGGTTTGTTCACCCCACTGAAGGATGCCACGGTTGTCTCCAGATTGAGGCTCTCTGAGTCAAGTTGCTGTGTTCATGCATGTGCGGGTTTGTGTCTTCGCTCGGGATAAATGCCCAAGAATGCAATTTGCTGTGTTGTACAGTAATTGCACGCTTAGTTCGGTTTTTTGTGTTGCTAAGAAACTACGTGCTATTTTCCAGAGTGACTGCCCCATCTTATGTTCCCACAAGCAGTGTCTGAGTGATCCTGTTTCTCTATAGGACACAGTGCTTTTTTTTTTTTTGGATGGAGTCTCACTCTGTTACCCAGGCTGGAGTGCAGTGGCGCCATCTCAGCTCACTGCAACCTCTGCCTCCTGGGTTCAAGCAATTCTCCTGCCTCAGCCTCCCAAGTAGCTGGGATTACAGGTATGTGCCACCACACCTGGCTAAGTTTTTTGTATTTTTAGTAGAGACGGGGTTACACCATATTGGCCGGGATGGTCTCAAACTCCTGACCTTGTGATCCGCCTGCCTCAGCATCCCAAAGTGCTGGGATTACAGGCGTGAGCCACTGCGCCCGGCTGAGTTTTGAGAGTTCTTGATCGATTCTAGGTATTAGTCTTCTCTGGGATACATGTGGTTTGAAAATCTTTTCTCCCAGTCTGTGGTTCGTATTTTCATCTTCACAAGATCTGTTGCAGGTGTCAGTTTTTAATGTTGATGAATTCCAATTTATCAAATTCCCCTTTCATGGACCAGTGTCAAGTCTAAGAACAGTTTCCCTACAGTTTTATGTTTAAGTCTGTGATCCATTTTGAGTTAATTTTTGCATAAGGTGTGAGACTTGGGTCAAAGTTCCTTTGTGTTTGGCCTGTGGATGTCAGAGCCTGAATCTCCCCAAGGTTCTCTCCTGCAACCCTTATTCACTGTTATTTATTGAAATGTTTCCTGCAGGCCTACTCAGTGCCCAGTTGAAAGAGATCCTGGGGGCCTGAGGTGCATGAGTGGGCTGGGCCTGCCCTTGGAACCCGAGTTTACCATCGGGTAAACCCTCCAGAGGTCGAGGGCACCCTGGCCCTGGCACACACTGACCCCTCCCGGGGCAGCCTTAGGATCTGGGTGTCTGTGTCAGGGCCCACAAAACAGTCACAAGGAACAGGACCACCTGGGATCACGGCAGGATGTGGACCCTTGCGTGCAGAGACAGGGAGCTGGGCCCCATCCACTTGGCCACACTGGGACACGGCGGTGGGCAGCACAGACCCTCACGTATAGTGACAGTGCTGAAATGAGAACGTCTGGATACACAGGGCTACAGAGGGTGGACAGGTGGTTCCTCCGGCTGGAAGCGGGAGCTGTTGTTTAACGGGTACAGAGTTTCCACTTGGGAAGATGAAAGGGCTGGATGTGGACAGTGGTGATGGCTGCACCACGCTGTGGATAACGCCACTGCACTGGACACTTCAAAGTGGTTAAAATGGTAACTTTTGTGTTATGTGTATTTTAGCACCATAAAGAAAAAGAAAAAGAAAAAAACCCTTATCTACAAAAGACTTCAGACCAAGGCCTCCCAAGCTGGGAAGAGGTACTTCATTGCACATTTAATGGTTCATGCAGCACTCAGAGCAGAGATAAGGTGGGGCGGGCTCACAGGTCCACAGGACACCACAGGCACAGGCGGGACACGGCGAAGTGGCTGGGGCTGGGTGGGGAGGGGCCCCACGCATCGTAACCGCCAGGAGGGGAGGGGCTGCAACGTGTGACCTCGGACCAAGGACAGCCTCCCCGGGACACAAGGGACGGGAGCAACATCGGGTGAACTGCATGGCCTCACTTGTCTTTCGGGGCACCCAGGAGCCCCCTGGGGAGCTTCTCTGCACTGGCCTCACCCCTTTGGGCCTAGCTGGCTCCCTCATCACCGCAGGACCCAAGACACATTTAAGGGACAAGTCGGTTGGGCGGGTTGGGGAGTGTGGGGCCCGCGGCTGGCTTGACTTCTGCTTTTCCCTAACATCAACTCGCCCTGGGTGGACTTTCTAAGAAAGGTGAGAACAGGCTGCTGGAGTCCCACCAGCCCCTCCCAACGGAACTTCGAGCCCGGCCCCCCTACTGGGGTCTACCTGCGGCCGTGGCCCTGGCTCCCAAGGCAGGAGCCCCGTGTGTCTCGGTGCCTGGCTTCCTCTCCAGTTAGAGGCAAGATCAATCTCACAGCCCAGAGACTCTCCCACTCCGGCATCCGCAGCAGGGCCCCCTGGGGAGGTGGGGGTGCGGTAGGATGTGGTGGGGAGGGTGGGGGCACACATTTGCGGGAGGGGCCTCGACTTCTTTCTTCAGCCTCATCTCCCCTGGGGGGCAGCCCCTTTGACACACTCTTGCCCCCACTCGGACCTCGATCTGGGGGACCTGACCTCACAGGGTCTCCAGGCCCCAGGGGCAACGTCCTGGCCTAGTTCTGGGCAGGACCCATCTTCAAGCATCTCCAGGAGACTGGCAGGCGTGGGATGGGCCCCCCAGGACAAGCCCGCAGAGGCGGCCAGGGAGGTGTGTGGGGAGGAAGCTGGCCTGTCCCTTTCTGGCTCTTGGGATGCGCTTTGTCTGCTTGTCCTTTGATTTGGAAATGCACAAGGTGATTATTTATTCCAAAACGTGACTCCGGGGAAGGGGCAGTCCTCAGGCTGCTGGGACCCAGCCCCACCCGGCCCACACCTCACACGGCGGCTCCCGGGCCCCGACACAGACGAGCACGGCACGGCCACCACAATGGGGAGATGCGGCTGCAGGGTGGGGGCTGCACTCAGACAGTGAGGGAGATGAAGCTGTTGTAACGCTGAATGTTCCTCTTGAGGATCTCGGAGCAGGGCCCCAGCACGCGCTCGAAGCGGGGCCGGTCCAGCTTCACACACTTGAGGGGTCCCCGGGCCACGACGGTGGCCGCCCGGGGCCGGTTCAGCAGCAGCGCAATCTCCCCTGGGAGTGAAGAGAGAGGTCAGGGTCCGGCCTGGGGGCCTGGGGGTCCTGAGGCCGCAGCAGGGAAAGGCTGCACCCAGGACCCAGGAATCGTCTCCCTTTCAAGGTCAGGATGTGCCAGGCATGTTCGAATTTCAAACAAACTTGTAGCATGAGTATAGCCCAAGAACTATTTGGGATATACTTATGCTAATGAATTGTTTTTATCTGAAATTCACATTCAGCTGGGCATTGTCCTGCACTTTTTTGGGCAATCCTGCAAGAATGCCCAGGTGTGCCCAGGCCTCCCTCAGGACCCAGATCCCCAGCTACAGGAATGCCCAGGTGTGCCCAGGCCTCCCTCAGGACCCCAACCCTCAGCTGCAGGAATGCCCACGTGTGCTCAGACCTCCCTCAGGACCCCGACCCCCAGCTACAGGAATGCCCATGTGTGCCTAGGCCTCCCTCAGGACCCCGACCCCCAGCTGCAGGAATGCCCAGGTGTGCCCAGGCCTCCCTCAGGACCCAGACCCCCAGCTACAGGAATGCCCAGGTGTACCCAGGTGTGCCTGGGCCTCCCTCAAGCCCACCCACCCCCAGCTGCGGGAATGCTGGTGGCTGAGGGCTACACTGTGCCCCCTCATCCCAGAAGCAGGAGGCTGCCTCCTCCAAGGTCATGCCCTCTGGGGAACCCCACATCCAGGGCTGGTTGCTCCTGAGGATCCAAGTCTGGCCCTGGAACCTCAATTTGGGGGAACAGGACTGAGCCTTCTGTTGCAGCCACACTGGGGCTCAGCCAAGCCCGGCTACAAGGCCCTACGGAGGTCCCCCAGTAGCTCCTCACCTCCAGGCCCTTCCCAGGACCCCAAAGAAGACTGCCACAGCCGTGCGAGGGAGGGGACACCCACTGGACTCACCGAAGTAGTCAGAGGGCCCGAGGCGCCCCACCTCCACGTACTCCTCACTGGGGGACCGGCGCTGCAGCACGGATGCGGTGCCCTGTGGGTGGAGGAGGAGGGACGTGAGCGCCAGCCAGGCAGGCGCAGGGTGGGACAGACGCGAGGGGTCACCGCCCAAACCCCCACCTCCCACCCGGCTCCTTCCCTCGCAGCCACCAGCACATCCAATGCTGCCGCTTCTCCCCTTCCTGGCACCTGCGGCCAGGGCGTCTGAGCACCGCAGGACCTGCCCAGAGACCGCTGTCCGGCCTGGCCCAGCTCCCATTTTTGTTCAGAAACACAGACAGCTCCTCAAAATGGAACTCACCGGCCTCCCGCACCTTCGCTGAGGCGAGCGGAGGAGCCGGGTGGGGACGCGCTGGGACCTTCCCTGGGCTTCAGTATCTTTGTCACGGGGCTGCCGGGCTCCGAGCTGACCTTGGATCCACTCTCAAGGACTGGGAGCTCATCCAGGCCTCCGCGGGGGAATGGGGCGCTGGCTCAGGGTCACACGCCCACTAAGCACCCCCCTGACCCCCACACGGGGAAGTGGGGAGGGGTCTGCAGGTTGCCCAGATCAATGATTAACCCAGAGGCTGTGGGCAGAATATCACAGGGCATCCCCGCAGAACGTGCCACGCACAGATCCAGCCTGCGGACGGCGGGGCCAGGGTAGCTAAATGTCCCCTGGACTCTGGTCCCTCCAGGGCCCCAGGTGTGCAAGCCGTGGCCTGGCACAGGGAGAGTGTGGACTGTGTGGCCAGACGGGGCTGCCACGTCACTGTTCCCCACCTGACACTCCCCTTGCCGGGAACCCAGGACTCTTCCCGACACCTACAGTCGCTGTGAAGACACATTAGAGAGGCTTCCTCTGAACAGCCGGGGAAACGGTCCGTTCTCAACACCAGACACCCCCAACAGGTGTTATGAATGTAGCTCTGTGGCTGGCCCTGCCTGCCGTCGGCCTCAGATGCTTCCCAAATTCCACTCTGAGCAGCTCTCTCGGCACCATGCTCTCACCCGTCCCTAGTCTTCGGAGGCAGGGCCCTGTGTCTGCTGCAGAAGTGCACCTGCGTGAGGAAGGTCACCATCCCATTTTACAGCCAGGGAAGCTGAGGCCCAGGAAGGTGGCGGCACCTGCAGCCTGGCCCTCCAGGGCCCAGAGACAGCACCATCCGGGTACCCAGGGACCACGTCCCCACAGCCCCGGCCGACCTGGCAGACCGCAGCCCTCTCAGAGCAGCTGCTCGTGGAGAACGAACACTTCATTTCAAGGTGGGCTCCGTTCACCCCAGCTCACCCAGACCCAGCCTCATCAAATGCCAGCCAGGCTGTGCCTGGGTTAATGAGTAACTCCCCACCTTGCCACAGTCTGGGAGAGACGTGGGTCAGGAGACCCTGCTGGTGCCCGCCATGCCTGGAATCTCCAGGCACCAACTGGCAGCCCCTCTGAGGGCCAGACCCCTGCCCGGGCCCCTGATCTGGCCACGGGACCACTCAGCTCCCAGGCCTCTGCCGTGTTTATGAATCTAGCTGATGGATGAGCTGGATGTGTAAACAACAGACTGGGCGGCCGAGTGCCGTCACCGTGGGCAGGGGGAGACAGGGAGCGTGCCCCCAGCCAGGTGCCCACAGACTCAGACCCCGGGCACCGGAGAGAAGGAAGACTCCTCGGGCCCCCACCCATGGGAACAGCTCCCAGCCCTCCTCCCGGTCCTGGCACTGGCTCAGACCAGTCCCAGGCACAGCTCTGGGCTCTGAGGACCAGGCGGGGGCAGATGGTGGAGGGTGAAACTCGTGGGCTCTGAAGCCACCGGCCCCAGCCTTCCCAGAGGTAAGAACTCTCTGCTTCCTGGTCTTCGAAGCTGTGGCCACTCTGAGAATTCGGTGCAAGAAAATTTGGTTAGACGGCGTCCGGAGCAGTTGGGCCAAGCCCCCACACAGGAGAGCCACTGTGAGCGGCGTTATTTGGACAGCGTTGTCCGGACAAGATGCGGACGGATGCCACTGATGCGCCCTTTGTGCCTTTTTTTTTTTTTTTTGAGACGGAGTCTTGCTCTGTCGCCCAGGCTGGAGTGCAGTGGCCAGATCTCAGCTCACTGCAAGCTCCGCCTCCCGGGTTCACGCCATTCTCCTGCCTCAGCCTCCCGAGTAGCTGGGACTACAGGCGCCCGCCACAATGCCCGGCTAATTTTTTGTATTTTTTAGTAGAGATGGAGTTTCACCGTGTTAGCCAGGCTGGTCTCAATCTCCTGACCTCGTGATTCGCCCGTCTCGGCCTCCCAAAGTGCTGGGATTACAGCCTTTGTGCCATTTCTAACAGCTTTCTGTTTTAGAGCTGGGATTATTTTCCTCTCAGAATCCAGGTGATGAACCTGACGGCCTCTGGTTCACAGGATTACTTGGTGAAACCTGGATGTGGAGCAATGCTCGGGTGCTTTTGACCTCAAATAGCAGAAAACCCAACTTGAGGCTGCTAAGGTCGAATAAAGGCCCACAGATCCCACAGAGTCAGAAGATGGGGGGGCCACGGATCCCACAGATCCCACAGAGCCAGAAGATAGAGGAGGCCACAGATCCCACAGATTCCACAGAGCCAGAAGATGGGGGGCCATGGATCCCACAGAACCAGAAGATGGGGGGACCATGGATCCCACAGAGTCAGAAGATAGGGGAGGTCATGGATCCCACAAAGCCAGAAGATGGGGGGCCATGGATCCCACAGAGCCAGAAGATGGGGGGCCACGGATCCCACAGAGCCAGAAGATAGAGGAGGGCACGGATCCCACAGAGCCAGAAGATGGGAGGCCACGGATCCCACAGAGCCAGAAGATATGGGAGGACTCCCAGGCCCATTTCATGGCTTGGAGGTGGCAGGGACCCAGCCTTGCTCTCGCCTCCTGCTCTGGGACCTCGGGGAGGTGCAAGGTCCTCAATCAGGTCCCTCATGGTGGCACAGAGGCTGCCATGGCTCCGGGAGTCACCGCAGGCCACCCCCACACCATCAGCAGAAAGAGAGAACCTGCCTCTGTCTCCTGCACTTCTCCGCTCAGCAGTGGGAAAAACCATTCCAGAAACTCCTGGAAACTGCCCCTCAATCCTCACTGGCCACAGTGGGTCTCACGCTTGCCCTAAGCAGGTTGCTGGGGAATGTGACCCGTGGGACTGGACGTGCCCCGCTCTGGGGAGGGGCTGAGGATCGGGATTCTGCCAGCAAGGAAGAGGCAGGGATGGGTCCGGGGAGCCCCCACGGGGTTGCTGTGCCGACTGTTCTCGGACACACCACGCTTTGTCCCTTGTCACGCTGTCTGGATGCAAGAGCACACTGGCCATGCTCGGTCGTCTCCGGAATCCAGTTCTAAGTGGCGGCACTTCCTAGAGGCCATCTGGAAATCAGCGGCATAATGACCACACAGATGATTTTTTAAAATTGGGGACATTCTCATTCTTCACATGCCCTGACAGGAAAGGATGCTTGGATACCTTCAGGTTGGACCCTTCTCTGAGGATCTGGAGAGATGTGGTTTGTAAACCTCTGCCGTCTTTCCCTCCAGCCTGGCCAGGGAGGTAGCTGCTGCACCCTAGACCTTCACACGCCCCCTCTTTCAGGGCCCCTGCACGGTGTAGGGGGCATGAATTTCTCCACTTCGCAGATGGAAGCCCAGAGAGGTTGAGCAACTTGGCCAAGGCCACACAGAGGTGGAGCCAGCCAGAGTCCTGCCGCCTCTACAAGCAGATGACATCCAGCCCCACCGGAAGGCTGCGGCCACCCGTGGTGGTGGCCAGCACACATGGCTCACAGGCCCTGTTGCAGGAGGGGTGCTGCGGATTGGCAGAGGGGAGCCAGGGAGGCAGACCCAGGAGGCGTGGGCTTGCAGCCAGGCCCCCCTCCTCGAGGCAAACCCAGGTGCCCCTGCTCCAGGGACTCAGCCAGGTACAAGCTGTCTTCATCCCTCCTGAGCTCATCCCAGCAGCACAGCCCCCTCCAGGCCCCCGTCTCCCTCTTGCATCTGCCCCAGGAGCGGCCAGCACTAATTTCGCTGCAAGGACGCTCAGCTCCTGGCTGTCCCCGAGCTCCCAGGCACCCCCAGGCCCCCCTGCACCCCTGAAGCCTTTGTGAGAACCACCATGAAGCCCCTCACCACAACACCGCTCATGTGGGCGCGTTCCTGCTTCCCACCAAGAGTGACTGGACATCCATCACATGCCGGGCACCGTTTTAGGCCACGGAGGAAACTTCCAGAAACCGACCCCTCAGAGGCACACCAGACGCCACCAAAGCAAACCCGCCAGCCCCCACCCCAGTCACCCCCAAACACAGCTTCACCGAGTTTCCGCTACAATGCAGGTTTGCCTGATGTGAATGCAACCCTGCAACGGGGAGCCTTCAGATAATTAGAAGGGCCTCTGGGGACGTCCAGGAACACAGTCACAAAACGGGATAAAACGCTGTCAATAACGCAGAACAACTTTCCACACGGAGTCATTCTGCTTTTGGAATTTGTATTCTTAGGAGTCACTGCCAAGACGGCCAGCAGGAGCCCCACTGGTGAGGCAAAGGGATCAGTCCCCAAGGCGTCCGTATTCATCCCCCAGGAAGGGGCTGTGGCACCGCTGGATGGGAGGGGCCAAGGCCGGAGGAAGGTGTTCGGTGCCTGTGGATCGGGAACATATTTCCCCCCCGTGCCTCCAGCATGTCGACCCCCTGTCTTTAAGGCCAAGTTCATCCTTTTGCCTTCTCCAAACACACCCAATAGAGCTGTGTCTTGAGCTCAGACGCCATGTTTCTGGAATGGAGAGGGGGACGCTGCCTCTGTCCCTGGGGCCGGGAAAGTCTGGGTCATAAAAGACAAAGGTGCCTCCCCCGGCTCCCGGGGTACTGAAGGGTTTCCGTGCAAAGCCACCGAGTTCACGTGAGCTAAACGCGGCCACTCAGCTGCCCCTTGCCCTCCCACAGCCGACCCCCACCTCTGACCACCCGAGCTAGAGAACCAGACGTGGCCCCTCCCACCCCTGGCCTGGGCTGGGCAGCTTCCGTTTCCAACCGGAGTCAGGGAGGAACCGGGAGGAGGGGAGCATGGTCTCCTCGGCGGAGTCTGGTGGCCACGGGACTCCCTCCTCCTGCCCTCTCATCTCCACTGGGATCA
This sequence comes from Macaca mulatta, assembly GCF_049350105.2. Lineage (NCBI taxonomy): Eukaryota > Metazoa > Chordata > Mammalia > Primates > Cercopithecidae > Macaca > Macaca mulatta. The sequence continues at coordinate 34,495,438 of NC_133408.1, forward strand.
GCAGCCAAGGAGGGAAAGAGGCAGGACCCTCGGAGGCCAGCAGACCTGGGTTCAAATCCCCTCCCCACGTCTCAGCCGCATGACACCCATGGCCAGGCTCCTGGTGGAGCCACACGTCAGGAGGCACCTGACACACACAACCACCACTTCTCAAGAAAGGGAGACATTTCTCTGTTCTTCCCACCATACTGTTGCAGGGACTATTTGTTACAGCAGCTCGGCCTCTCTCCCTAGTTGATACACCTGCACAATGACGGTGGTGACAGTCCCCATCCTGTGCCTGCCCACCCGTGGGCATCTGTGCCAGATGCCTGAGTCCAAGAGCAGAAAGACAGGGAACAGCAGAGGAAGGAGACACAGGACGGACATGGACCAGGAGGGGTAGGATTCTCCAGCTGGCAGAATCCAGCACTCCCACGACATGGGCAGCTGCCGCAACCACCGCGAGCCCTCAGTTTCCGGGAGGCCCAGCTTGAGACGTGCCACAGTCTCTCAAGCCGTCGAAAGCTCTGGAAATAAACGCTCCTGTCCAACTCCACTTCCCAGACTGCCGCAAGGCAGCACAGACGCTCTCAGGAGGATTGAGAGTCTGGGTTTTTTTGGGCTGGAAAAACATCCTTGCCAAAACTCTAGGTCACACTCCCCAAATTTTCTCACTTATTGATTCTAACCCGACTCTAAAAATAACCCAGTGGCACAAACCTGGGAGGAGACACCGCAGAACGTCCTGCCCTGGCTGTTTAATCCTGTCCTGGCCGTTTTGTTCTGTCCTGGCCATTTTGTCCTGCCCTGGCCATTTTGTCCGCAGCAGGGGAATCACAAAGGATTCATTTTCCTTGCAACTATTTTTATTTTTTAAAATTTCCTGCAAAATCAGGTCAGACATGGTGGCTCATGCCCATAATCCCAGCACTTTGGGATGCCGAGGTGGGAGGATAGCTTGAGGCCAGGAGTTTGAGACCAGCCTGGGCAACACAGCAAGACCCCATCTCTTAAAAAAAGAAAAAAACACAAAGATGCTGGGGTGTGCTGGCACCTGCCCGTAGTCCCAGCTACTCAGGAGGCTGAGGTTCGAGGATCGCTTGAGCCCAGGAGGTCGAGGCTGCAGTGAGCTGTGATTGTGCCACCAGACTCCAGCCTGGGTGACAGAGCGAGACCCTGTCTCAGGGGAAAAAAAAAAAAAAAGAAGAAGAAGAATGAGGAGGAGGAGGAGAAGGAAGGATGAGGAAGGAGGAAGAAGGAAGAAGAAAGAAGAAAGAAGAAGGAAGAGGAGGAGGAGGAGGAAGGAGGAGGAAGAAGGAAGAAGGAAGAAGAAGGAGAAAGAAGGAAGAAGGAAGAAGAAAGAATACAATTAAAATTTCCTATAAAATCGAAACCAAAATCAACTTTTTGATTTTCTACAATGGGCAGGTATGATTTTGATCAGAAGGAAGACCAGGCCAGGCGTGCTAGCTCACTCCTATAATCCCAGCATTCTGGGAGGCCGAGGTGGGCAGATCACCTGAAGTCAGGAGTTGGAGGCCCGCCTGGCCAACATGGTGAAACCCCATCTCTACTAAAAATACAAAAATTAGCTGGGCATGGTGCATGCCTGTAATCCCCCCCAGCTACTGGGGAGGCTGAGGCAGGAGGATTGAATGAACCCCAGAAGTGGAGGTTGCAGTGAGCCGAGATCGCGCCACTGCACTCTAGCCTGGGCAACAAGAGAGAAAGTCCATCTCAAAAAAAAAAAAAAAGAAAAGAAAAAAAAAAAGGAAGCAAGAAGAAAGAAGAAGAAGAAGGAAAACCAGCCAAGGTCTTAGCATCAGCCCCCTTGGAAGGGGTCCCGGCTTCCTGTCCCTTGTCACAGCCCCTCTTGCCCGGCCATGAGCCTCCAACGCTTCTTCGGTTCAGAGTTCAGTCGGATCACAGAACTGGGGGCAGACGGGGAGACAGGGTCCCTCACCTTGGAGCCAGTGCTCCAGGGAGAACCTGGTGCCACAGGCATAGACGGTGGCCCTGTCCCAGCCAGGTTCCCGTGGACACAGACCACTGGCCTTCCTCAGAGCTGCCGAGGCATCTCCCTTTTGTTTATTCTTCCAGGCACGCCTTCGGTCACTTGTCCACTGCATTAGGGCTGGGACTACAGCTGTGAATAAGGAGGCCACATCCCTGCCCGGACCAGGACTCGGCATCCGGAGGGGAGGCAGACGCAACCCCACAAGGCTACAGGTGCCTGATGCCAGGAGAGTTGAGATCAGTCCAGGGGGCGGCCAGTGAAGGCCCAGCCACCAGCAAAGTGACCTCTGAGCTGAGACCTCAAGGGCAGGAGGAGCCAGCCGGAGAAGACCTGGGGTCTGCGTCCCAGGCCGAGAGAGGGGCTGGTTTCACGGCTGGGAGAAGAGGCTAGAGCAGGGGGCAGGGCCAGGACGGCGGCTCAGGGCAGTCAGCAGGGGCCTACTCCATCTCAGGGCTAGTGGTCACACTTTCTCATGCCTGGCAGGAGCCCTGAGGGGTACAGGAATGGCTCCCCAATATACGAGGACCCCGATCTGGGGCGGATGCCAGGGAGGCACCAGAGCCCAAGCCCACTGTGCTCACAGTCCAGACCAGAGACCGTCTGGACGCCCCCCGGGAGGAGACACGCGAGGACGCCCATCTCTTCCTATGTGGGACGTCACACGTGTGTGCAGGCAGTGAGCCGGAGTCCTGAAGCACACTGTCGAGTCAGGGAGGCCAGGAAAAGGCCTACACACCCCAAGTCCCTTACGTGAAGTTCTACGAGAGGCAAATGTATTCATTTTATTTAAATAAATATTTTAGGCTGGGCACGGTGGCTCACACCTGTAATCCCAATGCTTTGGGAGGCCAAGGAAGGAGGATTCCTTGAGCCCAGGAGTTCGAGGTCAGCCTGGGCAACATGGCAAGACCCCATCTCTACAAAAAGTAAATTAGCTGGGCGTGGTGGTGCTGGTGGTCCCAGCTACTCAGCAGGCTGAGGCAGGAGGATCACTGCAGCCCAGGAGTCTGAGGTCAGCCCGCAACATGGCAAGACCCCATCTCTACAAAAAGTAAATTAGCTGGGAGTGGTGGTGCCTGTGGTCCCAGCTACTCAGCAGGCTGAGGCAGGAGGATCACTACAGCCCAGGAGTTGGAGACCAGCCTGGCTGGCAAAGCAGGACTCTGTCTCTAATAATGACATGGTTAGGCTGTGTCCCCACCCAAATCTCATCTTGAATTGTGGCTCCCATAATCCCCACATGTTGTGGGTGGGACCCAGGGGGCGGTAACTGAATCATGGCAGGGGGTGGCAGTTTTATAAGGGGCTTTCCCCGCTTTGCTTAGCTTTCATTCTCTTTCCTGCTGTCCTGTGAAGAGGTGCCTTCCACCATGATTGTAAGTTTCCTGAGGCCTCCCCAGCCAGGCAGAATCACAAGCGATTCAACCTTTTTTCTTTATAAATTAACCAGTCCCAGGTATTTCTTCATAGCAGTATGAGAATAAACTAATACAAAGAATAGTAATACTACTAAAAATACTTTAAATGAAACTTAGTGTCACTCCCATAAATGGAAACTGCCATCCCTTTCCATAAATTAAAAAGTAACTAAAAGATTAAGCACAGCTAGGCAGGAGCTGGAAACGTGTTCAACACACAAGCTCAACCCAGGCTTCCTCCTGGCCAGAACAAATGGGACTGAGGAGGCTCCTGTCCTGCACGTTGGGCCGGGCCATCGGCACCAAAATCGAGCTGCAAACCAAGAGTCAAAGAGTCTGGGTCCAGCCCCAGCTCTGCAATGCGCCAGCCAGTCTCAGGCAAGGCCCATAACTTCTCCAGCCTCAGCTGCCTCATCTGTTAAATGGGACACCACCAACCAATGTTACAGAGCAGCGGTGAGGCTGAGTTACCAGCTCGTCCAACGAGACAGTCATCACGAGGGCTGCGACCGTGAGTGAACCTGAGTGGACAGACACCAAATGCCTTCTCAGAGCCACAGTGGCCACAACACATTCCTCCCTCCAGTGAGACTCCTCAGAGCCTGGATAATTCAGCCTCACTCCAGTGCCTTCATGTTTCCTGTGCACACACTGCCTGCCTGTGCGCTTCTGGACTTAGGCAGAAGCAGAATCCTACACATATGCACACACACGTGAACACACACACAGATGCAGACTTGTGCACGCAAACACCTGCACACACACACACCAGTGCACACACACATTGGTACATACATACATGCTCACACACCCCACACACAGGCAAACACAAGCACAGGTGCACACACACCTGTGCATACATGCACAAACAGGCACATACACACCTATGCTCACACACATTGGTACATACATACATGCACACACACTCCACACCCATGCAAACACAAGCACAGGCGCACACACTAACAGGTACACACACACCTGTGCACAAAGGCACATGCCTATGCACACACACCTGTGCACACACACCTCTGCACACGTGTACAAACACACACACGCATGCCTGTGCACACACACCTCTGCACACACACCTCTGCACACACACCTCTGCACACACAGGCACACACAAACACACGCACGCATGCCTGTGCACACACACCTCTGCACACAGGCACACACACCTGTGCACACACACACACAGGCACACATGCACACATCACACAGATGGAACCAGCCCCCACCTATAAAGCACTCCCAGGTAACTCTGTGATTTCTCCTGAATAAACCGCATGGATGTATTTTTATGTTTTTTTAAGCAATTGTTGGAATAACTGTGTTTTCCACACGGAAGGCAATTTCACTGAAAGCTCCCTTCCACTCAAATCCCTTTCTGCTCCCTCAGGCGGTGACTCCTCGGAGCACTCCTGAGCTGTGCGCGGCTCCGGGTGTCTTGGAGGTGGCCGAGCTGCTCCTCCGCTGTTTGTTTCGGGAGCCTGAGCCACTTCCCTGCAATCGTCCCCTGCCCGCTCCTCAGGCCCGGCCGGCTGAGACGGCGCTGATGTACGTCACACACCCTGGGCTGCAAACTGTCCTCGGAACAACAGTGAAAACACACTTCGGCGGGTGAGCTGCCCAAGGTCAGCTCCTGTGCCAACGTTTAATGGATCATCCATGAGGTCTGGGGCCCGGCAAAGGCACGGCCCAGCAGCTTCTGTGGGAAAACAGGCCGTTCCCGCGGATGTCGGCGCCAGGGCTTGGGGCGGGAACAGGTGCAGGGCTGTGTCCACCCCCGCCTGCATGCCAGAGTGAGGCAGTCCTGGCCCCGTGTGAGAAGAGCCTTCCCTTCTGCAAACCCAGTTATTCCCTCGGTTCTCTCTGCAGCCAGGCACTGTCCATCCTGGGACCTACGTGGCTGTCGTGGAAGCCCCCGTGGGTGCTCCTGGTGCGGCCGGTGGGGGCGAGATGCCTGTGGCTGTGCCAGCTCCCACAGTTAGGCGAGAAGCATGGAAGGAGAGGGGCATGGCTGCCCAGGCCCTGCCCTCAATGCCCTTCCATGGCCCTGCCCTCAATGCGCTTCCGTGGCCCAGTTACTCCCCACCATCTGTGTGGGAGTCTCTGCAGCTTCCGGGGAACCAGGGCGAGCACAGGCCCCGAGCTACAGAGGCTCCGGCTGCCTGCCAGGCGGGGAGGTGGGGGCAGCCATTCCTGCTCCAGCCCCAGGTGCCTCTCAGTGGTGGGGGGGCGGGCGTGGGAGCTCACTGCCTGTCACAGCCCTGCCTGAGGTTCGTGTGGCTTCAACCCCAAGCGTCCAAGTGAGGGCCCTGTTGCCTCCAGCTCCACAGGCACAGCCCAGCTCTTCGCCTGCCCCAGTTAGGCGTCTCTGTTCAAAGGACTCCTCCCAGATGATGGCAGACACCTCCCTCGGCCTCACCTCCCAGCCAGGGGTCACCAGCACTGAGGATTCTGCCCCCTGCAGAGCCTGGAATGCATCCCTTCCAGCCCTCTCCACCAGGCCTGCATCGATCACCTGCAGGTGGGCCAAGCCCTGGCCTCCAGGGCCTCACACCCTTTCCTCCATCACTGCCCCTCCATCCGCCTGGTCACACCAGGTTCCAGAAAGAGCTCTAAAAGGGTCTGTTTCACACACAGATCACAACCAATCTGCCCATCACAGCTTCTCGGCCAGCAGCATTTCATCTTCCCTCCAGTTGTTCTCTTCCTCCCTGGATCTTCTTTGCAAGGCCTTGAGGTCCATGCCCCCTAACCATGACTGCCCCCAGCCATGCTGACCCCCAGCCAGGATGCCCTGACCCCATTTGAGATGCCCAGACCCCATTTGAGATGCCCAGACCCCAGCGAAGATGCCCAGACCCCAGCGGAGATGCCCAGACCCCAGCGGAGATGCCCTGACCCCAGCTGAGATGCCCAGACCCCAGCGGAGATGCCCAGACCCCAGCGGAGATACCCTGACCCCAGCGGAGATGCCCAGACCCCAGCAGAGATACCCTGACCCCAGCAGAGATACCCTGACCCCAGCAGAGATGCCCAGACCCCAGCAGAGATACCCTGACCCCAGCGGAGATACCCTGACCCCAGCAGAGATACCCTGACCCCAGCGGAGATGCCCAGACCCCAGCGGAGATACCCTGACCCCAGCGGAGATACCCTGACCCCAGCAGAGATACCCTGACCCCAGCGGAGATACCCTGACCCCAGCGGAGATGCCCAGACCCCAGCGGAGATACCCTGACCCCAGCGGAGATACCCTGACCCCAGCGGAGATACCCTGACCCCAGCGGAGATGCCCTGACCCCAGGGGAGATGCCCTGACCCCAGTGGAGATGCCCTGACCCCAGCGGAGATGCCCTGACCCAGCTGAGATACCCTGACCCCAGCGGAGATGCCCTGACCCAGTTGAGATACCCAGACCCCAGCGGAGATGCCCTGACCCCAGCGGAGATGCCCAGACCCCAGAGGAGATGCCCTGACCCAGCTGAGATGCCCAGACCCCAGCGGAGATGCCCTGACCCCAGCGGAGATGCCCAGACCCCAGCTGAGATGCCCTGACCCAGCTGAGATACCCAGACCCCAGCGGAGATGCCCTGACCCCAGCGGAGATGCCCTGACCCCAGCGGAGATGCCCTGACCCCAGCGGAGATGCCCAGACCCCAGAGGAGATGCCCTGACCCAGCTGAGATGCCCAGACCCCAGCGGAGATGCCCCGACCCCAGCTGAGATACCCTGACCCCAGCGGAGATGCCCTGACCCAGTGGAGATGCCCCGACCCCAGCTGAGATGCCCTGACCCAGCTGAGATGCCCTGACCCAGCTGAGATACCCTGACCCCAGTGGAGAAGTCCTGACCCCAGCTGAGATGCCCAGACCCCAGCGGAGATGCCCTGACCCCAGCTGAGACACCCTGACCCCAGCAAGATGCCCAGACCCCAGTTGAGATGCCCTGACCCCAGCAGAGATGCCCTGACTCAGCGGAGATGCCCTGACCCCAGCTGAGATGCCCTGACCCCAGTGGAGATGTCCTGACCCCAGCTGAGATGCCCAGACCCCAGTCTGCCATTTCAGCTGTCGCTTTTTCAGCCAAGTCTCAATCTTTGGATGAAGAGACATTGAGTCCTTCCAGGTACTGACTAGGGTGCTGGACACCAGACACCTAATGAGTGCTGATGAAATCTCCACTGTGACTTCGCAGCAACCCTGACTCTATCCACACACCAGCACCTCTCATCCCAGGAGAGCCTGGGCCTGGAATGGACACAGCTTCTGCTTCCTGGGATCAAACATGCTCCCAGCCCTCCAGGCAGCCACCCAGGGCAGGTGCAGGTGGGCAGGCGCCTGGACCCAACCCGGAGCTGATGCCCCATGCCCTCGGCCCCCACTCTGAGGGTCCTCTGAGAGCACCTGCCAGGTCAGGCTGCATGTCCGCCCCAGGACTCCCCTCCATGGGATACCCCAGTTTTCTTTTCCAATGAGCCTGAAAACCCTCCACAGTCTGCGTCTGCAGACACCATTCCCTCTGCCAAAAGGAAGAGGAAAGGAAGGGGTGCCACTGCTGAGAGCCCAGGCTGTGCGCTGTCCACTCAGCAGGTGTCCAACAGCCCCCTGGCTTGGGTGGGCCAAGACCCACAATGTCCCAACCCCAGAGGGCCCCAAGCTGCTCCAGCCTCTGCAGCCTCTGCACGCTGTGTGTGTGGGCATGCATGAGTGTATGCACGTGTGAATGTGTGCACAGGTGTGTGTGTGTGTTATTGTGTGCACAGGTATGTGTATGCATTGATGTCTGTGTGCATGTGTGTATGCACAGGAGTCCAGTGAGTATGTGTGCATGTGTGCATACGTGCATGTCTGTGCAGTGTGTGTGTATGGGTCTGTGTGCACTATGTATGTGTGTGTGCTCAGGTGTGCCTGCATGCATGTCTGTGTGTACGTGTGTGTGTGCATTGTGTATGTACGTGTGTGGGCATGTGTGCACACATGCATATCTGTGCAGTGTGCAAGTGTGTGTGCATGGGTCTGTGTGGCCTATGTACGTGTGTGTGCTCAGGTGTGCATGCATGCATGTCTGTGTACGTGTGTGTGTGCATGGGTGTGTGTGCACTCTGTATGTACGTGTGTGTGCTCAGGTGTGCATGCATGCATGTCTGTGTGTACACGTATGTGTGTGCATGGGTCTGTGTGCACTATGTATGTAGATGTGCATGTGCACATACATGCATATCTGTGCAGTGTGCAAGTGTGTGTGCATGGGTCTGTGTGGACTATGTACGTGTGCGTGCTCAGGTGTGCATGCATGCATGTCTGTGTACGTGTGTGTGCATGGCTCTCTGTGGACTATGTATGTGTGTGCGCTCAGGTGTGCATGCATGCATGTCTGTGTGTGTGCATGGGTCTGTGTGCACTATGTAGGTACATGTGTGTGCTCAGGTATGCGTGCATGCATGTCTGTGTGTGTCTGCATGGGTCTGTGTGTACTGTGCATGGGTCTGTGTGCACTGTGTAGGTACATGTGTGTGCTCAGGTGTGCATGCATGCATGTCTGTGTGTGTGCACGGGTATGTGTGTGTGCAGGTGTGTTAACTGTTACGAGTATATATGTGTGGGTGTATGCACAGGTGTGGACGTGTGCAGGTGTCCATGTGTCCATGGGTCAGTGCGCATGGGTGTGTGGACAGGCGTGTGTGTCAGTGTGGGGTGTGCATGGGTCAGGGTGTGCACAGGCATGCATGTGTGTGCACTGAGATGTGTGTACATGTGTGTGCACAGGTGTGCCTGTGTGTGTCCATGTGCGCATGGATCAGTGTGTGTGCATGGGTTGTGGGTGCGTATATGTGTATGTGTGTGCATTGGTGTGCACGAGTGCACACTTGCTTATTATGTTCTAAAGAGGCAGAAAGCACTTTCGAGCCTGGCCCAGCTCCAGCCTCCTCCATTAACAATTCAGCAGCCCTCCTCTGCCCGCTCCCCACTTCCTGTTCTGATCCTGGTGTTCCCGAAGGGTCTCCTCCCTCCCTGTTCAGTTTCCCCACAGAGATCATAACCCATGCAGCCACCACCCCATCATTCTGGACCTGCCCCTCAGCCCAGTGGGCCCCTCTGGGTCCAGCCAGAGCCGTGGCTCCTGGACACCCCTGTGGGAACCTGAGACTTGGAATCTGGACCCATGGGAGGTGGGTCCCCAGCATCACCGCCCCCAGCATCAGCCCTCCTCCCAGGTCCTGAGCCAGCCTCAGGCCTCCTCCCAGGTCCTCCCGTGGCTCCGTGGCGAGCCTCAACATCCACTCTGGCTCCCTCTGGAAGGACTCTGTGTTCCCAGCAATCCTGGCCCTGTCTCCATGGCTCGAAGCTTTCCACCGCCTTCCAGGCAAGCCCACATCCTCTCCATGTGGGCAGTCACACACTCAGGTCCCCACCCCACCGCACTCAGGCCCTCGACTCCAGCAACAGTGACACCTCTGTACCTCTGCACACACTGCTCCCTCAGCCTGGAGGGGCATTCCTGGGACTCTTCCTGCAGCACTCCCAGAAACTGCCTGGGGTGCCAGCACTGACTCTGGCAGTGCCCAGATGCATCTACAAATCCTCACAGCTCAGGGGTAGTGGGATCTGCCAGCCAGACCGACACGCCCAGGGCCCAGGGCACTGGCCCCTGAAAGCACTTTCAGAGTGAACTCCTGAGACAAGCATGTCAGCTTCGGAGAGAGGAAGTGTTGCAGGTGGATGCCCCTCAACCCTGCATCTGGGAGGGGAGCCCAGGGGTATTTTTCCACCGTCCCTGAGTGGAGATTTATGGAGCTGCCCGTCCTGGGAGCCACTGTCTGGGAACCCAGGAGTGACAAGTGACAGGTGTTTGTATTCACCTGCCTGGTAGCTTCCTGAGCTTCCACCCAAGGAGGGGTGATTTGAATTTGCTCAGCCAGGACCGGAAGGAGGGTAAACCTAACCACACACTTCATTTCATTCCTTCAGGGTTTCACAGGAGGTGGGAATAAGACCGGAATAATTCCAACAGATGCTCCGACCATCCCTCATGGACCACATGCACTCTTGGATGCTGAAGAGCCGGCTGGGGTCTGGGGCAGCCTTTAGGGGTTCTTGGGGTCCCAAAAGGTGTCCAGGTCGGATGTCTCCAGGAGCAGATCTTTCTGGAAATCTGGGACACCAAGGGGGAGCACAAATGCTGGTCTTACTACTAAGCAATGTGTCCCTCAGATCCAAAGGACAGCAGGTGACCTGGGTGCAGCCACAGCCAGCTGCCACCCCTGGAGTCCCTCATGAAGCACTCAGGGCAGAATGCATTGCTGCCTCAGCCCCCTTCAAAGCCCAGGCCCAACACTGCACCAGCTCCTCGGATACTGCCCGTCTGCCCAGGGAGAGTCTCATGCTCAGAGAGGCTATAAATACATGCAAGACAGTCAAGAGTTTCCATCGCCAACCAGAACAGCTGACCAAAAGGTGAAAGAAACCTCCCATGGCAGCAAATTAATTGATTTTTATCTTGCCTGAATTGCTATTTAAAACTGGTCTGGTGATTGTGGGGAGTTTCCGAAGGACTCAGCAGGACCGATGAGGCACATGGGACGTTTTCTGGGCCCCTGCACAGCTGCGGTGCTTGACTGCAGTAGCTTGGGCTCCCTGAGGGTCTGGACTTCAGACTTGGCTCAGCTGGGTGGCTGAGGACATGCTACCTCACTTCTCCAAGCCTCAGTTTCCCCACTGTAAAAT